>NC_081412.1:514332995-515002495 GCF_030272615.1 Cryptomeria japonica
TAGAAAGACCTGGAAAATGTCTAAACGATGCTGCCAAGTACACCAAACATGAGTTCATGTAAAAAGTAATGGTGGAAGAGACTGCTGAAAGTTGTTCACACAAGGCATCGCTGATGACTTCTCCCCATAATATATGATGGGACTGCCTTATGAACATGATGAACTGGTACATTCAAGGCTCAAAAACATTAGAATGTTCAAGGCCCATTATCCTGCTGAGGAGGGTTATGATGTCTCCTATTTCCCATTTGAAGTCACAGCAGTACAACTTAGCCCACCTTGAGAAGGCGGCTCGTGGCTCATGGATCCACCTGTTGATATGACGTTTGCAGTCTTTCTCCCTTTTCACATAATACTCAGCTGCTCTCTCTTTGGAGATTTCCATGTAAACAGGTGCAGGAGGTATTCTGAAGACTTTCTCAATTGTGTCCGCATCAAGGCGGATTATTGCTTCGCCATCATCATTTTTAATGATTCTTGTCTCCTTGTCAAAAGTGATGGGCGCAAGCGAGAACAAATTCAGGTTCTAGGGCAGCCACTGGGAAAGAAGATGCGTGATGTATATGGCTATCCAATAGCCGCTGCATATTGCTATCTTGTGGATCCTCAACCCTCTTGACAAATTCTGACATGTCCACATGCCCTATCTTTGTATCTCTTATGCGATCCAAAGGAGAGGAAACTTGGGAAGGTGCAACTTCATTTTGGTACTTGTCATATTTATACTTCATCTTCTTTGGAATTGGTGATGACGGCAAATCTGACATTGATGGACAACCTGGAATACTGTGATGAAGACTTAAAAGTGTTGAGGCAACATCATATTCAGCTGCAACTAACATTTTTCCTTCTTCAAATGGGAAAATCTTCGACTCTTGCACTTCACGACTTTGTGAGAGAAAGAGGGGAAATAAATGGGAATGGAGGAATCTTGACTTTGACCAATTTCGGATCTTGGGGAAATTTGTGCAAGTATACAAGTTGGAAAGAACATACATGCAATCGGATTTTTAAAACTCGAATGCAGGTACATTTGTAAATTTGCAAATGGAGAAATGGGTGGAAAATGAGAATTAGACTTGTGGGAAATGACGAAAATGGAAAACACGGATATGGGTGACATGAATGGATAAAAATGGGAAGAACCGGAAATGTCATTTTCATGAAAATGGGAAGAACTTTCAACATGTAATCCGGTTCTTAAAATCCGATTTTGAAAGGAAGAGCATTTCTCATCTTTGCAACTTGGAATTTTGACCAAAAATGGTTAAATTCTTTAACCATAAGGTAAGAACAATGATTTTCAGCCAACTTGTAATCGAGATTTAAAATCCTAAATACAAGTAAAGAGGGAAAATGGAGAAGATCAATGCAATTCAAAAATTGCTTATGAAGGGGGAAAATCTCTCTCACAAAACCGATTTTTCAGGCAAGAACAGCATATTTACAAATTTACAACTAGAAAGGAAAAAAAGAAAACAAGAAAACAAGAAAATGAAACAAGAAAAGAAAACATACCTTGCTTCAATATGAAAATGCCTATCCAAAAGATGAAACAATCTTTGAATGAAGAAAACAATCCCTTAAATAAGCAATAAATCGAACTCCCAAAACCCTAGCCACGTTTTCTAAATTCGGATTTGGAGACTAAACAGCAAAAACGTGGCACAAAATGCAAGTAAATGGCACAAGAACCAGTCAAATCTTCCTTTAACCTCAACGCCTAAGTGAAGGAAGCATAAACGACTTTGAAGACGAAGGAGTCGTGGCATTTCGTGAGAGAAAAACGTGAAGTTTATGAAACACGTGTTTGCTGGAAATTACCATGAAACCAGCATTCATGATCTCCAAATGGCATGAAGAGAGTCCAAGAATGCATGAAAGAAGCAATGGGTTAAAAACGCCTTCTTCCTCCTAAAAAATCTCCACGAAATATGCTTGAAATCTTCAACAAAAACGTTTCTCTTTGCTGGTCGGGTTTTTTGGATAAAATAGCAAGTTCGATTTTGCATGTATTGTTAAAAATCGGGTTTTTTGGGCAACATAACAAGTTTAAAATGCACTTTATCTCATTCCTAGGCAAATCGGGTTTTTAAAATGCAATTACATGTTTAAAATCCTTCCAAAAATGCACTTTATAGAGAAAAACGGGTTTTGGAGAGAGATGTGCAAGTTTAAAATTACTTGTAAAGGGAAAATAAAATCCCTACAACAAGTTTTAATTCACTTGCACATATGTAATAGGGGTTTAAAATCCCTATTACAAGCAAAAGCCATTAAAGTAGGGTTTTTAGAAAAGAATTTCAAGTTTACTTGTAACTTAACCAAAAAATCCCTATTTTAACTGAAAAAGCCAAAAAGCATCAAGGGAGAAATAAAAAGCAAATTACAAGTTCTTATTTTTCAATAAAGTGCACTTGTAATTAGCCAAAAATTTCCCTACAAAGACCAAAACAATGGAAATCATTAAAACTTGCAATTCAAAAGAAATTTCCCACCTGGAGTCAGGGAGGAAAATCCCAAAATTGAAGGAAAGACATAGCAAACGAAACCAGAATGCGACGAAATTCAAAACGTAGTTCGAGAATGGACTGAGGATTAAGTCAGTCCAAGGATTAGTCGAAATTTTGCCTCGGGAAGCATGCCATAGAGTCAAATTTTCATTTTTTCACAAAAGTTTTATATAATGGTCCTTTTTTCAAAAATGAGGACAACACAACCAATTGCCCTAATCCCATTGGGCAAAAAAATGTTAGAATAAACATTGAGACAAAGCTAATAGCAAAAATGGGACTAGGGTTGGATTCTTAAGATGCTTATACTTGAACATACGTCAACATGACCCTAATGCAATGCATAGGGGTGGACTCAAGTCCAAGCATTGCCATCAGTATGACCCCTATCTTTAGATGTACCCATAACTATTACAAGGTACCTAGTCTAGGGGAATGGATCCAAGGCCTATGGTGTGAAATTCATCATTTCCAACCACTCACCCTTGATTTATTGAGAGATTAGGTTAAACATCAAATTAAAGCTTAGGTAACACATGGATGGATATAGATCCTTAATACAATTATGCTTGAAGGTAATTCATGTTGTCTCATGGCAACACATAGGGATGGGCTTAGGTCCATGCATTGCTATATGCTTGATCCCTACCTCAACATGTCCCCAAGGCCATTATAAGATACCCCATCAATGAGTATGAATTTGAAATGTATCATTCAACATCCCGTTATTGTCCCTCTATTGTCCTTAAAATCTAGGAAACTTTTTGCCATCCTTTAAATGCATCCCTCCTTTTCACAAGCCTAAAAACTCAAAGAAGCATTGAGAAATAAGCAAGTCAATTTCTCCCTTTTGTCTAGTAAGACAATCTACAAAGGTTTTGTCATAGCTAGGCAAGTGGTAGTTTGGATATTTACAGTTCTTGATGAGCTTGGTTTTTGACAAGGATAGTCTTATTACATTTGACACTAAAATATTGTAACTAAAAGATGCTAGGTGAAGATCGTGATCTTTGGCATAACATAAGGCAGTTTTGATGAAAAGATTTGCAAGGAAAGATGATGAGGACCTTTTGTCAATGGTCGGAAAGTAAATCAAGAACTACTAAGGAACATGGATATGGAGTGGAATCCTTGTTAACTAGACATACCAAAAGATCAAATCATAAAATTCATAGTTGAAAATCAGTCTCATGCAATTTTAATTGAGAGAGAAATAACTTCAAAATCAGTAAAGATTGAGATTGTTGCACCATTGATTGAATAGTGGATACCATTGGATACACCAATAGCAAGAGCTCTGTGTTGCACAGAAAATACTTTTCCAACGCACTGATACTTGCACTTCCTGCTCTTGGAAAACATTTTGTTATTTATATAATTTTATGCAAAAGCAGTAGTGTGGCAATTGATACAATTTCAAGTTCAACCCACAAACTACAAATTGATGTTTTATAAAGGTGGAAAAAAGTGAATGCGTCTGAAGATATAATGTCTCAGATTTCTTCGGTCTACATGGTCCAAAATTTTATAAATCTTTTTGATCTCTAAAAAAGTCTCAATAAGAGTAATATGTTTTCCAGAGGAGACATGTTACCACCTATTACTTGATTATTATTGATCCAAAATGTGATTTATTTTCTATAAAAGGAAAGCTCGCAATGACTACCTTCCAATGTTACAAACACCACTCTATTTTGAGAAGCAAGTCAAAATTTGTGACTACTTCAATCAAATAAAGTCACATGATGACAAAGAAGCCTCACATAAGAGCCAACCCATAGTCCACAAAATCAGACTTGGAGAGTACTTGGCAAAAGCTTGGCAAAACTCGACAACTAAGATTTTTTTTAAAAAAACAAATTTTATGCAAAATACAACTACAAAATGTATCCAACCAGTAAGGTCAAGGGGTAGTGCCCCTCATGAGGATTTGGGGACAGCATCCCCAGCAAGGTCAAGGGGCAATGCCCTTTTGAATGTCTCGAGCTAATGCCCTCAATAAGGTCTGGGGGCAGTGCCCTTGGCATGTTCCCTTCAAGCCAAAATAACAGAATGTTTTGAGTGTTTAACCCACATTTTTTTCCGCAATTCTGACATGTTTGCTAGTGCAGCAAGTAAGGTGGAAAAACTCAGAAAGCTTTTGGCGAGTCTTGAGTAATCAACAAATATCACAAGTACTCAATGACTCACTGAGTTTGCAAACTAGGAGCTAAACAATAAAGAGAGTAGATTCTACATATATCACATGTGAAATAATTAGTAGAGAGCTGATAAGCCAACTTAGACTCTTTTTTATGTGTCTAATGATGGAACTTTGGTGCCAAAGGCTATATTTAATGATGGAAATTATGGCCAATGATTCTTTACATTCTTTACATTCTTCCTTTTTTATGTGTCTGTTTTAACCTGAAAAATACAATCTTAACATGGTAACTTTTGGATAGACAAGAAGCAACTTGAATTGGAATCTGACCAGGCACTCCGGTCTGATACCAGAGGGTTGCTTCACTTTTTTTATGCCAATCTAATTTCCTAAAATGTTACAGGTCAACCATCAGAGATTGAAATTTCTCTGTAGATTTGATCTGGTCACAAAATATTCATACCAATTGAACCAGGGATAATAAATCATTAACTTACTGCTACCCATATTTTTAGCAAGATTGACAGTGCCTCCTATGGGGCCAGCCTAGTCATAGTTGTCAAAATGCATATATAGAAAAATTGTTTTACAATATAAGATACAGTTTTAAACCATTTTACATCTCTTTTTCATAAAAGATTCATGCCAGGCATCAGAGTTAGGGTTATATACTCTGCAGCAAATAAGAAGACAAGTGGTGTGAGTTTCAAAAACCAGCCATAATAACTAATGCAGAAACACATGCTCAAACAAGTGGAAAAGAAAAAATCGGACTAGTAGTATCTAGGGTGAGCACTCTCTTAATCTTCAATAGCAGGGGGTTCTGTTCTCTCAACATGCAGGCAGTGCAATCTGACCTGGTTTATGTCAATCTGATTTCATTAACCAGGGTTGGTTCAACTTTAAAGATCGTCAAGTTTAGGCAGGAATCTTACTTTCAGTTTCTTTGGGAAATAGTTGATAAAAAGCAACTAATTAAAGTATTAAACAACCTTCGACAGTGATTGCTATCAACAAGGAAATGTCACTGCATAAGTACACGTTTAACTCAAAGATTTTTTTTGCTAATTTGGCCTCTCTTGCTTTTGTACCATTACTCTATGCAAATATTTTTATCGAAAGGATGACAATTTTTTACTCAAAACTGCATGGATGTTGATTTGAATAGGATTTTTATTTTCTTCATGAAGTGAAAAGCGTGTCTTAGAGGTGCCTCGTGGGCAATTGTTCAACAAGTATTGACATAACCTTGCATTTCCCTTCAAATTCAGATGTAGGTGACTTGGTAAGGGTAGTTTGTTAGGTTTATTAAAGGCCTGGACATTTTTTATGTGCTTTCTCTATTCTTAAAAGAAGAAAACAGATGCAGAACATGTATGTCCTTCATCATCTTTAACTCTCTCGGAAAACTCAAAACGGGCTTGACCTGGTTATCAAAGGATATTGAAGAACATCGTCATTCCCTGCAAACCAGCTAGACCTGCAGTCTTATCATGTCGTGGACTATAGGGTAACTATAACATACATCCTCACTTACCCTTGAAATTAAAGCCGCAATGTGTTATTATTATATTTAAACCCAGATTATATAAGTTGGTATTTTATATTCAAGCATCTACTATGGACTTCACATATCTTTCTTTTCACTCATTGTCAAAGAAATAATTCTGTTTCTTGAACACTAGTTTCGTATTTCCTGTGGCAGGTTAAATTCACCCAATAATAAATTAGGTTCTCTCAAACAGAATGTAACAGTTTATGAACCACTTATCTTTACCAAAAATAACACTCTCTGAATTTTTTGCCTAGTTTAGAGAGAACCTGGTTCCCAAGGACTTATGTGGGCCCTTACTCCCGGGACGATAAAACTTGCGATCCAGTGATAATTACCCCTAATCTTAGGAAGGCACATCTTCTTGTAAGCGAGCAAAACACATCTTCTTGGGTTTCACGTTAACTGACACAACTGCAGCAAGCCCTATATTGTAGAAATTCACAATACATGCAAGAGAGTATGTGAACGTATCAGAATACCCAGTTATTGCAAAAGATCTTTAAATCTTCTGAGTCCTTGCAGAACTTTTGGAACTAATTGTGAAACTGACCAATTGGGTACCTTCTGAATGGACCACAGATCTTAAAGCATTACACTGAGATATGGTGCCCTAAAGTTGATAATTCAATCCCCGTATTCTTGAGAAGATCGGATAGATTCTGGGACACTACTGCTAGACAATATTTGTCCATATCTACTCATATTGCACAACTTAAGGAAACAACAGAACTTAAATGCCAACAAAATCACAAATTTCATTTGACAAAAAGAAGATTGTCAAAATCGGTAAACTTACCTGGGTTTTCGGAACGTTTGTTGCTTAAAATGCCCGAAAACACAGCCTGCTTGTCCATATAATTGGATGAACCCCTGTGGGTTGTTTTCCTAGCAATGCAGGAGTCTCTATTATTACACCATCCTCCACCCTGTTTTCAGACATGTTACTTCACACCATTAGCCGGCCTTACTGTTACAAGTATATTTTTATGTTGTGTATGTGAGCATTTACTCATTGAAGATTACAACATAATTTACCAACCATAATAAAACATTAAAAAGCCCAGTACGAGTCTCATGTACACATTAAAATACGTTTTAGAAAAACCCTTATAAAAATGCTATGATGTATTCAATCCTACGGTTTAGTTGATATAACAATAAATGCTGCTACTTTTTGGTCAGGGTGAGCTAAGGAAATATTTGTAAAAGATTATGATCGAGGTTCAATCATTTATGATAGCTCCGTTATGTGCTATGATTAAATTTATCTGGATGTAATGTATATTATTTTTAATCTATCATGGAAAAAGGCCAAAAAATACTCTGCTACTCAAGCATGAGAAAGGATGGACTGTGCTTGATCTTAGGAAATGCGTGCATAGATTGTAGAACTGAAACTAATTGACAGAATGTGAAATTGGGAGTTACCTCAAAATGAACGAGCCAGTTATTTGCTCCTGAACCATACCCACTATCCAAAAGGTAGGCTGGCAAAGTCCCATCCAGACAAACTGCATTGCAACATTATGTATATTAGAAGGAAAAAGAAAATAACTATGTGGAAATATTTGTGATAACAAATCATTATGTGCCATTTTTCATTTTACGGACCATTCTCAAATGCCTCAGATCCATGCGAAAATGATACAATACAATTTCTTCAGCAAGATAAATAAAATAGATTGTGCAAATCTTGAAAGACCAGCAAAATCTATCTCAAACAAAAAATTAAAATAATCTTGTGAAAACAATCGTCATAAGAAAACGTTCTGTACATTTTTTTCAATCCATGAGCCATTCTCAAATGCTTCAGATCTAAGTGTAAATATCGTTTCTGGTACAATACAATTTATTCACTATGATAAGAGAACTAAAATAGATAGTGTAAATTTTTAAAGGGAGAAGCTTCTCAGCCAAAAAAAAATCCCAAACCAAAACAGATGAAAAAATGGAGAAACAAATTGCTGATTAAGCAGCAGAACTTGAGAACTATAATGACATGATAGCCAATCAATCTCAATATCTGAAAGAAATTAGATAATCCTTGGTACAAGGCTACAAGCCTGTACTTGTCCTATATTGAAACATTCTGCCGCTGCTCTTATCCAAATCTCTAACACGATTAATACTAAACTCTAGAAAGTTTCAGGTTCCACATGGCAACTTATATGGGCTTTAGCAGATTTTGGTTACTACTGAATACTTACACTAGCTGTCTTTGAGATTGAATTAATAGATGCAATAGGGTCCTCCTAGTCTTATCTTACAGGCGTTTAATATTTGAGCTCTATCCAGAAACAGCAAGTAGTTATCCATACAATACATTATGTATCTGAAGCATTTCAAAGAAGGTGTATAGTCCGAATTCATGAATACATATCTACTCGAAAATACATAGTGATGTTTTGGGACTTACAAGCTCCTGTTTCTGCTGCTCTCTCCACCAGAGTCAAATTCACTACCAGTATGTCAGCTGCAGAGGGCTTAGTTCTCCTACTTCTAGACCCTAAGGCTGCATCGACCATTATTGTGGAAACAGCAATAACATATATGACTACTATCAACTTAACAGATGATGTATGACACACACTCTTTACTGACTGAGGATTTCTCAGAGCACCCATTCTGGTTACAGATGGCCTGGATCAATTTGTTGTTGAAAAAACTAGCAGTTTCTGAAAACAACAGAACTTAGAACCCAATAAATGTGAACTCAAGTTCACACCAAAAGATCATTGGGGCATTCTGTTGCTCACTTCTTAAGTGCTTTGTACTGTATTACCTGTATGAAATAGACTCCAAGATTAGAATTCAGAACCAAATACTTGTTAATTTAAGTTCACACCAAATGATCATTGGGGTATTCCGGTACTCACTTCTTAAGGGCTTTGTACTGCACAAACTGTATTAAACAGACTCCAAGATTAGAATTCAGTGCCAAGTACTTGTTAATCTAACTACACACCAAAATTCGTCGATATGAAATCTTCTTAGCTTCACTCCATCCAACCTAAAATAAACAGTTGTTACAATGCCAGCATAAAGCCTCCCCCCTCCCTGTATAAATACAACTCTACACAAGTTGAGCTGCAACATCAACCGCAACATAATCACAAGATATATTTATAACATTGTTGTATCAGCAGATTCAACACTCGTGAAGCATACAGTCTTTTTTTGGCACGATGTGGAAATACTATCATCCCAAAAGTCTCTCTAGTTCAGCCAATAACCAAATAAGTCACGCATTCCATACATTTCTAAGGTTCCATTTCTGTCATCCAATTTTCTCCAATTTTTACACCATTTTTATTAATTTACAAGAAAAATTCTCATAACTACTAGAGCGTGCGTTGTAACAGTGAAGATATAACTGGTCCATTGAGCGCGTGCAATGGATAAAGCTGCCATTCCTACTAGTGGCATTGAATTTTTGGATTCAAAATTTCTCAAATAGTATTTGCTATTATTAGATTAAACGAAACAATCCAAGATAATCAGATTGAAATTCTAATCGACACTCATTTGTCTTATCAGTAAGCTCAAGGCACCACATTAATAAAGTGTTTGTGGACGGCAAGGCGAGTATTTTTTGGGTTTGATTTTGCAATGCTTTGTCAATTTGGTGGTTGAAGACAAAAGAAAAGGCGTTGCCCATTATGTTGAAGAGAGGACCCTACCAGGCTAAGTTAGTGTCATACCATGGTGTGAAGTCTATTTCACATGGATGAACATTAAACCCAACAATGTAAAGGTCCTTTATAAATATTAATCAATACTAAATAATGTATAGAATTATGAAAGATAAGATAAGATAAGAATATTAATTTTTCTAAAGGATATAATTAGTTTATGAATTATGAGATAATGAGAATGTGATAAAAAGTGTAAAAGCAAATCAATTAAGTAATAATGAGTAATCAATTTAATTTAAGATTAAAAGGTGGGATTGTTTTACAATTAAATGAAATTAAAAAAATAATTATATTTAACTTTAAATTTGATAGAGATTCTTTGTGACAATATTATAGAAGATCTGTCAGTTTATCATTATTTTAATGAATATTCTTATGTTGATATTTTCGTTGTCTTTTGTCCAAACTCATATCCACAAAATTGATTTGCATGTATATAGACATGAACTATGTCATGGATCTAAACTTTACGCATGGAAATGATATGTTTGAGGTATACAATTTTTTATTCTTACAAAAATAGAAAATAGGAATCCAAGTGCAACTTCAAATTCATAAGAGAATAGAAATGAAAGGCCTGCACTAAAGAGAATTTATATGAAGAAAGATTGCATTCTTTGATGCCTCACATATATCTTCATATTTATAACACTTAATGAGGTTACTTCCTACTCATTTTTAAAGAAGAAACAAAATGAATGAATGAAATAATCATCAAGCTTAGAACATTGTGAAAGAAAATTCTTTTGGTAGACATATATTAAGATTAGAAAAGTCTTATGTTGACATATATTAAAATCAAACATCTCTTAAAAAATATATATCTCTTATTCTTAATTTTTGATGACGAAAGAAAAATTTATTAATCTATAAATCTAACCTGTTAAAAGTAATCCTCCCTCGTGAAATCTTAAAAGAAAAATACAATTACATAAAAATGCATTCTATCAAACTATAATTAAAAAATAATAGAAATATTTACAACTATTTACTTTCAATTTTCTATGATAATAATCTTTCTAACAAAGGATTATTCAATTATTTTCTTTTAATTTAAAATTATTATTAAAATCTAAGGTTTTGATAATTATTAAATTTTAAAAATAAAATAAGAAGAAATATAAAAAAGATAAAATATTTATGATAATTAAACAATTAATATAATTTTAAATTTATTTATAATTATAATAAAAAACTTTAAATTTTTAATTGTAATCAATATAAATATCTTAAATACATAGTTAAAATTATGCTATCTAGAATTATTTTTATTTATTTAAGAGAACTATCTTATTTTTACTTTCAAATTATTTTATTTCCTTAAGAATTATTTTTTACATTTTTTTTATTTTTTTTTTATCGGTAATTGGCCGAACCCTGAATAACTTTGAGTGGGGACACAGTAGGGGGCCCCATCCCTATCTTCCCCATCCTATGAAAGGCCAAGAGTCACAACTTAGAATTCCACTTCAGATGTCCCTATTAGGAATTGAACTTGGCTCTCCATAGTGAGAACCAAATGTTTTAACCAGTTAAGCTCAACCCCTTGGACTATTTTTTACATTTTTTAAGTATATGTCAATTAAGTTTTAAATTTTAATTTCATATCTTATTATTATTATTTATATATTAATAATTCATTATTAAAAAAGAAAAATGAAAAAAAGATTAATAGAGAATAAGATTACAAGACATAATCTTAAAAAAAACAAGAAGCATATGTATTCTATTATTATATCTATATTTGAATAATAATTTATATCAATTCAAAAACTCAAATGATAGAATTAAAATAAACTAAAAAACCAGTCAAAGATTAAAATTCCCCACGCTAAATTGTTGTTGTTATTTTTTAACAAATTATTGTTTTTGTCAATTAGTCTCTTCAACAACATTGAGTAATTTGGTTAATGCATAAATTGTGAAACTTAAACAGATCAACCATATGAATCTATAAATAAATAAACCATATGAATCTCTGTCCGTCAATTCACGTGAAGTATGCGACGAAGAGAATTTGGTAGCTTCGTAGCCAACAAGAAAGGAGGAGATACGACATAGGACGGAAAAGTCGTAAATGTCGCATCTGAAAATAGATTCTCACCCTATGTTTAAATGTTTTTTGTCAAAGGTCATATGATTTTGTGTTGACACCCAAGAATAAAAGGAAAGGAATGCATAAAATCCATCAAGACTTAAAAGCTGTATTCATCATTGAGTAGACGATGATGTGGACTAAGAACCAAACGCTAGAAACAAGGTGAAGTTTGTTGAACTCCCTCTTTCTTGGGCATGTGGAAAAACTTTATCAATGGAGATTCTTCGTGGGAAAAGATTGTAACTTCTATTATGTAATTTTATTTCTTTATTTTTATTTTATTTTTAATTATTATTAAAAATATATATTATTATAATATAATAGCTATAGAAAAGAAGGTAACAAATAAGTTGAAACGGTAGAATACAATGTCGAAAATAAACTATTTTTCAAAAGGAGTCAATTATTACGAAGATCAATTTATTAAAAACTTATAGATACAAGTGATTTGAACAACACTTACATCTTACAAAAATAATTAGAAAATAAATAAACTATCTTTCAAAAGGAGACAACCATTACAAAGATCAATTTATTGGAAAACTATAGAAATGGGTGTTTTGAACAACATTTACATTACATAATAGTAATTGGAAAGTAGAACTACTCATCAAATGGGGAATTTAAGTTGTTGATCCATAGCATGAATTGGCAAAAAACCATTCATCAAAGAGTAACTAACACTCTTGAAAGTTGCAACAACCTTATTGGCCAATATATTAATCTGCAACAAAACTAACAAGTGTTGTTCAAAACAGCCTTTATCACACACCCAACACATTGTTCTATTAAACTTCTTCATCAAGACATTCACCAGTAGTTGCACACAATCCTCAAACTAATCAAACATACATGAAATCTTCCAAAGCAAGAAAAACAAGTCCATTAAGATGAAATTCTTTAAAAATCTACAACTTGTCTTCAAACCTCTTAATTTGAACTTGAATATTGTATGATATAATGATGAGATCGAGATTTAATTGTGGGGTAGTTTGCAGAATGTGAGTGCGGAGGGATAAATTCGAGGTCATTCGAGTTTCAACTTGCAAGGGAAGAAAGGAATAAGATAAAATAACTACGCATCAAAAAATTTAATCAAAGTTGATAATAACTTATCTCAAAGTCTAAGTGATGATATTAATTAAAAGAAGAAAGCCCAAGAAGTGTTATATTCTAAGACCAAGCTTGAGGGAAAAGATTTGGGGGAGTGGAGAAGAGGAGGCACCACAGTTTGCAGGCATGGGCATAGAATCAAAAAGGATGATCGTTTGACTCCTTTACGGTGCAAAAAGGACAAACCAGTGTGCAGGTAAAGATGAAGGTGAGGCAGTCACTGATTGGTAGCTTAATGTGGAGCATTTTCTAGGCTATTATTTGAGATTATGTGCTAGCATTGGATTTCAAGCTTTGAAAGCTTAGCTTGTTCCATTGTTTTTGGTTGAGGTATATAGAATTGAGTATGATGGCCAATTGTTGGGAGGATTTGTCTATGGATAATTTTAAGAGGAAAGCTTTAGATACTTCACATGTTGGGTCATGTCCAATCTTGTAGGAAGCTATCATGGCAAGGGGCGAGTAGAAAATAGAAAAATTGAAGGGTCAACAACTATTATATTCTCAAAAAATGATACTTTTAAAAAGAGGACAAGTGGAATTGGGATTTGAGTTGTTGCCCTGATATCCAATTAAAATTGATAGGGTCCCACAGGTCACAAAAAACTTGAATTCCTCTTTTTTAAAGTTTTTTCTCTTGAGCCTTTTGATAATACCAAGGGGTTTTCTATCTTGTTGGATTAAGTGATTCCACCAAATAGAAGACACGGCAAAACTTAGGCCATGACTCAAAGTTTGATCAAACTAGGATAACCTACTAGAACTTAATTGTCAAGCTAACCAAATGGAGTTAAAAGGGGTAGAGTCATGAGTTTATAAAAAAAAGTGCAAGAATAAACTTACATTTCTAATTGATCAAAGTCCAAGATCTCCCAGCAATAGCATATCGGATGTGTTGTCAAACCAAACACTTCCAAGAGGCCTCTCCATCCAAATTTCTAAAAATCTAGTTGGTGGTAAGGTATATGCCTTGGCTATATGGTTCAATAATTCTTAAACCCCCTCTATCCTTTGGCTAGATGCAGTGATCCCACAAGATCATGGGAAAGTCGTTCCTATTACACTACTTATACTAGAGGAAACTCCATATCAACTCAATCAACTAATTATAGTATTTGTTAGAGGGTAACCATCACAAAGAGATATAAACATGGCTTGCTAGAAAAAATTTGCATTGCCACCTTTATTCATCTAGTTATGGATAAAAACCAGTTATCCCAATTAATAAGTTTTTTCTTGAGTTTACTCATGAACCATTTCCACATGTCTTTAAAATAGGCTTCTATGCCAAAGGGAATACCTAGGTATCTAGTGATAGAATTGCTACTCTTTTTTTTTTTATTGCATGTATTTTGGTCTAAGTCTTATTTTGAAAGCCTATTTTATCTCTAAATTGTTCCTATGCTAAAGAAGGAGGGAAAAAGATAGATTATCTTCACTTTTCCCTTTGACCTTTTCCTTATTGAACACACCACAAGACTGACAGGAGGTGGGTGAATCAACCTTGAAAAAAAACTTAAAAATTTAAAGCACAATTCAAATCCTTAATTCAATCAACAACAATGAATTATAAAGCAATGAACACACATGCACAAGAGAACACTAGATTTACATGGAAAACCCAAGAAGGGAAAAACCATGGTGAGAGTCAACTCACACTATATGAACAATATTACAATTTATTTTAAGACACACTACCTAAGGAAGCTCACCACTCCTAGAAGGACTTGGACTTGCAAGATGAGTTTCACAACCTCACGACAAGATACAAAGGACTTGTTGAGGAGACTCGCTATCTTTGAGCAAGATAGATGAAAATATGAGTTACAATGAACAAGCTTCTATCATTGTTGCATCTAGCAATCTCCTTGAAATGTAGCTTCTCTTGATTCAATACCTCAAGCAACAGTTTATCAATTAAGCTCCAATACTTACACCAGACACTCCTACTGCCTCAAATTTGCTTATATTTCCATCCACGTGTACTTTTAAAATGAAGTGATCTTCTATATATATCATTTGCATCATCTCAAAACATCCATTAGGTGTACTAGAATAGGCTTGGACAAGGAGTGATCACACTAGGTTGGCCACAAAACATAATTGCGGTGAAAGTAGTCCAATCCAAGAGATAGAGAGAACCTAAAATAACTTATGGCATCTTCCAATGCAATCTCAAACATCATAGACACTAATGCACATCCTCCCAAGTCAATAACAAGGTAATGTGTAGATGAAATGTTTAGTCCTTAACTAGTCGACCCAAAAACATTATCAAATGAATTCACTAGATGTAAATCACCACAAGGCATAGTGGGACCCAAATAAAACTCACCACACTATCCAATGTTGGTACAGAGCCCCAAAAGGCATAGTACAAGCAAGAGAACAAGCCTTGTCGACCAAAAAAATGTAAATCACCCTAAAAACCAATTCCAGACAATATGTGACACCAAAAAGATCAACACCTATCATGTGGACCACATAGAGGCATCCCTTGAACATCTAACAACACTTCCATATCCTTATTTTACACTTTCATACAAAAACAAGTTGATGCAACCAAACTAATACAAATTTATTCATACTTGGATGCCCAAACATCCCAATCATGAAACAAAGCATTAAAAAGATTAATTGTGGAACACTTCATCGCCTAAAAGTTGAACTAAGTCATTTCACAAACATTGTAACCACATTCCCCAAGCCACAACAACAAAAATAACAATGCAAAGAAATGCAGACCATTTTCAAACTAGACTTAACAACCCACCAAACTGCCAACATACAAATTTTGCCAAAAATATTAGCTATGATGTACTAGGGGCTTGAAAAGATAGGAGTGAAATGTCCACATAGCATAAACATGGAATCGCAACCATAGGACCATAGCACCGAATGCAGAGGAATACAGAGCATTATTCTATACTATCTTCAACATACCTTCCTATATTCACACACTTCAACAACTTTTAGAAACTAGAACACATTGTAGCACTATTTTCTCACATAAGAGCGACATGAAATAAATCACAATAGCTTGTAGCAAGTACAAGACCATTAGCACTATCAACAATATATCCATTTTATCATCATGCTTCTAATCCTCATCTCAATGCTTCTAATCCTCATCTTAATATTTTTAATCCTCAACTAAATACTTCTAATCATCACTATAATAACATCTTTGCAACCGCCATAACTATCTATCGCCATCATACAAACATCATCATAAGAAACTAACTATAGACATCAACACTAAAAAGGTGGACATCCACAACAAAAGAGACTTTCAAGAACCAACCATCTACCCATTCATCTGACTCCACAACACCTTATTAGCACCTGAGACATCAATCTACATCATTCAACAATCATATCATATCAACAACATGCACTTCCATCATCAAAAACACAACTCATCGACAACATAATATTGAGGGTTGACATCAATGACAACAACTACCAACAATCCCCCATTTGTCATTAATGGAAACACTCACACAACATAACACTGATCACGTGTACTCTCTTCCTTTCCTGCACTTCCTCTCCCCCTTTGACATCAAGGATAAAGGGAAAAGGTCTTCAATAGGACCAACTTTAACTCATCTGCACTTTCTTTCCTTCTACACTTTTCTCTCCCCTTTCATCACTATCTCTTCACCTTTGAGATAAAGGTAAAGGGTCTTCACTTGATTCTGCATTCTTTACTTATTGATATTCTCTCCAATCTAAACATTCGTTGAAACTATCATATATGCTCCCCTCATTACCAACAACTACCAAACTACTTACTCCCCCAGATGACTAGACCACAACAATCTAGGAGAAGAAGGATATACCTTGATTTTTTCCCCTTGGATAAATGTATCTAGTGGAAAATACATAGTGATTCTTTGGAACTTACAAGCTCCTGTTCTGCTGCTCTCTCCACCAGAGTCAAATTCACTATAAGTATATCAGCTGCAGAGGCCTTACTTCTCCTCCTAGACCCCAAGGCTGCATCGACCATTATTGTGGAAACAACAATAATTTATATGACTACTATCAACTTACCAGATGATGCACGACACACACTCTTTACTAATGGGGAATTTCTTGGAGCACCCATTTGACCTAGATCAATTTGTTGTTGAAAAACTCTCAAATTCTAAAAACAGCAGAACTTAGAAACCAATATTCTAATACTGACTTCTTAAGTGCTTTGTACTGTATTACCTATATGAAATAGACTCCAAGATTAGAATTCAGAACCAAATACTTGTTAATTTAAGTTCACACCAAATGAACATTGGGGCATTCTGGTACTCACTTCTTAAGGGCTTTGTACTGTACTAACTGTATTAAACAGACTCCAAGATTAGAATTCAGTGCCAAGTACTTGTTAATCTAACTACACACCAAAATTCGTCAATATGAAATCTTCTTAGCTTCACTCCATCCAACCTAAAATAAACAGTTGTTACAATGCCAGCATAAAGCCTCCCCCCTCCTTGTATAAATACAACTCTACACAAGTTGAGCTGCAACATCAACCGCAATATAATCACAAGATATATTTATAACAGTGTTGTATCAGCAGATTCAACACTCGTGAGGCATACAGTCTTTGTTTGGCACGATGTGGAAATACTATCATCCCAAACGTCTGTCTTAGTTCAACCCATAATCAAATAAGTCACGCAATTCATAAATTTCTAAGGTTCCATTTCTGTCATCCAATTTTCTCCAATTTTTACACCATTTTTTATTAATTTAAAAGACAAATTCTCATAACTACTAGAGCGTGCGTTGTAATAGTGAAGATATAGCTGGTCCATTGAGAGCGTGCAATGGATAAAGCTGCCATTCCTTGTAGTGGCATTGAACTTTTGGATTCAAAATTTCCCAAATAGTACTGCAATTATTAGATTAAACAAAATAATCCAAGATAATCACATTGAAATTCTAATGGACGCTCATTTGTTTTATCAGTCAGCTCAATGCACCACATTAATAAAATGCTTGTGGACGATAAGGCAAGAATTCTTTGGTTTGATTTTGCAATGCTTAGTCGATTTCGTGCACTCATATTATACTTTATCATATTTAATAATTAATTAAAAAATAAACACTTGTTATATTTTAAAAAATTAATTAATTAAAAAACATGATCAATGATACAATATGGGTGTTGGGTAGACAGAGGTATTATGTTGTAGCAGAGGACCCTACCTAGCTAAGTTAGTGCCTTACCATAGTGTGAAGTCTATATCACATGGATGACCATTGGACCCAAAAAAGTAAAGGTTTGTTATAAAATATTAATCGATACTAACTAATGTATATAATTATCAAAGATAAAGATAAGGATATTAATGTTTATGAAGGATACAATTATTTTACGAGACAATGAGAATATAATTAAAAAGTGTAAAAACAAATCAATTAAATCATAGTGTGTAATCAATTCAATTTAAAGTTAAAAGGTGGGGTTGTTTTTATAATTACATGGAATGAATAAAATAATTATATTTAATTTTAAAGTTGATAGAGATTCTTTGTGACAATATTATCAGAATATTTGTTAGTTTATCATTATTTTACGTTGATATTTTCTTTATCTATTGTTTAAATTCATTTTCATATTCACAAAATTGATTTGCATTGTATTTAGACATGAACCATGTCATGGATCTAAACTTTACACATCGAAATTATTTGCATAGAAATTAACAACAATAACCTACTCAACTTGAATGGGAAAGTTTGAGGTATACAATTTTCAGTGTTACAAAACCAGAAAATAGGAATGTAAGTGCAACTTCAACAAATTCAGAAGGGAATATAAATGAAAGGACATGCATTAAAGAGAAAGCATATGAAGAAAGATTGAATTCTTTGATGTCTCACATATTTCTTCATATCTATAAAAATGCTATGAGGTCACTTCCTACATAATTTTAAAGAAGAAACAAGATGAATGAATGAAATAATGATCAAATGTAGAACATTACGAAAGAAAAGCCTTTTGTTAGACATATACTAAGATCAAATATCTCTCAAGGAAAAAAGTAAAATATCTCTTATTCTGAATTATTGAAGAAGCAAAAAAATATTTATTAATCTCATGACAAAAAGAACGTTTAAAAATAAAATGAACCTCAATTTCAAATTCCATCAAACAAATCTAACTTGTTAAAATTAATCCTCCCTCATGAACTCTTCTAAGAAAAATAAAATTACATAAAAACACATTCTATTAAAAAACTCAAGTACAATTCAAAAATAATGGAGATATTTACTATTCAATTTTTTATAATTATAATCGTTCACAGTATTCAATTTTTTCCTTTTGGTTTTAAACCAGCATACCTATTTTTCATAAATAAAATTTAAAACCAGCATACCTATTTTTCATAAATAAAATTTATGTAGAGGACGCCGAGAGATATCAAATTTAAAAAATCTTTATTTTAGCACAGATTAATTAGTTTCATATGGTTAATATTTATTAGAATTTAGTGTTACATTTTAGTATAGATTAATTAATTTCATAATTACATAAAAACACATTCTATGAAAAAACTCAAGTACAATTCAAAAATAATGGAGATATTTACTATTCAATTTTCTATAATTATAATCTTTCGCAGAAAAATGGGTCGTTGTCACTTAGTGTTACGTCTCTCGGCGTAATTATTAATGAAACTTAATATTTTAATAATTATTAAATTCTAAAGATAAAAGAGAAGAAATATGAAAGAAAAAAGATAAAATATATATGTGATAATTAAACGATTATAATATAATTTTAAATTTCTTTATAATTATAATTAAATGATTTAAATTTAATTATAATAAATATAAATAGCTTAAATACATTAAATACAATGTAAAAATTATGTTATATAGAATTATTTTTATTTATTGAAAAATTATCTTGTTTTTACTTTAAAATTATTTTATTTTATTTACATTATTTATTTAAAAATTATTTTATTTTTAGTTACTAAAAAATTTATTTTATTTCATTTACTTAAGATTTTTTTATACATTTTTAAAATTTATGTCAATTATGTTTTTAAATTTTAATTGTATATCTTTATTAACACTTCAATCACATTAATAATTTATGATTGTAGTCTTAACCTAGAAAAACAACAACAAAAAGCATATGTATTATATTATTATTATTTCTATATTTTAATAATAATTTATATCAATTAAAAATCTCTAAGTGATCGAATTAAAAGAAACTAAAAAAACAAGGCAGATCATAACAGATTAAAATTCCCCCCGCTAGATTGTTATTGATATTTTTTAACAAATTATTCTTGTTGTTAAATAGTATTTTAACAACATTGAGTAATTTGGGTAATGCATAAATTGTGAACTTAAACACATAAATCAAATGAATCTATGTCTGTCAATTCATGTGAAGTGTGTGTCATCTTGATATTGTAGTAGAACTAGCAATTGCACCTTAGCGTGCAATGGGTACGCCGAATACGTGTGGAAGGTCAATAGGGAGAGATAGGGATATAAAGAGGGAGAGTTAGAGCAGGGCAGAGCATGAGAGAGGGGGGAGGAGGTGAGGAGATAGAGATATAGAGGATGATAAAGATAGAGGATAGAGGGATGGAGAGGATAGAGGGATGGAGATGGAAGAAATATATATATTGAAAGGAAGAGAATAATCTAGATAAAGATAGATATAGGAAGTGATATATAGTAAGGAGATGAAATAGAGGTGAAGATAACAATAGAGATGGAGATGGAATTGGAGAAAGAGAGGAATATGGAAAGGAGAGGGAGATGTAGAAAGATAAAAATAGATATAGAAAGGTGATATATGGAGAGAGGTAGAGAGAGGGGAAGATATAGGGGTAGAAAGAGATACATATAGATATATAGATAATGAGATAGAGTGATAGAGAAATAGATATATAAGGAGACATGGAGAGAGAGGGAAAGGAAGAGAATGAATTACATAAAAAAGTAGAGAGATAAAAATAGATATGGAGAGAGAGGGAAAGGAAGAGAATGAAAAACATAAAGAAGTAGAGAGATAAAGAAATCTATACAAAGAGATATAGAGATATATAATTATGGGGATAGAGGTAGAGGAAGAGAGAAATAGAGATAAAAATATAATGTAGGATAGATAGAGAGAGATAGATTGAATCATAGATGTAGAGATAATGAGATATAGATAGAAATGGTGTGAGGAGAGGGGGTAGATGAGGTGATAGTAACAAGTAATAGAGACACAAGAGGAGGGAGAGAGAGAGAGAGAGAGAGAGAGAGAGAGAGAGAGAGAGAGAGAGAGAGAATCATGGAGTATGTATGAGAGAGAGTGAGATAGATGGAGATAAGTAGAGAGTGGATAGAGGATAATTAAAGAGTAGTTCAAAAGGGAATGATAAGGAGATAGGAAGAGATAGAAGGATATAGGGAGAGGGAGAGATGGATAGACATAAAGAGGGAGATAATGAGAAAGGGGAGATGGATAGATAGAAAGGTAAACATTTAGGAAGTGATATATAGAATGAGTTATGGAGGACTATATAGAGAGAGAGAGAATAGGGGAGATGGAGTGAATAAGATAGAGTTAGGATAATGAGATACAACTATAGAGTGAGAGGGGGATTTGGGAAGAGAGATATTAACAATCAAGAGTGAGATATATAGGAGATGATAGAGGTGATTAACCAATAGAGAGGGAGAGAGGGATATGTATAGTTCAAGGAGAGATAGAGAAATAGAGATAAGGATGAGGAAATAATGAGTGTGTGTGTGAGTGAGAGAATAGAGATAGGAAGGGAGAGAATTGGAAAGGGGATGATGTGTAACCAATGACTAGAGAGAGAGAGGGGGGGGGAGATAGAGAGATAAAAGGATGGGGAAATAGCGAGTGTGTGTGGGGGAGATAGGTATATGGGGAGATAGAGAGATAAAGATAAGGATATAAGGATGGGGAATAACGTGTGTGTGTGTGTGCGTGCGTGCGTGTGTGTGTGTGTGTGTGTGTGTGTGTGTGTGTGTGTGTGTGTGTGTGAGAGAGAGAGAGAGAGAGAGAGAGAGAGATAGGAAGGGAAATATATATAAATAGATCTAGAGAGGGATAGAGACAAAGTAGAGAGATAAATTTATACGAGGACTCCAAATAAATTTATTTTTCCAATGATAAGAGAAATTAAGATGTTTTTACATATGAGAATCAATACTAGGACTCCAAATAATAGTCATTACAAATCCTAAGGTAATCTCCTTCCTACATTCAATACAATGTATGGAATGCTAGATGCACCAATGTAAGTAAAGTGCAAATAACAAGAAAAAAATAAGTATAACTTTAATAGAACATTTTTTGCATACATGAAAAAAGGGTGAAAAAATATAGAAAATTAAGATAATTTTTTGGAAATAAAGAATAATTTGAAAGTCCTAGACAGGTTTGAGGGTTAGGTTCACTGATTAACCAAGATATTTGAGTTGAATTTAAAAGAAAGTACTAAAATAAATACTAAGTTCAATAAATGATGGTGTAATTCATCTTAGCAATCATAAATCAAATATGCATTAATTGAGATTTGACAAAGTATGAATGTGACTACTCTCTATCAAGGTTCAATTCAACAAGTTCACACTTGATCCTTATATTTATGACCTTGAATTTGATGCATATTTTCTTTAATTCATGTATGATAATCTCAACAAGTTATTACTAAAAGAGCCCCTAGATATTGCTATTGTAGGAAGGGAAGATAACCATCTTTCCAATTTGTGCCTTATTAAACTTCGTTAGACCATTTGTACAATGTTTGATGTGATTAAACACATACTAAGAAACATGCAAATTATTATGTATCTATTCTTATGAATGCATAAATTGAAGTAACAATGTAGGTGCATGATTGTAAATATTTTTTGCAATGTGATTCTTAGATGACTTAATAACCTAGGCATGTAGCATTTTAAACAACACATTAACATTCAAATTTGAATTTTCATGGTTAAATCAATAAATAAGAACAAATCAAGTTTGAATCAACAAAAATCCATAATCGACTTTAAATTTTAAAAAGTAAATCAATACTACAAATACAATCTTGAACTACATTAAATATCATAAAAATAAAAATAAAAATTCTTAAGATATTGAGTCAAATCCAAATACAACTCTAAGAAAAACATCCAATCCTTATAAATATATACCACTTATATATTAAATATTACATTAAAAAAAATAAAAAATTCAAACAAACATAAAAATATTCTATTTCTAATCAATAGGACCATTAACTTTTTTGGAAAATAACACATTTTAATGTGGAAGCATGTTATTAAGAGTATTCATATAATAGTTTTGATGTATTCTTTTTTGGTTTTGGATGTTATTCACCTGAGATCCACTTCATTCTACCACATAACTTAATATTAATAATAAAACTAAACATTTCCTTGAAAAAACATAATTGTCATCAAGTAAAACATTTAAAATTTAGAAAAAAAACCTAGTTCTCCCAAATACTTGGAGCATCTTTAGCCCATGACATGTGGGGTTTCAGAAATTGAAAAAAAAACATTCTTATTGTAATGGGTCTTATTAACATCACTGATATATTGAATCATTTAACTATATCTGAGAATGACAATAAACTTTAATCTAAAGCAATCAATTTTAATTAGAACAACGTATTTAGCTTTGTACAGGTGAATCAGATTCTCTGCGTTAAACAAAAAAAACTTGACAACTTGGCTAAATATGTGTGCATAAGCTACTATCCAATCAGATTTAAGCACAGAGGATTTTAGTTTTTTAAAAGTAATTTCAACCATTAATGGTTGACGCATAGAAAGAGGAGTGAATGAGAAGTTTTGAATGGGAGTGAATATCATCATTGGATGGAGAGGCAACGTGGTCGGTGGATCGTGGTACCATCAAATAATAAATGAAAACTGCATGCGGTGGGGGAAAAATATAAACCGTCGTTTTCAGGATATTTCTTCACCTCAATTCAAAACGAAAACATAATGGGTAAAAAATGATGAACGGACGAGATCTGTTCAATGGTCTTGCATGTGTACAGATGCACGGACAGACGTTGATGTAAAAAGATAGCTTGTTCATTTCAAATAAGGAAACACCTTTGGCGTAGTGAAGAGAATTGGGTAGCTTCGTAGCCAACAAGAAAGAAGGAGATACGACATAGGACGAAAAAGTCATTAATGTCGCATGTGAATAGATTCTGATCCCATATTTAAATGTTTTGGTCAAGGTCATATGATTTTGTGTTGACACCCAAGAATAAAACGAAGGGAATGCATAAAATCTATAAAGACTTAAATTTATCCATCAATGAGTAGAGGATGATGTGGACTAAGGACCAAACGCTAGAAACAAGGTGAAGTTTGTTGAACTTCCCCTTTATTGGGTATGTGGAAAAACTTTACCACTAGAGATTCTTGTGGAAATATATCGTAATTTCTATTATGTAATTTTATTTCTTTATTTCATTTTTATTAAAAAAATTAAAAAAGTATTTTTACAATAAAATAGTTATAAAAAGGTGTCAAATAAGTTGAATGGGCAGAATACAAAGTCAATAAAAAATAAACCATCTTTCAAAAGGAGTCAATCATTACAAAGATCAATTTATTGGAAACCTATAGATACGAGTGATTTGAACAACACTTACATTGTACAAAAGTAGTTAGAAAGTAAACAACCCATCTTTCAAAAGGAGTTGACCATTACAAAGATCAATTTATTGGAAACCTGTAGACATAGGTGATTTGAACAACGTTTACATTGCAGAGGAGTAATTGGAAAGTAGACCTACTTCTCAAAAGAAGAATAAGTTGTTGATTCATAGCATGGGTAAGCAAAGAATCATTCATCAAGGAGTGCCTAACACTACCTCATTGGGCAATATACCGATCCGCAACATAACTAAAAGTATTGTTGAAAAGAGTCTTTATCACACACCCAACATAACCGGTCTTTATTGTTCTATTGAACTTCTTCATCAAGAATTTCATCAATAGTTACACACGATCCTCAAACTAGTCATTAATAGGTGAAATCTTCAAAAGAAAGCAAAACAAGTCCATCAAGATTAATTCCTTGGAATTCTATAACTTGTTTTCAATCCTCTCAATTTGAACTTGAATGTTGTGTGATATAATGATAAGATTGGAATTTAATTATGGAATAGTCTACAAAATGTGAGTGTGGGGGGATAATTTCAAGCAGACCATTTGAGGTTCAACTTGCAAGGGAGCAAAGGATTTGCTGGCAGCATTTAATTATAAGGTTGATATGGGCTAGCACTCAAGGCTTTCCTTCAAACCTTGTGGATTTGCTTAAAATGAAGGTCTATTTGGTTGATTGGATTTTGAAAAGGGGCTTGATAAGGTCTATAACTCTAAATTTTGTTGTCTTTTGATGTTCACCAACTCATTACCAAAGGTTCAAAGAGGCCCTTTCATCTCTTGAAACTCAAAAGATGAAGTTGGAGCAATCTTTTCTTGGCTTAGTGTTTGATGATTTAAAGTTGGATCATCAGTTATAGCAGCTATTGGAGGTATTTGGAAAGGAATGGGAGGATGCACTTCTAGGAAAAGAGGCATAAGTGGCCTAGGAGCAATTTTACCAACTTGTATAAGGTTGTTCTCAGCTCTTATTGCAATAGTGTGAGCATTAGGAAATGTGACACCACCCATAGAATAGATCATTACTAAAATGTTACTATTTATTAAGCCCTCAAATGGTATAAAAATGCATGATCTACTTAAGGCCTCACCATTTGGGAATCCTCTCCCATGTCTTTTGAAACTAGAAGTTGAAATATATGATGTTCTCATGAGGAGGCCTATTAATTGTGGTCAATTGCTCTTTAAAGACAAATGGTATGATTTTTCTTCAAAATATCTACAGAGTTCATTGCCTAGTTGGTCCCAAGTGTTGATTGGGTTCACCCTTAAGCCTCTAACCATTGTAGTGTTTTTACTTCTAATGATGTTGCAAGTAGTCTAAATGCAACATTCTCTTTAGTGATTTGTTGAATTGTACTGTGAGATTTTGCCAAGATCAAGAGGCAATGGAAAGCACAAATAAGAGAGACAAAATATATGATAGAAATAAACTGTATTCTATCAAGATGCAAAATATGATCAATTGGATCGATCATCAAGCGTTACATACAATGAATATGAGCCTACTTATATAGGCAAGGCTATATGGATATGTGAGCACACAAACATGACATGTGGCTCAATAAGAAACAAGGGTAGGTAGGAAATAGGTGTGGGTAGGTAGGAGAAACAATATAATATTCCACATGAGGTGGATCACCCACCGAAGGTGGAATTATCACTCCACAATAAGTGGATATGATAAAGTAGTAACAAGATCAACACCATAAAAGGTGAAATTTCTCCTACACACACTATCACAATGTGGCACAAACAGCCAAGTGTCTCATACCCAAACTACTATGAAATGCATTTCCTAAGTAAACTTAAGTAAGGTGTAATAATATCCATGATGGATAATTATTTACACCAACATGCCCCCTTAAGTGCAACTTAGGGGAATGCACTTAAGTCTACAATGCAACTAAGCAATGCAAGATGGGTCCCAACTACTAGGCCATGTTAGGTACCCATGTATAAATGCAAATGCATGCAAACCAATGCAATGAAATCTCTCACAAAGTGGGGAAAGAGAGAAAAACCCAATGGGAAAAAACCCTCTCCCAAAAGAGATGAAAACTAGATATAAAGAACTCTCATAGAAGTATGTGAAGGACAAAACCCCATGTGAGGAAAAAGTCCCCCCCATATGAGAGAATTAGAAGAAGAGAGAATAGGAAGCCCCCCCTCAATGTGGAATCTGCACCAATGATAGAAGCTCGATGTATGAAGATACTGCTCCACGAACGTCGAACAACATTCCTCCCCTTAGGAAGAAACAAAACCAAAGGTGTATCCATGAAGTCTCCCTAATCATGAAGGGAAGATGTATGAAAAAAGCTCATGATCAATGGAATCTCTGAAAACTGCTCAAGTGTCCCCATGTCGATGTTGAAAGATACCCCCTCCAAAGGTGGTAAACTGTGCCACACTACTGAAAAAGGCACTCCAAGATCTAGTGGAGCTGGATGTAGAACATTTCCCAAAGACTCACATGTCTCCTCAAAAGATAAAGAGACCTCCTCCAACTGTTGTACATAAGTATCCACAATCATGTCAACCTCAAAAGAATGATCATGTAGAGAATGAACAAGAGGGTCAGAGTGTGCCCTTGCAACAATCAAACAATGATCATCTTCATTAAAGAGAAGTTGAATGTCATCAATGATGTCTCCCAAATCTGCAATGTAGGATTCCACAAACAAACCTACAAGTAATCATCCCATGAATCTGAAGCTGGAAGACAATGAATATCCTTCTGCACTGAATCACATGAAGGCAAAACTGAAGCACTATCTGCATCATCAAGTGCAATAGGTGATGTGATATCAATATGAGGAGATAAAATACACGGCTCAAGAATGGGGTCACATGTGAGAATCCCCATGTTCAAGTGCCCAAATTTCTCCTCAAAATCTAAACCATCACAAGAAGTGTGATCATCACGTGTAGAATCATCAAATGTGAAATCATCATCATCAACAAAATCTGAAAAGGAGTATAACCAAGATGAATGATCAACCACCCCAGTTGCAATGTTAGCTCTAGTCTCCAAGTCTCTAATGAAAACTGACTCAAGGGTGAACTCCACAACTCTCTTAGTTGTGTCATGTGTGATTTGATAGATGGAAAGGAGATTGTTTGTCAAGTGGGGTACACACAACACATCATTGAAGGAGTTATCCTCAATGTCAATAGATCCTTTCCCAATCACATCCATGTATGTATGATTGCCCATCAAAATCCGCGGCATGGTGCAAAGCTCAAATGTAGAGAACATAGACTGTGAAGATGTCATATGATGAGAAGCCCCTGAATCTAGAAGCCATCTCTCTGAATCATGACTTGTTGTAGCACAAAGAGATTTTCCTTTTCTTGTCCCAAAAGAGTGAGTCTTCCCACTTGTAGAAGCCATGAATGCTTGCCCTTTTCCTTTTGAATGTGAGGAAGTGGAAGTTGATGAATCATCCTTCTTGTAGACATTAGGCAAATCAATGTTATGCTTTTTGAGGATATGTGTGAGCTCATCAATCTTCTTAGAATGGCAACAACTCTCCTCATGACCAAACTTTTTACAATAGGCACAAGTAGGTCTCTCCCTCTTTGGTGAGCTATCCCTCTTGGAAGAGGATGAATCTCCTTGTTGTGGAGAGGATGATGCTTTGTCCTTAGACTTTGATTTCCATTTCTTCTTGTTTGAGTTGTCCTTTCCTTGATTTCCTTTGTTCCCTTGATTTGCCACTAATGCTTGAGACTTAGAAGCCTTAAGAATGCCCATGCTTATCAACTTAGTTTGTTCCATCATCAACATTTCAGTGAAAGCATCAAATGTAGGCATTGTGTAGCTTGAACCCATTGTCATCCTATGGGTTTGGAAACTAGAAACGAATGCTGCATATTCTTGTGGAAGCTTGCCCATCAAGTTGAAGGTCAATTGAGTATCCTTCTTATCAATGCCACAATCCTTGAGTTGTGCCCTCAACTCATTTGCCTTAGTGACATAATCTTTTATAGTATCAAAGTTCTTGGGATCTAACATGGTGAGATCACTATCAATCTGATATCCCCTAATCTTGTCAACTTGACCATACAAGTCTTGAAACTTTTGCCAAGCATCCTTGATTAGAGTACACTTCTCAATATGAAAAATGAGATCCTTTGATACATACTTTCTTAAGGTACCAATTGCCATGACATTTTTAGTGAGCCGATCCAAGTGACCATTTGGATCAACCTTAGGATTAGCGGGAGCAACAATAGTTTCATCAATATAATGAGTTAGTCCTTTTTCCATAAGTTTACTCCATGCATCAATTTTCCAAGTAGCATAATTATGAGGAGTTAATAGAGGAAACTTAGAAGAAACCATAGCAGCAAAAAGCAAGGAACACAAGAGCACAAAAGCACAAGAGACACCCCCCAAATTCACTAAATCAAAGTACCCCCCCCCCAAAATGATGATTTTGGCACTTTATATGTAGTGTGTGTACAATAGGTCACTTGCAAAAAATGGCAAGGTGGACTTTTGATTTTGTTTTACAACTGCCCCAATAGGCTAAGAACTACAAAACAAAAGATCAAAAAGATAGATCTATGCAATACAAATGCCAAATTGGCCAAATAAGACCATATGATGAAAGCACAATTTCTACCCAAAATTGCTAAAAACTGATAGCAGATTATGAAAGTAGATGAAAAATTTTGCACTTGAAAAAAAATGACACCTAAAAAGGAGTCCATATGAGCCCAAATGAAGCCTCCAAAGTTGTAAAAATTGGGATTTCATGATTTCCGAAAAACCTGTATCCGAAAATCCAAAAAATCCTGCACCATTGTACAGATCACAAAATTCTACCCCAAAACAAAAAACATTGCTCGAAAAAAGGAGTCCAGATGAGTGAGATATCACTATTTGAAAATTGCCTGCAAAATTATAATTTCTGGAAAATTTATGTCGCCGCTTCAAACTTTAAATGCCTCTAGATTTGGCCTTCAAAGTTCGATTTGGATGAAACAAAAGGCAAAACTGACTTTCTTGGACCTCCTCAATCTAATGGTGACCTCAAATTTGACCCATCAAGCTTCAATAATAACCTGCAATAGAAAGCTCCAAAATGCAAACCCCAAATAACATTAAATTTCTCTCAATTGGCAAACCAATGAAACTCTAATGGCTCTGATACCATGTGATATTTTTCCAAGATCAAGAGGCAATGGAAAGCACAAATAAGAGAGACAAAATATATGATAGGAATAAATTATATTCTATCAAGATGCAAAATATGATCAACTGGATCATCAAGCGTTACATACAATGAATATGAGTCTGCTTATATAGGCAAGGCTATATGGATATGTGAGCACACAAACATGACATGCGGCTCAATAAGAAACAAAGGTAGGTAGGAAATAGGTGTGGGTAGGTAGGAGAAACAATATAATACTCCACATGAGGTGGATCACCCACCGAAGGTGGAATTATCACTCCACAATAAGTGGATATGATAAAGTAGTAACAAGATCAACACCATAAAGGTGAAATTTCTCCTACACACACTATCCCAATGTGGCACAAACACCCAAGTGTCTCATACCCAAACTACTATGAAATGTATTTCCTAAGTAAACTTAAGTAAGGTGTAATAATATCCATGATGAATAATTATTTACACCAACATGTACAAAGATTAGCTATGTCCTTTTATGTGCTCAATGAGAGTTGTTTGGTCTTCACCAATGAAAAATAGAATACTCTTCAAGGCATCCATGGGTATATAATATTGTTGGGTTGTTTAGTGGGTCACCTTGGTTAAATGGTACAAAAGGTTGATTCATAGGTGCAACCATAGGAATCAATGGTGCTTGGTTTCTTGGGACAATAGGTTAGAATCGAGCATAGAATGAGGGGTGGGATGGGTTCTTCTTGAGTATAAAACTATCTTTTGAGTGGTTCTTCCCTTCCTCCTAGGTAGACACAACTACAAGTAAACAAAAAGAATGGAACTCCCTCTTGTTTGCACTCCTCTAAATGTTGAACTTTGCACTATTTTTCTACTTGTCCAAAGCTTCAAAGTCACCAATTGTGTGATGACAACACCTCAAAAGGCTGAAAACACTGTTGTACACACCAAAAAAATATTAATATAAAATTTAAAGTTAATAGAGAACAAGTTCACTGTCACATTGAGCATGCCAAAAAGTGTTATCACAAAAGCTTACACTATTCACTTTTGTCATAGGTAGGGGTATGTGTAGGATCATGGGGGTCCAAAAAGTGGCGATATGAAAAAAATAGCCTTCTCCACTCGCCTAAAAATGCGAAAAATCTATGTTGACTTTTTGGTTGGCTTGGATGTCAGTACATCTTGCCATGGCAAAAATCCAAGCAAATCGGATATCCGATATTAATGAGATATTATATTAAAAAAATATATTATATTATATATAATATATAATATATTATATTTATATAATGCATATTATATAATATATTATATTTATACAATGCATATAATATAATATAATATATAATATATATTTATATATATTATATATTAATAATATTATATTATATATATATATATATATTATATATAATATATTATATAATATATATTATATTTATATATTATATATTATATTATATATGATATATAATATTTTAAGCGCAAAAAAACCTAAAAAATCGGATATTTGATTGTTGCGGGTATTTTTTATATCCAATGTGACAGTCCGTGGGTCTTTTTTCATCCATGGGCTGTGCAATAGGAAACAAATCCGATATCGGATTATGGTGGATATTTGATTATTGGGCAAAAAAATTTGTGATTCTCTCATCTGAGGTATGATTTCATGCCATTTTGTTGCTTTTTATCAATTTTTTCGCATTTTTTATTTGTTTATTTGTTTTTTTCACTAGGTTTTTTTAATTGAAATACAATTTGCTTTCAAATTTGTTGATGAAATTCAAATTTTCAAATTCAATTAGGTTAAATGGGGGATAACAATAAAAATCTTGAACAACCACAACAACCACAACCACCAAACCCTCCTTTAACAAACCCTCCATTGTCAAACCCGCCCTCAATTCTGGATTTAATTGCTCAAAATTTGAACCAATTGAGGGGCATTGCAGATGTTTGTAGTAGAATCCCTCCTCTAGCCCCAATGTTATATCCCCTCAAAGCCATCATAAACAATGTACAAACTGTCACCGAGGAGCACAATGCTGCTCTTTTGTGGCGAGATTGCATGAGGGCTAGATATGTGAATGGCTTGACCAATGATCAAGTCAAGGAGCTTAAGATTTTGAAAGCTAATATTGTCGCATTATTTGTCAATCCTCGTACTAGACAACCCGTAGATGTGAAAAAAACAAACTTTCCATAAATTGGTGTACAAACAATGATATGGTGAATAACTTTTGGGATCGTTGGTGGATGGTTTTTGATAAAGCACAATCTTGATGTCCCCTTTTATGTCATTTAAAAAATGTATGTTGAGTTTGTTTTCGGCAAGCATGTCAAGTACTTTGACATCAAGCCTTTCCAGGGTGTGGGTTTAGGTATGCCTCAAGATAGACCTAGGGCAGTTCGAGTAGTACAGGGCCCATATGTCCCCCCTCCTCCTATTGATCCCCCACGTCCAGTGCAACATCCATTTTCATTGTTGTGGTAGTGTCACAGACTATATCGACTATTCACTCTTTGAGTAGCCTTTTGGTTTCTTAGGATGGGGCACTAGCTCAGCCTTTTAGTGATGGTAGTGGTGGATCCAATGGCGCTGACACGTCCTCTTCGGCTCCACATATTTGTGTGTTGCATAGTTGTGCTATGTGTGGGCATTTATGCTTAGGTCCAATTGAAGAGCCTATTGATCTTCCTGTGGACACTACAGATCATGAGGTGCATGAAATGCACGATGCACTAGATGTGACGACGAGGACTGCAGAATACCCTAGAGAGTCCTCGCATGCTAGAGGCGAGGAGGTAGCTTCATCATACACTAACGATGTAGTGGTAAGAGTTGTATTTTCACAATGCATTTTATTTTAAATGAATATTTCTAATCTAGATAGGACAAAGTACTAATTTTTATATACATGGTCTATTTAACAGTTGATGACAGAGAAGGAGTTGACATAGGTCCATGATGGCACCTTGACGACCATTTCATTTGGCCTTGATAGCTATACGAGACATATATTATTGCACCTAGTAGTTTACATTTTTATTGTACATACATGCTCGTCATTTATATTGGTATTAATTAAATTATATAGTAACTTGCATGTTTATCTTATTTTACTCTTGTAGGACACAAGTAGCGCGAGTGCAGTGCCATGTGATTCAGGCTCTGGTAGTGCAGTCGGAGACAAGGGAAAGGTAATTGAATGCAAACATGATTGAATTAAGAGTTAAAATAACTTATAATGATTATACATGTTTATATAGATTAATAGTTTCACATACTTGTCATCTTTATGTACATAAAAATGTTGGCTCTACATCCTTGTTGACTGCACCCATTATATCTCAAGAAGAAGAAGAGATGCCTCAGGTACATGTGTTTATTTTATTTTATGTTTAATAGATATAATTCATTCATATGAGTGACAATTATATGCTAACTTGTATCAATGGTATGTTTGTGAACATATGTAGGTTGTGTATGAAAATCTTGATGACATACCTCCTCTAGCGAAGACATATGTCAAGAATCCTCCAAAGATGAAGAGGAAACATGGAGATGAGGTAAACAAGAATTCAATTTTAGAGTTCAATTATAGTTCAATGTATATTGATTTTTATGTTAACTTTTTGAATGTGAATTATATAATATAACTAATCTTAATTGTGGTTTGATTTTTCTTGTCCAGGATCCTTCAGAGAGGAGTAGTGCGGCGAAGAGGATCAATTTTGATGATCCATCAATAGTTTACGATGTTATAGATCATTTTGGGAAACTTACATGTCTAGTTGGCATACTTACATGTCTAGTTGGCATGTATGTTTTGTATATGGACATACATTTACATATATTGACATATATTTTGTTTGATTTGGCATTTATGCCATTTTTGTATATGGACATACACTTGTAATTATTTGACATTTTGATATATATAGAAGTTGAGATTCGATATAACTTGTTCCTCATGTGCATGGTATCATTATTTTAAACTTTAATCTTCAATCCAATAATTAACAATGGTTAATTAATGAACAATACAATGTTGTTTGTATAACCTTGAGATTGTATATAATTTGTTTCATCTAATTCCTAAGTGTTAAATTTGGTTGCCTTTGGCAACTTCACCAAATTTAATGACCATATTGGGGTGAACTCACAAAGCTGGTTCCCACTTTTTGGTACATCCTGATTTTTGCTGAAATCATGCATTTTTTGGAAAATATAATTATTTAAGCTTTAAGAGGTCCCATTTGAAGTAATTAATTGAAGAGAGTTAGATCAAAGGCTCTTAGATCAAAATTTCTTGGATAGAACCTCTCTACTTCTAAATCATACTTGCAATGGAGTCTCCTTTGCATCTATCAAATGCTGATAAAAAACCAATTTTACATTATCTTTTGAGGGGTCAAACGAATTCATTTAGAAGTTTTATTTTTTTGAGGATTTAGTCCTTATTATAAGCTTTCCAAATAGTATAATTTTTAATATATTTAAGTTTATTAATATATTTTTATTTTATTTTTTATGAATGTAGGTTTTTCACGTAACATGAACTTCTTTGTTCAATGCATTGGGAAAAATAGCAAACTAATTCAAAAAAATTCTGAAAAATATCTATGCCCTAGACCTATTGATGTCTTCTTTCTAACAAAAAAAATAAAACTTAATTTTGATATATATAGAGCAAGTTATGTGTTCAAACGTAAACCTATATCTAAATTATAATTAGTCGGACTTCAAAACTTAATAGAATAAAAAATATTCAACATATCACTATCAAACCAACTGCATGCCCTGGGTATTGATGTTACAAACCAAAATTTAAAAGAGATAAGTTTTTATCATTTATAGAAAAAATTTTATACGTTTCGGGATCCACATCAGTCTTAAAAAATGTTGTTTCCTGTAAAAAACTACTTTTGAGGGAGATGGAAAAATCAATAAAATTTTATTCAAAAAAATTTGAAAAAAAATATATTTAGAATCTACAAAAATGATGTTACAAATCACTAGTTTACATCATCTTCAAATTCTTAACGATTTAAAAGTTATAGGTGTCGGAAAGTGAAGGTTTTTTGCAAAATGTTCATCTAAGTGTCAAAGTTGGTCAAAAAGTGGGAACCAGTATTGTGAGTTCACCCATTGGTATTGGTAATAATGATAACAAGGATGTACTTAGTAATGATGAATAAAAAATTGCAAAGCATCTTCTACACAAGAATGCAATTTTTTCATAATCAATTGGTTACATTTAGCATCAATCTGCCATCATTAAAGTCGTCTCAGCATGGAGATACTATGAAGAGGTCCATTTCCACACATTGCCCGTTAAATTTTAGACTTGAATATAAGAACTCTAAAAATAAACTTTTTTTGATTGTCATTTAGCTACTGAAAGATACACTATCTCTTGTTTTACCCCCCCACTCGGTCGAATTCTTAGGGCCATACCCTACCGACGTCATCCCTTGAGCACCCTAAGTGCGAAAAATTGTCAGGCTTTTACAGCTTGTATCTTAGAATCTATGACACTTGTGAATGATCTATTTGAACCTACATGATCGCATGAAGGTTTCCTAAAAAAGCCTCTCTCGGATTTTCAAGATTTAGAGCGGTCTTCTTAGGGCAACGCTTTTTCAGTTGGCAAAAAAATCGTCAGTTTCATTCAATGAAAAGTTGCCATGGGGCTAATTTCTCGTTCTACTCATCATGACCACAAATCATCAGTTCCAACACATCTGGTTAGGCATTCCCACCCTAGGCATGCTCCTATTTTACCGCCCCCCCCTCGGTCAAACACTTAGGGCAATACCCTACTCACGTCGTCCCTTGAGCACCCTAAGTGCAAAAAATTGTCAAAAATTGACAAGTTATATCTCCGAAACCGTGGCACATGTGAATGATCCGTTTGAACCTACAGGGTCACATGAGGGATACCTACTGTAAAGCGAAAAAATCGAACCCTAATCGTTCTCCCCTCCCCAACTCCAAGGAGAGAGAAGGGAGAGTCACTAGGGTTGATAGTTTTCACTTAGGGGAGACTTTACATTCAAAAGAGGGGTTGAAACCCACAAGATCCAATCCCACACAATGCAAGATTGGATTCTATATGTGTTTCAAGGGTTAAGACATCAAGGATACCCTCTTTTGTAAAGAATGTAGATAGAAAGATTGAACTAGGAATGCATGTAAAGTAGGAAAGATTCGCTTATAAACAGAGATAGGGATATGGGATGAAGCTGCGGACCTGGAATTAGCAGTAAAATGTCGAGACGGTGCTGTTCTCCAAATTTGAGCGAAAGTTGACGGGACGATGGCGCCCGACGTGCACACGGTCCTCCGAAAAATCCGCGAAACGAAGGGGGATCTATTCGTCTCTGCACAAGGATTCCAGATCTTCAATTACAGTCGCGTACCTGCAACCTACACACAGAAAAGAGAGGACGATTGGGGGGTTAGGGATGAGGGGTTTTCCTTTAGGTCAAACCCCGGTTTTGGAATTAACCAAGAAATGAGAATGCTGTAAATGTAAATGTTTGTAATGTAAACAAGTACTGATACCTTGTTGTAAGAATGTTTGTATTCTTACATGCGAAGGTGTAATGTATGTAGTATGTTGTATGTTGTATGTGATCTCCTCTTCAATGGTTGAATCCTTGTCTTGAATGCAACACTTAGCCTTGAATGGAGACTTAGAATGCTCAATTGCTTGAAGGAATGCTTGAATGCTTGAATGTTTGAATATCGCTTTCGCCTTTTGTTCTTCCTTATTTCCTCTTTTTCACCTCCTCAAATGGGAGAGGAAATGTAGTTTATATACTTGTCAATTAGGGTTGATAGACTGATTTTCCCGACCTTAGGCCGACCAGGAAACATTATTTTCCAATTTGCAAACTTAAAGACCCGATGCCCAAAAGAGACCGGGCCCAAAATAGGGCCAGGGACCAGGGCGCTGGGCGCCCTAGTCCAGAAGGACCAGGGTGCTGGGTGCCATGGTCCCACCTCCCGGGACAGCAGGGTGCAAGGAGGATCAGGCCAGGGTGCAGAAAAATGCAGTTTTTGATGTCATGAACAAGTTTCGGGGTCTCCATTCAGGTTCCGTGTTGCATCGCCATCGTGAAGACCCAAATGCAGTCGAAATTGCAAGTGTCACAATTTTAGGACGCTGCACCTACAAAAGCCTATCTTAGATTTACAAGGTTCAGAGTGGTCCTTTTAGGACAACGATTTTTCAGTTGGCGAAAAAATCGTCAGTTTCATTCAATAAAAAGTTGCCATGGAGCGAATTTATCATTCGGCTCATCGTGGGTGCGAACCGTCGGTCCCAACACATCTATTAGGAATTATTACCCTAGGCATGTTCCTATTTTACCCCCCACTCAGTCGAATGGTCAGGGCCATACCCTATTGGCGTCGTCCCTTGAGCGCCCTAAGTGTGAAAAATTGTCAAAATTTGATAGGTTGTATCTCGGAAACTATGGCACCTGCGAATGATCCATTTGAACTTACAGGGTCAGTGTCATGTAAGGGATGCTTACAAAATCCTATCTTGGATTTACAAGATTCAGAGCAGTCTTTTTAGGGAAGCAATTTTTTAGTTGGCAAAAAAATCGTCTCATTCAATGAAAAGTTGCCACAAAGCGAATTTCTTGTTCTTCTCATTGTGGGTGCAAACTTTTGGTCCTAGCATGTTTGGTTAGGAATTCTTACCCTAGGCATGCTCCTGGTTTACCCCCCCAGTCGGTCGAACACTCAGGGCCATACCCTACTGGCGTCGTCCCTTGAGTGCCTTAAGTGCAAAAAATTGTCAAAATTTGATAGGTCATATCTCGGAAATCGTGGCACCTACGAATGATCTGTTTGAACCTACAGGGTCATGTGAGGTCTACCTAGAAAATCCTGTATTGGATTTACAAGATTCAGAGCATTCTTTTTAGGGCAATGATTTTCAGTTGGGAAAAAAATCATCAGTTTCATTCAATGAAAAGTTGCACGGATCAAAATTCTTGTTCTGCTCGTCATGGGTGAAAACCATTGGTCCCAGCACATTTATTTAGGCATTCTTACCCTAGGCATGCTCTTCTTTTACCCTGCCACTTGGTAGAATGCTCAAGGCCATACCCTACTGGTGTTGTTCCTTGAACGCCCTAAGTGCGAAAAATTATCAAAATTTGTCAGGTTGTATCTCAAAAATCGTGGCACCTAGGAATGATCTATTTGAACCTACAGGGTCACGTGAGGGCTTCCTACAAAAGCCTATCTCATATTTATAATATTCGGAGCGGTCTTTTAGGGTAGCAATTTTTCAGTTGGCAAAAAAAAATGTCAGTTTCATTCAATGAAAAGTCACCATGAAGCAAATTTCTCGTTCTACTCATCGTGGGTGCGAACCATCAGTCCCAACATGTCTGGTTAGGAATTCTCCTATTTTACCCGCCCCCCCCACTTGGTCAAATGCTCAAGGCCATACCCTACCAGAGTCATCCTTTGAGTGCCCTAAGTGCAAAAAATTATCAAAATTTGTCAGGTCGTAACTTAGAAACCGTGGCACCTGTAAATGATCTATTTGAACCTAGAGGGTCACGTGAGGGTTGTCTACAAAATCATGTCTCATATTTACAAGATTCAGAGCAATCTTTTAGGGCAACAATTTTTCAATTGGCAAAAAAATTGTTAGTTTCATATAATGAAAAGTTGCCATGGGGCTAATTTCTCATTCTTCTTGTCGTGGGTGAGAACCATTGGTTGCAACACATCCAGTTAGGCATTCTTACCCTAGGAATTCTCTTGTTTTAGCCCCCCACTCAGTCAAACGCTCAGGGCCATACCCTATCGGTAGCCATGTTTGTCTGATCTTGGAGGATGTTAGTTACACCTGCCTAGTGAGTTCATTTAGAATTTTTTTAATCTAGGGATTCCAAAATACATTGAAACAACTATATAAATCATTGTCTTGTCCAAGGCCTCTTGGGCTTGATAGGCGTCTCCTCCAAGAATCTAAACCCTAATTTTGAAATCTTTGGCAGAGATGAAGGGTTTCAAGTGGCCACTCTGTCGGTTCTTTTCTCTTGTTCATATGTAAGAACTTCAACCCCAGATACTTTAAGCAACAGATGAAACACAATCTATCACATTGAATTAAGCATGATGAGGATATATAAAGAAGAGGAATACAAAGAGCGGGTTGAATTGGGGTCAAATTGAGAGGTGAAGAACAATCCCATTCTCAGAATATAATAAATAGATTGAAGGAATTTATTTTCTCAATTGATAATTGATAGCCGTCAAAATCGAGGTGAATAAAATAATACAACTACAACAATGTACTCATGTTCAAATACATTGTATATCATCAATACAACTAAACCAGTTTACTCATTTACAAATACATTATATATCAACAATACAACTACACCAATGTGCTCATGTGTAAATAGATTGTACATATTTGTACTCATGTATAAATACATCATATATCATCTTAACAAAGTTGCATCAATGTACTCATATACAAATGACATCCCACTTCATGTGCATCAGACATCCTCATGTCCTAAGAGCAAAGCTTACGTAGAGCAATGCCTGCATATGAATGAAGACCAACATAAGCAACATGAACAACATCAAAAAGACTTGCATTTTCAAGAGTTGTTAATGAACACATAAAAAACATGATGACGAATGGAGAGGTGGGATTATATCGAGTGTACCCACTATGTTGATGCAAAAATCGTAATGCAATAGTGTTGTATGAATAAAAAAGACCTACATTAGCATAAAGGTTTTATGATAATTATTTGAAATGAAATGTATGATAATAAATGAAGATATCATATTAACAAAGAGGTAGGATTATACATATAATATCGACTGTATCCACTATGCGCATGCAAAAATCATGATGCAATAGTAATGCTCATCAAAGTAGATCTACATCTTTGACACGTTATTAATATACACATAACAAACTTGAACATTAAGGTTTTATGATCATTATTTGAGACTAAATGCATGATAAAAAAATAAAGAGATAATAAAGACCTACTACTCAAGTGTGCTTGAAGGGTCATCTCTTTGCTTAAGAGTATCCAGTATTGCTTCAGTCCATAGCTTTTTGGTCTCCAGTCTTGCTTGATTCTTCAACAACTTGACATTTGTAGCTACGATAAGGTGTGAATACATGAGAATGGTTTTGTGTCTCTCATAGTCTTCAAATGTAGGTACACCATTCTTTCTAATCATGTATCTTCGCAACCAAGTTCCTATTAGGTCTCAGAGACAACTGAGAGCCAGGGGGGGTGAATCAGTTGTCTAATAAATTCAAAACAAAACAACTTAACCAACTTACTGCTTAATACCGATGAACCAGTCTTTTATACCAGTGAGCAGTTTTATCAGATAATTGCAATACTGATAAAGATTAATGCATGAAACAAAAAGACAAAGTCATTCACAACACATAACACCAATATTTGTACGTGGAAACCCTATAAGGGGAAAAACCACGGTGGGAAACCTTACCCAAAATCAGATGATCCTACTACATATAGTAAGTGTATACAAATGGGGTCTGCACATGCAGAAAGGCCAAGCGCCTAGAGCTCACTGCTCAAACACAAAATAGGAGTCACGCTGACTACAATTGGATGGTTAAATCCAATAAGGATGTACTGCTTAAAATATCATCTTCATATGCTGGATTTACTACCGATGTAGTTCTGATATGCTTTCACAAAAACCTTTCTTCACCTTCAAATGATGTCTGCGTGTATAGCTCTTCTTAATCTTGCATATAACTTCACACAATTCTTCTTCACATTACTATACTGATCTTACAAATAAGATCTTACATTTATATCATAACCTAAGACCAATTTTAGTAGGTCGGCTATTAAAAGATATTACAATAAAATCAATTTACAAACAAAACAATATCCGATGCAATAACCGATTCAACATGTCAGCTTGATGCATTTACAACAATAATAAATCATCTCCATAGCATGTTGTGCTGATCTGGAAAAGATAAACTTGCCGGTGTATAACCTGGACCTATTTGCCAGTAACAGCAAATATGCAAATACGAATATACCAATAAACAAATCTCCAAGACAAGGTGTCCACATGATGTCTTTGACATAACCAAGTGTTTTCCATGCCCTTCCAAGTGCCGGTGATCATTATATCCTGTCGGTGTACCAAATAGCGGTGAATGTGCATAAGTCATTTGCTTGCTGGTGAATGTTGCTGATTCTCCAAAGTGCCAGAGTTGATAAGTGTTAGTAGGTGTTGACATCAATGACAAAACCATACCAAAATACCAACAATCTCCCCCTTTAGCATTGATGGCAACACAAAATGGAAAAACCATCAAAGTGCCAAAACAGAAATGCCAAATACCAAAATACCAATGATTATCAAAATATAAGTAATCTTTCTCAAAGTAACAATCTCTCCCCTTGAGAGTAACATGTGTTTCCTTGAGTTTTTCCATACCAATCTCTCCCCCGACATCAAATGCCAAAGTTACTACCAAGCTAAGTTCATATACAAAATACCAATTAATACAGTATACCAACTACTCCCCTTGAGAAGTAGCTTCCTCATCAAAGATCTGAGTAAAAGTTTTTCTGTTAATTCTACTGGTTGATGATAGATATCAACTTCCTAAGTATCTACCGGTGGGGGAATGACCCCAAGCTGATCTCTAAGATATTCAAAGGTCTCCTTAGGCAGAGGTTTAGTGAAAATATCTGCAATTTGCTTTTTAGTATTCACATAAACTAGTTTAATTTCTTTTGCTTCAACATTCTCCCTTAGAAAATTCAGTTTGATAGAAACATGTTTGGTTTTAGAATGTAGTATCGAGTTCTTAGATATATCAATTGTTGCAGTGTTATCACAATAGATAGTTATAGGTTCCTTGCATTTTACCTTTATGTCTTTCAACATTTGTTTAAGCCATAGTACCCGTGTACAATTAGTTGCTGCTGCAACATATTTTGATTCCGTTGTTGATAAGGATGTACAACTTTGTTTCTTACTCAACCAAGAAACTAGTCTATTTCCAAGAAAAAATGCTCCTCCGGTGGTTCTTTTTCTATCATCCACATCTCCTACCCAATTTGCATCTGTGTATGCACATAATTCAAAGTTTTCATCTCGAGGATACCATAATCCAAGATTTGTTGTGCCTTGTAAGTACCGAAAAATCCTTTTTACTATTGATTCATGATTTTCTCTAGGATTACTCTGAAATCTTGAAACAATACATACTGCATTCATGATATCAGGTCTGGTTTGTGTCAAATACAGTAAACCTCCTATCATAGATTTGTACCTAATCGGATTAATAGGTGTAGATTCATCCCTTAGTGATAGTTTGTCATTTGTAGTCATAGGTGTGCTTACCGGTTTAGAGTTCTTCGTCCCAAATTTCTTTAGTAACTCCTTTAAGTACTTGGATTGACTCAAGAATATACCTTTGTTAGTTTGTGTAATCTACAATCCTAAAAAGAATTTTATTTCTCCAATCATAGACATTTCAAATTCTTGTTGCATTTCAATAGAAAATTCTTTACATTGTCCATCTTCTCCTCCAAAGATTATATCATCAACAAAAACTTCTATAACCAAGATGTCATCATTAGTCACTTTATAATATAAGTTGATGTCAACATTACCTTTAGAAAAACTAATCTTCAAAAGATACTTATCCAATCTTGCATACCAAGCTCTTGGAGCTTGTTTCAATCCATACAAAGCTTTCCTTAACCGACAAACCATATCTTTGTTATTTGTCAAAGAAAATCCATCAGGTTGTTCAATGTAAACTTCTTCTTCAAGATCTCCATTCAGAAATGCACATTTAATATCCATTTGATATACTTTGTAGTTGTTGTGTGTTGCAAAAGCCAAAAATAATCTGACTGCCTTAATTCTGGCTACCGGTGCAAAGATCTCATTGTAATCAATTCCTTCTTTCTGAGAATATCCCTTACACACTAATCTTTCTTTATTTTTGATAACATTACCATCTTCATTAAGTTTGTTTCTGAATACACATTTGGTTCCAATTACATTTTTATCTTTAGTTCGGGGAACTAATGTCCAAGTGTTATTCTTCTCAATTTGTTCTAATTCTTCTTCCATAGCTTTAATCTAATATTTATCTTCACATGCCTCATTAACTAATGATGGTTCAATTTGAGAAAAAAGACATACCTCTTCATTTTCCAATCTTCCTCTTGCCATAACTCCTTTATGCTTGTTTCCAATTATCTGATCTTCAGAATGATTTAGTCTTACATACCGGGGTGTCTTTGTTTGCTACTGATCCTCGGGTGCTAGGTTCATTGCTGGAGTTCTTGCACTACTCCCTTCCTCCTGAACATAGTTCACTTTTTTTTCACCTCCATGGGAAGAACTAGGATTTTTTGGACACCTATAAGCAGGATGACCCAATTTCTGATAGTTGTAGCATTTCATTGTGGAGAAATAAGACCCTCTACCTAGGCCACTAGACCTACCCCTTCCTGGGTTGCTTGATCCCCTTCCCCTATAATTAGGTTTGCTCTGAGAATTGCCGCTTTTCTCTATAAGCTTAGATTCCCCCTGGGACCTTTGGTCTATGTTTCCTCCCCCAAAACTACCTCAATGGCCTCGACCATCTCTGCCTCTTCCTCTACCTTTGTTATGCTGCTCTTGCTTCTTCCTACTTCTTTCCTCTACCTTGAGTGCAAGTTGATAGCACTTTTGGACTGTTGTAGGGCACAACAAACTTAACTCTTCCTGTATGTTCCATCTCAAACCATTGAGATACCTAGCAACCTTGACATTCTCATCCTCTTGGATCTTTGACCTAAGGCATAGCTTCTGAAACTCCTCGATGTAGGTGCTGACATCTAACTCTTTTTTCCTAAGGTTTTGCCTTCCCCTATGGAGCTTTATTTCATAGTCCTCTAGAATGTAAGCCTCTCTGATATTGGACAACATTCCCTTCCAAGTTGTTATGGGCCTTTTGCCCTCTTTCTCACGTTCATCCTGAATGAACTTCCACCATGTTAAGGCAGCTCCTCTCAACTTGGACTTAGCCACCTTCACTTTCTAGGCCTCTGTCACACCATCACACTCAAAATGGTTCTCAAGCCCCTCAATCCACTCCATGACCACTTCTGGGTCCATTTTACCACTGAATAGTGGGACTCCTAGTGTTCTCCCACTCATAGCCTTCAAGGCTTTCAAAAAGGGTTCATTCTCTATCACAGGGTCTGGTTTAGGGGTCTTATCCTCTATAGCTAATATCTTACCCTTACCTTCTGTTCCCTCTATCTTATTGTTGGCTTCATCTGCCTTCACTTCTACTTCACCCAACTTCTGCTCCAAAAGGTCTAGTTTCACTCTGAGTAACCTATTTTCTTCTTCCTGGTCTTCCACTTTCTTTGTTAGTTCTGCATTTGTCACCATGGTTGCCAAATTGCTACTTCTTCCCAAGTGTAACTGTGCTCTGATACCACTATGATAGGGAGGATAGTGCTGGGTGGTTGTTAAGTGGCTAGTATGTTTGCTAGGAAAAAGTTCCTTACTGTTTTCAAGGTGTAAACACCAAAGACAGAGTGCAAATAGTTCAAAGGCAGTCTAACAACTCACCTTGCTCCACCTCCCTATGTCAAACTCTTCTTAGCTACTCAAAAGCTCCAACTCCCTAGTTTGATGACATCCTTCCAAGGGCTGCAAAACCATCTTATGAAGCCAAACTCACCAAATAGATTGAATTAATGTTAGTTTGACCTGTTTCAACTTGTTTTGTTGGATTTCATGCTTTGCTACCTTCATTTGCATACCCGATTTGTCAAAAACTTGATTTTAGGCCTAAAACTGGCTATTAGGTATTAGCCCTCCATTTGGGGTTTTGTGCTCACCCTGTTCAAACGATGGACTTCCAGAACAAAAGCTTCACATTTATGTATACCCTTTTGCGAAAAATTGAAGATTCACAAAGTTTCAGGGTCTCTCAGGCCTTCTCCATGACTATCCCAAAATGGGTGAAAAAGGAGGGTTTTGAAGGGTTTTGATGGTGAAAAACCAAGATTCAAACTATAAACCTCCAATATGGACAAGATACCTTAGTGCCATCATACTACTATCTAAATAGGCCACAATAAAGAAGATTTAAACTTCAAAGTTAGAAGAACAAGTTTTTACAAAAAGTTGCTTATGAGGAAAATGCAACAATTTACAACTTTCCCATTATTGCCTCTTACAAATGCACCATTTTCAAGAAAAATCCAATTACATTCAACATGTAAACATGTCTACCATTTATAGACAAAGAAGAGTCATGTTAGCCCTGCATACAAGCACTAGGCAATTACAAAAAAAGGATTATTTCACTATCAATGCTAACTGTTTCTGCACTTTTGTCTTTCACTGTTTTTTGTTCACTGTGACCTACACTTTCACTGTTAAAACTCCTTACAAAAAGTCTGTTTAGTGCACCTTAACAAGGCTTAGTCTTTGATCGCATATTATCCTTCATACCTGTCATTTAGAGGGAGAAGATTACATATATAACTTCAAAAGGAAATGTAAAACTCAGTCCTAGTTGACTGTGACAACAAATTGGCATTACAATCTTGCCTCAAAGATCATTGTTTGATCTTGGCAACTTCAAACTCAAAGACAACATCAAATTCACTCCTTGTTCTTGTTCACAAGCAATTAGGAGGTATAACAACCTTAGAAGCTCCAATGTATGATGGAGAGTAGGCTAATGAAAGGAAATTGACTCTAAAACAGTGACTCACTGTCTTTTACATTATTTTCACAAACTAAACTTGAAAACATTCTCCTCATGGCTTAGAAAGCCTCTTTGCCTTGGCATACAAACTTAATCATCAAGGCAAGTCTGTTCAACTTTTAAATGCACTTGCTATAGAAGAGCAAAGCATTAAATTTCTTCAAGACCCTAGCCAAATGGCACACTTGCCTAGGGCTCAGTGGCCACAAAACTCCTTACACCTGCATTCTTGAAAACAAAAAAATGTATTTACATAGTCTACAAGTTGACCAACTTCTTGGGAAGCCATGAACATTTTAGGACTCCAAGAAGCCAAGTTGGTCAAGCATCCTTGCCAATTTTTAGACAAGGCAGTGAAACTGTCAAATCAAACTAATTTTGCTACAAACTCAAAACTTGATAAAATCAGATGCCACCAAAGGGAAAAGCTTAAGAAAACATATTAGAAACTGAAAATGCAAAAACAATATGGCCAAGTATAGCTGGTGTACGGATTGCTGTTCACATGGAGCCAAAAACTAGAGAAAAACCAAGTAAAACTAGTGCAAGTTTGCAAAATGTCTCATAACTTCAAATGATCAACCCTTACAATAGTTAAAATAGGAGATTAAATACCTCTCCAAGTTGGCTAACCTCCTGTATAGATAGGTACATGTCCAAGGGCACTCAATTTTGACATTTTGATGCCTAAATGACAACTTTTGGTGCCTAAAAATGCAAGATTGACCTCCAAAACTAACCATCACCTAAAAATACTTCTCATACCTAAAACCCAAGCATAAAACATGTCTAAAACCTTTTCAAGACAAAAACCACAAAAAAACTCATTTTTCCATCATTTTGCTAGGCAACACCAAACTGGCAACTTTGAGCAAAAAGATGAAAACAAGAAACCAAAACCACACAATGAGTTCAAAACTCATCCAAACAACCTAGAACAACTTCAAAAACATCCTAAACAACTTTCCAACTTAAAACTAACAAAACTCAAACCTGTGATGAAAATGAAGCTGAGAATGAAGCTAGGTGCTCCTGCACCATACTCCCCTGGTGACCCGAAAGCTTTCAAGCTTTGCAATTTTGACTGTGGAATCTCCTTCATTCAGTGTTTCCAGATGATCCCAAATATCTTTAGCAGTTGATCTGTCTGATAATCCCATGATTTGTTGATCTGTTAATGCGCTCAAGAGTGCTTCTCTTGCTTTGCAGTCATTTTCTTCATCTTTAGTCAAGTTAGGTGGATTAGGATAGCTTTGAGTAGAAGCAGTATAGCCATTCTTTGTAACATCCCAGATGTCCTTTCTAATGCAATTTAAATGTGTCTCCATTCTGATCTTCCATATGGCATAGTTGGTTCCATCAAGTTTAGGATTGTCCTTCCTGAAATAGTTAGTAGACATTGGATCTCCTCAAGCTGTTAAACTTCTGCAAAAGAGGACTAAGCTTTGATACCAATTGTTAGGTCTCAGAGACAACTAAGAAGGGGGGGGGTGAATCAATTATCTAATAAATTCAAAACAAAAGAAATTAACCAACTTACTACTTAATACCGATGAACCAGTCTTTTATACTGGTGAACAGTTTTATCAGATAATTGCAATACCGGTAAAGATTAATGCATGAAACAAAAACAAAAAGTCATCCACAACACATAACACCAATATCTGTATGTGGAAACCCTGTAAGGGGAAAAACCATGGTGGGAAACCTTACCCACAATCAGATGATACTACTGCAGATAGTAAGTGTATACAAATGGAGTCTGCACATGCAGAAAGGCCAAGCGCCTAGAGCTTACTGCTCAAACACAAAATAGGAGTCACACTTACTACAATTGGATGGTTAAATCCAATAAGGATGTACTGCTCAAAATAGCATCTTCATATGCTAGATTAAGTACCTGTGTAGTTCTAATATGCTTTCACAAAAACCTTTCTTCACCTTCAAATGATGTCTACGTGTATAGCTCTACTTAATCTCGCATATACCTTCACACAATTCTTCTTTGCATTACTCTACCGATCTTACAAATAAGATCTTACATTTATATCATAATCTAAGACCAATTTTAGTAGGTTGGCTCTTAAAATATATTACAATAAAATCAATTTACAAACAAAACAATATCCGATGCAATAACCGATTCAACATGTCAGCTTGATGCATTTACAACAATAATAAATCATCTCCATAGCATGTCGTGTTGATCTGGAAAAGATAAACCTGCCAGTGTATAACCTGGACCTATTTGCTGTTAACAACAAATATGCAAATACGAATATACCAATAAACAAATCTCCAAGACAAGGTGTCCACACGATGTCTTTGACATAACCAAGTATTTTCCATGCCATTCCAAGTGCCGGTGATCATTATATCCTACTGATGTACCAGATACCGGTGAATGTGCATAAGTCATTTGCTTGTCGGTGAATGTTGCCGATTCTCCAAAGTGCCAGAGTTGATAAGTGTTAGTAGGTGTTGATATCAATGAAAAAACCATACCAAAATACCAAACAGTTCCTACAACAACAAGTGAACCTGTAGGATACGTGAACCCATCATCATTTGTCACCGACTATGTTAGCTTCTTCTTTCCTTGTACACATCATGCCAACTAATAGTCTAATCTCTTTTCATTCCCCTGTGGTGAAACCACTACAAAAACATGTCCTGGTTGTAGAAGATCTGAAAGATAGTCATACTCAACCGAACTTTCCATGTCATCATTTGACATGGATATTGTTTGTGATAAAGAAGTTAGATATTATGGAACCCACGTATCAACTCACTCACTTGCCTCACACTGAACACAACTCAGACAAAATAAAGCCAACTCTTGTGTCCAAATGGTCCATGTACTTGCATCTGAGCTATAGAATGAATGCTTCTTTGAAGAATCTTTAATTGTTTGACAATCCAATATGCCTGCCACTGTGCCCTCCTCAACCAACCAAAAGAATCTGCACATTGCTGAATCAAGTGTCTCTCCCTACGACAATGCTGAACAACACCAATCAACAATAGAACATGCATTAGATAAATTTGCACCTGAAATCCTCAATTGCTCCTTAACTTGAGCTCTCTTCAAACATGAATCAGCTCCATTGTGCTCCCCCTTCCCATGCCCTGCTTCAAGAAAACTCCAAATGTGAGGTATATGTCTCTCTACATGCATTCTAATCAACCAATAAAATATACGAGAATTGTTGAATTGACTCGTGCAATTATCTGACCATATGAGATGTAGATCAATTGTAATGCCTTTCTCTTGCAAGAACTCAATTTGTTTTTCAAAACAATGGTGCACATACTCGAAGGAGTGTGATCTATCATCACTCATATAAAAATTCTATTCCCTAATTATCTTCCTATCCTCTTTTGTACTATAAGGGGCATGTCTATATGTTTTGTGAATAAAAATATCAATTTGTATTGAATTGTAATATTGAGACTGTACCTCATTTTGTGGTTGCAATGTATCATTTTCTGCAAAATCAACCACCGATATATTAGTGCCAATCAAGAAAGAGTTCTTACACATCCTGAGTTGTTGATCCAACCATTGAGACCTATGGGTGTGTCTTGCATACTTGTAAAAAATATTTTCCTTAAAATCCAAAATAAAATCAGTAACACTAACTTATTTAGAGACCAACTCGCATCTAGAACCTTCACCTCCACTCTTAAAAGTATATTTCATTGTCTCACATCTTTTTTTCTCAACAATATTCTTTCCAAAATTGTGCTAGCTGCCCTCATTAAAACACAAAACAAACTTCAATGACAACCCACCACATTGTGAGCACTTCTCATTCAAACAATCATATCTATAGAAAAACATCCATCATCTCTACGACACAAAACTATATAGACTAGCAAGTCTCTTGATGATCTCAAAAATAGCATTGCATCACACTCCTGCAACATATCATTATTATGCATCGTAGAACAAATATAACATAAAATTTCATGGTACATTGAAAACTCCACATGGTATTTGTAAAAAAAAGTATTACGAATCTTAAGAGTTACACACGATAAAATGGCTTCAAAGATTCAAAGGCCCTTTGTGATATTTGAAAAGTTGGATGTTCTTTACAAAAAAAATTGTACAACATTGTTTGGCTTGATTCCAAGAATTTTTTGGGATGTGGTGTGCAGTCTCGGTTGCCGATTCTTAATTTCAAAACATCCTTTACATTGGGTGATACTCTAGAATTAGAGTGCCAAAATTGTTGAATTTCCTCCTTCACATTGTTAGTCAAATTTCTATCAACACATGGAAGCCTCCCACCAAAAAGCCCATGTATCATGTTGAAGGGGATCATCGATTCTTTGTCTTCTTGCAAGTGCTTTATTAAAAGTTTTACAGTTTATGTTCAAATCAACACAAGTTTGTCTCATAAAATGAGCTTTCCTCAATTTATGTCTTACTAAGGAGGTTGTAATCACGCTTCGAGTGGCTCTCTTATCTTTTTCCTTTCTGTTATTTCCAATAGAATTGAGAGCATTAAAAACATTTTTGACAATAATAGAATTTTTCTCCATCTTCTTTTCATAGGAATCTTCAATTTGGCTAGCAATGGTTTCATCTTTTGCATCTTTAGCAATTGAACAAAAAGTTGGCATTGCTCAGTCAATGTCTTATTGCTAAAATATTAGTTGAAAAGCTATGTAGCCCACAATTGAATGGTTCTTGTTGACCTCTTGCCTTCAAGATTGGCAATAATGTTCTCATCAATTTCAAGTAACCATTCTAGGGTCCTTGAAGGTATTGGATTTGTAATTTGTCTTTCATCCATGAGATGGTCTTCATTTCTCATGTAATTTGATGCTACATATTGTTCAATTGGTTGAACAATTCCTCCTTCTATGTCAAATTTTCCCAAATTTTCACCTCCAATGTCAATTCGCAAATTTTCATCTTCAATGTCCACACCCACATTTTCACCTTCATTGTCAATTCCCATATTTTCACTTTCAATTCCCACATTTTCATTCGTAAATTCATTATCATGTTGAGCATTTTCAATATCTATTAAAACATTTTCATTCCCACTTTTAATATCATGTTCAACATTTTCAATATAAAAGTCTACATTTTCATTTTCATTTTCAACAACTTGCTCAACATTTTCAAATTCAATTTCCTCTTCACTTGAAGTAACATTTGCAAATTATTCACCAATATTTGACATACCTCATCTTCTCCTCCTATTACCTTATCTATCTCTATCTATATACTTCTATTTGGTCATTTGAAAGCTTTTTTTTTACGTTTATTCTTTTGACGACTGTTGCTCCCCATTATACCTACAAAAAGATGCTCCTAAATTATTGAGAATGTCAAATTTGTCTACAAGAATCTCTCAAAAGCTCAACTTTGTCACTTTTTGTCTGAAAACCTGTGAATTTTGCCTGCAACATGGATGTGTGGGCCATTGGAATGCACAAAACGGTCCACAAACCTATTTTTTTGTATGGTACAAAAATAAGATATCTGATTTTTATTCATATTTTTTCCTAGAGCTACAAAAAATTCCCATTGCTGCCCATTTTTTGAACGTTGGCACCCTAATGCAAACAAATCGGATATCAGATTTATCCGATATCGGATTTTTTTATATATAAGGAAAGTGAGAGAGAGGGAGAGAGAGAGAGAGATGGGGGGAGAAGGAGAATAGGAGAGAGAGAGAGAGAGAGAGAGAGAGAGAGAGAGAGAGAGAGAGAGAGAGAGAGAGAGAGAGAGAGAGAGAGAGAAGGATGGGAAAGGGCTCAGGGAGGGAGAGAAGGGGAGCATATACTAGTTTATTATTTTCATCCGTGAACCTCATGCTCGCTCTTAGGGGGTGATCTGAACTTATTTTTGTAAGCAGTATTGGCATTGCTTTTTATATTGTAATAATGGTTCATCTTGCCATCTTAGGACACAATATGACCCCTTAGGACACCATATTGTTTCATTAGGGGTCATATGTTGTCCTATGACCCCTTACAACACCATATGACCCCTAACGACACCATATGTTGTCCTATGACCCCTTAGGACACCATACGACCCCTAACAACACCATATGTTGTCCTATGATCCCTTAGGACACCATATGACCTGTAACGATGCCATATGGTATCGTTATGGGTCATATAGTGTCCTAAGGGGTCATGTGGTGTTCTATGACCCCTTAGGACACCATATGACCTAAGGGGTTATATGGTGTCCTATGACCTCTTAGGACATCATATGACCCCTTATGACACCATACGATGTCTTTAGGGTTGTATGGTGTCCTATGGGATCATATGGTGTCCTATGACCCCTTAGGTATTGTTAGGGGCCATATTGTGTCCAACGGGTCATATGGTGTCCTATGACACCTTAGGACACCATAGGGTGTTGTTAAGGGTTGTATGGTATCCTAAAGGGTCATATGGTGTCTTATGACCCTCCTTCTATGACCCCTTAGGACACCATATGACCTAAGGGGTTATATGGTGTCCTATGACGTCTTAGGACATCATATGACCCCTTATGACACCATACGATGTCTTTAGGGTTGTATGGTGTCCTATGGGATCATATGGTGTCCTATGACCCCTTAGGTATTGTTAGGGGCCATATTGTGTCCAATGGGTCATATGGTGTCCTATGACACCTTAGGACACCATAGGGTGTTGTTAAGGGTTGTATGGTGTCCTAAAGGATCATATGGTGTCCTATGACCCTCCTATGACCCCTTAGGCGTTGTTAGGGGTCGTTTGGTGTCCTAAGGGGTCATATGGTGTCTTATGACCCCTTAGAACACCATATGACCTCTTCGATGTCGTTAGGGGTTATATTGTGTCCTAATAGGTCATATAGTGTCCTATGACCCCTTAAGACACCATATGGTGTTGTTAGAGGTCATATAGTGTCTTAAGGGGTCATATAGTGTCCTAAGGGGTCATAAGACATCGTATGACCTCTTAAGACACTATATGACCCCTTAGGTGTCGTTACAAGTCATATTATGTCCTAAGGGGTCATATGGTGTCCCATGACCCCTTAGGACACCATATGTCCCCTTAGGACACCATATGGTGTCGTTATGGGTCGTATGGTGTTCTAAGGGGTCATATGGTGTTCTATGACCCCTTAGGACACCATCTGACCCCTTAGGACACCATATTATGTTGTTGGGAGCCATATGGTGTCCTAAGGGGTCATATGGTCTCTTATGACCCCTTAGGACACCAGATGACCCCTTAGCACACCGTATAGTGTCGTTAGGGGTGATATTGTGTCCTAAGGGGTCATATGGGGTTCTATGATCCCTTAAGATGCCATGAGACCCCTTAGGACACCATATGGTGTCGTTAGGGGTGATATTGTGTCCTAAGGGGTCATATGGTGTTTTATGACCCCTTGGGACACCATATGGTGTCCTTAGGTGTTAGATGGTGTCCTAAGGGGTCATATGGTGTCCTATGACCTCTTAGGAAACCATATAACCCCTTTTAACATCCTAAAGCATGACATGACCCTTTAGGACCATATGATATCCATATGGTGTCCTAAGGGGTCATATGATATTCTAACACATGCGTTGCCCCTTACGATCCCATATGACACCTAACGACACCATGTGACCCTTCAAAATACCATATGACCCCGACCACTAAGGAAAATATTAATAATACATTTTAATATATACATTTATATATTATAGTATTAATATATAATATTTTTATTATATATTAATACATTGAATATTGTTATATTAGTATATTGTAGATATTAATATATTAATATAATAATATTCAATATATTAATATTTTATATGTATTGTATATTAACATATTAGTATATTGTATTAATATATTAATATAATAACTTGTCAAAATCGGATATCGGATTATATCTAATAATATCGTATATTACTGGATATAGGATATTCTCAGATATCCGATTTCTCTGACGTAAATTTCAAAATTTGAAATTTGGCTTGAGAATGCTTTGAGATTTGGCTTGGAAATGACAAGCCTAGAAAGTTAACAGAAAAACGTGTTTTTGAGTATTCTTTGATTTTCCAGACTTCACACTGGTGGCTGACGACTTTTTTTTTAGCCAAAATTGATAAAACAAAATTGGATTTTTAAGGACATTCTCAGATTTCCAACAATATAAGGTTTGTTTTATTTTGACTTTAATAAATAATTATTATTTATTTTCTAATTGAAATTTGACTAAAGTCTTGATTGATAGGCTGATTGAAAAACACCTATAACTTTCAAACGATATCACATTTTTTGAATTCGAAACATGCGTCACATTCTATGCTTCGTCTACTATAGGAAAAAGTAATTGAATTTATAAAGTTTAGACCAAGTTAAGGTGGTCAGACAAGAGTTTTTGAATTTCTGAAAAATTTGTAAAAAAAATTCATAATTAATTATTTACTTCATAAAAAATTACAAAAAATTATGTGTCACATCTGGACATGAGTCTACTACTTATATTATAAATATTATAAAAAATATTATGATTTTATTGTGATTAGGGTGGTTAGACATACACCTACTTCTTATTTTTTTCCTAAAATTTTAGTACCACTGCATTGAAATTTCAAATTTTCATCAAATAGATTTTTTTTTTCAAAAAATGACTAGTAGCTTAGAAACTACATTCAATTTTCTACAGAATCTCTTCTTGCGTATTTTTAAAATAATGTTCATAACTTATTCAAATTTTCATGTCAAGTTGCATAACTCTAATTTTCTAAAATTTCATTGCCACTTAAGGGCTTGTTTTGGCCTACCATGATCCTGCAGATACCTGTAGCCCACAACCAAAAAGTGTTCCAATGTGTCACAAGGTTGTTGAGTTAATAACTCAATGAAGGATGCAATCTCTTGTGATAACAAGAATATAAGAACCACCCTGTCAAGGTAGGTGGGAAATGCTTTATTCGTCAAACTCATAAATTTAATAGAAGCATTTGTCAACCTAAATGGAACTATCGTGAACTCATAGTGTCAATGATTTTAGAATTCATGATTGATGAATATCACAAGCCCAGATAATCATCTGCAAGAATACTTGTTGCATACAAAGAATAAATTGCACAACAAACAAAAAATATTGAAGACAATAATAAGAACCGAATGCTTGATTTACAATGAAGGATATGTCATCCTTATAAAGAAATCTAATTCTAAAGATAAAAACCCTAAAAATCAATTAATAATGAATTAATAATTAATAATTAATAATGAATTAATAATTAATAATTAATAATGAATTAATAATTAATAATTAATAATGAATTAATAATTAATAATTAATAATGAATTAATAATTAATAATTAATAATTAATAATGAATTAATAATTAATAATTAATAATGAATTAATAATTAATAATTAATAATGAATTAATAATTAATAATTAATAATTAATAATGAATTAATAATTAATAATAATAATGAATTAATAATTAATATACTTAAGGGATGCATGCATATTAAATAATTATTAAATGCCTAAAAAGCTTCCTAAATTTAGCTTAAATGAAAAAAGAAAAAGGTGACTTAATTAATTAATCAATATGATTAAATTAATTAAGTAAATAAAATCCACCAGCCATCAGTTAATTAAATTAATATTTAATTAATTCATCTTCATACATTCTCCTATTAATTAAATAAATTATTCAATTTATTTTACTTAATTCATTAAACTAAATTCACAATCAATTAAATGAATAAATCCTATTTATTTCATTTAATCCCCTTTCTTCTTTTAAATAAATTAAATAAAGCACTTATTTAAATCATTAAATCCCCCCCACTTGCATTCTCCTAAAAATGCAACTTGCACCTATTTGTTGAAATAAATGAATTTTATTTTAATAAAGATCCTATTTTCTCTCACCCACCAAACCCACTTGCAATCCTAATCCCCTTCTAGATTCTTCTAACCCCTTCCTAATTAGTCTAATCCATCCCCTAATTATTGTCACATTCCTGAGCAACTTGGAGTCACTTCTCAAAGACTTCAAAGTCTTTGAAAAGAATTAAATGCTTGATGTGTCCAACAAGCTAACCTCTAAAGTCTTCCAAACCACTAATGGCTCTTACATGACCATTAATGGCTCTTACATAACCATTTATGGTTAAATCCACTTGCACCCATGGTTAGGGACTTTGACCCCTAACTCAACCCTCATGTGACCCATGTGTCTCCTCAAGCATTTATTGCTTTGACCATGGTTATCCTCACTAACTCTTGCACAAGTGTTTATCCATTGGATAAAAGCAATTTTCTTTGAATAATGAATTTATCCATTCAATCCAACCATTAACCTTACCTCCCAAGTTAACCCTCAGGTCATGTCAAACATTTAATGCTTCTTCCCTCTCCTCTCAACCCATCTCATGTTGACACTTGTCATCCTGGGATTGGGTTGAAAGTCCTCACATGGATCATAAACCATTCAATCCTGACCCTTGTTGAGATTACTCAATCTCAACCATCCATTGCTCTATTTTTTCTATAAATAGAGCCCATTTCTTTATAATCCAGATCTTGAAAACTTGTATGCATTTACATTATAGTCATTTTTAGAGATAATTTAGTATAAATCAATCATATTCACTCTTTTGGTTTAAAATCAGCACTAGCTAATTAGATAATCTCTTATTTTAGCTTTTGTTCACACTTGTATAGCATTAGATTAATCATTTTTCAATCTTGAATCTCCATAAGACATCCATAGTGCAAAAAGCTGCTGAGAGCTACACTAATTTGGAACTTGGAGAGGAGAGGAACAAGGGAGGAGGAGCTACAAGCATGGTGGAAGGCATTTGGAGATGCCTTATTGTATTTGCTTTCATTGTCAAATGCTTTATTATGTTTTTAGTGTCTCTCTTGGTATGCCTGCTTAGACTAGTCTTTGGTTGATTAACACTAACAGTTCTTCATTTCCTGTTGTTTATCTTACGTGTTATACCACCACAGGTTTTTGTCTAACATCTCCCATTTTGCAGAGCATCATTTGGTGAACCCGACGTGAATCAGCAACTGTTTTTAAAATACTAACTTTTTTGACTGTTTTACTTGACACACGGGTCGCGCTTCAGCGCTTTTGCTCACGCTTTAGCGCTATCGCAATCTGGTCTTTTAGCGCTATTGTTCCCCCAATAGTGCTATTGTCCCAAAAGTAGCACTTTTGTTTATAGTATAGCGCTATTGACCCTGAAGTAGCGCTATTGTTCCATTATTAGCGTTGTTGGCTCTTTGTGTAATAATTTATTTTAGCACTTTTGTACTTACTGTTGTACTTTTGTTCTCACACAGAGTAGCGCTATTGTAACAAAGCGTTGTAAAAAATGTCTTGTAACCGAAAAACCATTTTTTTTAGGCTTGTAGAGGCCCACCATGTATGTGGATTTTACTAACTTTTTGTTTCTTGTGCAGGTTTGAACTAACCCAATTTATCTTAAAATTTTAGAAATCCACTTTATTTTTTTAATTCCAAGTTAAAATCAACTTGAACACTTCATTTTGGTGCTTAAAAATCAAACCTCAAAGATTTCATTTTGGTTCTTTAAAACTCACAACAAACTTTGATTTTCTTGGAAGTTAGGGAACTCAACAAGACAAATTTTGGTTTTCTTGCATCAACTCAAACTAAAATTCATAATCCACACTTTGTTTTTGGGCAAAATAGAAAAAACAAACCACTTTTCTTTCAAGCTCAAAGTGATTTACTTCAAGCAAATGTGATTTTCATTTAGTTGACCAGGATTTCAATTTCCTAGTTTACTTAACATATTGCCTTTGAAGGATAAAAAAAACACCATGAATGTTGGAGCAACATCTCCAAATAGTTAGATCACATTGCAATGATGAGTTAAAAAGAACAAGTGTCTTTTGTGTTTGGCACCCTTGTGCAAACAATTTGTCGAGTGGTCCTACTTCTAACACACACTATCCTCTCCCTTGGTTTTCGTGGTCCTAGGTGCAAGAGAAAAGTGTTAGTAACACTCAAATTTTATCTTTTTAAGAGAGGCCTGCCAAGAGACACATCCCTCTTGGGAATGACCTCGCGCGGTAAATCCTTCGAGCCGCTATAGAAATTAGGTGTGAGCGAAAGTTGTAGCCTTGGGTATAGTTGTTCCTACAGTGTAACTTGTCGAAAGGACAAATGGGCCCCACCACAAGTTACAAGGCTCTTAAGCGAGTCACTGTAGAATGAACTTATGTCCAAAAACATCCAAAATTACTAAACACCTTTTAAGTAGTATCCCACCCATTCTATTGATTGAGGATATTTGTGAGAAGTTCAGTGCAAGAGCATAGAAGGTTTTGCTCCCAAGATACTCACCATACATATTTCCTTGAGTAGAACATAGCTTTTTGAAAGGTTACTTGTAGCCTGATAAAAGTGGTGACTCCCCCATCATAGGGATCATCTATTTGTTATGCTCGTGCAAGACTTAGTATATCGCATCCTTACCTGCCACGACGGGATTCATAAGGTATGTAGTACCAAAGTTGAAGAAATATCAAGATGTGGGCTAAAATTATCGCAACTGGCCATTTGACCTTAGGGATAAAGAGTGTTTGAAGTATCTTCATTTTGTGTCAAGACCAGTGATAAACTGAGCTAACTGTAGCGTCGTAAAATTGTGACACTTGCAATTTCGACTGCATTTGGGTCTTCACGATGGCGGCGCAACGTTGAACCTGAATGGAGACCCCGAAACTTGTTTACGACATCAAAAACTGCATCTTTCTGCACCTTGGCCTGATCCTCCTTGCACCCTACTATCCCGGGAGGTGGGACCATGGCGCCCAGCACCCTGGTCCTTCAAGACCATGGCGCCTAGTACCTTGGTCCCTCAGGACCATGGCGCCCAGCGCCCTGGTCCCTGGCCCTATTTTGGGCCCGGTCTCTTGTTGGGCATCGGGTCTTCAAGTTTGCAATTTGGAAAATAATGCTCCTAGGTCGGCCTAAGGTTAGAAAAATCAGTCTCCTAACCCTAATTGACAAGTATATAAACTACATTTCCCCTCCCAGAAAAGGGGCGGAGAAACATATGTGTGCAAGAGGCGGAAGCGATAGGCAAACATTCAAACATTCAAGCATTCAAGCATTCCTTCAAGCAATTGAGCATTCTAGGTCTCCATTCAAAGCTAGGTGTTGCATTCAAGACAAGGATTCAACCATTGAAGAGGAGATCACCTACAACCTACAACCTACAACCTACAACATACAACATACGACATCATTACACCTTCGCATGTAAGAATACAAACATTCTTACAACAAGGTATCAGTACTTGATTACATTACAAACACTTACATTTACAACATTCTCATTTCTTGGTTAATTCCAAAACCGGGGTTTGACCTGAAGGCAAACCCCTAATCCCTAACCCCCCAATCGTCCTCTCTTTTCTGTGTGTAGGTTGTAGGTACGCGGCTGTAATTGAAGATCTGGAACCCTTGTACAGAGACGAACATATCCCCCTTTGTTTCACGGATTTTTCGGAGGACCGTGTGCACTCCGGGCGCCATCGTCCCGTCAACTTTCCTTCAAACTTGCAGGACAGCATCGTCTCGACATTTTACTACTAATTTCAGGTCCGTAGCTTCATCCCGTGTCCCTATCTCCGTCTACAAGCGAATCTTTCTTACTTTTACATACACTCCTAGTTCAATCCTTCTATCTACATTCTTTATAAAAGAGGGTATCCTTGATGTCTCAACCCTTGAAACTCATTTAGAATTCAGTCTTGCATTGTGTGGGATTGGATCTTGTGGGTTTCAACCCCTCTTTTGAATGTAAAGTCTCTCCTAAGTGAAAACTGTCAATCCTAGTGACCTCCTTTCTCTTTCCTTGGAGTGGGGGAACACCTAGGGTTCGATTTTCCGCTTTACACTAACTTCAGGCTTTTTTTTTGGAAAAAAATACTCAAAAATATTTGGAAGGAAAGGGTCATAAAAATTCCAAAGATTGGGTTGATCTAGACCCACACTTATTTGTGCCTTTTGAGGCAACATTCTTGTGTTTGTGTTCTTGCTTTGTTTTCTTGTCAAAGAAAAATAAAAAATCAAATCCAAAACAAGTATTCATCCAACACAATTTTTCAACATCAACACTTAGCAAAGATAAAAAACAAAGTGTAACAACAAAGTATCAAACTATATGACCATTCTTCACATTTTGAGAAAGAAGAATCTTCATCAACATATCAACTTGAAGAAAAAACCATTGATCTCAAAGGCTTTCATCAAAAGAAGAAAATTCTTCTACCTTAATAGACAAATCTTTGTCTCACATAGAACCTTCTTACGTCACATGCGTCTATATCTTCAAGGAAAATCAAACGAGTTTGATCAAGAGTCATTAAACCGTCGAGCTTTTACTCAATATAGAGCTTTGAGTTATCATAAAAACAAGGGAGGCAAAATCAATCCCGCCTTCTTTCCAGATTTTTGCATCACATATATCTCAGCTAGGGAAGAACTCCCAACCCATGAAAGAGAAGAAGAAGAGTTTGTTCCTTTTGTAACATAGAGTTTCTATTGAAGTTAACATTTCATCCATTATCACATTCAGATATCATCGATCCATTCCAACTCTCAAAACATCAAGAGGTTTTTGTCCTAAGTTCTCTTTCGATATTGCTTGAATCAAACACAATATATCACTTTTTAGAGTGTCTCTACATCTAGGATAAACTCATCCTAAGAGGCATTTCTATGCAGGTTAAACTAGTCTATGAGTGAATCCTCTCATTACTAGGTAGTTGAGTCTGTAACACATCTCAGATCTCTCTAAACCTTATCATATCAAACATTGTCAACCAAACACAACAAGCAATTCAAGGAAAGGACTTTGGTAACATCTACCTTTAGTGCTAGAGAACCATATGCAAAACACTTCAGCAAACATTCATCTTTCATTCCATCACCAAATCATCATCGTTTTCACCAAACTTCAACAAAAACTTGTAAACAAAATGGCTCAAACCAAATCAAGGTCTAGACAACTTGAAATTGAAGAGGAAGAGGAGGAAAATCTCAATGAATTCAAAGATTCTCTTGGAGGAAACGCAAATGATGAAAATCCAAGTACTCCTACTCTCGTAGCAATAGAAAGGGCACACATAACCCTCTCTTTAATCAACTTTTTGATGAAATACTTGAGAGAAATGCTGATGCTCACTTTTTAAGCCTTGCCCAAGAGGGAGCCAAGCTACCGTCTGATTTTTATTTTTCACAACTAAGGCAAACATCAGAACGCCAAAGTCATAATGAGGATGAAAGAGGTTGAGATCACATTAGATACAACCTTCATCAAGGAAATCCCCCACCTCCTCCTCCTCCAAATGACATAGACATGTTGCGGCAACAAGTCAAGAATTTAGCCCAACAACTCCATAGTGGTGTGGAAACAAACCAGTTTTCACTTAATGATATTTGTCCCTATCCTTTTGATAGGAATCTACATATGCCACCTTTTCCACGAGGGTTTGAAACACCTAAGTTCAAAAAGTATCGAGGAAAAGGACACCCTCGCGTTCCTGTTAGGGAATTTCATTCAGCATGCCTAGAAGTGGCATATGAGGATACATACCTAATGCGACTCTTTCCCCAAAGTTTGGGAGGGACAACTACATCATGTTTTTCCTGACTAGCAGGTGGTATTAGGACATTCAAAGAACCTGTCCAGAAATTTCTTGCACATTACTCACATAATATTGAATGCGATATCACCATGGCCGATCTATGTAACACTAAGCAAAAACCAGGGGAGCTATTTTCAACTTTCCTGCAATGATGGCGACAAATGTCTAGTAGATGCTCCCTTCAGCTACCTGAAAGAGAGCTAGTGGAAATATTTATTTCCAACTTGAATGAAGACATGAAATTTCATTTGGACATGAAAGGCATAGAGTCCTTTAATGAAATGATCACCTAGGGTTTAAAATATGAATGAGCCCTCATCAAAAAGGGACTTATCAGAATATACAACGAACCCAAAGATACCCCTCGCCCTCGATTCAACATCGATAAACCTAACTTCTGGAATAAAAACAAAAACATCGTCAATGACGGGGTTGCAGGTGCAAGCACTATCAAAAGTGCACAACCTATGGTCTGCTTTGCAGGGCAAAACCCCCCTCCTAAGACCAACACGGTTCCTCCCCCACCAAATTAAGGATGCAATGTACCGCAAGAAGAACCAAGACAATGCCAACAAAATTATAAACAAAAACAAATGTACACTCCCTTAGGGGAACCTATTGAAATAGTGTTACGTCATTTGGTCTCTTCAAATCTGGTGACCCTACCAAAGATGTCCAATTACGAACCTTAGGCTAAACCTTTATGATGGAGGGACAATGAACATTGCAAATTCCATCAAGGGAAAGGGCATAAAACAAGCAATTGTCACAGATTGAAAGATCTTATTCAAGATCTCATTGACCGAGGCGATATTGAAATTGAAGGATATGACCCATAAGCAACAAACACTATTCATCTTATGTTTAAAGATCCACTTCCATCACAAGATCAAAGGGGTCCTTCCACTTCAGGGCAAAACACAGATACCACTGATTATACGCGAGCCGCCTATAATTACACTATGAATCACCTATATGATGCCAATGAACAAATTGCAACCATTACCATTAAAAATCCAAACTCTACCTGCAATGTTGTTACGTGTTGCAACAAGATCACCATTAAAGCAGCTCCACAAGGTACCCCCTCCATCCCAAAGCAGTATAACCTTGTGGAACAATTAGATAAAACACCCACACTTATATCCATCTTAGAGCTTTTGCACATATCCCCATCTCATAAAACAATCTTGGATGAAGCTCTCCAAGAAGCGTCAGTCCCTGCAAATATAAATATAGATCAATTTCAAGCTATGGTGGGAAATCTAAGGTCATCACCATGTCTCACTTTCTCTAAAAGTGACAATACATCCTTCCAGCAACCTCATAACGCCTCACTCCATATTTAAGGATTTATCAACCAACACAGGATCAAGCGAGTCTCGATTGATAATGGACCAGGCCTAAATATCTATACACTACAATTAGTCACAACATTGGGATATGTAGTTGAATCAGTGGATCCCCGCAAAAAGATAACCATAAAAGCCTATGATGATGCAGAGCATTCATCGAAAGGAGCAGTTGTGTTACCAATCCGAGTGGGCCCAGTGGTGAAGCATATCATATGTCAAGTTCTGGACCTTCCTTTACCATATAATTTGTTGTTAGGAAGACATTGGATACACGCCATGCAAGCCGTTCCATGCACCTACCACCAGTGTATCAAGTTTCCTCATAATGGTGTAAAAATTACAATCCTGGGTGATGCAAATCCATTTGCATATTGTAACAATATCAACCATCAACCAGAGATTATTGTTCCTAACAATAGAGAAACCACCTCATCCACCTCATATGTTAGTCCAACCTCTCTTTCCAGTTCAAAAACCACTATACCCAAGCAAGAGAAGCTAAAGATGAAAATGGCAGAGGAAGATCCTGGGGAGTACAATCTCTGCCAACTCTTTTGTGTTGGGAAACTACCAACTTCCCCTAGAACTTATGGTAAACCTCACAGGTTACTTCAAGCACCACTGGTCAAGCCATCATGCACTTTGATGCCTTTTATCCTTGGAAAGAGTCAAGAAGAAGAGACCAGAGATGAAGACAAGAGAATGGATCTATAAAGACCCTATCACCACAGACATCCCACAAGTTAAGATTCCCACAGATCAATATGGAAAAGGCCTTCTCATTATGCAAAGAATGGGTTATGATGGTCAGAGTGCTTTGGGAACTTGCAAGCAAGGATGATATGAGCCGTTGCGGCCGGAATTAAAGCCCAAAGATAACACAGGCTTAGGCTTTCAAAAGGAGATTTTTCCTAAACTCAAATTCAAAGGGAAACTCAACAAACCTCTATATCACCCTACTACAAACATAAAGAGGTCACCTTTGATTATATTAGTAGCACCGAGAACCACACCAATTACTACAATATGGTTGAACATTCTAGCAAAACATCCACAACACTAGTCATCCCACCAATCAAACCAACAACTCCATCAACAACAACAACCACATCAACATCACCATTAGTAGTATCAAAACCCCCAGCAGTATTGACAACACCGACAATTCCAACAAAAGCAACAGATTCAACAACGTCGATACTAGCTGTATCGGAGTCACTAATCCCCATAATCCTTCCTGCAACACCAATCATTTCATCTACAAGGGTACATCAACCGATCACTCCTGCAGTATTTAACTCAAAGGACATCCTAGTATGGTATAGTAATTGGATACTGGAAAGAGACTCAGAGACTGACTCACATGAGTGGGAATTTGATTCAGTCCAACTTAATACTTTAGATGAGGAAGACGCATCACTACCTCCACCTCGCAAAGACATCCCTGTTTACAGAGAAGCACAGATAAAGACCTCTTGGGTTCCTGAACTGGAAACATCTTCCACAAACCCTACGTCACATCCTACGCCTAATTTTGACAGGGAGAGTACCATCAACGACTTTCACCACAACGTCTTGACCCTCACTGACACATCTTATGAACTTAACCTGATCGATGAGGTAATGCCCATTATCCATCCTGAACTCATCGAATGGAACCAACCTAATCCCCCATGTCTTGACTACTTCCAAAATGATGAGGTAATCATTAAATTTTTAGAATTAAGGGATAACATACCAAGCGGGGATCACAAAGTTGGATTCACCATTGAACTTAATAGTGCAACATACTTTGGGGCAGATGCCAAACCTTTTAGCTACAAAAATATAACACTAAAACATGGATCTTTCAGTGAAAACCATACTGTGGCATTGTTTGATCCCCAAAAAGTAAAAAGAACGAGCATATCTAATGGTGAAAACCTCTCTTAGATGACGGAGGATGAAAGGTTTGACATCCTCTCTTCTAGTACACAGCAGGAATGATCAACAATCCTTATTGAAGAGACAAAAGAATACTACGTGGGGACTCTTGAAACTCCTCACCACATACATTTGGCATCTCTTTTAACTCCAAAGGAACAACCTAAGTTTGTCGAATTCTTCCAGAAATGTAAGATCAACTTTGCATGGTCATATGCAGACATGCCTGGTCTTGATCCGGATTTAGTCATTCATCACCTCATCGTCATAGGAGCCAAGCCTGTCAAGAAGAAACTTCACAAGATGCATCCCCAGATTGCAGTACTAGTAAAATAAGAACTTAAGAAACTCCTGGATGTTGGTTTTATTAGACCAATTGATTATGCAGATTGGATATCCAATATTGTGCCTATTAGCAAACCCAATGGGGGCATCCGTATTTGTACTGACTTCAAAGATCTAAACAAGGCATGTCCTAAAGATGATTTCCCCCTACCAAACATCGACATAATCGTAGACCTAACAACAGGATATGCCATGCTTTCTCTCATGGATGGATTTTCAGGGTACAACCAGATAAAGATCGCACCAGAGGATCAACATAAGACAACCTTCACATGTCCATGGGGAACATACTGCTGGAATGTAATGCCTTTCAATCTAAAGAATGTAGGAGAGACCTATCAAAGAGAAATGACAACCATCTTCCATGATATGATGCATACCATAATGGAAGATTATGTTGATGACTTATTGGCAAAAACCACTCACAAGAGAAGGTCATCTAGAAATATTAGATAAAATCTTTGATAGACTGGAACAATATCATGTTCGCCTCAACCCAAAGAAATGTGTCTTTGGAGTAACCTTAGGGAAGATTCTAGGATACATTGTCTCAAGCAAAGGCATGGAGGTCGATCCTGCAAAGGTCAAAGCAATCATGGACATGCCACCTCCATGGAACATTAGTCAACTAAGGACATTACAAGGGAAACTACAATCCATCCAAAGATTCATAGCACAACTAGCAGATATGTGTCACCCCTTACACACTTATTACACAAGAACATACGCTTTCAATGGGATACCAGATGCTAGCAAGCATTCCATATGCTTAAAGACTATCTCATAAATACACCATTGTTGATCCCACTAGATCCAAGTAGACCTCTACTGCTCTATGTTTCAACAACAAATACAACATTAGGAGTACTACTGGCTCAACACAATGCAGAAGGGAAAGAGTGTGTTGTTTACTACATCTCTCACACACTGGTTGGCTATAAACTCAATTACACCCCTATCGAGAGAGCTTGCCTAGCAGTAATCTTGGTAGCCACTAAACTGAGGCACTATCTATTAACACATAAAGTACAACTCATTGCCAAGATCGATCCACTAAAGTACTTACTTAGCAAAGCAACATTGACTAGCCACTTGGCCAAATGAGTGATGATTATAAGTATGTTTGACATCGAGTATGTGGACCGTAAGGATATCAAGGGTCAAGTTATTGTAGATCAGTTGGCCCATGCACCCCTCATAGAAGATCATCCTCTCATTTCCAATTTTCCAGATGAAGAGATATTCATGATCACAACAACACAACCATGGAACTGTACTTTGATGGTTCATACACTAGGCATGGCTCGGGGGCAGACATTCTCTTTATCACATCTCAAGGTGATAGCATCCCAAAGTCTTACAGGCTCACATTTCCATGTACAAACAAAATCGCAGAGTATGAGGCCTTGATCACAAGACTCCAACTAGGCATACAATGAAAATTGAAAGAGCTACAAATATATGGCAGCTCCCAATTGGTCATCTGACAAGTAATAGATGAATATCAGACCAAGGATGATAAACTCATGCCGTACAAGCAAATGGTGGACAAATTAAAGGCATCATTTACTACTATCACCTTTGAGAAGATACCCAGAGATCATAATCGGGCTGCTGACGTTATGGCTACCATTGCATCTCTCCTAGATCTTCTTCAGTATTCAACACGCTATGAGTTCTTGGTAGAAAAAATTTGGATTCCTGCTTATGATATCCCCAAATCTGAGATAATATGTTGCCTTGTCAGTTTCGAATCCCCGTGGTTTGGTGAGTTCTACACCTATCTACGCGATCACACACTTCCTCCTAACCAATCGAATAACCAACGTAAAACCTTCATTTGCCAAACCGCTCGATATACCATTATTGCTGAAACCCTATATCGATGTAGTCTTGATGGTACTCTCCTTCGATGTCTGGAACAGGATGAGATAAGAAAGGCCTTAGAAGAGGCACATGAAGAAATTTGTGGGACTCACTCAAGCGGTCCTTCACTAGCTAAGAAGATCATACGCATAGGATACTATTGGCTGTCCATGGAAAAAGACTCCTATTATTTTGTCAAAAAATGCAAGAAATGTCAAGTTCATGGAGACCTGATACATGCACCAACACAGGAATTGCAACCAATCACAACACCATGGCCTTTTGTCAATGGGGACTTGACCTTATGGGTAAAATCCATCGATCTTCATCCAACAACCATAAGTTCATCATTATCGCTACTGAATACTTCACAAAGTGGATCGAAGTTGTTCCACTTACCCAAGTCACTGGTAAGAAGATCACCTCATTCATCCTTAATTACATCATCTGTCGGTATGGTGTACCCACATCCATCATTATAGATAACAAGCTTCCTTTCGAAAATTAGGATGTTCCTTAACTTTGTGAGAAGTTTCACATTCAACACCACTTTTCCATTCCCTATTACCCACAAGGAAATGGTCAGGTCGAAGCATCAAACAAAAACATATTGAGAATCCTCAAGAAGACAGTCAATGATGTCGGCTGTGATTGGCATGTTCAATTAAATCCAACACTATGGGCATATCAAACTAGCATTCGAACCCCTACAGGCGCAACTCCCTACTCACTGGTCTATGGCGCTGAAGCTATCTTACCTATTGAGGTCGAGATACCATCTCTATGGGTTTCCTTGCATAATCTCATAGATGATGAAGCATATAGAGTATCATGTCTTCAAGACTTAGAGCTACTTGATGAGAAACGACAGGTTGCATACAATCACCTCAAAGCCTATCAACAGCGCATGAGCAGAAGCTATAATCATTGAGTTAGACCTCCTACATTTGAGGTAGGTGATCTTGTTCTTTGAGAGAATCATTGTAACCAACCAAACAGAGAACATCAAGGAAAGTTTGAATCAAACTGGCTGGGTCCATATGTTATCACTGCAGTATTTGGGTCCGGAGCATATCAGTTGGCTACTTCAGAAGGAGAACCACTAGCAGGTCCAATCAACAACATGCTCCTCAAATGGTTTTATACATAAGTTGTACAGAGCATCAGGCTCCCATACATACCAAAAACACCAAAAATATTCACATAAATGTCCTCAAGAAAATACAAAAAAATCAAAATAGTAAAGAAAAAAATGATGCATCCAAGTGGTGCACAACCACTTCGATGGTACCTTGGGTAAGTGCGATGGTGAAAACCTGGAAAATAAGTGCCACTCATAAAGGCTATGGCTCTATTGTCTTTCAGACTTGTTGCGATCATATTCATTGCATCCACACATCCATCAGTCAAAACCATGGCTTGTTATTGATCTGCAATCAAAGATAGTACTTCATGCATATTGCATCCCGCTTTTTTATAGTCATGTCTAAAACTAGGGGCAGTGCCCCTTAACCTATTGATGGAGATGGATTCTGCATTGCTTGTGATTCATTGGGTTCTTCATTCAGAAAACTGTCTCACAAAATACCAAAAACATTCAAAAACACTCACAACATCCAAAAACATGATAAAACATAAAAAAAAAAAATCAATCAAAAACATGGAAACCACCTTTGTGCATGCGCATCCAAGAAGATACCAAACACACATTTTGAAATACTCAAATGATGACCACTTATCGCATCAACCAAACAATCAACATCAACATGCAAATTGTCTTAATGAAAATGCATCCTTCCTTACCAAAACAAAGGCAAGATGACATTTTTTCTTTGACAAGAAAATTATGTTTAAGCTATCAAGTACTTGGTTGGTTTGTAGGCTTTTTATTCATTTATATCAGGTTCCTACGCTACTCTAGGATATCCACAAGTGATTAGAGTGGCTAGGATGGTTCCTAAGTATCATTTTTGTTTGTGTATCTTCTACGATTTATTCCAATGAAGTTCTGGGGCATGTACTAATGGTGTCTACGTAGGAAGTTCACTAAGATATGTGATCTTATGCGAAAAAACAGTCATGGATCACTATGGCTTGCTGACTACAATGTATACCTCAACCATATGAGCATGAACCATTATGAAGGGTCCATATTCTTTATTCTTTATTTATGCTTGTTGTTTGCAGGTACAATGCTCCATCCTTGGTTCCTACTGCCTCATCCAAGATTGATACTACCATGCTCAATGATGAAAATAAAGCACTATGGATTGTCATTCCATCTCATCTATTTATATTGCATTTCGTTGCTATCACCCATCCATTTAACCATTCATCATTCATATGCATGATTTTTGTATGCAAGTGTGAACAAGATTAATAATGAGAAGTTATTTGAAGAATGCATTGGTCTTGGATATAATCACGACAGATTTCTCTGATACATCATTAATACATCATGCAAAGTCTAAACAACCTTGCATTCATCTATCATGACCACATCATCATTTCATTATATTTAGTTGCATTTACATAAACCTAGTTCATTATCATATGCTTGCATATAGGTTTATTAAATTTATTTTTAGCCATTCATTAGAGTGCATTTCATATCATTTGGTCGCATTTAAATACATATATTTCATTATCATATACTTGCATTAGTATCATTACATCATTTCATCATTGCAAACTCATGACATTTAGATTCATTTATATGAAAACTTCTCATCATTGCATTTATTACCATTATTAGCCATTACTGCGCATTCATTTAGTATCATTTACACTCATCATTTATCATCATTTAAACTTGTTTACCATACATTTGTTTAGATTTCCATAGTTGCATGCATTTATTTATCTATCCACGAGTTAAGTGCATTCATTTATCCATCTCGTATATTCTTATACTCATTCATTTCATCTTACAACAAATTTCATTTAGGATTCATTAGAAGGCATTCATTATCTTTTTAATTGCATTAAGGTGTAGTTATTCATTACCCATGAGTTGCATTATCATTACATTAACATTTTACTCAAATCATATTTTATCAAACATTTAGATCATAACAACCAAAACCATTTGTCTCAACATTGGTTTATACATTTTACATATGCCTTCATTTAGAAATCAACATATAAACATTTGTACTTTACATTTGTTTATCCATATTGCTTTCATTTTAAACCATCTAGAGGCATTTACATTAATCATTCATACATTGCATCAAACATCACTGCATATCATCATCAAATTGACATAAAGCACAAGTACTATCTATGTTGTTGTTAGTATCATTTCATTATGCATACATCATCATCATGGTATTTCATACATACATAAAGAATTTCACCAACACATCATGCATACGTATAAACCTACATCCACATGTTAGTACCATATTCATAAAACATGCATATAGACATCATATAAATCAAGCATAACATGCATATAGGAATCATCTCATCCACACCTACATATAGCAAGTAAAAATATCCATCTAAGCATACATCATAGATCATCACCCTGCATAAATCCATACATATCATCAACATGCATATCATCACACAATATGGGATCTCCTCATATATCACATCATATCATATCACAACAACATACATGTATCAGAGTACAATGAAGTCCAAAATATCAGCTACCAAGAGCCATCCAAGATACAGTCCAAAATGACAATGTAAAAACATACATAAATGCTCTCTGAAATGCCACTCTGACCAGATGCTGCACCACCATCACCACCTGCTCCTCGACTACCCCCTGCACCACCTGCACTACCTCGCAGTGGAGGACTCATCACACCACCATTTCTCTACATCCTCTGAGACCGCTCTGATCTCTCCTGACACATCTATGAATAACTCAGTGCCCACCGACTAGATGGCACCTCCTGCTCATATAGACCCTGCCAGTAATCAACCTCTGCACCTACTCTCCGTAACTCTCTCGCTAGGGAATCAGTCGACGACCCATGTCCCTGTACTCCCTCCAAGCCCTGAACTCTCTCCTGTAACTAGATCACTCTGTCCACAGCCTGATCTCTCTCCCATAACACTACAGTCAACTCTGACTCTCGTGCAAAAAGCTGCACATCTCTAGCTACCACCTCCGTCTCCATATCCTCTAGTCGCATCTGTAAAACTAATATCATATGATCCCGCAGATCTCCACCACCTGTAGCTCCCTCCCTTGTATCCATAGGTGCCTCTCTAGTGGCTCCCCCACTTGTAGCTCCCTCCCCCATATCCATAGGTGCCTCTCCCTCCCCTGCATCCCTGCCACCTAATCTCAAGCCTCCCTGCATCAAAGGTCCCTGTGATAGTCGCAATGGCTTACCACCTCTCCCTCTCCACTATAACCATCCACCACCCCCACCTCCACCTCCAAATCCACCACCCCCTCAAAAACAACCACCCCCTCCTTCGCCTCCTCCATCACCACCTCCTCCATCCCCTCTCCCTTGTCCACCTACTACCACTCCATGACCTCCTCTCCTCCTCCGTCTCTGTCTCCTCTCCTCCTCAAAGGATGGAATAGGCTCTGCAGGATCTAATATCCGCTGAATCGGATGTGCGGCAATATACTATGTATACTCATCAGTAACCCCTGCATCTACCATCCCCGACCTCATCTGCCATGGTATCGCCTGTAGAGTCCGAAACTCTGCCAAAGCCATACCATAGGGTAATATTGACCCCTACAAGAACCTCTCTCAGACCACCCGTGCATACTCTCCAAAACCACTCAGCAACCCCTGCCTTCGTCCAAACTGTCTCAACACTCTCCCAGGTACCTGTTTCTCCATATTGTAGGTTGTCCTACGAATGAGGCATCGTGTCATAAACACATACGACAAGGCCTCTGCATCATCCTCCCAGGGCTCGCACTCAATATACAGCCTCTAGATCACTAAATCTAAATCATCAAGTGCCCGCCGCCACCACTCTAACTTCCCCAAGTGGGGCTGACTCATCATACCATCATACATATATATAGGGCTGGTCCACTGCCCTAAATCTAAGACTCACTGGCCAGGTCATAGGTAAGTGCTCCCATGCCCAGATATGAAGCAGAGTGATCCCCACTCCTAGTGAGCTCACCTCTCGGTATACTACCTCATGCAGCTCCTGATATAAGTGCAACAAAATGCATGGCCCCCATGCAAAGCGAGTCCCCTCAGTCATCATCTGCTCTATAACCTGGCCCCAACCAACGGCCAGTCCATGTGGCATAGCAATCCCCCAATAATACCTGATAAAACAATTGGTAGTGGCTCATACAAAGCAACCATATCCTCCCATGCTATCGAGCCATCATGATTAAATACATCCTCATCAAAAAATCTCTGCGCTGTTGTTGTCCCCCAAGCTCGATCATATGTCACCAGCTCTCCTCGAATAGGAATGTGAAGGATGCGCCACACATCCTCCAGTATAACCATCATCTCCCCCTGTGCTAAGTGAAACGTGTAGACACCTAAAATTGTCTTGTTTAATTAAATAAATATCTTTATTTATTTAATTATCTTTAGCCTAATTCTTCTATTAATTAAATAAATCCTTATTTATTTAATTAATTCATTTATCCTCTTCTAGCCTTATTTCTTATTTAAATAAATTTATTTATTTATTTAAATTACCCTTTTCCTAAATTAAATAAATATCTTATTTATTTAATTAATCCCCCGTCTACTATTAATTAAATAAATCTTTATTTATTTAATTAATTTATTAGCCTTTTCTACCCACGACACGTCATTCATCTCTTAATTCATACAATACCTACCCTTTCATTATTTTATTATATTCTCTACCTACCCTCTAATCATAGCCGACCATTTATCTTTTACACCTCTCAATCTTATCCCTCCATTTCATATAGTGTCTTCTATATAAGGAGATGCTTTCTTCATTATCAACCCTGACTGACTAACAACTTGATTACTCGACTACACTGCACCTTTGCACTTTCATATGCGATCCTACTTGCAACCACATTTCCGTTCTTTGTTGAGCTCTTGTGCACATATAAAATCTGAGAGCAACTATATCAAGCAAGATCAATGGAGATAGGAAGAATGGAGATCCAAACCCTATTGGACATTTGATGGTATAATCTTTGTGATTTCATTTGATTTGCATTGTCTTAGGTAATCTTCATATGTTATGGTATATCTTTGTTGTTATTAGGCTAGGGTTTTGTGGTTGAATTCATTTAGTCTTTCATCATTGTTGTATCCATTTTCACCATATACATTTTGGCACACTCGGACAAGGGCATGGGTGAATACACTTTGAATCAAACCATGTACTTACGACAAGTCATGAATTCACCAAAAGAATATGGAAGACCACATCCTAATAAGAAGGTATCTATCATTATACTTAAATGGGACCCTACTATCTTTCAAAGATGGGGTGAACTGGAAGAGGAAGACTTATAAAAAATGCTTTACAAAGACCTTGAAAATGATACACAAGATCACATCAGCATACCATGTGAAAAGTATGGCAAAGGGTTCAAAATTATACAAAAAACTGGGTATGATGTCAAAAGCCCTCTTAGGTTAAGAAAGGAAGGCATCATTGAACCTTTACAACCTGAATTGACATTCAAAAAGGAATGCTCAAAGGGACTTGGTTTCGTGACTTCCAAGGTCCACACTCAAAGGACAAAAGAAGCATTACAAATCAAAGCTACCAAAATTCAACAAGAGAATCACTATTCCATAAACTCCAATGAATGGGAATGGGGTTCAGACAAATCCGCCAATGACTACGAGCTCATCGAAACATTCAGAGAACTAGATGAACCCACAGAAGAAGAGGAATTTTATAGAAAATTCAAAGTTGGTCAAGAAACAACCCCAGAGGATCCCATACAGTCCTTGCCTCTAGGTCCTAGGTTGAAATCACATAGAATGAGAACACCTGTCCTAGAATGCGCTACTAGTGATGATAATTTGGATTCGTTCACGATTGAGACTGATGAGGAGAGTGCCAATGATGACCTTGATAACTACCTTGACATACCTGAATATAGCTGCATCTTCACTCTTAACCCTGCTAACTTCGAAGACATCAAAGGCCTTCCCCTTGTTCACCACCAACTTATTGACTGGGACCATGAAGGACTTGCACAGTTTGACACATTCCAGAATGATGAAGCTTTTGTTAACTATCTTGGCATACGAGATGATCTTCTCCCTGGGGACCATAAAGCGTGATACACTATAGAACTCAATAGCATGGCATATTTTGGTGAAGGTGTCGGGCCTTCTAGTCGTAAAAATATAAAAATAAAAACAAACCAAGGGTCTTATGGCAAAAACCACACTAAGGTGCTATCTGACCCCAAAAAAGTAAAAAGAAAGGACGTATCTGAGGGAAAAAACCTCTCTGAGGCACCCGAAGATGGAAGGCTCGACATTCTCCCAGCATCATATGAGGAAAAGTCATCCATGTTGATAGAGGAGACTATCAAAACAAACATTGGCATAGAAGAAGTTCAACACAACATATTCTTGGCTCAATCTTTGACAGAGTCAGAAAGGTCAAAATTCATAAGTTTATTCACAGAACGACAAATCAACTTTGCATGGTCATACACTAATATGCTTGGATTGGATCCGGATTTGGTAATGCATCATTTGACAGTTAAACCGGGGGCAAAACCAATGAAACAAAAATTAAGGAAGATGCATCCACAAGTCGCATTATTAGTCAAAGTAGAGCTTGAGAAATTATTGGATGTCAGATTCATACGCCCAATTGATTATCCCGAATGGATCTCCAACTTAGTGCCTGTCAGTAAACCAAATCGTAGTATCAGAATATGTATAGATTTCAAAGACATCAAAAAATCTTGTCCTAAGGACGATTTTCCATTACCAAATATTGACTTGATTGTCAATCTCACAACAGGTCATGTGATGTTATCTTTGATGGATTGATTCTCTAGTTACAATCAAACAAAAATCGCGTCCGAGGACTAGCACAAAACATCATTCACTTGTCCTTGGGGAACTTTTTGTTGGAATGTCATGCCCTTTGGGCTAAAAAATGTACGCGCTACATATCAAAGAGCCATGACTACTATCTTTCATTATCTCATGCACGTGACTGTGGAAGATTATGTTGATGACCTCTTGAGCAAATCAATAGACAAAGATACACGTCTGGACATACTTTTAGTCGTCTTTGATCAGTTGGAAAAGTATAAAGTAAGATTAAACCCCAAGAAATGTGTCTTTGGAGTAACCTCTGGGAAGCTCTTGGGATTCATTGTATCAAAAAGAGGAATAGAAGCCGATCCAACAAAAGTCAAGGCCATCCTAGAGATGCAACCACCATGAAATATTAGTCAACTTTGATCTTTACAAGGGAGACTCCAGTCCATACGAAGATTCATAGCACAACTTGCAGATAAGTGTAATCCCTTTCAGTACTTGCTACATAAAAACATCAAATTCAAATGGGATGATAACTATCAATAGGCTTTCCAGATACTCAAAGATTATCTTTTGAATCCGCCAGTTTTGATGCCACCAGTTGTGGACCAACCTCTATTACTATACATATCAGCTACTTCAACAACACTGGGGGCACTCTTAGCACAACAAGTTGTTGAGGGCAAAGAAAAGGCAGTATACTATATCAGTTGCACATTGGTGGGATATGAGCTAAACTACATACCAATTGAGTGTGCATGTCTTGCTGTGGTCTTTGCTTCGCAGAAATTACGACATTACATGCTAACTCATAAAACTAAGTTGGTTGCAAGGATCGATCCATTGAAATACCTTCTCGATAAAGCAACACTTACTGGGCGACTAGCCAAATGGGTGATGCTCCTAAGTGAATTCGACATCGAGTATGTGGATAGAAAAGTAATAAAAGGACAAGCTATCACAGATCAGTTAGTGGATGCTCCCATGTTAGATGATGTTCCTCTAATTTCATAATTTCCAGATGAATCCATTTTAACAGTGTCACATGCAAAGCCTTGGCAACTATACTTTGACGGCTCATACACACAGCATGGGGCAGGAGCTGACATCCTCTTCATAACTCCTCAAGGGGATTCTATACCAAAATCATATCGATTATCATTTCCCTGCACTAATAACATAGCGGAATATGAGGCATTAACAACTGGATTACGGATTGCAGTTCAGTGGAAGATCCAGGAACTTCATGTTTTTGGGGACTCTCAACTTGTAATTCGTCAAGAAACTAATGACTACCAAACAAAGGATGATAAATTAATGCCTTACAAAAGAATGGTAGATGACCTGAAACAACATTTCATGAAGATAGACTTTGAGCAGATACCCAGAGAACAGAATCGAGCCGTGGATGCCATGGCTACAATTGCTTCACTAATTGATCTACCACCGAATGAGACCCGCTATGAGTTCTTGGTGGATAAACTTTTGGTTCCCTCATATGAAATCACTCCTACTGAGATGATATGTGTTGTTGGTCCTGAGTCCCAGTTATACGGTTCCATTTTCGCATACCTTCGTGACAATACCCTACCTCCTGATATATCCAATAACCAATGTTGCACTTTCATTCGCCAATCTTCTCGATATGTCATTTTAGCTGATATCTTATACCATCGAGGTCTAGATGGCACTCTTCTTAGATGTTTAGAAAGCGATGAAGCTCAGATTGCGTTATGTGAAGTACATGAAGGGATATGTGGTCCACATTCTAGTGGTCCTACCTTAGCCAAGAAACTCATCAGGACTGGATATTACTGGCCCAATATGGAAAAAGATTCATATCAGTTTGTCAAGAAATGTAAGCAGTGTCAACTTCATGGAGACCTCATCCATGTGCCAGCACAAGAACTTCAACCAATTGCGACTCCTTGGCCCTTCTGTCAGTGGGGACTCGATCTCATAGGCAAGATTCACCCTCCATCTTCTAATGGTCATAAATTCATCATCACTACCATAGAGTATTTCACAAAATGGGTCAAAGTCGTGCCTCTCACACAAGTCACTAGAAAACAAATTGCTACATTCATTCTCAACTATATCATTTGTCGATACGGTATTCTTGTTTCCATCATCACTGATAACGGGTGTCCCTTCAAAAATCAAGATGTTCATGAACTCTATGCCTGCTTCCATATTACCCATCATTTCTCCACACCTTATTACCCCCAAGGTAACGGTCAAACTGAGGCGTCTAATAAAACAATCCTTAAAATCTTGAAAAAGATAGTCGACGGTGCTGGCCGTAATTGGCATATCCAACTTAATCCCACACTTTGGGCTTACTGCACAAGCATCTGCACACCTACAAGAGCTACGCCCTATTCACTTGTCTACGACACTAAATCTATCTTGCCTATTGAGGTTGAGTTACCCTCTTTATGAGTCTCTTTGCAAAACATTATCAGTGATGAAGACTACAGGGTCTCTCACTTACAAGAACTTGAACTATTGGATGAATGAAGACAAACTGCTTTTAATCATCTCAAGGCTTATCAACAACGAATGAGTTGCAGCTACAATCATAAAGTCAAGCCTCGTACATTTGAGGTAGGTGACTTGGTTCTCAAAGAAAATCCTAAAAATCAGCAAGACAGAGAGAAGAAGGGCAAGTTTGAACCAAACTGGCTTGGTCCTTACATCATCACAACAGCATATGGATCTGATGCATATCAACTCTCAACCACAGAGGGTGAATCCTTGGAGGATCCTATCAATAGCATGCACCTTCGTAGGTTTTATACATAGCTCTTCAGAGTATCCTAATTCAAAAATACAAAAAAATTCAAAAATTTCAAAATACAAAAAAATCATAATATAAAAAAATCGTTACTTGGTGAAAACCTAGCAAACAAGCGCCTTGTGACACAAAAAAAAATTAAAAAAGTAAAGAAAAATATTTCTTCCAATGGTGAAAACCACTTCGGTGGCACCCTGGGCAAGTACCATGGTGAAAACTGGGTCACCAGCGCCATGTGTAGAGACATTGCTCCTCCCTCCTTCAGGATTCACTTTCATCATTTCACTTTGCACACACTCACGACCTATCTATCCATAATAAACTTACCTATTCCTATCATGGCTTGTTATTGATCTACCTAAGATTGGTTAGCCATTCATAATAACCCCCTTTTCACCCTTTCCATCCATAATAAATCAGCTCCTATCTGTGGCTAAGGCAAATCCTACATCTAGTGATGGGTGTGGAACTGAGATCATCACACGTTCTGAGGAGTATAGTTTCTTCCACTTTTCTTCAGTCTATCCACGTACAATCCGCAATAAAGCAACATTTGCATCACAGATCTGTAATAAAGTTTCATCTTCTCCACAATAAAGTATCAGTTTCATGGATTCAGTCAGTTTCAAATGAGACACAGCAGCAACAATAGGCTTCAACAAATCAAATCTTTCAATTGACTCAGACAACATTATGGTTCAGTGTTATATATCCTTTTTATGAAAGTAAACATTGTGACCACAATCAAATAAGACTTATACAAGTGACAAGAGATACTAAACTTGAGGACTTCAGTGGATGTTGGTGTCGAGTCTTGGTTTTCTTTTGATTTTATTTTTTGGTGACATGTCTTTTAGCTTTTCCGGGATGTCTCTGACTAGAGATTTTATCTCCAGGATGTCTTTGACTAGAAAGGCGAGGATGGGGTATCATCACCTATTTTTCTTTGCTGTTCATGGATTGTCTCTTAGTAATGCTATGAATTGTCCAAGGATATGAGGACACTGTGAGTCTAGTGTGAACTGGAGCATTCTTTGTTTGCAACTGTCTTATCTCCATGCAAATGGGTACAATGACTTTTGGGGCCAAACATAAGCCTCGATTGTCATAACCTATTTTTCCATAATAAAGCTCAATGATGATAATGCACAAGAAGCTCGTTTCACTTTCATATCTTCTATCTTCCATCCCCCTTTCTTGATTGACCTCCATCATCCTTCTTGAGCCCGTGTAGCCTGCTATCACATGACTGAGTATAATGACATGCCAAAAATATTTGCATTTCATGTAGTTGCACCTGCATTACCACTTATTAAGCATTTCATAGATACATATAGATATCACAATTGCATCACATCCTGCACACAACACATGTTAGTACAATTTACATTTTCATCATGTAAATAGTCATTTGCATTATCATATTCATCTGCATTTCATACATTCACATTGGCATCATACATAACATATTAAAAACATAAAAGAACAAAAAATATATTGCATTTCATCATGTACATATTTGCATCCATATCATAAGCATCATAAAACATCTCATCACATAGGTACACATGCATATAGCTGCCGCAAAGATGAATCATCTCATTTATATATAATCAAAAGTGTCATGATACAGTGATGTCAAAATCATATGGCTACAATCACCCGAAGATGTCTACATCATAATACAAAATGGTACAAAAACTGATACATAGGGAGCCCTCTATGGCTATGATGAATTCCCTCCCTCGGAGCCACCTGGCCTTGACGGAGTCTGAGCCCTAGAAGGACCCGTCCCAGGATCATCTCTCCTGGCCCCTCTATTTGATGGTGGTGGAGGACCCATAACCCCACCATTGGACGCCTGTCTCCTCTGACTCCCTCCTGTGGCCATCATTGTCCTTGATGATCTACAAAAGCTCCTCGTCCGCTACTTTGGTGGCACTGCCCCATAGTATAGGTCTTGCCAATAACCTATCTCCTCCCTTGCCTACAAAACATAGGCATATCCAGCCCCTGTGTCTTTCACCACCTGCCTCCCAGCTCTCAGTGCTGTCTCAACCTCAGTATAACGTTGGATGGCCTGATCCTGCTCTTGCTCTATATCCCTTAGCTGTCTCTCGAGCCTAGCCGTCTCCCTCTCTAGGTCCTGGATCTCATCTACCTATCTTTGGAGATCTCCCTCAGCTCAAACAACTCATCCTCCTCCTCCTCAGCCCCTTGTGCCTCTACCTGTGGCTCCCCCTGTACTGGTACCTGTACCTCTACCTGTACCTACCTCTCTCCCTATCCCTGCACCTGTCTAGGACCCTATGCTATTGGCACCTGTAGTGGCAATCCACCGCGACCCCTCACCACCTGAGCCCGTCTCTCCTCTCCACCCTCTCTCCATGGAGCCACTCTCCTCTCTCCAACAGCACCCTATCTCCTCCGTCGGCCTCTCCCCCCACCATCTCCATCATCATCCCCATCCCCACCACCATCTCCATGTATCGGCTCCCCTAGGTCTATCAGTCATGGAAATGGATGCTCAGCCTAATATGCAGTGTACTCTACATCCATACCTGCATCCTCAATCTCTGACCACATATCCCATGGCATAGGCACCATCTCTACTAGCTGCATCACGACCTGATCATACGACAACAACGACCCAAAGTGTGCCTGATCCCTGACTGTCCGAGCATACATCCCAGAACCCCGTGGCATCCGCTGAATCTTGTCAAACTGCCTGCATACCCTGTCAACTAGCTGTCTCTCCAATACATAGGGCATCCGCCCAATCAGATATCTTCTCTGGAAAGTATAGGGTAGATCCATTGCGTCATCCTCCCACTACTTGCACTCACGGTACAGCCTCCATATCACAGTGCCGATCTCATCCAGGACTTGATGCCAATGCTCCAACCTGCCAATTCGTGGTTGTGATGTAATCATATCGTACAAATGAACAAAGTTGTGTCCATGACCCCTGCCCCTGAAATGTATCGGTCAGGTAACTGATAGATGCTCATATGCCCACACCTATAGCAATGTAACTCCACAGCCCAATCCTATGGATCCATGATAAACAAACTGATGTAGCTCATAGTATAAGTGTGCTAGCATGCATGGTTCTCAGACATATTTGGTATGCTGTGTAACTAGTGTCTCCTAGGTGCTCCCTTGGCCCACAACCAACCCTTGTGTCGCCCTGTCTAGACACATGAACCCACTGATCACTCCTCCTAGCACTACTGGTAGTGCCAGTCCTGTCATGGTCATCGTGTCCCATGCCACGTGTCCAACCCTCATCTCCAGTCCCAGATCCTGGAACACTCATCTCAGGACTTCCTTGTCTCCATCTCGATCGTAGGGTATCAGCTCCCCGTCGATCGGTATCTCAATATCCTGTAAACATCCTCCAAGGTGACTAAAATATCACCCATAGGAAAATGAAATGTGCATGTCTCAGAATGCCACCTCTTAGCTAGTGCAGTTAGCAAACCCATGTTCGCCCGAAACTCAGGCACATACAGAATGTATCGTAGACCCATAACCTCAATAGAAGCTCGGTCCTCGAATGTCAGCTATGGTCGTAATCTCTGCATCGACGGGAATCTCTCTCGCGACTCTAGCATAGGCAAGTACTCCTGCAGTCAAGCAAAGTAATCATGTCAGTCAAAGTGACACTCATTGTTCATCACAAAGTGTTGCTATCTATCCTAGTGACACTCACTGTTCATCACAAAGTGTTGCTATCTATCCTAGTGACGCTCATTTTTCATTGCAAAGTGTTGCTATTTATCTTAGTGGTACTCCCTGTTCATCACAAAGTGTTGCTCACATTTGCACTCACTGTTCATCACAAAGTGCTGCTCCTATTGGTACTCCCTGTTCATCACAAAGTACTATGTTTTGGTACTCACTGTTCATCACAAAGTGTCTCGATCTATCCTATCTTAGGGCCTCTGCTTGAGTGTATCCTCTTGAGTAGTTTCCTAATTGGCAATGTATGTTCTATCACAAAATTGTCAATCCTAGCCCTATTTGCTATCCTAGTCTTCACTGGAGAACCTGCTTGAGTGTATTCTCTTAGTAGCTTATCCAATTGACAACGTATGTTCATCACAGAACTGCCAATTTTACCTTGAAGACATAAACGTGCCTTCATGACATAAATGCGCTTACAGACTGCACAAACGCACCTGCTATGCACAGATGCGCTTGAAATACACAGACGTGCCCACATTTCACAAACGCGCCTGCACAATGCAAACGCGCTCGCATCTAGCAGAAACGCTTTTCCCAGCATAGATGCGCCTGACACAAACACAGATGCGCCTAGCCAACATAGACGCGCTTGGCACCAATGCAGACGTGCCTCCATGTTTTTGACATTTTTTGACATTATCCTAAAATGCATTTATTGTGCTACCTAACATGCATTAATGACAACATTTAATGTGACAAAGTACAAGGAGGTTTTGTGGTACTCATCGGCTCTCCTACATCTGCTAGCCTCTGAAATCGACGAACGCGATCGAATTTGTACACCAATGCCATCGCTGCTGACTATTGCTGCTCAATTCTCTCTCTGCACTCTGATTTCTTAGATGTGTGGATGACAATGAGGATGTATTCCCCTCATGGTCTATCTTATAAACTACCCTAGCCCTAGCCCTAGCCCTGGCCCTCGTTTTCTGAGTCAGTCTTCTTTATCCTGTAACTCTGTCACTCTATCCAGTCAGTGCTTTCTAGCCTTTCTTTCTTATCGAGAGATTATCTATCATCTTTTCAGACATTTTCATCCAATCTCTCAAGGGGGCATATCATTCCCATCTTGGGGCAACTTTGTATCAGTTCATATTATCTTCTTTGAAACAACGCGACAAGCTGCATTGTCTCAAAGAGGGGCAAAATGTAGACACCTAAAATTGTCCTGTCTAATTAAATAAATATCTTTATTTATTTAATTATCTTTAGCCTAATTCTTCTATTAATTAAATAAATCCTTATTTATTTAATTAATTCATTTATCCTCTTCTAGCCTTATTTTTCATTTAAATAAATATATTTATTTATTTAAATTACTCTTTTCCTAAATTAAATAAATATCTTATTTATTTAATTAATCCCACTTCTAGTATTAATTAAATAAATCTATTTAATTAATTAATTCATTAGCCTTTTCTACCCATGACACATGTCATTCATCTCTTAATTCATACACTACCTACCCTTTCATTATTTTATTATTTTCTCTACCTACCCTCTAATCATAGCCGACCATTTATCTTTTACACCTCTCAATCTTATCCCTCCATTTCATATAGTGTCTTCTATATAAGATGCTTTCTTCATTATCAACCCTAACTGACTAACAACTTGATTACTCGACTACACTACGCCTTTGCACTTTCATATGCGATCCTACTTGCAACCATATTTCCGTTCTTTGTTGAGCTCTTGTGCACATATAAAATCTAAGAGCAACTATATCAAGCAAGATCAATGGAGATAGGAAGAATGGAGATCCAAACCCTACTGGACATGTGATGGAATAATCTTTGTGATTTCATTTGATTTGCATTGTCTTAGGTAATCTTCATATGTTATGGTAGATCTTTGTTGTTGTTAGGCTAGGGTTTTATAGTTGAATTCATTTAGTCTTTCATCATTGTTGTATCCATTTTCACCATTTACAAAACATACACATCTCACTATGCCACCACTCTGCCAATGTTGTAATCAAACCGTGATTCGTCTGAATCATTGGCATATACATAACATCGTACAAGCCTGTCGCTGCAATGCAATCAACCTTGACCTTTGTCAATCGATAACGCAACACCTGTGTGGCTGGATGCCTCTCCCACATCTGTAAGCCGTGAAATTCCTCCTACACACGTGCATCAACCATCATCATCAGTTGTTTTGTTTCAAACTTTCTTAAGTTTATACCTAGACTATCAACAGATACTTTGATCTAGTATCTTCGGGTCTCAACAGGTAAACAATCATGACACACCTAGACTACAACAGACATTTATCCTAATGACCTAAGTCTCAACATGGCTGCTATGGTTCAGAACAACTCACCTCTCCATCCATCCATCATTGACATCAGGAGATTCTTTTTCAAAATATCGGGGCATCTATTTTCCTAACAATAGCGCTAATATGCTGACAAACCGCGCTAAACCAACTACATAGTAGCGCTAAACAAACAATAGCGCTACAACAACTATGCAAAAATGCTATATCAAAACAATTGCACTACACTCAGTGCTCAATAGCGCTAAACCTACAAATGTGCTAAATCAACTACACAATAGCGCTACACTTTACAAATGCGCTAAAACCACTATGCAAAAGTGCTATAGAGGCACAATAGCGCTAATTAAATTGACAACAACGCCAAAACATAATTTTAGCACTATTGTTTTGACTCAACTTGGACAAGCTAAAAAACATATAACAAATGCATGAAAATCAAAATTTTAACTTCACATACCGATGGTCCATAGTCATCTGGCCATTGGAATCGACGAACTCGCTCTAGCCGATGATCTGTTATCGGTATCGGCATCCTGAGTGTTGCTTGCTCTTTGAAAAAGGTCACTATCAAAGCTCAGAAATCACTATGGAGATGAATGCAAATGAACCTGTTTTCACCCCTTTCCCCCCATATATACCCTTTGTTGTAACCCTAATTTTACCTCGCTCACCGTCGCGGGCCCCGTGAACTTCCCGAGCCTCCCATTTCTCCATTTTATCTCCGATTTCTTCTATTCTTTCACTGGTATTGCTAAATTATTCTCTTCTATCTCCCCGCTAATTTTTATTCTTTTTCGAGAGATCACCCAATTTTTTGAAATTTTTGACCCATCTCTCGAGGGGGCGTACCACCCATTAAATTAACATCCTATGGGGCATATTTCCTCACACCTATTTTTCTTTCTTTGAAGCGACGTGATAAACCACACCGTCTCAAAGAGGGGCAAATGTAGTCACATAAATCTGTCCATTTTAATTAAATAAATATTTGCTATTTATTTGATTAAAAATCCACTAGCCATCAATTAATTAAATTAATATTTAATTAATTCATCTTCAAACATTCTCCTATTAATTAAATAAATTATTCAATTTATTTTAATTAATTTATTAAACTAAATTCACAATCAATTAAATGAATAAATCCTATTTATTTCATTTAATCCCCTTTCTTCTTTTAGATAAATTAAATAAAATATTTATTTAAATCATTAAATCCCCCCCACTTGCATTCTCTTAAAAATGCAACTTGCACCTATTTGTTGAAATAAATGAATTTTATTTTAATAAAAATCCTATTTTCCCTCACCCACCAAACCCACTTGCAATCCTAATCCCCTTCTAAATTCTTCTAACCCCTTCCTAATTAGCCTAATCCATCTCTTAATTATTGTGACATTCCTAAGCAAATTGGAGTCACTTCTCAAAGACTTCAAAGTCTTTGAAAAACATTAAATGCTTGATGTGTCCAACAAGCTAACCTTTAAAGTTTTCGAAACCACTAATGGCTCTTACATGACCATTAATGGCTCTTACATAACCATTTATGGTTAAATCCACTTGCATCCATGTTTAGGGACTTTGACCCCTAACTCAACCCTCATGTGAACCATGTGTCTCCTCAAGCATTTATTGCTTTGACCATGGTTATCCTCACTAACTCTTGCACAAAATTTTATCCATTGGATAAAAGAATTATTCTTTGAATAATGAATTTATCCATTCAACCCAGCCATTAACCTTACCTCCCAAGTTAACCCTCAGGTCATGTCAAGCATTTAATGCTTCTTCCCTCTCCTCTCAACCCATCTCATGTTGACACTTGCCATCCTGGGATTGGGTTGAAAGTCCTCACATGGATCATAAACCATTCAATCCCGACCCTTGTTGAGATTACTCAATCTCAACCATCCATTGCTCCATATTTTTTATAAATAAAACCCATTTCTTCATAATCCAGATCCTGAAAACTTGTATGCATTTACATTATAGCCATTTTTAGAGAGCATTTAGTATAAATCAATCATATTCACTCTTTTGGTTTAAAATCAACACTAGCTAATTAGATAATCTCTTATTTTAGCTTTTGTTCACACTTGCATAGCATTAGATTAATCATTTTTCAATCTTTAATCTCCATAAGACATCCATAGTGCAAAAAGCTACTGAGAGCTACACTAATTTGGAACTTGGAGAGGAGAGGAACAAGGGAGGAGGAGCTACAAGCATTGTGGAAGGCATTTGGAGTTGCCTTATTGTATTTGCTTTCATTGTCAAATGCTTTATTATGTTTTTAGTGTCTCTCTTGATATGTCTACTTAGACTAGTCTTTGGTTGATTAACACTAACAGTTCTTCGTTTCCTATTGTTTATCTTATGTGTTATACCACCACAAGTTTTTGTCTAACATCTCCTATTTTGCAGAGCATCAATTAATATACCTAAGGGATGCATGCATGTCAAATAATTATTAAATTCTTAAAAAGCTTCCTAAATTTAGCTTAAGTGAAAAAAGAAAAAAGGTGACTTAATTAATTAATCAATATGATTAAATTAATTAAGTAAATAAAACCTTTTACTCTAACACCCCCCCTTAAGATGAATTTAGGGAGTAGCCAAAAAACTAAGTGCATGAATGTAACTACATGCAACAAAGGCAACTACATGCAAATTTGGGTCCCGGAAGCAAGGCTTGATGATTTACACAATCATGACATGCAAATCTATGTAAAATGGAGAAAAAGAGAAAATGCAGTGGGAACAAAACTCATCTCCAAAAAGAGACAAAGGAAGACCATGAAGCCCTCCAAAAATGTAGAATCTCCTATAAATTTTCCTCCATAGGAAGAATGACAACTAATGCTGCACCAAAAAACATCAAAGTGTCAATCATGAATTCTAGCATGGTATTAGAGCATCATCTGCAAGAAAAACCTGTTACATACAAAAGAGAAATTGCATAACAAACGAAAATATTGAAGAGAATAACAAGAATTGAATGCTTGATTGGATATTGCTTGATTTACAATGAAGGATATGTCATCCTTATAAAGAAATCTAGTTCTAAAGATAGAAAACCTAAAAAGCAATTAATAATTAATAATTAATTAATTATTAATATAACTAAAGGATGCATGCGTATTAAATGATTATTAAATACCTAAAAAACTTCCTAAATTTAGCTTAAGTAAAAAAAGAAAAAGGTGACTTAATTAATTAATCAATATGATTAAATTAATTAAGTAAATAAAACCTTTTACAATAAACAATGAGTACAAAATATCATCCAAAGAATGTTGGGTTAGTGCAGGATCATGGGGGGCCAAAAAGTGGCGATGTGAAAAAAATAGCCTTCTTCACTCGCCTAAAAATGCGAAAATCCATGTTGACTTTTTGCTTGGCCTTGGTGTCAGTACACCTTGGCATGGTAATTACCTATGCAAATCGGATATCCGATAACCGATAAAATCGGATATCCGATTTTTATTTGTAATTTTAAATTAAAAAATATATTATATATTACATATTATATAATATATAATATATTATTATATTATATAATATATAATGCAAAATATATTATATAATATTAGATTATAATATAATAATATATTATATAATACGATATATTATATAAATATATTATAGAATACGTATTATATAATATATTACTATATTATATATGTTATTTTAAAATAATTTAAGTATAAAATTTGGATATCCGATTTTCTGAGACAAATATATTTCGACAATGACAACCCGTGAGTCATTTTTAACTCACGGGCTGCATGATTTTATAAAAATTTGATATTCGGTGCACTCGATATCCAATGTTTTGGCTAAAAATTGCTAAAAAATAGATTGAAAGGTAAGAATTTTATTGTTTTCAATCATTTTCATTCATTTTTTATATTTTTTTGTTAATGTTTATTTGATTTTTCATTGAAAATATGTTTTTTTTCATGAAAACTAGGTTTTTTAAAATCAAATACCTAATTGTTTAAATTTGTTAACTAAATTTAATTATTTACATTCAATTAGGTTGAAAATGGGGGATAACAATGAAAACATTGATCAACCACAACTGCAACAACCAAACCCTCCTTTGCCAAACCCCCCCTCAATTCAGGATTTGATTGCCCAAAATTTGAATGAATTGAGGGGGACTGCAGAAGTATATTGTAGGATCCCTCGTCTAAACCCAATGTTTGATCCTCTCACGTCGATCATAAAGAGTATGGAAACCATGACTGAGGAGCACAATGTCGCCCTTTTGTGGTGAGATTCTATGAGGGAAAAATATGTAGATGGCTTGTTGTATAAGGATATCAAGGATCTCAAGATATCCAAAGCCGCTATTGCCTCATTGTTTGTGAATCCCCGCACTGGTCAACCCGTAGATCCCCAAAAAATAAAAGTTTCTATTAAATAGTGCACAAATGATTGTATTGTGAAAAACTTTTGGGATCATTGGTGGATGGTTTTCGACAAACCACCCAACAAAAATCTTTATGTCCCCTTCTATTTCATAAAAAAATTGTATGCTGAGTTTGTTTTACGCAAACATGTTAACTACTTTGACATCCAACCTTTCCAGGGTGTAGGTTTAGGTATGCCCCAAAATAGACTTGGGGCAGTCATAGTAGTCCAGGGCCCATATGTCCCCCATCCTCCTATTGATCCCCCACCTGCAGTGCAGCATCCTGATATCATTTGTCAGGTGGCTTCACGGACCATATCTGCAATTCACTCTTTGAGTAGCCTTTTGGTTTCTCAGGCTGGGTTAGTAGCCCACCCTACTCTTGATGGTAGTGGTGCATCTGGTGGCGCTGACATGTCATCCTCAGCTCCACACATATGCGTGCCCCATAGTTGTGTCATGTGTGGGCACGTATGCTTGGGTCTAGTTGGACAACCTGTTGATCCTCCTGTGGACAATGTAGATTATGAGGTGCATGAGATGCATGATGCACCAGATATTATTAAACAGACTGGAGGATACCCTGGGGAGTCCTCACATGCTAAAGGCGAGGAGGCACCATCATCACACATTGATGATGTAGTGGTAAGATTTGTATTTTCATAGTTCATGTTAGATTTTAAATGAATATTTATAATCTAGATAATATTAAATACTAATTTTTATTTACATGGTCTATTTAACAGTTGATGACTGAGGAGGAGTTGATACAGATTCAGGAGAGCACCTTGTCGGTCATTTCATTTGGCCTTGATAGATTGACGGTACATATATTATTGCACCTAGTCGTTTGTATTTTATTGTACATACATGCTCATCATTTATATTGGTATTAATTAGATTATGTAGTAACTTGCATGTATATCTTATTTTACTCTTGTAGGGCACAAGCAGCATGAGTGCAGAGCAGTGTGATTTAGGATCTGGTAGTGCAGTTAGAGACAAGGGAAAGGTAATTGAATGCAAATATGATTGAATGAATAGTTTAAATAACTTACAATGATTATACACGTCTAGACATAGATTGATAGTTTCATATACTTGTTGTGTATATATACAAATAATTCTTGGATTCACATCCTTGATGACTACACCCAGTATACCTGAAGATGAAGAAGAAGAAGAGATGCCTTGAGTAGATCTGTGTTTATTTTATTTTGAGATTAGTAGATATTATTTTTTATTATCGGTGACAATTATATGCTAACTAGTATCAATGTCATGTTTCTGAACATATGTAGGTTGTGTATGAAAATATTCAAAACATACCTCCTCTACCAAAGACATACATCAAGAGTCCTACAAAGCTTAAGAGAAAATGTGGAGATGAGGTAAACATGAATAGTTCAATTACAGTTCATTTTTATGTTAACTTTTTGAATGTGAATTATATAATATAACTAATATTAATCATGGTTTGTTTTTCTTGTGTAGGATCCTTCAGAGCCAAGCAGTGCGGTGAAGAGGATCGATTTTGATGATCCATCATCAGCTTAGGATGTTATAGATAGTTTTGGGATGCTTACATGTCTAGTTGGCATGTATATTTTGTATATGGACATGCATTCACGTATTTAGACATACATTTTGTTTTCGTTGGCGTTAATGCCATATTTGTGTATGGACATACATTTGTAATCATTTGACATTTTTATATATACAAAAGTTGATATTTGATCATATAAATTGTTGCTCATCTATGTGTGGTGTTATCATGGAAATCTTTAATCTTCATTCCAATAATTAACAATGGTTAATAATGGTTATTTAATGAACAATACAATTCATTTCATTTCATCGTAAGTGTTGTTTGTATAATGAACAATATAATTCATTTAATGAACAATACTATTCATTTAATCAACAATACAATACAATTCATTTAATGAACAATACAATACAATTCATTTAATGAACAATACTTGATACAATTCATTATTACCCTATGCATGGTCCTATTTTTCCCCCCACCTCGGTCGAATGCTCGGGGTTTTATTAGGGCAACAACTTTTCGGTTGGCAAAAAAATCGCCAGTCTCACTCAATCGAATGTTGTTGCATGGCCAATTTCTCGTTTAGCTCATCACAATGATGAACCGTCAACTCCAAAATGTCCAATTAGGCATTATTACCCTATGAATGCTCCTATTTTTCCCCCCCACTCGATCAAACGCTCGGGGTCATACCCTACTGGCGTCGTCCCTTGAGTGCCCTAAGTGCTAAAAATTGTCAAACTTTGACAAGCCCTAACTTGGAATCCATGGCACCTGCGAATGATCAGTTTGAACCTATAGGGCCACGAGGGGGGTCCCTACAAAATCCTATCTTGGGTTTTCAAGTTTCCCTACGGTTTTATTAGGGCAGCAATTTTTCAGTTAGCAAAAAAATCGTCAGTCTCACTCAATTGAATGTTGTCGCGTGGCCAATTTCTCGTTCAGCTCATCGCGATGACAATCATCAACTCCAACATGTCCAGTTAGGCATTATTACCCTATGCATGCTCCTATTTCCCCCCCCCACTCGATCGAACGCTCGGGGTCATACCCTACCGACATCGTCCCTTGAGTGCCCTAAGTGCTAATAATTGTCAAACTTTGATGGGCCCTAACTCAAAATCCGTGGCACCTGCAAATGATCTATTTGAACCTACGAGGCCACAAGAGGTTTCCCTACAAAAGGCTATCTTGGATTTTCAAGTTTCCCTATGGTTTTATTAGGGCAGCAATTTTTTGATTGGCAAAAAAATCGTCAGTCTCACTCAATCGAATGTTGTCGCATGGCCAATTTCACCTCCTGATCGCTGCGATGATGAATTGTCAGATCTGACATGTCTAGTTAGGCATTATTACCCTATTCATGCTCCTATTTCCCCCCCCCCCCCCCACTCGATCGAACGCTTGGGTTCATACCCTACCGGTGTCGTCCCTTGAGCGCCCTAAGTGCTAAAAGTTGTCAAACTTTGATGGGCCCTAACTCGGATCCGTGGCACCTACGAATGATCTGTTTGAACCTATGGGGCCATGAGAGGGGTCCCTACAAAATCCTATCTCATTTTTTCAAGTTGCCCTACTGTTTTATTAGGGCAGCAATTTTTCAGTTGGCAAAAAAATTGTCAGTCATACCCTACCAGCATTGTCCCTTGAGCGCCCTAAGTGCTAAAATTATATATAAACAAGCATTACACTGTAGACACATAATGATCATCAATATTTCCATGTATTGTAGACACATAATTACCATTACACTTGCATGTGACATCCATGAAGGGATATGGAAACATGATTTTTTTTTCATTATCAATACAACTACACCAATGTACTAATGTACAGATACATTGTATATCATCATAACAATGTTACATCAATTCACATCCATATAGAAATACGACATCCCACTTCATTTGCATCAGATATCCTCATGTCCTAAGAGAAAAGCTTATGTACAACAATGCCTGCATATAAATGAAGACCAAAATAAGTAACCTTTTTATGCATAATGAATGTGCTACAAGAAACAAATTATAACACTTAATACAAATTAGTTTGGCAAATTATAAATAGATCATTTGAAACATTTTTAAGACGTACAAGATTGTATAATTATAGAACTTACCAGTTTCTCTTCAAAGTATACAAGCATAACTTTGAAGAAAGACGCATGTTGATTAAAGCCCTTCTCACTGCATTTCTCTGCATGGTTGAAGACGATGGTAGATATGGTCATTTCTAAATAGCAGTACATTTAATTGACTTAATGTTTATGCACAAAATTTTATTTCATTAATGCACAAAGGAATATGTACCATCACCAAGAGAGGGTCTTGTCAATGGCAAATGATCTAACACGAACCTGTATTTTTAAGAATTGACCCGTACAATTACCTGACCATATTATATGTCGATCAATTGCAATATCTTTCTCATGCAAGAACTCAAAAAAATTCTCAAAAGAATGTTGCACATACTCGAAGGAGTGTGATCTATCATCACTCATATAAAAATGATACTCCCTAATTATCTTCTTGTCCTCTTTTGTACTATCAGGAGCATGTCTATATGTAATGTGAACAAAAATAGCAATCTAGACTGAATTGTAGTACTGAGGCTGTACCTCATTTTGTGGTTGCAATGTATAGTTCTCTGCAAAATCAACCACCAATACAATAGTGCCAATCGAGAAAGAGTTCTTACACATCCTAAACTGTTGATCCAACCACTAAGACCTATGGGTGTGCCTTGCATACTTGTAGAAAAGATTTTCCTTAAAATCCAAAATAAAATCAGCAATACTCACTTCTCTTGATACTAATTCGCATCTAGAACCTTCACCTCCACTCTTCAAAGTATATTTCACTGTCTCATATCTTTTTTTCTCAACATAATTCTTTCCAAACTCGTCTTCACTGCCCTCATGAAAACATGAAACAAAATTTGACAACCCACCACATTCTGAGCACTTCTCATTCAAACAATCATTTCTATAGAAATAGAAGTCATCATCTCTAGGGCATAAAAATAGATCTTGCAAGTCTCTTGATGATCTCGAAAATAACATTGCACCACACTCCTACAACATCTCATTAGTATGCATCATAGAATGAATATGACATAAAAGTTCATGGTACATTGAAAACTCCACATGGTACTTCCAACAACAAGTATTGTGAATCTTAAGAGGAACACAGTAAAATGGTTTCAAAGATTCAAAGGCCCTTTGTGATATTCGCAAAGTTGGATGTAATTCACAAAAAAATTTGTACAACATTGTTTGGCTTGATTCTAAGAAATGTTTGGGATGCAGTGTGCAGTCTCGGTTGTCGATTCTTAATTTCAAAATGTCCTTTACATTGGGTGACACTCTAGAATTAGAGTGCCAAAATTGTTGAATCTCCTCCTTCACATTGTCACTCAAGTTTCTATCAACACGTGGAAGGCTCACACCAAAAGCCCATGTATCTTGTTGAAGTGGATCGTCAAGTCTTTGTCTTCGTGCAAGTTCTCTATCCAAAGTTTTACGGTTTATGTTAAAATCAACACAAGTTTGTCTCATTTGACGAGCCTTCGTCAATTGATGGCTTACTAAGGAGGTTGTAATCACTCTTCAAGTGGCTCTCTTATCTCTTTCTTTGGTATTCTTTCCAATAGAATTGAGAGCGTCAAATAGATTTTTTGCAATAATAGAATTTCTCTCCATCTTCTTGTTCATATGAATCTTCAATTTTTTTAGCAATTGTCTCATCTTTATCATCTTTACCAATTGAACAAAGAGTTGGCATTGCTCGGTCAATGTCTTATTGCTAAATTTTTTGTTGAAAAGTTGTGTAGCCCACAACCGAACGGTTCTTGTTGACCTCTTGCCTTCAAGATTCACAATAATGTTCTCATTGATTTCAAATAACCATTTTGGGGTTCTTGAAGGTCTTGGATTTGGAATTTGTCTTTCATCCATGAGAGGGTCTTCATTTCTAAAGTAATTAGGTGTTACATATGGATCGCTTGGTTGAGAAATTCCACCTTTAATGTCAAAGTTCTCCACATTTTCACCTCCTATGTCAAAATTTTCCACATGTTGAGCATTTTCATTATCACTTTCAACATTTTCAAAATTTTCACTTTCAAAATCTACATTTTCATTTTCAGTAACTTGTGGCACATTTTCAAATTCAATTTCCTCTTCACTTGAAGTAACATTAGCAATATTTAACATACCTTGTCTTCTCCTCCTATGACATTCTCTATCTCTTTCTCTATACACTTCAATTTGGTCATTTGAAAGTTTTCTTTTGTGTTTAGACTTCCGACGACTACTACTCCCCATTTCCCTCCACACAAATGCTCCTACATGATTGACAATGTAAGATTTGACTATAAGAATCTCCCAAAAGCACAAATTTGTCTCAACCTATCTGAAAACCCGTGATCGTTGACAGAAAATAGAATATGCAAATTGTGGGCCGTTGGAATCCACAAAATGGCCAACAAGGCTCTTTTTATGTACAAAAAGCGGATATCCGATTTTAATGTATAAATTTGTGGTCCCAAATTTTTTTCCCATTGCCGCTTTTTTTTTACTGAACTGCCACAGTAATGGCAATGACAGAAATCAGGTATCCGATTAAATCTGATATCGGATTTTATTAGTCATATTTTAGAGAGAGACAGAGAGAGAGAGATTAGGGGAGAAAGAGAGAGAGAGGAGAGGGAGAGAGATAGAGAGAGAGAGAGAGAGAGAGATTTGGGTCATATTGTGTCCTACGACCACTTAGGACACCATATGACCCATAACGACATAATTTGGTGTCTTAAGGGGTCATATGGTATCCTAGGACACCATATGATGCCTATGGACACCATATGACCCCTAACAACACCATATGGTGTCATAAGGGGTCGTATGTTGTCCTTAGGGATTATATGGTGTCCCATGAACCCTTTTGACCCCTTAGGACACCATATGACCTGTTATGACACCATATTGGGTCTCTTTGGGTCCTATGGTGTCCTAAGGGGTCATATTATGTCCTACAACCCCTTAGGACACCATATGACCCCTAACGACACCATATGGTGTCATAATGGGTCATATGGTGTCCTACGACCCCTTAGGACACCATATGACCCCTTAAGACACCATATTTGGTCATTATGGGTCATATTGTGTCCTAGTGGTCATATGACCCTTTTAAGATATCATATGACCCATTAGGACACCATATGACCCATAACAACACAATTTGGTGTCTTAAGGGGTCATATAGTGTCCTAGGACACCATGTGACCCCTATGGACACCATATGACCCTAACGACATGATATGGTGTCTAAGGGGTCGTATGTTGTCCTTAGGGGTCATATGGTCTCCCATGAACCCTTATGACCCCTTAGGACACCATACAACCCATTAGGACACCATATGACCCATAACGACACAATTTGGTATCTTAAGGGGTCATATGGTGTCCTAGGACACCATATGACCCCTATGGACACTATATGACCCCTAATGACACAATATGGTGTCATAAGGGGTCATATGTTGTCCTTAGGGGTCATATGGTGTCCCATGAACCCTTATGACCCCTTAGGACACCATACGACCCGTGAGGACAGCACATGAGCCATAATGACACAATTTGGTGTCTTAAGGGGTCATATGTTGTCCTAGGACACCATATGACCCCTAATGACACCATATGGTTTCATAAGGGGTTGTATGTTGTCCTTAAAGGTCATATGGTGTCTCATGAACCCTTATAACCCATTAGGACATGATAGGACCCATTATGACACCATATTGGGTCACTTTGGGTCCTATGGTATCCTAAGGGGTCATATTATGTCCTAGGACCCAGTAGGACACCATATGACCCCTAATGACACCATATGGTGTCATAAGGGGTCCTATGGTGTCCTACGACCCCTTAGGACACAATATGACCCCTTAAGACACCATATTTGGTTTTTATGGGTCATATTATGTCCTAATGGGTCATATTGTGTCATATGACCCCTTTAATAAATCATATTACCCCTTAGGACACCATATGACTCCTAATGACACCATATTGGGTCATATTGTGTCCTATGATCCCTTAGGACACCATATGACCTATAACAACACAATTTGGTGTCTTAAGGGTTCATATGGTGTCCTAGAACACCATACGACACCTTTGGACAACACCATATGGTGTCATATGTTGTCCTTAGGGGTCATATGGTGTCCCATGAACTCTTATGACCCCTTAGGATAGCATACAACCTGTTATGCCACCATATTGGGTCACTTTGGGTCCTATGGTGTTCTAAGGGGTCATATTATGTTCTACGACCCCTTAGGACACCATATGACCCCTAACAACACCATTTGGTGTCATAAGGGGTCCTATGGTGTCCTACGATCCCTTAGGACACCATATGACCCCTTAAGACACCATATTTGGTCATTATGGGTCATATTGTGTCCTAATGGGTCATATTGTGTCATATGAGCCCTTTAAGACATCATATGACCCCTTAGGACACCATATGACCCCTAATGACACCATATTGGGTTACTTTGGGTCATATGGTATCCTAAAGGGTCATATTGTGTCCTACAACCCCTTAGGACACCATATGACCCATAACGACACAATTTGTTGTCTTAAGGGATCATATGGTGTCCTAGGACACCATATGATGCCTATGGACACCGTATGACCCCTAACAACACCATATGGTGTCATAAGGGGTCATATGTTGTTCTTAGGGGTCATATGGTGTCCCATGAACCCTTATGACACCATATGACCCGTTATGACACCATATTGGGTTGCTTTGGGTCCCATGGTGTCCTAAGGGGTCATATTATCTCCTACGACCCCTTAGGACACCATATGACCCCTAACGACACCATATGGTGGCCTAAGGGGTCTTATGGTGTCCATAAGGGTCATATGGTGTCCTACGACCCCTTAGAACACCATATGACCCCTTAAGACACCATATTTGGTCGTTATGGGTCATACTGTGTCCTAGAGGGTCATATTGTGTCATATGACCCCTTTAAGACATCATATGACCCCTTAGGACACCATATGACCCCTAATGACACCATATTGGGTCGCTTTGGGTCATATTGTGTCCTAAGGGGTCATATTGTGTCCTACAACCCCTTAAGAAACCATATGACCCATAACAACATAATTTGGTGTCTTAAGGGGTCATATGGTGTCCTAGGACACCATATGATGCCTATGGACATCATATGACCCCTAACAAAACCATATGGTGTCATAAGGGGTTGTATGTTGTCCTTAGGGGTCATATGGTGCCCCATGAACCCTTATGACCCCTTAGGACACCATACAACCCGTTATGACACCATATTGGGTCACTTTGTATCCTATGGTGTCTTAATCTCTCTCTCTCTCCCCTAATCTCTCTCTATCTCTCTCTCCCTTACCCCTCCCCATCTCTCTATCTCTGTCTCTGTCTGTCTGTCTATCTCTGTCTGTTTGTCTATCTGTTTGTCTGTCTGTTTCTATCTGTCTCTCTCTCTGTCTGTCTTTCTTTCTTTCTGTCTGTCTGTCTGTCTGTCTGTATGTCTGTCTCCCTCTCCCCTATTATCTCCATCTCTCTCTCTCTCTCTCTCTCTCTCTCTCTCTCTCTCTCTCTCTCTCTCTCTCTCTCTCTCTCTCTCTCTCTCTCTCTCCCTAATATCATATACTAATTTATTTAAAAATTCATATATTAATATATTAATAAACATTAGATTTATTATGGGCAAATTTAGTTAGAGAATTTACTTATTAAAATTGGATATCCGATTTTTGTAGTCAAATTTTCAAATTTCAAATTTCAGCTTGGGAATGCTTTAGTATTTGGCTTGGAAGTGACAAGCCTGGAAAGTCAACTGAAAAAACGTGTTTTTCAGTATTCCTTGATTTTCTAGACTTTACACTGGTGGCTGACGACTTTTTTTGTAGCCAAAATTGATAAAACGAAAAGGGTTTTTTAAGGACATTCCCATCTTTCCAACAATATAAGACTTGTCTTATTTCAACTTTAATAAATAATTATTTTTTATTTTCTAATTGAATTCTGACAATAGACCTAATTGATAGACTGATTGAAAAACACTCATAACTTTCAAACAGTATAACATTTTTTGAATCCAAAACATGCATCACATCCTATGCTTCGTCTACTATAGGGAAAAATTTTAAAAAATTAAATTTCATAAGGTTTTGACCAAGTTAAGGTGGTCAAACGTAGAAGTTTCTGAATTTTTGAAAAGCTGTAGTAAGAAAATCATAAATAATTATTTACTTTATAAAAAATTTAAAAAAATATGTGTCACATCCGGACATGAGTCTAATACTCATATTATAAATATTATAAAAAAATATTATGATTTGATTGTGATTAGGGTGGTCAGACATACATCTACTTATTTTTTTCCTGAAATTTTAGTACCATTGCATTGAAATTTGAAATTTTCATCAAATAGGATTTTTTTATTTACAAAAAACAACTAGTAGCTTAGAAACTAAATTCAATTTTCTATATATTCTATTATTACACATTTTAAAACTAATGTTCACAACTTATTCAAATTTTCATGTCAAGTTGCATAACTCTGATTTTTTGAAATTCCATGGCCACTTAAGGGCCTGTTTTGGCACACCATGATCCTGCACATACCCTGTCAACCTCATGAATACAAAGTTGATGGTGCATTGAATTCAGTGAACAATCTTGGAGAACACCTTGGTTCCCCTCATATGATCAATCAAACTATTTATCCTTGGTAAATGATATCGGCTCTTCACCATCACCTTATTCAACTATCAATAGTCTATGCACAAATGAAGAGATTCATCTTTTTTCACAAATATGAATGGTGCTCCCAAATGGGAAAAATTATAATGAATGTGTCCATTCTCCAACAAATCCTCCAACTATAATTGAAGCTCACTAAGCTCCTAGGTTTCATACTATACGGTGGCCAAGATATGGGATCTACTCTAGGAATAAGGTCAATATGAAAGTCTGTATCCTACTTAGGTGGCATGCCTAGGATCTCACTTTAAAACACATCTACAAACTCTCAAAGAAGTGGATGATCATCAAGAGATACTTCCTAATACTCACTCTCAACAAGGTCATTCACTAAGATAACAAGCATCTAAAAATCTCATCGCATGCTCTAATTTGATTGGTTAGCCAATATCATACAAAGGGATATGGGTCTCTATACCTCTAAAATCTCTACTCATTCACAAAAAAATACAAGCACTTAATTGAATTACATCAACAATCAATACAAGCCTAATGAACCTCCAACCAATTCATACCCTAGATGCAACTCCCTTGCCAACTATTGCTTTACCTCACTACCACAAGGCCACAAAACTCCATAAGGCATGGTAAAATAATAGAATTTGAAGTACCAAAATAAAATAGAATGGAAGTATGAATCCCACTCAACACACCTAATAACTCAACCATCTTTCCCTAATGCTCAACCTAATATTTATCAACCACCACAAATACTTTGTGAGATCTCCCAACATCTACTACTATAGGCTCTAAAGTTTCTTATCTCTGACTACTCCTTACAGTTGACATCTAGGGACAATATACCTCTATGTGACCCTCTTGGCCACAAGTTTATCAAGGTCCTCTAATCAATCCACGTCTAGGTGCAAGTGCGCAAGACTAATGATAACTACCTATGTTAGAACTATACTAACCACTTGGTGCAGCATGACTATGTTGTGTTCCCTTGGTATGATGCCAATTGCAGTCTTTGATGACTAGTGTACCAAAACGTCACCCACCCTGGTGGCCCTGAGAAGAGCTCTACCTCTATTTTTTCTATTTATGACTTGTCCTAGGAGGTGTTGAATGTGTTGTAGAAGATCCTATGGGATAAGACTAAGAGACTCAAGAACTTGATCTTGATGAGATTGGACTCCCAATCTATACTCTTGTTTGACCTCCAAACTCCTGGGCCAAGTTCTCCTCAACCAATCTTGCATTTTCTACAACCTCCAAATTACTGGGCTCAAGAACCCAAACACAACCACTAATTCAATCATTTAGGCCCCAAATAAAATATTGAACTAACATGCTCTCATCCTCAACAACATTTACTATTTGAGCTTAAAGAAGTGGTTCTTGCATTGAACGACTGTCAATCTTAATTGATGCATCTCATGCAACTCATTAGCATGCCTCTTCCTATAGTGTTATAAGAGAAAAATGCTTGAAACCTATCTAAGAGGATATCTCACCTAGATACTGAAGCAATATCTGGATGAATCTTATGCTCCTCCATGCACCAAGTGGAAATGAATCCCCTAAGATGCATGATAACACATTGACCCTTGGTTTTAGTATCATATCCTGGATGCATAGAATAATATTAAACCAAGCCTATCAACTAGGTCTTTGGTTTAGTACCTCCAAAATAATCCCCAAAAGTGAGTGGATGGGCCCGAAGAATATCTCCCATGTACCTTGCAAGAAAGTTATCATCATCCACCACTAGTCTACCTTTCCTAAGAGGATACTCTCGATCTCTCCCATTTTCTACTCTCATATGATTAGAAATTAGAGAATGTTTTTACTCTACTCTACCATCCTGATTACCTTGATTGAAAGTGTAGGACTTCTCATGGGATGCCTTCTATCAAGGATCCAATCAAACTATTATCTCTTGAAGATTGTCTTGATTCCTCCCTAATTCTTTGTATGATTATCCTCCTAATTACCACCCTAATTAATCCTTCTTTTAGAGTTAAGTTGGGCACTTTGTCAAGTATCATGACCTCTACCTTTACCCTTAGGAAGCATCATTCATTAGAAAAATGTTACATGGGTTAGAACAACAATTTTTATGGCTAAAATCCATACTAAGGCATGATGTAACAATGTTAATCATCATAGAATATATTTCACCATAACAAGCACACACCACACACTAGACATATTAAGCACATATACACCAATGCTCCTAGCATATGAACATGGGGTTTGATTTGTTGAACACACCATAGGATTGAGAGGGGTGGGTGAATCAGTTTGGACCTCAAGAGTACTTAATTTAATATCTTCAAACTTTAAAACACAGCCATATAATTGCAATAGTAATGAGTCACAAAAACATAAAGCACAACAAACACAAAAATACCAAATTTACATGGAAAACCTAAGAAAGGAAAAAACATGATGAGAATCAAACTCACAATATGAATGTAACTTATTACAATGTTGCCTCTAAAACCCACTACTTTTGAGAGCACTTGCATAACTAAGGTGCACAACCTAAGGGAAAGATACAAATGACTTGCAAGGTTGAGACACATTATCTCAAGGCAAGATACAAAAGATACCAAGAGACTCAGTGTCATCCAATAGAGAAAGGAATAGCTGAATTGAAAGAAACAAGATCTCCTGATCATGAAAATGTCCTTGAATCACTAAGACAAGTGACCAAGATCATGGCTAACATATTTGACTTTAAACTCTATCTCAAAACCCTATCATACAAAAGATAATATCATCAAATCTCTTCACAAATAACCTTCGCACAAACTCAATATCCAACCTACATGCAAACCACCAATATCAACTTCTTATCAATTTTCACACCTTCCATACCATCACTCATACATCTTCACTCCCTTATATACAAGATTAATCATTAAAATGCTTAACTAGGTCGACCACAGGTAGACTAAATAATATTACATAAATTTAGCCACCCAAACAAATAACAACCTTCGTGGTCCACTCCAGGGGATAACGAGGACTCAAAAGAATCATAACGCATACCTTTCCAATGATTCTAATTAACCACACATGCTAATACATCTTCCAAAGTTGGCATCAAATGAAAGGTGTAGATAAGCATTAAATCATATTAGCTAGTTGACCTAAAAACAATTCTCCAATGCAAATTTCACAATGCGGATCTACACATGCCATGGTGAGACCCAAATCAATAAACAAACTCATCCTTCATAGAAAACCTAGACCAAATGGATATGATCCAAGTAGGATATAGCACCATAGTCAACCGAAAACCAGACCAACTAACAACACAAAGCTTAAAACATCAAAACTCTAATTGCCAATCAGATCAACATCTGAAAATTGAACTAGAATACTGCACAAATCATGTGAACATATCATCCTAAATTCAACACTTGAATCCACATATTCAAAAGCCATTAAACATTCTTTGGACCTATTCGGATAGACTTCTATACTATCAGAAACATCAACGGCCAACTCTACCATTTGAGCAATAGAAGACCTGCAAATTTGATAGTACAATTTACACAAAACATAGACATTGTATTTGTTTGCATAACACATAATCTTCACATACTAGAGGAATGCAAGGCATTCTTCCACTGAGACATTAAAAACTCTTTCCTACATAAATATTGTTTCTTGTATATTGAAAATTCAATTACACTAACTTTCCAGAAATACTTCAATTTTTCCACAAGACAATCAATCTACATAAATACTCTTTCTTGAATATTGAGACTTCCATAGTACCATCCTTACTTGAAACCACAAGAAACAATACTATAACACATAAATACTCTTTGTAGCTTATTGAAACTTCCACTACACCATCCTTACTTCAACATCAATGACAACATTAATGGTCCACACATAGGATAGGTTGGCATCAATGACAACAAAGCACACCAAATCAAGTTTCCAACATTGATATAATATGTAATGCCCCATTAAGGAACCCCTAAGGACATTACAAAAGAAAATATCAACAACTACCAAAATATCACTAGCACAAACTACAAGCATGATATGGCATCCTGTTGCAAATTGACAACACATTTACAAATATAAGACTTCAGTTATAAAATAATGAACAATCATGGAGGAAGGAGCTTGGACCACCTTAGAATTGGTAAAAAGGGGTTTTAACCCTTTACAAGACTTCAGAAGACCTCACTAGGTGATCTTGTCTATCTCCTTAATCGTAGGTGTGACGGTCAAAATCCTACATACAAAGTCATAGAAATTGATGCAATCAACACCCTAAATTTTTACTAACAACACAAATGGACCACCATAGAGGTTTCCTAGGCTCACTAGGACCAAATGAGAAACTTCCATGTACAATATTTTCCTATTTGAGCCCTGGAAAAGCTCTTTGTTGAAGAATTGAGGACAAGAGTGCCCTCAGTGGACAAGGGTGCCCAACTAGGACATTAGCACCATAGAAGGACACTAGCATGAGAAGATAGAGTCCTCTAGGTGTGCTGGTGTCCTTTCTAGGCATCGATGTCCATGTTGACAACCTCTTGCATTTTACTCCTCTTTGACACACAAATATCCATGCCAATGAGAAATCCAAAGGTGGGGGTTGATCTTTAGAACATCATAGATAGAGTGGACTAGGATAGAGGTTCCCATGAAACCTCAAGAACACAAATATTCTATAAAGGCTCAACGAAGAAGGAAGGACAATGGCTTCCTCAAACACTAGACACCACAAATGCATGAAAGGAGAGGATGGGGAGAAGCGTAATGAACTTTCCAACATCCTAAACTCCTACTCTAACCTAAAAAATGTAATAATATAATGTTATGACTCTTATAAACATCTACACGTATTACAAGACACCCCAAATGGTCTCAAATAGACTCAAAACTGTACATGACACAAAAAGGATACTAGAAGCTAGGATGATCATGTGAGGGATCTATAACACCCTCCAAGATAACTCTAACACATCTAGACTCATTTGAAAGCCCAAAATAAGATTCCTACATTTATTTTGACCATTTTGCAATATTTGAAACAAAAATAAAGGATGCAAGATTAATCATAATCAATACCAACACTGATACACACAAACTACACCAATTAATTTTAGTTACATTTGAATACAATCCATCTTGAAGAATGTCCAGTAAATAATATTACAATTTTATAACATATGACACAAATTCCTTGAATTGTGCATTTGCAAGAATTTTAAATAACTTGAAAGCATGAAAGGAAAGCTATGTAGATAGAGTCCATTTTTCATTCTGATGCAAAAGCCTCTAGTCCCCAACAATGGTTTTACACACCACCCAACCTTTTGAAACCTATAGGTCCACCCCACCATGCTATGGAGATAATCACACAACCCAAACACAACAATCATAAAATATACAAGGGGAGATAAGCTTGCACACACAACAATCACAAAGTATACACATCATACAATATCATGGAAGAAAAACTAGAGTAGAAAGGAGTGACACTACTCTCAAGTGCTACTCAAGGTTCATAGGGGTTAGATATTAGAGATCACAAAAGGGGAATGCCATCATGTAGCACAAAGGGATGGATGACATGGAACCAAGTGTTCCTCTCAATGAGACAAGGAGACTCAATCATACCATATCAACTCCCTATAGATGACCGAGTTTTCCTAACTCATCTTAAGCCCATAATAGCACTCTAAGTATGAGATGAGCATCCATTTCTTAGTTAGTTTCATCACCCATGTTTTATTTAGTTTTTACTAATTACTTATAACTTCCCAATAGGTTATTGTAGCATCCACTTTCTTCCTTGGACCTCATTAGGAGCCACTCCCATAATTGACTCTAATATTTGTGTCGTAGGCGCATCACATTGTTTGTGAATACGTAATCAAAATCAAAGCAACAATGCAACACTCTCATTTTAACTACTATTCACAACATAGACAAATTTTCTCAATCATCAATAATGACTTGATATATAATCCAAATTGATCCAAATTCAAAATTCATATAATATATCTATCATTCTATAGTGTCATAAATTGTAACCTCTTACAATTTCACACTCTTTTTTGGTCCCTTGTTTTAGTTTGCCTCCTTCTAGATCATTTCTAGCCTATTTTAGCCTTATCTCACCCAAATTATCATCATATTCTCATGAGGTGATATAATCCATTGTCCTAGGCCTATGCTCTCTATAACCAGGCTTATTTTTTCCTTTTCTGGGTGTACTAGGGCACCTAGTGCCATATTCCCTCCAAAAGGGGCTCAATTTTGAACGTGTTAGAGTGTTCGTTCCAACCACTTGCAATCTCATCTTGATTTTTTGGTATGACAATTGGAAGTTGACCTAAAAGTGAAAATAACTTGAGAACCATATATAAAGGCATCATCTCTAATTCATTTTATCATCTTTCACAATCCATAAGTCTCATTTAAGCACTCAATTCCTTCATTCAAGAGCAGATTTGAGTATAAGGAGCATTGAGCTACACATTCTCTTCAAGTATGGTTTCATGATGGATTTTGTTACGATTTATCATGTTTTTGTATAAACACTAGGAAGACTTATCTAAAGGGAATTGTATCACCGCCATTATGTTTCTTGAGGTATAATATTGTCAATCCAACATTTTTACTTCTAATTTAGCCTTACCCTATGAAGCGTAAGCTCTATTTTATAATCAATCATAATTGTAGTGGAGGTTAATTCCTACCTAGGGATTGACTTAGGAAAACTCCTATACAACACCACATTTTCCCTATTTTCTATGCAGGTTATAGATCTGATAGTCAAAAGTTGCAAAGTTATAGAGTGTAGACCAAGACGTACTAGATTTTGAATAGACAAAAACTCGCGAACTATGTCAATTTGAACATGTGATTGACACTTTTTGGATAAGTTTTAGAGGGAATGATTTATAGATCTTCTTGATCTAGAATTTGGAGTTTTAGTTGACAAAATCACCTTCAGGCCTTTGATGCCTAGCACACTTGAGTGACACTTTGAACTCCAAATTTTAGTGACAAGTTCCTCTCTATGTCTCATTTCCATATTTGTTGATTATTGTTAAATTTGCATCATTTAACCTAGTTCTTGCATATTCAATTCAATCACTTCTAGTCATATCCAATCAAAATTAAAAAGATAAAAATAAGTCATAATTTTTAACTCTCCTATAGGGCTAGAGTTGAACCTAATTGGATTTTCCCCAATAAAAGAGTTTGGAAATATTTCCTAGTTTGCATTGTTAGTGTAGATTCCATTTCCTACATTTAGTTTGCTTCTAAACATGCATACAATAGACATGCTTTAGGATGTATGCAACAATGTATTAAGGCTCATGAGAAAGATATATCACACTTTTCTAAAGAAGGTTTAGGTTTTCAACCTCCTCCTTTTTTGACATCCCCTCCTCTATCAAGTCTAATACTTCTATGTCTTCTTCTCTTGAATTTTCATTTAAACAAGAGAGTATTTTGTTAGAACTTCTTCAAGCCAATTTGATTACTCTCCCTTGGCCAAAAAGAAGAAGAAAATCTAAACAAAATCATGAAAAATTCTTATGTTTGTGTGTATAATCAAGTGCATGACCATTCCACTAATAGTTAAAGCAGTTAAACCTACTCTCATACGAGCTCCTGGTGGTTCATTCATCTGACCATAGACCAAAGCTACTTTTGATTCTGATATATTTTGTTCATTAATGACTCCCGATTCTTTCATTTCCTTGTAAAGATCATTCCCTTCACGGGTACATTCTCCTACTCCGCCAAATACCGAAACACCTCCATGAGCCTTAGCAATGTTGTTGATTAATTCCATAATTAACATTGTTTTACCCACTCCAGCTCCCCCAAATAATCCAATTTTTCCCCCACGGCGGTAAGGAGCTAAAAGATCCACTACTTTAATGCCTGTTTCAAAGATTGAAAATCTGGTATCCAATTGTGTAAAGGCGGGAGCAGATCTATGAATAGGAGATCTTGTGAGAGCATCTATAGGACCTAAGTCATCAACAGGTTCCCCAAGAACATTAAAAATTCTTCCAAGAGTAGTTTCACCAACTGGAACACTAAGTGGACCTCCTATATCAATTACTTTCATTCCTCTCATCAAACTGTCTGTAGCACTCATAGCTACAGCTCTAACCTTATTATTTCTTAATAATTGTTGTACCTCACAAGTCACACTTATTGGTTGACCAGTTGTATCGTTATCCTTAACTATCAAGGAATTGTAAATTCTAGGCATATTACCTAGAGGGAAAGATACGTCGAGTACTGGGCCGATTATCTGATCAATACATCCTGCCATCTTTTCTACAAGTGCGGAAGCCCCAAGAATAAAAGGATTGGTTCTCATAAAAAAATGTTGCAGAATCAGAACCTTGTCCACTGCCAAAAATAGAATTGTGCCACATAGCCACTTACTAAAAATAGTAAGTCAAGAATTAATGCTCAAAAAACTATGATCATCACGTCCAGAGGCAAAACATGGAGAGCTCAGTAGGACAGTGACACCAGAATGGTCATTTCCTGACTTACTAAAAATAGTAAGTCCTTGTTTCATCAATGCTAGACCCTCATTCCTCATTCCACCTAGCCTACGGGTCTTAGCAATAGGCTAATGGACCACGGAAAGAGCATCAATGAGAAGGGGACATTACATATGGGCCCTGGACTACTCTGACTGCCCCGGGTCTATTTTGGGGCATACCTAAACCTACACCTTGGAAAGGTTGGATGTCAAAGTAGTTCACATGTTTGTGTAAAACAAACTCAACATACAATTTTTTTATAAAATAGAAGGGGATATCAAGATTGTTGTTGGGTGGTTTGTCAAAAACCATCCACCAACGATCCCAAAATTTTTTCACAATCCCATCATTTTTGCACCATTCAATAGAAAGTTTTATTATTTGGGGATCTACGGGCTAACTGATACAGGGATTGACAAACAATGAGGTGATTTCGGCTGTGGATATCTCAAGATCCTTGATATCCTTATACGACAAGACATCTGCATATTTTTCCCTCATAGAATCTTGCCACAAAAGGGCGACATCGTGCTCCTCAGTCATGGTTTCCATACTTTTTATGATCGATGTGAGAGGATCAAACATTGGGTTTAGACGAGGGATCCTACGATATACTTCTGCAATCCCCCTCAATTCATTCAAATTTTGTGCAATCAAATCCTGAATTGAGGGGGGGTTTGGCAAATGAGGGTTTGGTTGTTGCAGTTGTTGTTCGTAAGTGTTTTTGTTGTTATCCCCCATTTTTAACCTAATTGAATGTAAACAATTAAATTTAGTTAACAAACTTAAACAATTAGGTATTTGATTTTAAAAAACCTAGTTTCCATTAAAAAAAAACCATATTTTCAATGAAAAATCAAATAAACATTAACAAAAAATACAAAAAATGAATGAAAATGATTCAAAATGATAAATTCTTACCTCTGAATCTATCTTTTAGCAATTTTTTGTCAAAAAACCAGATATCGGATGGAGCGGATATCGGATTGTGATGAAATCGCGCAGCCCGTGAGTTAAAAATGACTCACGGGCTGCCACTATCAAAATATAAAAGTCTTAGAAAATCGGATATTTGATTTTTATACTTAAATTATTTTTAAATAACATATATAATATAATAATATATTATATAATACGTATTGTATTATATTATATAATATAATATAATATAATATAATATTATATTATATATAATATAATATAATATTATATTATAATATAATTTTTTAATATAATATAATATAATATAATATTATAATATAATATAATATAATATAATATAATATTATAATATAATATAATATAATATAATATTATAATATAATATTATAATATAATATAATATAATATAATAATATAATATTATATTATAATAATATAATATTATAATATAATATAATATTATAATATAATATAATATTATATTATAATATAATATAATATTATATTATAATATAATATAATATTATAATATAATATAATATAATATAATATTATATTATAAAATAATATAATATTATAATATAATATAATATTATAATATAATATTATATTATAATATAATATTATATTATAATATAATATTATATTATAATATAATATTATATTATAATATAATATTATATTATAATATAATATTATATTATAATATAATATTATATTATAATATAATATTATATTATAATATAATATAATATTATAATATAATATAATATAATATAATAATATAATATAATAAAATATAATATAATATTATATTATATTATAATATAACATAATATTATATTATAATATAACATAATATTATATTATCATATTATATTATAATATTATATTATATTATATTATAATATTATATTATAATATTATATTATATTATATTATAATATAATAATATAATATTATATTATAATATAATAATATTATATTATATTATAATATAATATTATATTATATTATAATATAATAATATTATATTATATTATAATATAATATTATATTATATTATAATATTATATAATATTATAATAATATATATAATATAATATTATATTATTATATAATATAATATTATATATAATATAATATAATATTACATTATTATGTTATATATAATATAATATTATGTTATATATAATATAATATTATATTATATATAATATAATATAATATAATATTACATTATTATATTATATAATATTATATATAATATAATATTACATTATATTATATTATATATATAATATAATATAATATAATATTACATTATTATATTATATTATATTATATATAATATTATATTATATATATTATTATATAATATATATTATATAATATAATAATAGATTATATATTATATAATATGTAACATATAATATATTTTTTAAATTAAAATTACAAAAAAAATTCGGATATCCGATTTAATTATTGGATATCCAATTTGCATAGGTAATTACTAGGCCAAGGTGTACTGACACCCAGGCCAAGCAAAAGGTCAACACGGATTTTCGCATTTTTTGGCGAGTGAAGAAGGCTATTTTTTTCACATCGCCACTTTTTGGCCCCCCTTGATCCTGCACTAACCCAAACAATTATGTGCAAGAAAGGCAACCCATTAAAAAATACATAACTCAACTTGAAGGGATAGTGGATACTGAAGAATGATAAATGTTTGAAAACTATTCTTGCCCCGCAATATAGAGACAAGAATAATTAGACTATTATGTTGTTATCCAAGTATGATTGCACGTGAAATTGTACCACCATGATGACAATGAGCCCCCCAAAAGGTAAGCTACTAGTGTCATATAATGAGGAGCAACATAATAGGAAAGAAAAGTCATTTAGAAGGGATAGGAAAAATGTGCCACTCATTGTCATTTGTCATTTGAAGATGCAAAAGTCAATGAATTGTTGAACTTTACACTCCAAAGCTTGACAAATATTAATTCCTTATCCTAAGGTTTAATATTTAATTAATCTGATTATTGACGACTGATTTATTAAAATTGGGATTAATGCCCATTTTATCCTAATTGTTTGGCGAAACTCATGTGTACTATGGAATGGTGAAATATTTTAGAGGAATATTATGTTTTAGTGCATCTCCATTATTCACCAAGTAATTAACGTGGGTCCCTTCCTTTTTGGCATGGGGTTTGACTTGTGAAAAGTGGCGCTACACTTGGGTGAAATGAAATTCAAATGCAAGGCATGGAATTTGGAGGAATGGCATTTGAATTTGAAGAGTGAAGTTATAAATAAGAGGCTTGGGCTCCCATTTGGACTATCTTTGAAAATTGCATCATTATGCTGTCGGTTTGGCTACTAAAAATCTGAGCTTTGAAGTTGGCTTCCTAACTGAGTCTCAATTTCGTGCTTGCAATATAGTACCTAGTTGTGCCCTTGTGTTCCCATTGTAGATTGGTTATTGAGTTGCATATTATGGAGTGATTGATGTTGGATTTGATTGTTTCTGGTTGTTGGTCGCGGGACTGCTGAAAGTGAAATTTGCTCATACCTCTCAACTAGGCGACTCCATTCATCTGGGTACCAGCTCATTCTTCCTTCCATGCCATGGCGATACAATGTGTGAGTTTCTAGCTATTTTGATTGAGCATTGTTTTTAATAGACAAAATCGAACTTCCAGGGTATGGCGTTGGTTTTTGCAATTGCCTTGGGATGCATGCCAAATGAGTATTGGGTTGTTTGAGTGGTAATTTGGTTGGGATGTTATTGTTAGAGTTATATTGGGAGATTGGGATTGATTTCATGTGATTTGAGTAGAAAATGAATGAGTTATGAGTGTTTTGATGTTTCCATAGGCTACTGAAACTGTACTTTTAGCCTGCAGATCAGTGTAACAGAAAATTACAGTCTTGTTGTAGAAATCTGCAATTAATCTTCTCATCTCATCTCTATATTGTAAGGTTGTTTCAGTAGTACTGATCATCCCTTCTTTCTGCTTTCATTTGTAATCCCCACTACATAAGTGGAAGAGGCTGGCTTGCCACCTTCTAATTTTTGTAATTCAGTTTTTTGTAATCAGTCCTCCCGCTGAATAAGTGGTCGAGTGATAAGTTCAATGCTATGGTCCTCCCGCTGAAATATGCGTAGAGTGATTGTTTAATGTAATGTCCTCTCGCTGAAATATGCAGTAGAGTGATTGTTTAATGTAATGTCCTCCCGCTGAAATACGCGGTAGAGTGATTGTACTTCAATTTCTTGTGATTTCCCCTTGGTCGGTTTACCGTCAAGAGTTTGGTTTCTATCCTATTGGATAAGTAGAAGGGGCTGGCTTGCTGCCCATGCATTGTAATTTTCAGTTTGATTATTGTTGCTGACAATCCCCGGAACACCATATGCTCTCACCCTCCTAGTCTGGGCTCTCGGTGAACAAAAGGTGGAAGGGTTCCCTTTTAGTTGTTTGGTTTATTCCTCTAACCTTAACGGGTTATTTGTTGTGGATGAATTGTTATTGGCCTAAAAAAAAACAAAAAAAAAAATTAGTGGGATATTACATTGGTATCAGAGCTAGTTTTCCTGCCAGCCTGTGAGAGTTAGTGGGTTCAGAAGTCTCCATGAGTGACAGAGACATTAGATACTACAACATAGAGTAGAAGAGACAGTAGTTTCAGGTTCCGATAGTGCTAGAAGAGGATACTTTCTCAGAAGTACTGAGAAACAGAGGAAAGGATATTGATACTTTAGATTCAATGGATTCAATGGCAGATAAGACTACGGAAACAAATGAGGCACCCAACAAGAAGGAAGAGAGGCAATTCAATGCCATGATGGACATGATGTCTTTACTGCTGGCAAAGCTCAACCAGAACGTTGTTGGGGCCCCTAATCAGCCCAACAATGGACCGAAAGCCAGCACTTCTAACACTCCTATAGGTAATAGAAATGGGAGTAACAATGGGAGTAACAATGGAGGTTCATCCCCAAGGCCTTTACAACCTATCTTTTTGCCAAAAGAAGTACAACAAGCTGAAACAAAGATACCCATAGCTGATGAGATAAGAAATAGCTACATGGAGTATGCTTCCCTTCTCAGTGAGATCCAAGATATCATAACTCTGGATCAATTCATGAATCAGAAAATGAAAAGAGGAAGGAGGAATGACTACAAGTCTGCTGCCCCAAGAGATTTCCAGCAAGCTCTTGGAAGAGTGACCTTAGCACACTTTGATGGGAGCGCTAAGAGTACTACCAGTGCATGGGTACAAAAGTTGGACAATTACTTGTCCTTGAGACCGATGTCGGAGGAGGACGCCATCAAGTTTGCTACCTTGCACTTGGATGGAGTGGCCCACAAATGGTGGTACCATGGGTTGGTCACCCTTGGTCACAACTTAGTCACCACCTACGTTGATTTCACCAACAAGCTAATTGAGAGATTTGACACCAGGGATCTAGAGGTGAAGTTTAGAGAACTTGCACAACTGAGGCAACAAGGTTCATTGGACACTTACGTGACTGAATTCCAAAACTTGTCAGTCATGGTGAGTAGCATCTCAGAGAAGCGACTGGTTGTCCTTTTCATTGAAGGACTTGAAGAACCATTGAGAGGATGGGTCAAAGATTTTGATCCGCCCACACTGGCAGAAGCTATTAAAAAATCTAGAAGTATGGAGTTGGCTGCCCCTAAGAGTAAAATTCAGTCCAAGTCTTTCCCTTTCAGAAAGGATAAGAATAAATTCACTAATTAGACCAAGAGGTTCCCTCCATGAATGGATGATGGGCTTTGTTAAGAGCTCTAGAGAAAGAATCTATGTTATTCTTGCAGAGAACCTTGGGTTCCTGGGCATAGGTGCCATGGAAAGGGGAATTTGCATCAAATGGAATGCTATTCAGAAGATGGATCAGATTCTAAAATTTCAGAACAACAGACTGAAGTTGAGGACAACAAGTATGAAGAGGCTCCTAAAGGGCCTGAATTTGGGTTAGAAGATAGAGTGGTTGCTCAACTCTTGAGCATTCACAAAAATGAGTCTTTCAGAGTTCGAGGTGTGATTGGAGAGCATCGTGTCATAGCTCTCATTAACATAGGTGCAACACACAACTTCATTGATGAGAGGATTGTTGCAAAAAAGGGACTAGTGGTAGAGGAAGTTGAGGGCTTCAAAGTCATGGTAGCAGATGGCTCCACTATATCCTATAATAGAATGATTTCCAACATGTCTATGCAGTTGGGAAATCATGAAATCAGAGATGATTTCTTTGTGGTAATCATTGGAGGGACTAATGATGCAGTCCTCGAGATTCAATGGCTGAGATCTCTTGGTGAGATCACACTGAACCTACAAACCATGGAGCTGAAATTCATGTCGGAAGGGAAAAAGGTAGTTTTGAGAGGAATGTCGCATGGGGGACTTAAAGTTGTATCCTTGAAAAGAATGGAAAGACTGATCTGCCACAATCAGGTGGAGTGGGCAGTGGAGTGTTTGATAATGCCTTCCAATCCATTAGTGGATAAGGGAAGCTATTCCTCAGATATTTCAGCTATGGTCAAGGATAGGAGCAAGATCATGGTAATGCCTTTAGAACCACAACAAGAGCACCAAAATTATCCTAAAGACATCCAAGCCTTGATAACTAAGAGAAGCAAGGTGTTCGAAAACCCACCTCCTGGCAAACCTCTTGAAAGAGGAGCTGAGCACATTATTGAGCTTGAGGAAGGAGCTAAGCCAGTCATGACTACTCCTTACCGATACCCAAAAAAGAAAAAGGATGAGATTGAGAAAGCAATTCAAGAATTTCTTGACATGGGTTACATCCAGCCTAGCAAAAGCCCCTTTGCTTCGGCTATTGTTTTGGTAAGAAAGAAGGATGGGACCATGCGCATGTGTGTGGATTATAGAGCCCTGAATCAGAAAACCATCAAGAATCGGTATCCTATTCTGAGGATTGATGAGCTCATTGATGAACTACATGGGGCAGTGTTCTTCTCCAAGATTGACCTCAGATCGGGGTACCATCAGATTAGAATGAGAGCTCCAGATGTGGAAAAGACTGCTTTTAGGTGCCACTTTGGGCATTTTGAGTTCCTAGTCATGCCCTTTGGTTTGACTAATGCTCCTGCTACATTCCAGTCATGCATGAGCAAAATCTTCCAAGAACAGTTGAGGAAGTTTGTTTTGATATTTTTTGATGACATCCTAATATTCAGTAGATCTTGGAAAGAACATCTTCAGCAGTTGGATGAAGTGTTGGGCATACTAGAATCTGAATCCCTGTTTGCCAAGGAATCCAAATGTGAATTTGGGATGGAAGAGTTGCTCTAACTTGGTCACATCATCAGCGCAGGTGGTGTGAAGGTAGACCCTGAAAAGATTAGAGCTATCATTGATTGGCCTACCCCTGAAAACATAACACATCTGAGGGGATTTTTTGGGTTGTGTGGATTCTATCGGAGATTTGTAAAGGGATATTCTCAGTTGGCTGCCCCCCTTATAGATCTTACCAAGAAAGGGGCTTTTGAATGGTCCAAAAAGGCACAGACAACATTTGAGTAGTTTAAGGGGATCATGAGCTCCTGCCCAGTTTTAGCATTGCCCGATTTCACTAGGCCATTTGAGCTACAATGTGATGCATCTAGAGAAGGTGTTGGTGCGGTCCTCATGCAGGATAAGCACCCTATAGTTTTTGAGAGTAGAAAGTTGAGAGGTCCTGAGAGACTATATTCCATTTATGACAAGGAAATGCTTGCCATAATGCATGCGCTTGCAAAATTCAGACAATATCTGGTGGGGAGTAAGTTCATTGTTAAGACTGATCACAACAGTCTTAAACACTTCATGCATCAAAAGGATCTGAATGAGAGACAACAGAAATGGGTGAGTAAGCTACAAGCTTACGACTTTGATATTGAGTATGTTAAAGGAAAAAACAATGTGGTGGCCGATGTCTTATCCAGGAGACCCCATTTAAGCTCACTCTTCGAGCTTACTGCTGGTTGGAGAGAGTTATCACTTGCTGATTATACCAAAAATTAGTTTGCAATCAGCCTTATAGAAGGTACTTTTCATGATGAAAGGTACAAATTGGTTGAGGGATTGATACTATACAAGGGAAGAATCTTCATAGTACCTGAATCTAAGTTAAAAGAGAAGATTTTGAAGACTTTCCATGATATCCCCCTTGCTAGTCACCAAGGTTATTTCAAAACATATAGGCAGATCCGAGAGATATTCTCTTGGAAGGGTCTTAAAAATGATGTTTTGAGATACATTAAAGAGTGTCATACATGTCAGAAGAACAAAGATGAGCACACTCTACCAATTGGTTTGTTACAACCCTTTCCTATTCCCAGTTAAAAATGGGAAAGTATTTCCATGGATTTCATCACGGGGTTGCCCTGAGCTCAAGGGAAGGATAGTATCTATGTGGTGGTGGACAGACTTACAAAGTTTGCTCACTTTTTCGCCATCACCAGCTCTTTTATAGCAGCTCAAGTTGCTGAAGTGTTCTTCCGGGAGGTGTTTAGATTGCATGGTTTACCAAAGAACATTGTGAGTGATAGGGACAACAAGTTCCTAAGTGCTTTTTGGCAGGAGATCTTCAGATTGTGTGGTACTGTGCTAACTCCAAGCACCAGTTATCACCCTCAAACTGATGGGCAGACCGAGATAGTGAATAAGTGGTTGGAAGGTTATCTTAGAAAGTATGTCTCAAAGCAGTAGAATACTTGGGTGAGATGGCTTCACCTAGGGGAATATTGTTACAATTCTTCCTATCACATGTCCATTCAGATGTCACCATTCATGGCACTATATGGTTATGAAGCTCCTAGCTTCGCAGACTTGGTATTTGGTGATAGCAAAACCCCTCAGGAAAAGGATATGATGCAGCAAAGTCAGGATATTCTAAGAATTTTGAGGGACAATCTCCAGCATGCACAGAATCCGCAGAAGTTGTATGCTGATCAACAGCGTATTGAACGCACCTTTGAGGTGGGTGACATGGTTTATTTGAGGCTCTAGCTCTATAGACAGTCTACTCTCAAGAAGAGTGGGGTTGAGAAATTGAAGCCTCGATTCTATGGACCTTTCAGAGTCAGCAGAAGGGTTGGAGAAGTGGCTTATGAGTTGGAATTACCAGCAAGCAGCAGGATCCATAATGTATTTCATGTGTCTCACCTTAAGAAGGCTCTAGGACATAATGTTGTTGCTTCAATTGAATTACCTCCGCTTGATGAGGAGGGAGAGTTGGTTTTGGTTCCAAAAGCTATCCTTGAATTCAGGGAATGAACTTTGAGGAAAAGAGTGATCAGGGAATACTTGATCAAATGGAAGAATCTACCAGCAGAGGATGCTACATGGGAAAATGAGGAGATTTTATTGCATCCAGCATTACAGTTGCTTGAGGACAAGCAATTTTGGGGAGGGTGGACTGTAATGTCCCCTTCTCATTGATGCTCTTTCCGCGGTCCATTAGCCTATTCCTAAGACCCGTAGGCTAGGTGGAATGAGAAATGAGGGTCTAGCATTGATGAAACGAGGACTTACTATTTTTAGTAAGTCAAGGAATGACCATTCTAGTGTCACTGTCCTACTGAGCTCTCCATGTTTTACCTCTGGACGCGATGATCATACTTTTCTGAGCATTAATTCTTGACTTACTATTTTTAGTAAGTGATTGTGTGGCACAATTCTATTTTTGGCAGTGGACAAGGTTCTGATTCTGCAACAGTTTTGTGGTCGTCCTGACTTAGTTTCATCCTAACAATGTTGATAATCAGTATGGGAGTCATATGTGAAATAATTGAATATTAATTCCTTATCCTAAGGTTTATAATTTAATTAATCTAATTATTGACGACTGATTTATTAAAATTGGGATTAATGCCTATTTTATCCTAATTGTTTGGCGAAACTCATGTGTACTATGGAATGGTGAAATATTTTAGAGGAATATTATGTTTTAGTGCATCTCCATTATTCGCCAAGTAATTAACGTGGGTCCCTTACTTTTTGGCATGGGGTTTGACTTGTGAAAAGTGGCACTACACTTGGGTGAAATGAAATTCAAATGCAAGGTGTGGAATTTGGAGGAATGGCATTTGAATTTGAAGAGTGAAGTTATAAATAAGAGGCTTGGGCTCCCAATTGGACTATCTTTGAAAATTGCATCATTATGCTGTCGGTTTGGCTACTAAAAATCTGAGCTTCGAAGTTGGCTTCCTAGCTGAGTCTCAATTTCATGCTTGCAATATAGTACCTAGTTGTGCCCTTGTGTTCCCATTGTAGATTGGTTATTGAGTTGCATATTATGGAGTGATTGATGTTGGATTTGATTGTTTCTGGTTGCTGGTCGCGGGACTGCTAAAAGTGAAATTTGCTCATACCTCTCAACTAGGCCACTCCATTCATCTAGGTACCAGCTCATTCTTCCTTCCATGCCATGGCGATACAATGTGTGAGTTTCTAGCTATTTTGATTGAGCATTGTTTTTAATAGACAAAATCGAACTTCCAAGGTATGGCGTTGGTTTTTGCAATTGCCTTGGGATGCATGCCAAATGAATATTGGGTTGTTTGAGTGAATTTGGTTGGGATGTTATTGTTAGAGTTATATTGGGAGATTGGGATTGATTTCATGTGATTCGGGTAGAAAATGAATGAGTTATGAGTATTTTGATGTTTCCATAGGCTGCTGAAACTGTACTTTCAGCCTGCAGATCAGTGTAATAGAAAATTACAGTCTTGTTGTAGAAATCTGCAATTAATCTTCTCATCTTATCTCTATATTGTAAGGTTGTTTCAGTAGTACTGATCATCCCTTCTTTCTGCTTTCATTTGTTATCCCCACTGCATAAGTGGAAGAGGTTGGCTTGTCACCTTCTAAGTTTTGTAATTCAGTTTTTTGTAATCAATCCTCCCGCTGAATAAGTGGTTGAGTGATAAGTTCAATGCTATGGTCCTCCTGCTGAAATATGCGTAGAGTGATTGTTTAATGTAATGTCCTCCTGCTGAAATATGTGGTAGAGTGATTGTTTAATGCAATGTCTTCTGACTGAAATACGTGGTAGAGTGATTGTACTTCAATTCCTTGTGATTTCCCCTTGGTCGGTTTACCGTCAAGAGTTTGGTTTCTATCCTGCTGGATAAGCAAAAGGGGCTGGCTTGCCACCCATGCATTGTAATTTTCAGTTTGATTATTGTTGTTGATGATCCCCAGAACACCATATGCTCTCACCCTCCCAGTTTGGGCTCTCGGTGAACAAAAGGTGGAAGGGTTCCCTTTTAGTTGTTTGGTTTATTCCTCTAACCTTAATGGGTTATTTGTTGTAGATGAATTGTTATTGTCCTAAAAAAAAAGAAAAAAAAATTTAGTGGGATATTACACCGTATGTCCCCCCTCCTCCTTTTGATTCCCCACCTGCAGTGCAGCATCCTGATATCATTCGTGAGGCGGCTTCACGGACCATATCGACTATTCACTCTATAAGTAGCCTTTTGGTTTCTCAGGCCACGTCAGTAGCTTAGCCTACTATTGATGGTAGCGGTGCATCCGGTGGCGTTGACATGTCATCCTCAGCTCCACACATATGCATGCCCCATAGTTGTGTCATGTGTGGGCACGTATGCTTGGGTCCAATAGGACAGCCCGTCGATCATCCCATGGACAGTGCAGATTATGAGGTGCATGAGATGCATGATGCACCAGATGTTATTACACAGACTGGAGGATACCCTGGGGAGTCCTCACATGCTAGAGGCGAGGAGGCACCATCATCATACATTGATGATGTAGTGGTAAGATTTGTATTTTTATAGTTCATGTTATATTTTAATTAAATATTTATAAATTAGATAATATTAAGTACTAATTTTTATTTACATGGTCTATTTAACAGTTGATGACTGAGGATGAGTTGAGACAGATTCAGGAGGGCACCTTGTCGGCCATTTCATTTGGCCTTTATAGCTTGACGGTACATATAGTATTGCACCTAGTCGTTTGTATTTTATTGTACATACATGCTCATCATTTATATTGGTATTAATTAGATTATGTAGTAACTTGCATGTATATCTTATTTTACTCGTGTAGGGCACAAGCAGCATGAGTGCGGAGCAATGTGATTTAGGATCTGGTAGTGCAGTTGGAGACAAGGGAAAGGTAATTGAATGCAAATATGATTGAATGAATAGTTTAAATAACTTATAGTGATTATAATTGTCTGGACATAGATTGATAGTTTCATATACATGTTGTGTATATATAGAGAATCTTTGGCTTCACATTCTTGATGACTACACCCAGTATACCTGAAGAAGAAGAAGAGATGCCTCGAGTAGATGTGTGTTTATTTTATTTTTTGATTAGTAGATATAATTTGTTATTATCAGTGACAATTATATGCTAACTTGTATCAATGTCATGTTTCTGAACATATGTAGGTTGTTTATGAAAATATTCAAAACATACCTCCTCTACTGAAGACATACATCAAGAGTCCTGCAAAGCTGAAGAGAAAACGCGGAGATGAGGTAAATATGAATAGTTCAATTATAGTTCATTTTTATGTTAACTTTTCTAATGTGAATTATATAATATAACTAATATTAATCGTGGTTTGTTTTTCTTGTGCAGGATCCTTCAGAGCCGAGCAGTGCGGCGAAGAGGATCGATTTTGATGATCCATCAGCAGCTTAGGATGTTATAGATAGTTTTGGGATGCTTACATGTCTAGTTGGCATGTATATTTTGTATATGGACATACATTCACGTATTTAGACATACATTTTATTTCAGTTGGCATTTATGCCATATTTGTTCATGGACATACATTTGTAATCATTTGACATTTTTTTATATATAGAAGTTGATATTCGATCATATAAATTGTTGCTCATCTATGCGTGGTGTTATCATGGAAATCTTTAATCTTCATTCCAATAATTAACAATGGTTAATAATGGCTATTTAATGAACAATACATTTCATTTCATCGTAAGTGTTGTTTTTATAATGAACAATACAATACAATTCATTTAATGAACACTACAATTCATTTAATCAACAATACAATACAATTCATTCAATGAACAATACATTTCATGAACAATACAATTCATTTAATGAACAATACTTGATACAATTCATTATTACCCTATGCATGGTCCTATTTTTCCCCCCACCTCAGTCGAACGCTCGGAGTTTTATTAGGGCAGCAATTTTTCGGTTGGCAAAAAAATTGTCAGTCTCACCCAATGGAATATTGTCGCGTGGCCAATTTCTCGATTTGCTCATTGCAATGATGAACTATTGGCTTTGAAATGTCCAGTTAGGCATTATTACCCTACACATGCTCCTATTTTTCCCCCCCCACTCGTTCGAACACTCGGGGTCATACCCTACTGGCGTCGTCCCTTGAGCACCCTAAGTGCTCAAAATTGTCAAACTTTGATGGGCCCTAAATCAGAATCCGTGGCACTTATGAATGTTTTGTTTAAACCTACGAGGCCACGAGAGGGGTCCCTACAAAAGCCTATCTCGGTTTTTCAAGTTGCCCTATGGTTTTATTAGGGCAGCAATTTTTTGGTTGGCGAAAAAATCGTCAGTCTCACTCAATGGAATGTTGTCGCGTGGCCGATTTCTCGTTCTTCTCATTGCGATGACAAACCATTAGCTCCAACATGTCTAGTTAGGCATTATTACCCTACACATGCTCCTATTTCACCCCCCCACTCAATTGAATGCTTGGGGTCATACCCTACCGACGTCGTCCCTTGAGCACCCTAAGTGCTCAAAATTGTCAAACTTTGATGGGCCCTAGCTTGGAATCCATGGCACCTGCAAATGTTTCATTTAAACCTATGAGGCCACGAGAGGGGTCCCTACAAAAGCCTATCTCAGTTTTTTAAGTTGCCCTACGATTTTATTAGGGCATCAATTTTTCAGTTGGCGAAAAAATCATCAGTCTCACTCAATGGAATGTTGTTGCGTGGCCGATTTCTCGTTCTGCTCGTTGCGATGATGAATCATCAACTCTGACATGTCCAGTTAGGCATTATTACCCTACGCATGCTCCTATTTTTCCCTCCCACTCAATCAAATGCTTGAGGTCATACCCTACCAGCGTTGTCCCTTGAGCGCCCTAAGTGCTCGAAATCGTCAAACTTTGATGGGCCCTAACTCAAAATTTGTGGCACCTACGAACAATCCATTTGAACCTACGAGGCCACGAGAGGGGTCCCTACGAAAGCCTATCTTGGTTTTTCATGTTTCCCTATGGTTTTATTAGGGCAACAATTTTTTGATTGGCAAAAAAATCGTCAGTCTCACTCAATGGAATGTTGTCGCGTGGCCGATTTCTCGTTCTGGTCATCGTGATGATGAACTGTGGGCTTTGAGATGTCTAGTTAGGTATTATTACCCTACGCATGCTCCTATTTTGCCCCCCCACTTGATCGAACGCTCAGGGTCATACCCTACCGATGTCGTCCCTTGAGCGCCCTAAGTGCTCAAAATTGTCAAACTTTGACGGGACCTAACTCGGAATTCGTGGCAACTATGAACGATCTATTTGAACCTATGAGGCCATGAGAGGGGTCCCTACGAAAGCCTATCTCGGTTTTTCAAGTTTCCCTACGGTTTTATTAGGGCAACAATTTTTCGGTTGGCGAAAAAGTCCTCAGTCTCACTCAATGGAATGTTGTCGCGTGGCCGATTTCTCGTTCTTCTCATCGTGATGATGAACCATCGGCTCCGACATGTCCAGTTAGGCATTATTACCCTACACATGCTCCTATTTTGCCCCCCCACTCGATCGAACGCTCGGGGTCATACCCCACGCATGTGACATCCATGAAGGGATATGAAAGGATATTTTGTAAACAATCAGAAACCTTTAATGATAATCAAGTTGAAGCCTTGAGATTTATGCAATATGGTTCATGTCCAAAACTATACCTTGAAGCCACACACTCTTCCCTCTCCCAACATACAATAATGAGTCACAAGTTAACATAGAATTTGGAAGGATTTGACGAGAGCGTTTTGATTTTACTTACGTCTTGTGTATTATAATATAGACCAATTTGCCAATGTGACATCTTCATATGAGAGAAAAGCTTCATTTTATCTCAATACAGTTGTACCTATTTCATTATTAGAAAAAATAAATAAGTTCTGCACTAAACTGCAATAAATAAATTAGTATCCTCTATATTATGGATTTGAATTGATGTTCTCAATTAGTTAGTATTCCTACACCTCACACTCACAAGATTAATAATGAAATGACATTTATGATTCATCAAATGCTGACAAAGTCTAATCAAAGTTCAACTTCAAGATGTATACAACATATCATATTCAACTTCAAGATACATACAACTTACCATATTCAAGCTCATGCCAACCACCACTTGGATATTGTTATATGTCGATTAAAGTACAATATATGTAATAAAACCATATAGTCTTACAAAAAAGCCATCATAGACCATCTGTGCCAATTAAAGTACAATTCATTTGTAACAGGGCCACACTCACAATGTGAAGTTGCAAAGCCCTGTGGGAAGCATCAAAATAGAAATTTATTAATCTGACTCATACTACTGTCAAAAGCATCAATGATGCTACTGCTAGAGAACACCATGCTCCATTGTGGAGAGAATATTAGGTGCATCTGATGTCAGCATATAAAAATGAAAGAATGTTATTCAATTGCCAAAATCTAACTGACTTTATTTTATAAACCATTAATGAATAAAAATAGACAAGGTTACCTAAGTGAAAGTTCGATGACCACCTTGACTAGTCAATGTCAAATGTTTGATTCAATAGATCATCTGTCATGACAATTTGATACACTGCAGATGTGTCCTAGCCACATGCATTTGAATCATCTTCATGATAATAAACACAACAAGACCCACAATTTAATCTCATTAATGCACAAAGGAATATGTACCATCACCAAGAGATGGCCTTGTCAACGACGAATGAGCTAGCATGAACCTGTATTTTTAAGAATGGTTAGTCTACACATAAATTGCATGGATGAACATAAGTGGTGTTGCAAAAATACATCCCTTCCAATTATATCGAGTGTACTCGCTATGTGCATGCAAAAACCGTGTTTCCCCAAAAAAATGTTCATCAATAGACCTGCATTTTGAACACATCCTTAATATGCACGTAACAAACTTGAACATTAAGGTTTAATGATCATTGTTTGAAATGAAATGCATGATAAAAAATAAGGCACCATTAAAGACCTACTACTCAAGTGTGCCTGAAGGGTCATCTCTTTGTTTAAGAGTATCCAGTATTGCTTCATGATCAACAATAGTCACTATACATAGCTCTTTGGTCTTCGATTTTGCATGATGCTTCAACAACTTGACATTTGTAGCTATAATAAGGTGTGAATACATTATAATGGTTTTGTGTCTCTCATAGTCTTCAAATGTAGGTATGCCATTCTTTCTAATCATGTGTGTTCTCAAACAAGTTCCCACAACAACAACTGAACCTGTAGGATATGTGAACCCATCATCATCTGTCATTGGTTGTGTTAGCTTTTGTTTTCCCTGTACACATCGTGCCAAACAATATTCTGATCTCTCTTCATTCCCTCGCAGTGCAACAACTGCAAAAACATGTCCTGGCTGTACAAGATCTGATAGACGATCATACTCAAGTGAACTTTCCATGTCATTGTTTGACAAGGATATTGTTTGAGATAAAGGAGTTAGATAGTGGGGAACCCACGTATCAACCCACTCACTTGACTCGCACTGATCCCAATCACACCAAAGACAAATTTGACAAAAACAAGCCACCGCTCGTGTCCAAATGGTCCATGTACTTGCATCTGAGCTGAGAAATGAATGCATCTTTGAAGAATCTTTAATTGTTTGACAATCCAATCTATCTCCCACTGTTCCCTCCTCAACTAACCAAAAGAATCTACTCACCGCTGAATCAAGAGTACCTCCATGTGACAATGCTGAACTACACCAATCAACAATAGAATGTGCATCAGAGAAATTTGCACCTGAAATCCTCAATTGCTCCTTAACTAGAGCTCTCTTCAAACATGCACCTGCTCCATCATGCTCTCCCTTCCCATGCCTTGCCTCAAAAAAACATCAAATATGAGGTATACACCTCTCCACATACATTCTACTCAACCAATAAAACATACGGGCATTCTTGAATTGACTCGTACATTTATCTGACCATATTATATGTCGGTCAATTGCAATATCTTTCTCATGCAAGAACTCAAAAAAATTCTCGAAAGAATGTTGCACATACTCGAAGGAGTGTGATCTATCATCACTCATATAAAAATGATACTCCCTGATTATCTTCCTGTCCTCTTCTGTACTATCAGGAGCATGTCTATATGTAATATGAACAAAAATAGCAATCTGGACTAAATTGTAGTACTAAGACTGTACCTCATTTTGTGGTTGCAATGTATAGTTCTCTGCAAAATCAACCACCAATACAATAGTGCCAATCGAGAAAGAGTTCTTACACATCCTAAACTGTTGATCCAACCACTGAGACCTATGGGTGTGCCTTGCATATTTGTAGAAAAGATTTTCCTTAAAATCCAAAATAAAATCAGCAATACTCACTTCTCTTGAGACTAATTTGCATCTAGAACCTTCACCTCCACTCTTCAAATTATATTTCACTGTCTCGTATCTTTTTTTCTCAACATAATTATTTCCAAACTCATGTTCGCTGCCCTCATGAAAACATGAAACAAACTTTGACAACCCACTGCATTCTGAGCACTTCTCATTCAAACAATCATTTCTATAGAAATAGCAGTCATCATCTCTAGGGCATAAAAATAGATCTTGCAAGTCTCTTGATGATCTCGGAAATAGCATTGCACCACACTCCTACAACATCTCATTAGTATGCATCGTAGAACGAATATGACATAAAAGTTCATGGTACATTGAAAACTCCACATGGTACTTGCAACAACAGGTACTGTGAATCTTAAGAGGAACACAATAAAATGGTTTCAAAGATTCAAAGGCCCTTTGTGATATTTGCAAAGTTGGATGTAATTCACAAAGAAATTTGTACAACATTGTTTGGCTTGATTCCAAGAAATGTTTGGGATGCGGTGTGCGGTCTCGGTTGCCGATTCTTAATTTCAAAACGTCCTTTACATTGGGTGACACTCTAGAATTAGAGTGCCAAAATTGTTGAATCTCTTCCCTCACATTGTCAGTCAACTTTCTATCAACACGTGGAAGCCTCCCACCAAATGCCCATGTATCTTATTGAAGTGGATCGTCAAGTCTTTGTCTTCGTGCAAGTTCTCTATCCAAAGTTTTACGGTTTATGTTAAAATCAACACAAGTTTGTCTCATTTGACGATCCTTCCTCAATTGATGGCTTACTAAGGAGGTTGTAATCACTCTTCAAGCGGCTCTCTTATCTTTTTCTTTGGTATTTTTTCTAATAGAATTGAGAGCGTCAAATAGATTTTTTGCAATAATAGAATTTCTCTCCGTCTTCTTGTTCATACAAATCTTCAATTTGTTTAGCAATGGTCTCATCTTTATCATCTTTAGCAATTGAACAAAGAGTTGGCATTGCTCGGTCAATGTCTTATTGCTAAAATTTTGGTTGAAAAGTTTTGTAGCCCACAACTGAACAGTTCTTATTGACCTCTTGCCTTCAAGATTCGCAATAATGTTCTCATTGATTTCAAATAACCGTTTTGGGGTTCTTGAAGGTCTTGGATTTGGAATTTGTCTTTCATCCATGAGAGGGTCTTCATTTCTAAAGTAATTAGGTGTTACATATGGTTCACTTGGTGAGGCAATTCTACCTTCAATGTTAAAGTTTTCCACATTTTCACCTCCTATGTCAAAATTTTCCACATGTTGAGCATTTTCATTATCACTTTCAACATTTTCAATATTTTCACTTTCAAAATTTACATTTTCATTTTCAATAACTTGTGGCACATTTTCAATTTCAATTTCCTCTTCAGTTGAAGTAACATTAGCAATATTTAACATCCTTGTCTTCTCCTCCTATGACATTCTCTATCTCTTTCTCTATACACTCCAACTTGGTCATTTGAAAGTTTTCTTTTGCGTTTACACTTCCGACGACTACTACTCCCCATTTCCCTCCACACATATGCTCCTTCGTGATTGACAATGTAAGTTTTCACTTTAAGAATCTCCCAAAAGCACAAATTTGTCTCTAGCTATTTGAAACCTCGTGATTCTCGACAGAAAACATAGGACCTAGACTATCAGTCGTTGGAATCTACAGAATGACCCACAAAACCTTTTTTTCTTGGTTTTTAGTACTAAAATCAGATATTGGATAAAATCGGATATATCTGATTTTATCCGATATCTGATTTTTGTACAAAAATATGTCGTCCCCCAAAAAAATTCCCATTGCCACCATTTATGAATTGTTGCTGCCATTTATGAACTAAACTACAACATGGCATAAATCCAATATTCGATTTAATCGGATATCGGATTTTATTGGTCATATTTTAGAGAGAGAGAGAGAGAGAGATAGAAGGAGAGGGAGAGAGGGAGAAAGAGAGAGAGAGAGAGAGAGAGAGAGAGAGAGAGAGAGAGAGAGAGAGAGAGAGAGAGAGAGAGAGAAGGAGAGAGAGACAGAGAGGGAGACAGAGAGAGAGATATGACCCCTAATGTTATGATTTGGTGTCTTAAGGGGTCCTATGGTGTTGGTAGGCATCATATGGTGTCTTGTGACACCATCAGACCCCTTAAGACACCAAATAATATTGTAAGGGGTCATATTGTGTCTTACGGGGTCGTAGGACACAATATGACCCCTAACGAAATGATTTGGTGTCTTAAGGGTTCTGATGGTGTCGTTAGGGGTCATATGGTGTCCATAGGGGTCATATGGTGTCCCATGAACCCTTATGACCTCTTACGACACCATATGACCCCTAATGACACCATATTGGGTTGCTTTAGGTCATATTGTGTCCTAAAGGGTCATATTGTGTCTTAAGGGATCCTATGGTGTCCCAAGACACCATATGACCCCTATGGACACCATATGACCCCTAACAACACCTTAGGACCCCTTAAGACACCAAATCATGTCATTAGGGGTCATATTGTGTCTTATGGGGTCGTAGGACATAATATGACCCCTAACGACATGATTTGGTGTCTTAAGGGGTCTGATGGTGTTGTTAGGGGTCATATGGTGTCCATAGGGGTCATATGGTGTCCCATGGACCCTTATGACCTCTTAGGACACCATATGACCCCTATGACACCATATTGGGTCGCTTTGGGTCATATTGTGTCCTAAGGGGTCATATTGTGTCTTAAGGGGTTCTATGGTGTCCCAAGACACCATATGACCCCTATGGACACCATATGACCCCTAACGACACCATAGGACCCCTGAAGACACCAAATAATGTCATTAGGGGTCATATTGTCTCTTACGGGGTCATAGGACACAATATGACCCCTAACGACATGATTTGGTGTCTTAAGGGGTCTGATGGTGTCGTTAGGGGTCATATGGTGTCCATAGGGGTAATATGGTATCCCATGAACCCTTATGACCTCTTAGGACACCATATGACCCCTAATGACACCATATTGGGTCGCTTTGGGTCATATTGTGTCCTAAGGGGTTATATTGTGTCTTAAGGCATCCTATGGTGTCCCAAGACACCATATGACCCCTATGGACACCATATGACCCCTAACGACACCATCAGACCCCTTAAGACACCAAATCATGTTGTTAGGGGTCATATTGTGTCCTACACAGGGTTTTAGGACACAATATGACCCCTAACGACATGATTTGGTGTCTTAAGGGGTCCAATGGTGTTGTTAGGGGTCATATGGTGTCCATAGGGATCATATGGTGTCCCATGAACCCTTATGACCTCTTAGGACACCACATTACCCCTAATGACACTATATTAGGTCGCTTTGGGTCATATTGTGTCCTAAGGGGTCATATTGTGTCTTAAGGGGTCCTATGGTGTCCCAAGACACCATATGACCCCTATGGACACCATATGACCCCTAACGACACCATAGGACCCCTTAAGACACCAAATCATAACTTTAGGGGTCATATTGTGTCTTGCGGGGTCCTATGGTGTAAATATGACCCCTAATGACATGATTTGGTGTCTTAGGGGGTCCTATGGTGTCACAAGACACCATATGACCGCTAACGACACTATAGGACCCCTTAAGACACTAAATAATGTCATTAGGGGTCATAATGTGCCTTACGGGGTCGTAGGACACAATATGACCCCTCACGACATGATTTGGTGTCGTTAGGGGTCATATGGTGTCCATAGGGGTCATATGGTGTCTTGGGACACCATACGACCCCTTAAGACACAATATGACCCCTTAGGACACAATATGACCCAAAGAAACCCAATATGGTGTCACTAGGGGCCATATGGTGTCCGAAGAGGTCATAAGGGTTCATGGGACACCATATGACACCATAGGACCCCTTAAGACACCAAATCATGTCGTTAGGGGTCATATTATGTCTTACGGGGTTGGACAAAATATGACCCGTAACGACACAATTTGGTGTCTTAAGGGGTCTTATGGTGTCACAAGACACCATGTGACCCCTAACAACACCATAGGACCCCTTAAGAGACCAAATCATAACATTAAGGGTCATATTGTGTCTTACGGGGTCGTAGGACACAATATGACCCCTAATGACATGATTTGGTGTCTTAATGGGTCTGATGGTGTCGTTAGGGGTCATATGGTGGCCATAGGGGTCATATGCTATCCCATGAACCCTTATGACCTCTTAGGACACCATATGACCCCTAATGACACCATTTTGGGTCGCTTTGGGTCATATTGTGTCCTAAGGGGTCATATTGTGTCTTAAGGGGTCCTATGGTGTAAATATGACCCCTAACAACATGATTTGGTGTCTTAAGGGTTCATATGGTGTCATAAGACACCATATGACCCCTAACGACACCATAGGACCCCTTAAGACACCAAATCATGTCATTAGGTGTCAAATTATGTCTTACGGGGTCATAGGACACAATATGACCCCTCACGACATGATTTGGTGTCGTTAGGGGTCATATGGTGTCCATAGGGGTCATATGGTGTCTTGGGACACCATAGGACCACTTAAGACACAATATGACCCCTTAGGACATGATATGACTCAAAGCGACCCAATATGGTGTCACTAGGGGTCATATGGTGTCCTAAGAGGTCATAAGGGTTCATGGGACACCATATGACACCATAGGACCCCTTAAGACACCAAATCATGTCGTTAGGGGTCATATTGTGTCTTAGGGGGTCGTAGGACACAATATGACCCCTAACGACACAATTTGGTGTCTTAAGGGGTCTTATGGTGTCACAAGACACCATATGACCCCTAACAACACAATTTGGTGTCTTAAGGGGTCTTATGGTGTCACAAGACACCATATGACCCCTAACGACACCATAGGACCCCTTAAGACACCAAATCATAACATTAGGGGTCATATTATGTCTTACGGGGTCGTAGGACACAATATGACCCCTAACGACATGATTTGGTGTCTTAAGGGGTCGGATGCTATCGTTAGGGGTCATATGGTGTTCATAGAGGTCATATGGTGTCCCATGAACCCTTATGACCTCTTAAGACACCATATGACCCCTAATGACACCATCTTTGGTTGCTTTGGGTCATATTGTGTCCTAAGGGGTCATATTGTGTCTTTAGGGGTCCTATGATGTAAATATGGCCCCTAACGACATGATTTGGTGTCTTAAGGGGTCCTATGGTGTCACAAGACACCATACGATTCATAACAACACCATAGGACCCCTTAAGACACCAAATCATATTATGTCCTAAGGGGTCATATTGTGTCTTAAGGGGTCCTATGGTGTCCCAAGACACCATATGACCCCTATGGACACCATATGACCCCTAACGATACCAAATCATGTCACTAGGGGTCATATTGTGTCTTACCAGGTCGTAGGACACAATATGACCCCTAACGACATGATTTGGTATCGTTAGGGGTCATATGGTGTCCATAGGGGTCATATGGTGTCTTGGGACACCATAGGACCCCTTAAGACACAATATGACCCCTTAGGACATAATATGACCCGAAGCGACCCAATATGGTGTCACTAGGGGTCATATGGTGTCCTAAGAGGTCATAAGGGTTCATGGGACACCATATGACACCATAGGACCCCTTAAGACACCAAACCATGTTGTTAGGGGTCATATTATGTCTTATGGGGTCGTAGGACACAATATGACCCCTAACGACACAATTTGGTGTCTTAAGGGGTCTTATAGTGTCACAAGACACCATATGACCCCTAACGACACCATAGGACCCTTTAAGACACCAAATCATAACATTAGGGGTCATATTGTGTCTTACGGGGTTGTAGGACACAATATGACCCCTAACGACATGATTTGGTGTCTTAAGGGGTCTGATGGTGTCGTTAGGCGTCATATGGTGCCCATAGGGGTCATATGGTGTCCCATGAACCCTTATGACCTCTTAGGACACCATATGACCCCTAATGACACCATATTGGGTCGCTTTGGGTCATATTGTGTCCTAAGGGGTCATATTGTGTCTTAAGGGGTCGTATGTTGTAAATATGACCCCTAACGACATGATTTGGTGTCTTAAGGGGTCCTATGGTGTCATAGGACACCATATGACACCTAACAACACCATAGGACCCCTTAAGACACCAAATCATGTCATTAGGGGTCATATTGTATCTTACTGGGTCGTAGGACACAATATGACCCCTAACAACATGATTTGGTGTCGTTAGGGGTCATATGGTGTCTATAGGGGTCGTATGGTGTCTTGGGACACCATAGGACCCCTTAAGACACAATATGACCCCTTAGGACACAATATGACCCAAAGCGACCCAATATGGTGTCACTAGGGGTCATATGGTGTCCTAAGAGGTCATAAGGGTTCATGGGACACCATAGGACCCCTTAAGACACCAAATCATGTTGTTAGGGGTCATATTGTGTCTTACGGGGTCGTAGGACACAATATGACCCCTAACGACACAATTTGGTGTCTTAAGGGGTCTTATGGTGTCACAAGACACCATGTGACCCCTAACGACACCATAGGACCCCTTAAGACACCAAATCATAACATTAGGGGTCATATTGTGTCTTACGGGGTCGTAGGACACAATATGACCCCTAACGAAATGATTTGGTGTCTTAAGGGGTCTGATGGTGTCGTTAGGGGTCATATGGTGTGCATAGGGATCATATGGTGTCCCATGAACCCTTATGACCTCTTAGGACACCATATGACCCCTAATGACACCATATTGGGTCGCTTTGGGTCATATTGTGTCCTAAGGAGTCATATTGTGTCTTAAGGGGTCCTATGGTGTCCCAAGACACCATATGACCCCTACGAACACCATATGACCCCTAACGACACCATAGGACCCCTTAAGACCCCAAATCATGTTGTTAGGGGTCATATGGTGTCCTAAGGGGTCATAGACCACAATATGACCCCTTAGGACACAATATGACCCAAAGCGACCCAATATGGTGTCATTAGGGGTCATATGGTGTCCTGAGAGGTCATAAGGGTTCATTGGACATCATATCACATAACTATCATTAGGGGTTATAGTTATGGGTCGTAAGACACAATATGAACCCTAACGACATGATTTGGTGTCTTAAGGGGTCCTATGGTGTCCCAAGACACCATATGACCCCTAACGACACCATAGGACCCCTTAAGACACCAAATTGTGTCGTTAGGTGTCATATGGTCTCTCTCTCTCTCTCTCTCTCTCTTTCTCTCTCTCTCTCCCTCCCTCCCTCTCTCTCTCTCTCCGCCTCTCCTCTCTCTCTCTCTCTCCCTCTCTCTCTCTCTCTCTTTCTCCCTCTTTCCCTCTCCTCCCTCTATCTCTCTCCCTCTCTCTCTCTCCCTCTATCTCTCTCCCTCTATCTCTCTCTCTCTCTCTCTCTCTCTCTCTCTCTCTCTCTCCCTCTCTCCCTCTCCTCCTATCTCTCCCTTTCTCCCTCTCTCCCTCTCCTTCTCTCTCTCTCTCTAAAATATGACCAATAAAATCTGATATTCGATTTTTGCCATGTGGCAGTTTACTTCATAAATGGCGGCAAAGGGAAGTTACGCGTTGCAACAAGATCACCATTAAAGCAGCTCCACAAGGCACCCCCTCCATCCCAAAGCAGTATAACCTTGTGGAACAATTAGATAAAACACCCGCACTTATATCCATCTTAGAGCTTTTGCACATATCCCCATCTCATAAAACAATCTTGGATGAAGCTCTCCAAGAAGCGTCAGTCCCTGCAAATATAAATATAGATCAATTTCAAGCTATGGTGGGAAATCTAAGGTCATCACCATGTCTCACTTTCTCTAAAAGTGACAATACATCCTTCCAGCAACCTCATAACGCCTCACTCCATATTTAAGGATTTATCAACCAACACAGGATCAAGCGAGTCTCGATTGATAATGGACCAGGCCTAAATATCTATACACTACAATTAGTCACAACATTGGGATATGTAGTTGAATCAGTGGATCCCCGCAAAAAGATAACCATAAAAGCCTATGATGATGCAGAGCATTCATCGAAAGGAGCAGTTGTGTTACCAATCCGAGTGGGCCCAGTGGTGAAGCATATCATATGTCAAGTTCTGGACCTTCCTTTACCATATAATTTGTTGTTAGGAAGACATTGGATACACGCCATGCAAGCCGTTCCATGCACCTACCACCAGTGTATCAAGTTTCCTCATAATGGTGTAAAAATTACAATCCTGGGTGATGCAAATCCATTTGCATATTGTAACAATATCAACCATCAACCAGAGATTATTGTTCCTAACAATAGAGAAACCACCTCATCCACCTCATATGTTAGTCCAACCTCTCTTTCCAGTTCAAAAACCACTATACCCAAGCAAGAGAAGCTAAAGATGAAAATGGCAGAGGAAGATCCTGGGGAGTACAATCTCTGCCAACTCTTTTGTGTTGGGAAACTACCAACTTCCCCTAGAACTTATGGTAAACCTCACAGGTTACTTCAAGCACCACTGGTCAAGCCATCATGCACTTTGATGCCTTTTATCCTTGGAAAGAGTCAAGAAGAAGAGACCAAAGATGAAGACAAGAGAATGGATCTATAAAGACCCTATCACCACAGACATCCCACAAGTTAAGATTCCCACAGATCAATATGGAAAAGGCCTTCTCATTATGCAAAGAATGGGTTATGATGGTCAGAGTGCTTTGGGAACTTGCAAGCAAGGATGATATGAGCCGCTACAGCCGGAATTAAAGCCCAAAGATAACACAGGCTTAGGCTTTCAAAAGGGGATTTTTCCTAAACTCAAATTCAAAGGGAAACTCAACAAACCTCTATATCACCCTATTACAAACATAAAGAGGTCACCTTTGATTATATCAGTAGCACTAAGAACCACACCAATTACTACAATATGGTTGAACATTCCAGCAAAACATCCACAACACCAGTCATCCCACCAATCAAACCAAAAACTCCATCAACAACAACAACCACATCAACATCACCATTAGTAGTATCAAAACCCCCAACAGTATTGACAACACCGACAATTCCAACAAAAGCAACAGATTCAACAACGTCGATACTAGCTGTATCGGAGTCACTAATCCCCATAATCCTTTTTGCAACACCAATCATTTCATCTACAAGGGTACATCAACTGATCACTCCTGCAGTATTTAACTCAAAGGACATCCCAGTATGGTATAGTAATTGGATACTGGAAAGAGACTCAGAGACTGACTCACATGAGTGGGAATTTGATTCAGTCCAACTTAATACTTTAGATGAGGAAGACACATCACTACCTCCACCTCGCAAAGACATCCCTGTTTACAGAGAAGCACAGATAAAGACCTCTTGGGTTCTTGAACTAGAAACATCTTCCACAAACCCTACGTCACATCCTACGCCTAATTTTGATAGGGAGAGTACCATCAACGACTTTCACCACAACGTCTTGACCCTCACTGACACATCTTATGAACTTAACCTGATCGATGAGGTAATGCCCATTATCCATCCTGAACTCATCGAATGGAACCAACCTAATCCCCCATGTCTTGACTACTTCCAAAATGATGAGGTAATCATTAAATTTTTAGAATTAAGGGATAACATACCAAGCAGGGATCACAAAGTTGGATTCACCATTGAACTTAATAGTGCAACATACTTTGGGGCAGATGCCAAACCTTTTAGCTACAAAAATATAACACTAAAACATGGATCTTTCAGTGAAAACCATACTGTGGCATTGTTTGATCCCCAAAAAGTAAAAAGAACGAGCATATCTAATGGTGAAAACCTCTCTTAGATGACGGAGGATGAAAGGTTTGACATCCTCTCTTCTAGTACACAGCAGGTACGATCAACAATCCTTATTGAAGAGACAAAAGAATACTACGTGGGGACTCTTGAAACTCCTCACCACATACATTTGGCATCTCTTTTAACTCCAAAGGAACAACCTAAGTTTGTCGAATTCTTCCAGAAATGTAAGATCAACTTTGCATGGTCATATGCAGACATGCCTGGTCTTGATCTGGATTTAGTCATTCATCACCTCATCGTCACAGGAGCCAAGCCTATCAAGAAGAAACTTCACAAGATGCATCCCCAGATTGCAGTACTAGTAAAATAAGAACTTAAGAAACTCCTGGATGTTGGTTTTATTAGACCAATTGATTATGCAGATTGGATATCCAATATTGTGCCTATTAGCAAACCCAATGGGGGCATCCGTATTTGTACTGACTTCAAAGATCTAAACAAGGCATGTCCTAAAGATGATTTCCCCCTACCAAACATCGACATAATCATAGACCTAACAACAGGATATGCCATGCTTTCTCTCATGGATGGATTTTCAGGGTACAACCAGATAAAGATCGCACCAGAGGATCAACATAAGACAACCTTCACATGTCCATGGGGAACATACTGCTGGAATGTAATGCCTTTCAGTCTAAAGAATGTAGGAGAGACCTATCAAAGAGAACTGACAACCATCTTCCATGATATGATGCATACCATAATGGAAGATTATGTTGATGAATTATTGGCAAAAACCACTCACAAGAGAAGGTCATCTAGAAATATTAGATAAAATCTTTGATAGACTGGAACAATATCATGTTCGCCTCAACCCAAAGAAATGTGTCTTTGGAGTAACCTTAGGGAAGATTCTAGGATACATTGTCTCAAGCAAAGGCATTGAGGTCGATCCTGCAAAGGTCAAAGCAATCATGGACATGCCACCTCCACGGAACATTAGTCAACTAAGGACATTACAAGGGAAACTATAATCCATCCAAAGATTCATAGCACAACTAGCAGATATGTGTCACCCCTTACACACTTATTACACAAGAACATACGCTTTCAATGGGATACCAGATGCCAGCAAGTATTCCATATGCTTAAAGACTATCTCATAAATACACCATTGTTGATCCCACTAGATCCAAGTAGACCTCTACTGCTCTATGTTTCAACAACAAATACAACATTAGGAGTACTACTGGCTCAACACAATGCAGAAGGGAAAGAATGTGTTGTTTACTACATCTCTCGCACACTGGTTGGCTATAAACTCAATTACACCCCTATCGAGAGAGCTTGCCTAGCAGTAATCTTGGTAGCCACTAAACTGAGGCACTATCTATTAACATATAAAGTACAACTCATTGCCAAGATCGATCCACTAAAGTACTTACTTAGCAAAGCAACATTGACTAGCCACTTGGCCAAATGGGTGATGATTATAAGTAAGTTTGACATCGAGTATGTGGACCGTAAGGATATCAAGGGTCAAGTTATTGTAGATCAGTTGGCCCATGCACCCCTCATAGAAGATCATCCTCTCATTTCCAATTTTCCAGATGAAGAGATATTCATGATCACAACAGCACAACCATGGAATTGTACTTTGATGGTTCATACACTAGGCATGGCTCGGGGGTAGACATTCTCTTTATCACATCTCAAGGTGATAGCATCCCAAAGTCTTACAGGCTCACATTTCCATGTACAAACAATATCGCAGAGTATGAGGCCTTGATCACAAGACTCCAACTAGGCATACAATGAAAATTGAAAGAGCTACAAATATATGGCAGCTCCCAATTGGTCATCTGACAAGTAACAGATGAATATCAGACCAAGGATGATAAACTCATGCCGTACAAGCAAATGATGGACAAATTAAAGGCATCATTTACTACTATCACCTTTGAGAAGATACCTAGAGATCATAATCGGGCTGCTGACGCTATGGCTACCATTGCATCTCTCCTAGATCTTCTTCAGTATTCAACACGCTATGAGTTCTTGGTAGAACAAATTTGGATTCCTGCTTATGATATCCCCAAATCTGAGATAATATGTTGCCTTGTCAGTTTCGAATCCCCATGGTTTGGTGAGTTCTACACCTATCTACGCGATCACACACTTCCTCCTAACCAATCGAATAACCAACGTAAAACCTTCATTTGCCAAACCGCTCGATATACCATTATTACTGAAACCCTATATCGATGTAGTCTTGATGGTACTCTCCTTTGATGTCTGGAACAGGATGAGATAACAAAGGCCTTAGAAGAGGCACATGAAGAAATTTGTGGGACTCACTCAAGCGGTCCTTCACTAGCTAAGAAGATCATACGCATAGGATACTATTGGCTGTCCATGGAAAAAGACTCCTATTATTTTGTCAAAAAATGCAAGAAATGTCAAGTTCATGGAGACCTGATACATGCACCAACACAGGAATTGCAACCAATCACAACACCATGGCCTTTTGTCAATGGGGACTTGACCTTATGGGTAAAATCCATCCATCTTCATCCAACAACCATAAGTTCATCATTATCGCTACTGAATACTTCACAAAGTGGATCGAAGTTGTTCCACTTACCCAAGTCACCGGTAAGAAGATCACCTCATTCATCCTTAATTACATCATCTATCGGTATGGTGTACCCACATCCATCATTATAGATAACAAGCTTCCTTTCAAAAATTAGGATGTTCCTTAACTTTGTGAGAAGTTTCACATTCAACACCACTTTTCCATTCCCTATTACCCACAAGGAAATGGTCAGGTCGAAGTATCAAACAAAAACATATTGAGAATCCTCAAGAAGACAGTCAATGATGTCGGCTGTGAGTGGCATGTTCAATTAAATCCAACACTATGGGCATATCAAACTAGCATTCGAACCCCTACAGGCGCAACTCCCTACTCACTGGTCTATGGCGTTGAAGCTATCTTACCTATTGAGGTCGAGATACCATCTCTATGGGTTTCCTTGCATAATCTCATAGATGATGAAGCATATAGAGTATCACGTCTTCAAGACTTAGAGCTACTTGATGAGAAACGATAGGCTGCATACAATCACCTCAAAGCCTATCAACAGCACATGAGCAGAAGCTATAATCATTGAGTTAGACCTCCTACATTTGAGGTAGGTGATCTTGTTATTTGAGAGAATCATTGTAACCAACCAAACAGAGAACATCAAGGAAAGTTTGAATCAAACTGGCTGGGTCCATATGTTATCACTGCGGTATTTGGGTCCGGAGCATATCAGTTGGCTACTTCAGAAGGAGAACCACTAGCAGGTCCAATCAACAACATGCTCCTCAAATGGTTTTATACATAAGTTGTATAGAGCATCAGGCTCCCATACATACCAAAAACACCAAAAATATTTAGATAAATGTCCTCAAGAAAATACAAAAAAATCAAAATAGTAAAGAAAAAAATCATGCATCCAAGCGGTGCACAACCACTCCGGTGGTACCTTGGGTAAGTGCGATGGTGAAAACCTGGCAAATAAGTGCCACTCATAAAGGCTATGGCTCTATTGTCTTTCAGACTTGTTGCGATCATATTCATTGCATCCACACATCCATCAGTCAAAACCATGGCTTGTTATTGATCTGCAATCAAAGATAGTACTTCATGCATATTGCATCCCGCTTTTTTATAGTCATGTCTAAAATTGGGGGCAGTGCCCTTAACCTATTGATGGAGATGGATTCTGCATTGCTTGTGATTCATTGGGTTCTTCATTCAGAAAACTGTCTCACAAAATACCAAAAACATTCAAAAACACTCACAACATCCAAAAACATGATAAAACATAAAAAAAAAAAATCAATCAAAAACATGGAAACCACCTTTGTGCATGCGCATCCAAGAAGATACCAAACACACATTTTGAAATACTCAAACGATGACCACTTATCGCATCAACCAAACAATCAACATCAACATGCAAATTGTCTTAATGAAAATGCATCCTTCCTTACCAAAACAAAGGCAAGATGACATTTTTTCTTTGACAAGAAAATTATGTTTAAGCTATCAAGTACTTGGTTGGTTTGTAGGCTTTTTATTCATTTATATCAGGTTCCTACGCTACTCTAGGATATCCACAAGTGATTAGAGTGGCTAGGATGGTTCCTAAGTATCATTTTTGTTTGTGTATCTTCTACGATTTATTCCAATGAAGTTCTGGGGCATGTACTAATGGTGTCTACGTAGGAAGTTCACTAAGATATGTGATCTTATGCAAAAAAACAGTCATGGATCACTATGGCTTGCTGACTACAATGTATACCTAAACCATATGAGCATGAACCATTATGAAGAGTCCATATTCTTTATTCTTTATTTATGCTTGTTGTTTGCAGGTACAATGCTCCATCCTTGGTTCCTACTACCTCGTCCAAGATTGATACTACCATGCTCAATGATGAAAATAAAGCACTATGGATTGTCATTCCATCTCATCTATTTATATTGCATTTCGTTGCTATCACCCATCCATTTAACCATTCATCATTCATATGCATGATTTTTGTATGCAAGTGTGAACAAGATTAATAATGAGAAGTTATTTGAAGAATGCATTGGTCTTGGATATAATCACGACAGAGTTCTCTGATACATCATTAATACATCATGCAAAGTCTAAACAACCTTGCATTCATCTATCATGACCACATCATCATTTCATTATATTTAGTTGCATTTACATAAACCTAGTTCATTATCATATGCTTGCATATAGGTTTATTAAATTTATTTTTAGCCATTCATTAGAGTGCATTTCATATCATTTGGTCGCATTTAAATACATATATTTCATTATCATGTACTTGCATTAGTATCATTACATCATTTCATCATTGCAAACTCATGACATTTAGATTAATTTATATGAAAACTTCTCATCATTGCATTTATTACCATTATTAGCCATTACTGCGCATTCATTTAGTATCATTTACACTCATCATTTATCATCATTTAAACTTGTTTACCATACATTTGTTTAGATTTCCATAGTTTCATGCATTTATTTATCTATCCACGATTTAAGTGCATTCATTTATCCATCTCGTATATTCTTATACTCATTCATTTCATCTTACAACAAATTTCATTTAGGATTCATTAGAAGGCATTCATTATCTTTTTAATTGCATTAAGGTGCAGTTATTCATTACCCATGAGTTGCATTATCATTACATTAACATTTTACTCAAATCATATTTTATCAAACATTTAGATCATAACAACCAAAACCATTTGTCTCAACATTGGTTTATACATTTTACATATGCCTTCATTTAGAAATCAACATATAAACATTTGTACTTTACATTTGTTTATCCATATTGCTTTCATTTTAAACCATCTAGAGGCATTTACATTAATCATTCATACATTGCATCAAACATCACTGCATATCATCATCAAATTGACATAAAGCACAAGTACTATCTATGTTATTGTTAGTATCATTTCATTATGCATACATCATCATCATGGTATTTCATACATACATAAAGAATTTCACCAACACATCATGCATACGTATAAACCTGCATCCACATGTTAGTACCATATTCATAAAACATGCATATAGACATCATATAAATCAAGCATAACATGCACATAGGAATCATCTCATCCACACCTACATATAGCAAGTAAAAATATCCATCTAAGCATACATCATAGATCATCACCCTGCATAAATCCATACATATCATCAACATGCATATCATCACACAATATGGGATCTCCTCATATATCACATCATATCATATCACAACAACATACATGTATCAGAGTACAATGAAGTCCAAAATATCAGCTACCAAGAGCCATCCAAGATACAGTCCAAAATGACAATGTAAAAACATACATAAATGCTCTCTGAAATGCCACTCTGACCAGATGCTGCACCACCATCACCACCTGCTCCTCGACTACCCCCTGCACCACCTGCACTACCTCACAGTGGAGGACTCATCACACCACCATTTCTCTACATCCTCTGAGACCGCTCTGATCTCTCCTGACACATCCATGAATAACTCAGTGCCCACCGACTAGATGGCACCTCTTGCTCATATAGACCCTGCCAGTAATCAACCTCTGCACCTACTCTCCGTAACTCTCTCGCTAGGGAATCAGTCGATGACCCATGTCCCTGTACTCCCTCCAAGGCCTGAACTCTCTCTTGTAACTAGATCACCCTGTCCACAGCCTGATCTCTCTCCCATAACACTACAGTCAACTCTGACTCTCGTGCAAAAAGTTGCACATCTCTAGCTACCACCTCCGTCTCCATATCCTCTAGTCGCATCTGTAAAACTAATATCATATGATCCCGCAGATCTCCACCACCTGTAGCTCCCTCCCTTGTATCCATAGGTGCCTCTCCAGTGGCTCCCCCACTTATAGCTCCCTCCCCCATATCCATAGGTGCCTCTCCCTCCCCTGCATCCCTGCCACCTAATCTCAAGCCTCCTTGCATCAAAGGTCCCTGTGATAGCCGCAATGGCTTACCACCTCTCCCTCTCCACTATAACCATCCACCACCCCCACCTCCACCTCCAAATCCACCACCCCCTCAAAAACAACCACCCCCTCCTTTGCCTCCTCCATCACCACCTCCTCCATCCCCTCTCCCTTGTCCACCTACTACCACTCCATGACCTCCTCTCCTCCTCTGTCTCTGTCTCCTCTCCTCCTCAAAGGATGGAATAGGCTTTGCAGGATCTAATATCCGCTGAATCGGATGTGCCGCAATATACTATGTATACTCATCAGTAACCCCTGCATCTACCATACCCGACCTCATCTGCCATGGTATCGCCTGTAGAGTCCGAAACTCTGCCAAAGCCATATCATAGGGTAATATTGACCCCTACAAGAACCTCTCTCAGACCACCTGTGCATACTCTCCAAAACCACTCGGCAACCCCTGCCTCCATCCAAACTGTCTCAACACTCTCCCAGGTACCTGTTTCTCCATATTGTAGCTTGTCCTACGAATGAGGCATCGTGTCATAAACACATACGACAAGGCCTCTGCATCATCCTCCCAGGGCTCGCACTCAATATACAGCCTCTAGATCACTAAATCTAAATCATCAAGTGCCCGCCGCCACCACTCTAACTTCCCCAAGTGGGGCTGACTCATCATACCATCATACATATATATAGGGCTGGTCCACTGCCCTAAATCTAAGACTCACTGGCCAGGTCATAGGTAAGTGCTCCCATGCCCAGATATGAAGCAGAGTGATCCCCACTCCTAGTGAGCTCACCTCTCGGTATACTACCTCATGCAACTCCTGATATAAGTGCGACAAAATGCATGGCCCCCATGCAAAGTGAGTCCCCTCAGTCATCATCTGCTCTATAACCTGGCCCCAACCAATGGCCAGTCCATGTGGCATAGCAATCCCCCAATAATACCCGATAAAACAATTGGTAGTGGCTCATACAAAGCAGCCATATCCTCCCATGCTATCGAGCCATCATGATTAAATACATCCTCATCAAAAAATCTCTGCGTTGTTGTTGTCCCCCAAGCTCAATCATATGTCACCAGCTCTCCTCGAATAGGAATGTGAAGGATGCGCCACACATCCTCCAGTATAACCATCATCTCCCCCTGTGCTAAGTGAAACGTGTAGACACCTAAAATTGTCTTGTTTAATTAAATAAATATCTTTATTTATTTAATTATCTTTAGCCTAATTCTTCTATTAATTAAATAAATCCTTATTTATTTAATTAATTCATTTATCCTCTTCTAGCCTTATTTCTTATTTAAATAAATATATTTATTTATTTAAATTACCCTTTTCCTAAATTAAATAAATATCTTATTTATTTAATTAATCCCAGGTCTACTATTAATTAAATAAATCTTTATTTATTTAATTAATTTATTAGCCTTTTCTACCCACGACATGTCATTCATCTCTTAATTCATACAATACCTACCCTTTCATTATTTTATTATTTTCTCTACCTACCGTCTAATCATAGCCGACCATTTATCTTTTACACCTCTCAATCTTATCCCTCCATTTCATATAGTGTCTTCTATATAAGGAGATGCTTTCTTCATTATCAACCCTGACTGACTAACAACTTGATTACTCGACTACACTGTACCTTTGCACTTTCATATGCGATCCTACTTGCAACCACATTTCCATTCTTTGTTGAGCTCTTATGCACATATAAAATCTGAGAGCAACTATATCAAGCAAGATCAATGGAGATAGGAAGAATGGAGATCCAAACCCTATTGGACATTTGATGGTATAATCTTTGTGATTTCATTTGATTTGCATTGTCTTAGGTAATCTTCATATGTTATGGTATATCTTTGTTGTTATTAGGCTAGGGTTTTGTGGTTGAATTCATTTAGTCTTTCATCATTGTTGTATCCATTTTCACCATATACATTTTGGCACGCTCGGACAAGGGCATGGGCGAATACACTTTGAATCAAACCATGTACTTACGACAAGTCATGAATTCACCAAAAGAATATGGAAGACCACATCCTAATAAGAAGGTATCTATCATTATACTTAAATGGGACCCTACTATCTTTCAAAGATGGGGTGAACTGGAAGAGGAAGACTTATAAAAAATGCTTTACAAAGACCTTGAAAATGATACACAAGATCACATCAGCATACCATGTGAAAAGTATGGCAAAGGGTTCAAAATTATACAAAAAACTGGGTATGATGGCAAAAGCCCTCTTAGGTTAAGAAAGGAAGGCATCATTGAACCTTTACAACCTGAATTGACATTCAAAAAGGAATGCTCAAAGGGATTTGGTTTCGTGACTTCCAAGGTCCACACTCAAAGGACAAAAGAAGCATTACAAATCAAAGCTACCAAAATTCAACAAGAGAATCACTATTCCATAAACTCCAATGAATGGGAATGGGGTTCAGACAAATCTGCCAGTGACTACGAGCTCATCGAAACATTCAGAGAACCAGATGAACCCACAGAAGAAGAGGAATTTTATAGAAAATTCAAAGTTGGTCAAGAAACAACCCCAGAGGATCCCATACAGTCCTTGCCTCTAGGTCCTAGGTTGAAATCACATAGAATGAGAACACCTGTCCTAGAATGCGCTACTAGTGATGATAATTTGGATTCATTCACGATTGAGACTGATGAGGAGAGTGCCAATGATGACCTTGATAAATACCTTGACATACCTGAATATAGTTGCATCTTCACTCTTAACCCTGCTAACTTCGAAGACATCAAAGGCCTTCCCCTTGTTGACCACCAACTTATTGACTGGGACCATGAAGGACTTGCACAGTTTGACACATTCCAGAATGATGAAGCTTTTGTTAACTATCTTGGCATACGAGATGATCTTCTCCCTGGGGACCATAAAGTGTGATACACTATAGAACTCAATAGCATGGCATATTTTGGTGAAGGTGTCGGGCCTTCTAGTCGTAAATATATAAAAATAAAAACAAACCAAGGGTCTTATGGCGAAAACCACACTAAGGTGCTGTTTGACCCCAAAAAAGTAAAAAGAAAGGACGTATCTGAGGGCAAAAACCTCTCTGAGGCACCCGAAGATGGAAGGCTCGACATTCTCCCAGCATCATATGAGGAAAAGTCATCCATGTTGATAGAGGAGACTATCAAAACAAACATTGGCATGGAAGAAGTTCAACACAACATATTCTTGGCTCAATCTTTGACAGAGTCAGAAATGTCAAAATTCATAAGTTTATTCACAGAACGACAAATCAAATTTGCATGGTCATACACTAATATGCTTGGATTGGATCCGGATTTGGTAATGCATCATTTGACAGTTAAACCGGGGGCAAAACCAATGAAACAAAAATTAAGGAAGATGCATCCACAAGTCGCATTATTAGTCAAAGTAGAGCTTGAGAAATTATTGGATGTTAGATTCATACGCCCAATTGATTATCCCAAATGGATCTCCAACTTAGTGCCTATCAGTAAACCAAATCGTAGTATCAGAATATGTATAGATTTCAAAGACATCAAAAAAGCTTGTCCTAAGGACGATTTTCCATTACCAAATATTGACTTGATTGTCAATCTCACAATAGGTCATGTGATGTTATCTTTGATGGATTGATTCTCTAGTTACAATCAAACAAAAATCGCGTCCGAGGAACAACACAAAACATCATTCACTTGTCCTTGGGGAACTTTTTGTTGGAATGTCATGCCCTTTGGGCTAAAAAATGTACGCGCTACATATCAAAGAGCCATGACTACTATCTTTCATGATCTCATGCACGTGACTGTGGAAGATTATGTTGATGACCTCTTGAGCAAATCAATAGACAAAGATACACGTCTGGACATACTTTTAGTCATCTTTGATCGGTTGGAAAAGTATAAAGTATGATTAAACCCCAAGAAATGTGTCTTTGGAGTAACCTCTGGGAAGCTCTTGGGATTCATTGTATCAAAAAGAGGAATAGAAGCCGATCCAACAAAAGTCAAGGCCATCCTAGAGATGCAACCACCATGAAATATTAGTCAACTTCGATCTTTACAAGGGAGACTCCAGTCCATATGAAGATTCATAGCACAACTTGCAGATAAGTGTAATCCCTTTCAGTACTTGCTACATAAAAACATCAAATTCAAATGGGATGATAACTATCAACAGGCTTTCCAGATACTCAAAGATTATCTTTTGAATCCGCCAGTTTTGATGCCACCAGTTTTGGACCAACCTCTATTACTATAAATATCAGCTACTTCAACAACACTGGGGGTACTCTTAGCACAACAAGTTCTTGAGGGCAAAGAAAAGGCAGTATACTATATCAGTTGCACATTGGTGGGATATGAGCTAAACTACATACCAATTGAGTGTGCATGTCTTGCTGTGGTCTTTGCTTCGCAGAAATTATGACATTACATGCTAACTCATAAAACTAAGTTGGTTGCAAGGATCGATCCATTGAAATACCTTCTCGATAAAGCAACACTTACTGGGCGACTAGCCAAATGGGTGATGCTCCTAAGTGAATTCGACATCGAGTATGTGGATAGAAAAGTAATAAAAGGACAAGCTATCACAGATCAGTTAGTGGATGCTCCCATGTTAGATGATGTTCCTCTAATTTCATAATTTCCAGATGAATCCATTTTAACAGTGTCACATGCAAAGCCTTGGCAACTATACTTTGACGGCTCATACACACAGCATGGGGCAGGAGCTGACATCCTCTTCATAACTCCTCAAGGGGATTCTATACCAAAATCATATCGATTATCATTTCCCTGCACTAATAACATAGCGGAATATGAGGCATTAACAACTGGATTACGGATTGCAGTTCAGTGGAAGATCCAGGAACTTCATGTTTTTGGGGACTCTCAACTTGTAATTCGTCAAGCAACTAATGACTACCAAACAAAGGATGATAAATTAATGCCTTACAAAAGAATGGTGGATGACCTGAAACAACATTTCATGAAGATAGACTTTGAGCAGATACCCAGGGAACAGAATCGAGCCGTGGATGCCATGGCTACAATTGCTTCACTAATTGATCTACCACCGAATGAGACCTGCTATGAGTTCTTGGTGGATAAAATTTTGGTTCCCTCATATGAAATCACTCCTACTGAGATGATATGTGTTGTTGGTCCTGAGTCCCAGTTATACGGTTCCATTTTCGCATACCTTCGTGACTATACCCTACCTCCTGATCTATCCAATAACCAATGTTGCACTTTCATTCGCCAATCTTCTCGATATGTCATTTTAGCCGATATCTTATACCGTCGAGGTCTAGATGGCACTCTTCTTAGATGTTTAGAAAGCGATGAAGCTCAGATTGAGTTATGTGAAGTACATGAAGGGATATGTGGTCCACATTCTAGTGGTCCTACCTTAGCCAAGAAACTCATCAGGACTGGATATTACTGGCCCAATATGGAAAAAGATTCATATCAGTTTGTCAAGAAATGTAAGCAGTGTCAACTTCATGGAGACCTCATCCATGCGCCAGCACAAGAACTTCAACCAATTGCGACTCCTTGGCCCTTCTGTCAGTGGGGACTCGATCTCATAGGCAAGATTCACCCTCCATCTTCTAATGGTCATAAATTCATCATCACTACCATAGAGTATTTCACAAAATGGATCAAAGTCGTGCCTCTCACACAAGTCACTAGAAAACAAATTGCTACATTCATTCTCAACTATATCATTTGTCGATACGGTATTCTTGTTTCCATCATCACTGATAACGGGCGTCCCTTCAAAAATCAAGATGTTCATGAACTCTGTGCCCGCTTCCATATTACCCATCATTTCTCCACACCTTATTACCCCCAAGGTAACGGTCAAACTGAGGCGCCTAATAAAACAATCCTTAAAATCTTGAAAAAGATAGTCGACGGTGCTAGCCGTAATTGGCATATCCAACTTAATCCCACACTTTGGGCTTACCGCACAAGCGTCTGCACACCTACAAGAGCTACACCCTATTCACTTGTCTACGACACTAAAGCTATCTTGCCTATTGAGGTTGAGTTACCCTCTTTATGAGTCTCTTTGCAAAACATTATCAGTGATGAAGACTACAGGGTCTCTCACTTACAAGAACTTGAACTATTGGATGAATGAAGACAAACTGCTTTTAATCATCTCAAGGCTTATCAACAACGAATGAGTCGCAGCTACAATCATAAAGTCAAGCCTCGTACATTTGAGGTAGGTGACTTGGTTCTCAAAGAAAATCCTAAAAATCAGCAAGACAGAGAGAAGAAGGGCAAGTTTGAACCAAACTGGCTTGGTCCTTACATCATCACAACAGCATATGGATCTGATGCATATCAACTCTCAACCACAGAGGGTGAATCCTTGGAGGATCCTATCAATAGCATGCACCTTCGTAGGTTTTATACATAGCTCTTCAGAGTATCCCAATTCAAAAATACAAAAAAATTCAAAAATTTCAAAATACAAAAAAATCATAATATAAAAAAATCGTTACTTGGTGAAAACCTAGCAAACAAGCGCCTTGTGACACAAAAAAAAAATAAAAAAAAAATAAAAAAGTAAAGAAAAATATTTTGTCCAATGGTGAAAACCACTTCGGTGGCACCCTGGGCAAGTACCATGGTGAAAACTGGGTCACCAGCGCCATGTGTAGAGACATTGCTCCTCCCTCCTTCAGGATTCACTTTCATCATTTCACTTTGCACACACTCACGACCTATCTATCCATAATAAACTTACCTATTCCCATCATGGCTTGTTATTGATCTACCTAAGATTGGTTAGCCATTCATAATAACTCCCTTTTCACCCTTTCCATCCATAATAAATCAGCTCCTATCTATGGCTAAGGCAAATCCTACATCTAGTGATGGGTGTGGAACTGAGATCATCACACGTTCTGAGGAGTATAGTTTCTTCCACTTTTCTTCAGTCTATCCACGTACAATCCGCAATAAAGCAACATTTGCATCACAGATCCGTAATAAAGTTTCATCTTCTCCACAATAAAGTATCAGTTTCATGGATTCAGTCAGTTTCAAATGAGACACAGCAGCAACAATAGGCTTCAACAAATCAAATCTTTCAATAGACTCAGACAACATTATGGTTCAGTGTTATATATCCTTTTTATGAAAGTAAACATTGTGACCACAATCAAATAAGACTTATACAAGTGACAAGAGATACTAAACTTGAGGACTTCAGTGGATGTTAGTGTCGAGTCTTGGTTTTCTTTTGATTTTATTTTTTGGTGACATGTCTTTTAGCTTTTCCGGGATGTCTCTGACTAGAGATTTTATCTCCAGGATGTCTTTGACTAGAAAGGCGAGGATGGGGTATCGTCACCTATTTTTCTTTGCTGTTCGTGGATTGTCTCTTAGTAATGCTATGAATTGTCCAAGGATATGAGGACACTGTGAGTCTAGTGTGAACTGGAGCATTCTTTGTTTGCAACTGTCTTATCTCCATGCAAATGGGTACAATGAATTTCTGGGCCAAACATAAGCCTCGATTGTCATAACCTATTTTTCCATAATAAAGCTCAATGATGATAATGCACAAGAAGCTCATTTCACTTTCATATCTTCTATCTTCCATCCCCCTTTCTTGATTGACCTCCATCATCCTTCTTGAGCCCGTGTAACCTGCTATCACATGACTGAGTATAATGACATGCCAAAAATATTTGCATTTCATGTAGTTGCACCTGCATTACCACTTATTAAGCATTTCATAGATACATATAGATATCACAATTGCATCACATCCTGCACACAACACATGTTAGTACAATTTACATTTTCATCATGTAAATAGTCATTTGCATTATCATATTCATCTGCATTTCATACATTCACATTGGCATCCTACATAACATATTAAAAACATAAAAGAACAAAAAATATATTGCATTTCATCATGTACATATTTGCATCCATATCATAAGCATCATAAAACATCTCATCACATAGGTACACATGCATATAGCTGCTGCAAAGATGAATCATCTCATATATATATAATCAAAAGTGTCATGATACAGTGATGTCAAAATCATATGGCTACAATCACCCGAAGATGTCTACATCATAATACAAAATGGTAAAAAAACTTATACATAGGGAGCCCTCTATGGCTATGATGAACTCCCTCCCTCGGAGCCACCTGGCCTCGACGAAGTCTGAGCCCTAGAAGGACCCACCCCAGGATCATCTCTCCTGCCCCCTCTATCTGATGGTGGTGGAGGACCCATAACCCCACCATTGGACGCCTATCTCCTCTAACTCCCTCCTGTGGCCATCGTTGTTCTTGATGGTCTACAAAAGCTCCTCACCCGCTACTTTAGTGGCACTGCCCCGTAGTATAGTTCTTGCCAATAACCTATCTCCTCCCTTGCCTACAAAACATAGGCATATCCAGCCCCTGTGTCTTTTTCCACCTGCCTCCCAGCTCTCAGTGTTGTCTCAACCTCAGTATAACGTTGGATGGCCTGATCCTGCTCCTTCTCTATATCCCTCAGCTATCTCTCGAGCCTAGCTGTCTCCCTCTCTAGGTCTTGGATCTCATCCACCTATCTCTGGAGATCTCCCTCAGCTCAAACAGCTCATCCTCCTCCTCCTCGGCCCCTTGTGCCTCTACCTGTGGCTCCCCCTGTACTGGTACCTATACCTCTACCTGTACCTGCCTCTCTCCCTGTCCCTGCACCTGTCTAGGACCCTGTGCTATTGGCACCTGTAGTGGCAATCCACCGCGACCCCTCACCACTTGAGCCCATCTCTCCTCTCCACCCTCTCTCCATGGAGCCACTCTCCTCTCTCCAACAACACCCTATCTCCTCCGTCGGCCTCTCCCCCCACCATCTCCATCATCATCCCCATCCCCACCACCATCTCCATCTATCGGCTCCCCTGGGTCTGTCAGTCATGGAAATGGATGCTCAGCCTAATATGCAGTGTACTCTACATCCATACCTGCATCCTCAATCTCTGACCACATATCCCATAGCATAGGCACCATCTCTACTAGCTGCATCATGACCTGATCATACGACAACAGCGGCCCAAAGTGTGCCTGATCCCTGACTGTCCGAGCATACATCCCAGAACCCCATGGCATCCGCTGAATCTTGTCAAACTGCCTGCATACCCTGTCAACTAGCTGTCTCTCCAATACATAGGGCATCCGCCCAATCAGATATCTGCTCTAGAAAGTATAGGGTAGATCCATTGCGTCATCCTCCCACTACTCACACTCACGGTACAGCCTCCATATCATAGTGCCGATCTCATCCAGGACTTGATGCCAATGCTCCAACCTGCCAATTCGTGGTTGTGATGTAATCATATCGTACAAATGAACAAAGTTGTGTCCATGACCCCTGCCCCTGAAATGTATCGGTCAGGTAACTGATAGATGCTCATATGCCCACACCTATAGCAATGTAACTCCACAGCCCAATCCTATGGATCCATGATAAACAAACTGATGTAGCTCATAGTATAAGTGTGCTAGCATGCATGGTTCTCAGGCATATCTGGTATGCTGTGTAACTAGTGTCTCCTAGGTGCTCCCCTGGCCCACAACCAACCCTTGTGTCGCCCTGTCTAGACACATGAACCCACTGATCACTCCTCCTAGCACTACTGGTAGTGCCAGTCCTGTCATGGTCATCGTGTCCCATGCCACGTGTCCAACCCTCATCTCCAGTCCTGGATCCTGGAACACTCATCTCAGGACTTCCTTGTCTCCATCTCGATCGTAGGGTATCAGCTCCCCGTCGATCGGTATCTCAATATCCCGTAAACATCCTCCAAGGTGACTATCATCTCACCCATAGGAAAATGAAATGTGCATGTCTCAGAATGCCACCTCTTAGCTAGTGCAGTTAGCAAGCCCATGTTCACCCGAAACTCAGGCACATACAGAATGTATCGTAGACCCATAACCTCAATAGAAGCTCGGTCCTCGAATGTCAGCTATGGTCGTAATCTCTACATCGACGGGAATCTCTCTCGCAACTCCAGCATAGGCAAGTACTCCTGCAGTCAAGCAAAGTAATCATGTCAGTCAAAGTGACACTCACTGTTCATCACAAAGTGTTGCTATCTATCCTAGTGACACTCACTGTTCATCACAAAGTGTTGCTATCTATCCTAGTGACGCTCATTGTTCATTGCAAAGTGTTGCTATTTATCTTAGTGGTACTCCCTGTTCATCACAAAGTGTTGCTCACATTTGCACTCACTGTTCATCACAAAGTGCTGCTCCTATTGGTACTCCCTGTTCATCACAAAGTACTATGTTTTGGTACTCACTGTTCATCACAAAGTGTCTCGATCTATCCTATCTTAGGGCCTCTGCTTGAGTGTATCCTCTTGAGTAGTTTCCTAATTGGCAATGTATGTTCTATCACAAAATTGTCAATCCTAACCCTATTTGCTATCCTAGTCTTCACTAGAGAACCTGCTTGAGTGTATTCTCTTAGTAGCTTATCCAATCGACAACGTATGTTCATCATAGAACTGCCAATTTTACCTTGAAGACATAAACGTGCCTTCATGACATAAATGCGCTTACAGACTGCACAAACGCACCTGCTATGCACAGATGCGCTTGAAATACACAGACGTGCCCACATTTCACAAACGCGCCTGCACAATGCAAACGCGCTCGCATCTAGCACAAACACTTTTCCCAACATAGATGCGCCTGACACAAACACAGACGCGCCTAGCCAACATAGACGCGCTTGGCACCAATGCAGACGCGCCTCCATGTTTTTGACATTTTTTGACATTATCCTAAAATGCATTTATTGTGCTACCTAACATGCATTAATGACAACATTTAATGCGACAAAGTACAAGAAGGTTTTGTGGTACTCATCGGCTCTCCTGCATCTCCTGGCCTCTGAAATCGACGAACGCGATCGAATTTGTACACCAATGCCATCGCTGCTGACTATTGCTGCTCAATTCTCTCTCTGCACTCTGATTTCTTAGATGTGTGGATGACAATGAGGATGTATTCCCCTCATGGTCTATCTTATAAACTACCCTAGCCCTAGCCCTAGCCCTGGCCCTCGTTTCCCGAGTCAGTCTTCTTTATCCCGTAACTCTGTCACTCTATCCAGTCAGTGCTTTCTAGCCTTTCTTTCTTATCGAGAGATTATCTATCATCTTTTCAGACATTTTCATCCAATCTCTCAAGGGGGCATATCATTCCCATCTACGGGCAACTTTGTATCAGTTCATATTATCTTCTTTGAAACAACGCAACAAGCTGCATTGTCTCAAAGAGGGGCAAAATGTAGACACCTAAAATTGTCCTGTCTAATTAAATAAATATCTTTATTTATTTAATTATCTTTAGCCTAATTCTTCTATTAATTAAATAAATCCTTATTTATTTAATTAATTCATTTATCCTCTTCTAGCCTTATTTTTCATTTAAATAAATATATTTATTTATTTAAATTACTCTTTTCCTAAATTAAATAAATATCTTATTTATTTAATTAATCCCACTTCTAGTATTAATTAAATAAATCTTTATTTATTTAATTAATTCATTAGCCTTTTCTACCCATGACACATGTCATTCATCTCTTAATTCATACACTACCTACCCTTTCATTATTTTATTATTTTCTCTACCTACCCTCTAATCATAGCCGACCATTTATCTTTTACACCTCTCAATCTTATCCCTCCATTTCATATAGTGTCTTCTATATAAGGAGATGCTTTCTTCATTATCAACCCTAACTGACTAACAACTTGATTACTCGACTACACTACGCCTTTGCACTTTCATATGCGATCCTACTTGCAACCATATTTCCGTTCTTTGTTGAACTCTTGTGCACATATAAAATCTGAGAGCAACTATATCAAGCAAGATCAATGGAGATAGGAAGAATGGAGATCCAAACCCTACTGGACATGTGATGGAATAATCTTTGTGATTTCATTTGATTTGCATTGTCTTAGGTAATCTTCATATGTTATGGTAGATCTTTGTTGTTGTTAGGCTAGGGTTTTATAGTTTAATTCATTTAGTCTTTCATCATTGTTGTATCCATTTTCACCATATACAAAACATACACATCTCACTATGCCACCACTCTGCCAATGTTGTAATCAAACCGTGACTCGTCTGAATCATTGGCATATACATAACATCGTACAAGCCTGTCGCTGCAATGCAATCAACCTCGACCTTTGTCAATCGATAACGCAACACCTGTGTGGCTGGATGCCTCTCCCACATCTGTAAGCCGTGAAATTCCTCCTACACACGTGCATCAACCATCATCATCAGTTTTTTTGTTTTAAACTTTCTTAAGTTTATACCTAGACTATCAACAGATACTTTGATCTAGTATCTTCGGGTCTCAACAGGTAAACAATCATGACACACCTAGACTACAACAGACATTTATCCTAATGACCTAAGTCTCAACATGGCTGCTATGGTTCAGAACAACTCACCTCTCCATCCATCCATCATTGACATCAGGAGATTCTTTTTCAAAATATCGGGGCATCTATTTTCTTAACAATAGCGCTAATATGCTGACAAACCGCGCTAAACCAACTACATAGTAGCGCTAAACAAACAATAGCGCTACAACAACTATGCAAAAATGCTATATCAAAACAATTGCACTACACTCAGTGCTCAATAGCGCTAAACCTACAAATTTGCTAAATCAACTACACAATAGCGCTACACTTTACAAACGCGCTAAAACCACTATGCAAAAGCGCTATAGAGGCACAATAGCGCTAATTAAATTGACAACAACGCCAAAACATAATTTTAGCGCTATTGTTTTGACTCAACTTGGACAAGCTAAAAAACATATAACAAATGCATGAAAATCAAAATTTTAACTTCACATACCGATGGTCCATAGTCATCTGGCCGTTGGAATCGACGAACTCGTTCTAGCCGATGATCTGTTATCGGTATCGACATCCTGAGTGTTGCTTGCTCTTTGAAAAAGGTCACTATCAGAGCTCAGAAATCACTATGGAGATGAATGCAAATGAACCTGTTTTCACCCCTTTCCCCCCATATATACCCTTTGTTGTAACCCTAATTTTACCTCGCTCACCGCCGCGGGCCCCGTGAACTTCCCGAGCCTCCCATTTCTCCATTTTATCTCCGATTTCTTCTATTCTTTGACTGGTATTGCTAAATTATTCTCTTCTATCTCCCCGCTAATTTTTATTCTTTTTCGAGAGATCACCCAATTTTTTGAAATTTTTGACCCGTCTCTCGAGGGGGCGTACCACCCATTAAATTAACATCCTATGGGGCATATTTCCTCACACCTATTTTTCTTTCTTTGAAGTGACGTGATAAACCACACCGTCTCAAAGAGGGGCAAATGTAGTCACATAAATCTGTCCATTTTAATTAAATAAATATTTGCTATTTATTTGATTAAAAATCCACTAGCCATCAATTAATTAAATTAATATTTAATTAATTCATCTTCAAACATTCTCCTATTAATTAAATAAATTATTCAATTTATTTTAATTAATTTATTAAACTAAATTCACAATCAATTAAATGAATAAATCCTATTTATTTCATTTAATCCCCTTTCTTCTTTTAGATAAATTAAATAAAATATTTATTTAAATCATTAAATCCCCCCCACTTGCATTCTCTTAAAAATGCAACTTGCACCTATTTGTTGAAATAAATGAATTTTATTTTAATAAAAATCCTATTTTCCCTCACCCACCAAACCCACTTGCAATCCTAATCCCCTTCTAAATTCTTCTAACCCCTTCCTAATTAGCCTAATCCATCTCTTAATTATTGTGACATTCCTAAGCAAATTGGAGTCACTTCTCAAAGACTTCAAAGTCTTTGAAAAGCATTAAATGCTTGATGTGTCCAACAAGCTAACCTTTAAAGTTTTCCAAACCACTAATGGCTCTTACATGACCATTAATGGCTCTTACATAACCATTTATGGTTAAATCCACTTGCATCCATGTTTAGGGACTTTGACCCCTAACTCAACCCTCATGTGAACCATGTGTCTCCTCAAGCATTTATTGCTTTGACCATGGTTATCCTCACTAACTCTTGCACAAAAGTTTATCCATTGGATAAAAGAATTATTCTTTGAATAATGAATTTATCCATTCAACCCAACCATTAACCTTACCTCCCAAGTTAACCCTCAGGTCATGTCAAGCATTTAATGCTTCTTCCCTCTCCTCTCAACCCATCTCATGTTGACACTTGCCATCCTGGGATTGGGTTGAAAGTCCTCACATGGATCATAAACCATTCAATCCCGACCCTTGTTGAGATTACTCAATCTCAACCATCCATTGCTCCATATTTTTTATAAATAAAACTCATTTCTTCATAATCCAGATCCTGAAAACTTGTATGCATTTACATTATAGCCATTTTTAGAGAGCATTTAGTATAAATCAATCATATTCACTCTTTTGGTTTAAAATCAACACTAGCTAATTAGATAATCTCTTATTTTAGCTTTTGTTCACACTTGCATAGCATTAGATTAATCATTTTTCAATCTTTAATCTCCATAAGACATCCATAGTGCAAAAAGCTACTGAGAGCTACACTAATTTGGAACTTGGAGAGGAGAGGAACAAGGGAGGAGGAGCTACAAGCATTGTGGAAGGCATTTGGAGTTGCCTTATTGTATTTGCTTTCATTGTCAAATGCTTTATTATGTTTTTAGTGTCTCTCTTGATATGTCTACTTAGACTAGTCTTTGGTTGATTAACACTAACAATTCTTCGTTTCCTATTGTTTATCTTATGTGTTATACCACCACAAGTTTTTGTCTAACATCTCCTATTTTGCAGAGCATCAATTAATATACCTAAGGGATGCATGCATGTCAAATAATTATTAAATTCTTAAAAAGCTTCCTAAATTTAGCTTAAGTGAAAAAAGAAAAAAGGTGACTTAATTAATTAATCAATATGATTAAATTAATTAAGTAAATAAAACCTTTTACTCTAACACCCCCCCTTAAGATGAATTTAGGGAGTAGCCAAAAAACTAAGTGCATGAATGTAACTACATGCAACAAAGGCAACTACATGCAAATTTGGGTCCCGGAAGCAAGGCTTGATGATTTACACAATCATGACATGCAAATCTATGTAAAATGGAGAAAAAGAGAAAATGCAGTGGGAACAAAACTCATCTCCAAAAAGAGACAAAGGAAGACCATGAAGCCCTCCAAAAATGTAGAATCTCCTATAAATGTTCCTCCATAGGAAGAATGACAACTAATGCTGCACCAAAAAACATCAAAGTGTCAATCATGAATTCTAGCATGGTATTAGAGCATCATCTGCAAGAAAAACCTGTTACATACAAAAGAGAAATTGCATAACAAACGAAAATATTGAAGAGAATAACAAGAATTGAATGCTTGATTGGATATTGCTTGATTTACAATGAAGGATATGTCATCCTTATAAAGAAATCTAGTTCTAAAGATAGAAAACCTAAAAAGCAATTAATAATTAATAATTAATTAATTATTAATATAACTAAAGGATGCATGCGTATTAAATGATTATTAAATACCTAAAAAACTTCCTAAATTTAGCTTAAGTAAAAAAAGAAAAAGGTGACTTAATTAATTAATCAATATGATTAAATTAATTAAGTAAATAAAACCTTTTACAATAAACAATGAGTACAAAATATCATCCAAAGAATGTTGGGTTAGTGCAGGATCATGGGGGGCCAAAAAGTGGCGATGTGAAAAAAATAGCCTTCTTCACTTGCCTAAAAATGCGAAAATCCATGTTGACTTTTTGCTTGGCCTTGGTGTCAGTACACCTTGGCATGGTAATTACCTATGCAAATCGGATATCCGATAACCGATAAAATCGGATATCCGATTTTTATTTGTAATTTTAAATTAAAATATATATTATATATTACATATTATATAATATATAATATATTATTATATTATATAATATATAATGCAAAATATATTATATAATATTAGATTATAATATAATAATATATTATATAATACGATATATTATATAAATATATTATAGAATACGTATTATATAATATATTACTATATTATATATGTTATTTTAAAATAATTTAAGTATAAAAATTAGATATCCGATTTTTTGAGAAAAATATATTTCGACAATGACAACCCGTGAGTCATTTTTAACTCACGGGCTGCATGATTTTATAAAAATTTGATATTCGGTGCACTCGATATCCAATGTTTTGGCTAAAAATTGCTAAAAAATAGATTGAAAGGTAAGAATTTTATTGTTTTCAATCATTTTCATTCATTTTTTATATTTTTTTGTTAATGTTTATTTGATTTTTCATTGAAAATATGTTTTTTTTCATGAAAACTAGGTTTTTTAAAATCAAATACCTAATTGTTTAAATTTGTTAACTAAATTTAATTATTTACATTCAATTAGGTTGAAAATGGGGGATAACAATGAAAACATTGATCAACCACAACTGCAACAACCAAACCCTCCTTTGCCAAACCCCCCTTCAATTCAGGATTTGATTGCCCAAAATTTGAATGAATTGAGGGGGACTACAGAAGTATATTGTAGGATCCCTCGTCTAAACCCAATGTTTGATCCTCTCACGTCGATCATAAAGAATATGGAAACCATGACTGAGGAGCACAATGTCGCCCTTTTGTGGTGAGATTCTATGAGGGAAAAATATGTAGATGGCTTGTTGTATAAGGATATCAAGGATCTCAAGATATCCAAAGCCGCTATTGCCTCATTGTTTGTGAATCCCCGCATTGGTCAACCCGTAGATCCCCAAAAAATAAAAGTTTCTATTAAATAGTGCACAAATGATTGTATTGTGAAAAACTTTTGGGATCATTGGTGGATGGTTTTCGACAAACCACCCAACAAAAATCTTTATGTCCCCTTCTATTTCATAAAAAAATTGTATGCTGAGTTTGTTTTACGCAAACATGTTAACTACTTTGACATCCAACCTTTCCAGGGTGTAGGTTTAGGTATGCCCCAAAATAGACTTGGGGCAGTCATAGTAGTCCAGGGCCCATATGTCCCCCCTCCTCCTATTGATCCCCCACCTGCAGTGCAGCATCCTGATATCATTTGTCAGGCGGCTTCACGGACCATATCTGCAATTGACTCTTTGAGTAGCCTTTTGGTTTCTCAGGCTGGGTTAGTAGCCCACCCTACTCTTGATGGTAGTGGTGCATCTGGTGGCGCTGACATGTCATCCTCAGCTCCACACATATGCATGCCCCATAGTTGTGTCATGTGTGGGCACGTATGCTTGGGTCTAGTTGGACAACCTGTTGCTCCTCCTGTGGACAATGTAGATTATGAGGTGCATGAGATGCATGATGCACTAGATATTATTAAACAGACTGGAGGATACCCTGGGGAGTCCTCACATGCTAAAGGCGAGGAGGCACCATCATCACACATTGATGATGTAGTGGTAAGATTTGTATTTTCATAGTTCATGTTAGATTTTAAATGAATATTTATAATCTAGATAATATTAAATACTAATTTTTATTTACATGGTCTATTTAACAGTTGATGACTGAGGAGGAGTTGATACAGATTCAGGAGAGCACCTTGTCGGTCATTTCATTTGGCCTTGATAGATTGACGGTACATATATTATTGCACCTAGTCGTTTGTATTTTATTGTACATACATGCTCATCATTTATATTGGTATTAATTAGATTATGTAGTAACTTGCATGTATATCTTATTTTACTCTTGTAGGGCACAAGCAACATGAGTGCAGAGCAGTGTGATTTAGGATCTGGTAGTGCAGTTAGAGACAAGGGAAAGGTAATTGAACGCAAATATGATTGAATGAATAGTTTAAATAACTTACAATGATTATACACGTCTAGACATAGATTGATAGTTTCATATACTTGTTGTGTATATATACAAATAATTCTTGGATTCACATCCTTGATGACTACACCCAGTATACCTAAAGATGAAGAAGAAGAAGAGATGCCTTGAGTAGATGTGTGTTTATTTTATTTTGTGATTAGTAGATATTATTTTTTATTATCGGTGACAATTATATGCTAACTAGTATCGATGTCATGTTTCTGAACATATGTAGGTTGTGTATGAAAATATTCAAAACATACCTCCTCTACCAAAGACATACATCAAGAGTCCTACAAAGCTGAAGAGAAAATGTGGAGATGAGGTAAACATGAATAGTTCAATTATAGTTCATTTTTATGTTAACTTTTTGAATGTGAATTATATAATATAACTAATATTAATCGTGGTTTGTTTTTCTTGTGTAGGATCCTTCAGAGCCAAGCAGTGCGGTGAAGAGGATCGATTTTGATGATCCATCATCGGCTTAGGATGTTATAGATAGTTTTGGGATGCTTACATGTCTAGTTGGCATGTATATTTTGTATATGGACATGCATTCACGTATTTAGACATACATTTTGTTTTCGTTGGCGTTAATGCCATATTTGTGTATGGACATACATTTGTAATCATTTGACATTTTTATATATACAAAAGTTGATATTTGATCATATAAATTGTTGCTCATCTGTGTGTGGTGTTATCATGGAAATCTTTAATCTTCATTCCAATAATTAACAATGGTTAATAATGGTTATTTAATGAACAATACAATTCATTTCATTTCATCGTAAGTGTTGTTTGTATAATGAACAATATAATTCATTTAATGAACAATACTATTCATTTAATCAACAATACAATACAATTCATTTAATGAACAATACAATACAATTAATTTAATGAAAAATACTTGATACAATTCATTATTACCCTATGCATGGTCCTATTTTTCCCCCCACCTCGGTCGAATGCTCGGGGTTTTATTAGGGCAACAACTTTTCGGTTGGCAAAAAAATCGCCAGTCTCACTCAATCGAATGTTGTTGCATGGCCAATTTCTCGTTTAGCTCATCACAATGATGAACCATCAACTCCAACATGTCCAGTTAGGCATTATTACCCTATGAATGCTCCTATTTTTCCCCCCCACTCGATCAAACGCTCGGGGTCATACCCTATTGGCGTCGTCCCTTGAGTGCCCTAAGTGCTAAAAATTGTCAAACTTTGACAAGCCCTAACTTGGAATCCATGGCACCTGCGAATGATTAGTTTGAACCTATAGGGCCACAAGGGGGGTCCCTACAAAATCCTATCTTGGGTTTTCAAGTTTCCCTACGGTTTTATTAGGGCAGCAATTTTTCAGTTAGCAAAAAAATCGTGAGTCTCACTCAATTGAATGTTGTCGCGTGGCCAATTTCTCGTTCAGCTCATCGCGATGACAATCATCAACTCCAACATGTCCAGTTAGGCATTATTACCCTATGCATGCTCCTATTTCCCCCCCCCACTCGATCGAACGCTCGGGGTCATACCCTACCGACGTCGTCCCTTGAGCGCCCTAAGTGCTAATAATTGTCAAACTTTGATGGGCCCTAACTCAAAATCCATGGCACCTGCAAATGATCTATTTCAACCTACGAGGCCACAAGAGGTTTCCCTACAAAAGCTATCTTGGATTTTCAAGTTTCCCTATGGTTTTATTAGGGCAGCAATTTTTTGATTGGCAAAAAAATCGTCAGTCTCACTCAATCGAATGTTGTCACATGGCCAATTTCACCTCCTGATCGCTGTGATGACGAATTGTCAGATCTAACATGTCTAGTTAGGCATTATTACCCTATTCATGCTCCTATTTTCCCCCCCCACTCGATCAAACGCTTGGGTTCATACCCTACCGGTGTCGTCCCTTGAGCGCCCTAAGTGCTAAAAGTTGTCAAACTTTGATGGGCCCTAACTCGGATCCGTGGCACCTACGAATGATCCGTTTGAACCTATGGGGCCATGAGAGGGGTCCCTACAAAATCCTATCTCATTTTTTCAAGTTGCCCTACTGTTTTATCAGGGCAGCAATTTTTCAGTTGGCAAAAAAATTGTTAGTCATACCCTACCGGCATCGTCCCTTGAGCGCCCTAAGTGCTAAAATTATATATAAACAAGCATTACACTGTAGACACATAATGATCATCAATATTTCCATGTATTGTATACACATAATTACCATTACACTTGCATGTGACATCCATGAAGGGATATGGAAACATGATTTTTTTTTCATTATCAATACAACTACACCAATGTATCAATACAACTACACCAATGTACTAATGTACAGATACATTGTATATCATCATAACAATGTTACATCAATTCACATCCATATAGAAATACAACATCCCACTTCATCTGCATCAGACATCCTCATGTCCTAAGAGAAAAGCTTATGTACAACAATGCCTGCATATAAATGAAGACCAAAATAAGTAACCTTTTTATGCATAATGAATGTGCTACAAGAAACAAATTATAACACTTAATACAAATTAGTTTGGCAAATTATAAATAGATCATTTGAAACATTTTTAAGACGTACAAGATTGTATAATTACAGAACTTACCAGTTTCTCTTCAAAGTATACAAGCATAACTTTGAAGAAAGATGCATGTTGATTAAAGCCCTTCTCACTGCATTTCTCTGCATGGTTGAAGACGATGGTAGATATGGTCATTTCTAAATAGCAGTACATTTACTTGACTTAATGTTTATGCACAAAATTTTATTTCATTAATGCACAAAGGAATATGTACCATCACCAAGAGAGGGTCTTGTCAATGGCAAATGATCTAACACGAACCTGTATTTTTAAGAATTGACCCGTACAATTACCTGACCATATTATATGTCGATCAATTGCAATATCTTTCTCATGCAAGAACTCAAAAAAATTCTCGAAAGAATGTTGCACATACTCGAAGGAGTGTGATCTATCATCACTCATATAAAAATGATACTCCCTAATTATCTTCTTGTCCTCTTCTGTACTATCAGGAGCATGTCTATATGTAATGTGAACAAAAATAGCAATCTAGACTGAATTGTAGTACTGAGGCTGTACCTCATTTTGTGGTTGCAATGTATAGTTCTCTGCAAAATCAACCACCAATACAATAGTGCCAATCGAGAAAGAGTTCTTACACATCCTGAACTGTTGATCCAACCACTAAGACCTATGGGTGTGCCTTGCATACTTGTAGAAAAGATTTTCCTTAAAATCCAAAATAAAATCAGCAATACTCACTTCTCTTGATACTAATTCGCATCTAGAACCTTCACCTCCACTCTTCAAAGTATATTTCACTGTCTCATATCTTTTTTTCTCAACATAATTCTTTCCAAACTCATCTTCACTGCCCTCATGAAAACATGAAACAAAATTTGACAACCCACCACATTCTGAGCACTTCTCATTCAAACAATCATTTCTATAGAAATAGCAGTCATCATCTCTAGGGCATAAAAATAGATCTTGCAAGTCTCTTGATGATCTCAGAAATAACATTGCACCACACTCCTGCAACATCTCATTAGTATGCATCATAGAATGAATATGACATAAAAGTTCATGGTACATTGAAAACTCCACATGGTACTTCCAACAACAAGTATTGTGAATCTTAAGAGGAACACAATAAAATGGTTTCAAAGATTCAAACGCCCTTTGTGATATTCGCAAAGTTGGATGTAATTCACAAAAAAATTTGTACAACATTGTTTGGCTTGATTCCAAGAAATGTTTGGGATGCAGTGTGCAGTCTCGGTTGTCGATTCTTAATTTCAAAATGTCCTTTACATTGGGTGACACTCTAGAATTAGAGTGCCAAAATTGTTGAATCTCCTCCTTCACATTGTCACTCAAGTTTCTATCAACACGTGGAAGCCTCACACCAAAAGCCCATGTATCTTGTTGAAGTGGATCGTCAAGTCTTTGTCTTCGTGCAAGTGCTCTATCCAAAGTTTTACGGTTTATGTTAAAATCAACACAAGTTTGTCTCATTTGACGAGCCTTTGTCAATTGATGGCTTACTAAGGAGGTTGTAATCACTCTTCGAGCGGCTCTCTTATCTCTTTCTTTGGTATTCTTTCCAATAGAATTGAGAGCGTCAAATAGATTTTTTGCAATAATAGAATTTCTCTCCATCTTCTTGTTCATATGAATCTTCAATTTTTTTAGCAATTGTCTCATCTTTATCATCTTTACCAATTGAACAAAGAGTTGGCATTGCTCGGTCAATGTCTTATTGCTAAATTTTTTGTTGAAAAGTTGTGTAGCCCACAACCGAACGGTTCTTGTTGACCTCTTGCCTTCAAGATTCACAATAATGTTCTCATTGATTTCAAATAACCATTTTGGGGTTCTTGAAGGTCTTGGATTTGGAATTTGTCTTTCATCCATGAGAGGGTCTTCATTTCTAAAGTAATTAGGTGTTACATATGGATCGCTCGGTTGAGAAATTCCACCTTCAATGTCAAAGTTCTCCACATTTTCACCTCCTATGTCAAAATTTTCCACATGTTGAGCATTTTCATTATCACTTTCAACATTTTCAAAATTTTCACTTTCAAAATCTACATTTTCATTTTCAGTAACTTGTGGCACATTTTCAAATTCAATTTCCTCTTCACTTGAAGTAACATTAGCAATATTTAACATACCTTGTCTTCTCCTCCTATGACATTCTCTATCTCTTTCTCTATACACTTCAATTTGGTCATTTGAAAGTTTTCTTTTGTGTTTAGACTTCCGACGACTACTACTCCCCATTTCCCTCCACACAGATGCTCCTACATGATTGACAATGTAAGATTTGACTATAAGAATCTCCCAAAAGCACAAATTTGTCTCAACCTATCTGAAAACCTGTGATCATTGAAAAAAAACAGAATATGCAAATTGTGGGCCGTTGGAATCCACAAAATGGCCAACAAGGCTCTTTTTATGTACAAAAAGCGGATATCCGATTTTAATGTATAAATTTGTGGTCCCAAAATTTTTTCCCATTGCCGCCTTTTTTTTACTGAACTGCCACAGTAATGGCAATGACAGAAATCAGGTATCCGATTAAATCTGATATCGGATTTTATTAGTCATATTTTAGAGAGAGACAGAGAGAGAGAGATTAGGGGAGAAAGAGAGAGAGAGGAGAGGGAGAGAGATAGAGAGAGAGAGAGAGAGATTTGGGTCATATTGTGTCCTACGACCACTTAGGACACCATATGACCCATAACGACATAATTTGGTGTCTTAAGGGGTCATATGGTATCCTAGGACACCATATGACGCCTATGGACACCATATGACCCCTAACAACACCATATGGTGTCATAAGGGGTCGTATGTTGTCCTTAGGGATTATATGGTGTCCCATGAACCCTTTTGACCCCTTAGGACACCATATGACCTGTTATGACACCATATTGGGTCTCTTTGGGTCCTATGGTGTCCTAAGGGGTCATATTATGTCCTACAACCCCTTAGGACACCATATGACCCCTAACGACACCATATGGTGTCATAATGGGTCATATGGTGTCCTACGACCCCTTAGAACACCATATGACGCCTTAAGATACCATATTTGGTCATTATGGGTCATATTGTGTCCTAGTGGTCATATGACCCTTTTAAGATATCATATGACCCATTAGGACACCATATGACCCATAACAACACAATTTGGTGTCTTAAGGGGTCATATAGTTACCTAGGACACCATGTGACCCCTATGGACACCATATGACCCCTAACGACATGATATGGTGTCTAAGGGGTCGTATGTTGTCCTTAGGGGTCATATGGTCTCCCATGAACCCTTATGACCCCTTAGGACACCATACAACCCATTAGGACACCATATGACCCATAACGACACAATTTGGTATCTTAAGGGGTCATATGGTGTCCTAGGACACCATATGACCCCTATGGACACTATATGACCCCTAATGACACAATATGGTGTCATAAGGGGTCATATGTTGTCCTTAGGGGTCATATGGTGTCCCATGAACCCTTATGACCCCTTAGGACACCATACGACCCGTGAGGACAGCACATGAGCCATAATGACACAATTTGGTGTCTTAAGGGGTCATATGTTGTCCTAGGACACCATATGACCCCTAATGACACCATATGGTTTCATAAGGGGTTGTATGTTGTCCTTAAAGGTCATATGGTGTCTCATGAACCCTTATGACCCATTAGGACATGATAGGACCCATTATGACACCATATTGGGTCACTTTGGGTCCTATGGTATCCTAAGGGGTCATATTATGTCCTAGGACCCAGTAGGACACCATATGACCCCTAACGACACCATATGGTGTCATAAGGGGTCCTATGGTGTCCTACGACCCCTTAGGACACAATATGACCCCTTAAGACACCATATTTGGTTTTTATGGGTCATATTATGTCCTAATGGGTCATATTGTGTCATATGACCCCTTTAATAAATCATATTACCCCTTAGGACACCATATGACTCCTAATGACACCATATTGGGTCACTTTGGGTCATATTGTGTCCTATGATCCCTTAGGACACCATATGACCTATAACAACACAATTTGGTGTCTTAAGGGTTCATATGGTGTCCTAGAACACCATACGACGCCTTTGGACAACATCATATGGTGTCATATGTTGTCCTTAGGGGTCATATGGTGTCCCATGAACTCTTATGACCCCTTAGGATAGCATGCAACCTGTTATGCCACCATATTGGGTCACTTTGGGTCCTATGGTGTTCTAAGGGGTCATATTATGTTCTACGACCCCTTAGGACACCATATGACCCTTAACAACACCATTTGGTGTCATAAGGGGTCCTATGGTGTCCTACGATCCCTTAGGACACCATATGACCCCTTAAGACACCATATTTGGTCGTTATGGGTCATATTGTGTCCTAATGGGTCATATTGTGTCATATGAGCCCTTTAAGACATCATATGACCCCTTAGGACACCATATGACCCCTAATGACACCATATTGGGTTACTTTGGGTCATATGGTATCCTAAGGGGTCATATTGTGTCCTACAACCCCTTAGGACACCATATGACCCATAACGACACAATTTGTTGTCTTAAGGGATCATATGGTGTCCTAGGACACCATATGATGCCTATGGACACCATATGACCCCTAACAACACCATATGGTGTCATAAGGGGTCATATGTTGTTCTTAGGGGTCATATGGTGTCCCATGAACCCTTATGACACCATATGACCCGTTACGACACCATATTGGGTTGCTTTGGGTCCTATGGTGTCCTAAGGGGTCATATTATGTCCTACGACCCCTTAGGACACCATATGACCCCTAACGACACCATATGGTGGCCTAAGGGGTCCTATGGTGTCCATAAGGGTCATATGGTGTCCTACGACCCCTTAGAACACCATATGACCCCTTAAGACACCATATTTGGTCGTTATGGGTCATATTGTGTCCTAGAGGGTCATATTGTGTCATATGACCCCTTTAAGACATCATATGACCCCTTAGGACACCATATGACCCCTAATGACACCATATTGGGTCGCTTTGGGTCATATTGTGTCCTAAGGGGTCATATTGTGTCCTACAACCCCTTAGGAAACCATATGACCCATAACAACATAATTTGGTGTCTTAAGGGGTCATATGGTGTCCTAGGACACCATATGATGCCTATGGACATCATATGACCCCTAAAAAAACCATATGGTGTCATAAGGGGTTGTATGTTGTCCTTAGGGGTCATATGGTGCCCCATGAACCCTTATGACCCCTTAGGACACCATACAACCCGTTATGACACCATATTGGGTCACTTTGTATCCTATGGTGTCTTAATCTCTCTCTCTCTCCCCTAATCTCTCTCTCTATCTCTCTCCCTTACCCCTCCCCATCTCTCTATCTCTGTCTCTATCTGTCTATCTATCTCTGTCTGTTTGTCTATCTGTCTGTCTGTCTATTTCTATCTGTCTCTCTTTGTCTGTCTTTCTTTCTTTCTGTCTGTCTGTCTATCTGTCTGTCTCCCTCTCCCCTATTATCTCCATCTCTCTCTCTCTCTCTCTCTCTCTCTCTCTCTCCCTAATATCATATACTAATTTATTTAAAAATTCATATATTAATATATTAATAAACATTAGATTTATTATGGGAAAATTTAGTTAGAGAATTTACTTATTAAAATTGGATATCCGATTTTTGTAGTCAAATTTTCAAATTTCAAATTTCAGCTTGGGAATGCTTTAGTATTTGGCTTGGAAGTGACAAGCCTGGAAAGTCAACTGAAAAAACGTGTTTTTCAGTATTCCTTGATTTTCTAGACTTTACACTGGTGGCTGACGACTTTTTTTGTAGCCAAAATTGATAAAACGAAAAGGGTTTTTTAAGGACATTCCCATCTTTCCAACAATATAAGACTTGTCTTATTTCAACTTTAATAAATAATTATTTTTTATTTTCTAATTGAATTCTGACAATAGACCTAATTGATAGACTGATTGAAAAACACTCATAACTTTCAAACAGTATAACATTTTTTGAATCCTAAACATGCATCACATCCTATGCTTCGTCTACTATAGGGAAAAATTTAAAAAAATTAAATTTCATAAGGTTTTGACCAAGTTAAGGTGGTCAAACGTAGAAGTTTCTGAATTTTTGAAAAGCTGTAGTAAGAAAATCATAAATAATTATTTACTTTATAAAAAATTTAAAAAAATATGTGTCACATCCGGAAATGAGTCTAATACTCATATTATAAATATTATAAAAAAATATTATGATTTGATTGTGATTAGGGTGGTCAGACATACATCTACTTATTTTTTTCTTGAAATTTTAGTACCATTGCATTGAAATTTGAAATTTTCATCAAATAGGATTTTTTTATTTACAAAAAACAACTAGTAGCTTAGAAACTAAATTCAATTTTCTATATATTCTATTCTTACACATTTTAAAACTAATGTTCACAACTTATTCAAATTTTCATGTCAAGTTGCATAACTCTGATTTTTTGAAATTCCATGGCCACTTAAGGGCCTGTTTTGGCACACCATGATCCTGCACATACCCTGTCAACCTCATGAATACAAAGTTGATGGTGCATTGAATTCAGTGAACAATATTGGAGAACACCTTGTTTCCCCTCATATGATCAATCAAACTATCTGTCCTTGGTAAATGATATCGGCTCTTCACCATCACCTTATTCAACTATCAATAGTCTATGCACAAATGAAGAGATTCATCTTTTTTCACAAATATGAATGGTGCTCCCAAATGGGAAAAATTATAATGAATGTGTCCATTCTCCAACAAATCCTCCAACTATAATTGAAGCTCACTAAGCTCCTAGGTTTCATACTATACGGTGGCTAAGATATGGGATCTACTCTAGGAATAAGGTCAATATGAAAGTCTGTATCCTACTTAGGTGGCATGCCTAGGATCTCACTTGAAAACACATCTACAAACTCTCAAAGAAGTGGATGATCATCAAGAGATACTTCCTAATACTCACCCTCAACAAGGTCATTCACTAAGATAACAAGCATCTAAAAATCTCATCGCATGCTCTAATTTGATTGGTTAGCCAAGATCATACAAAGGGATATGGGTCTCTATACCTCTAAAATCTCTACTCATTCACAAAAAAATCCAAGCACTTAATTGAATTACATCAACAATCAGTACAAGACTAATGAACCTCCAACCAATTCATACCCTAGATGCAACTCCCTTGCCAACTATTGCTTTACCTCACTACCACAAGGCCACAAAACTCCATAAGGCATGGTAAAATAATAGAATTTGAAGTACCAAAATAAAATAGAATGGAAGTATGAATCCCACTCAACACACCTAATAACTCAACCATCTTTCCCTAATGCTCAACCTAATATTTATCAACCACCACAAATACTTTGTGAGATCTCCCAACATCTACTACTATAGGCTCTAAAGTTTCTTATCTCTGACTACTCCTTACAGTTGACATCTAGGGACAATATACCTCTATGTGACCCTCTTGGCCACAAGTTTATCATGGTCCTCTAATCAATCCACGTCTAGGTGCAAGTGTGCAAGACTAATGATAACTACCTATGTTAGAACTATACTAACCACTTGGTGCAGCATGACTATGTTGTATTCCCTTGGTATGATGCCAATTGCAGTCTTTGATGACTAGTGTACCAAAACCTCACCCACCCTGGTGGCCCTGAGAAGAGCTCTACCTCTATTTTTTCTATTTATGACTTGTCCTAGGAGGTGTTGAATGTGTTGTAGAAGATCCTATGAGATAAGACTAAGAGACTCAAGAACTTGATCTTGATGAGATTGGACTCCCAATCTATACTCTTGTTTGACCTCCAAACTCCTGGGCCAAGTTCTCCTCAACCAATCTTGCATTTTCTACAACCTCCAAATTATTGGGCTCAAGAACCCAAACACAACCACTAATTCAATCATTTAGGCCCCAAATAAAATATTGAACTAACATGCTCTCATCCTCAACAACATTTACTATTTGAGCTTAAAGAAGTGGTTCTTGTATTGAACGACTATCAATCTTAATTGATGCATCTCATGTAACTCATTAGCATGCCTCTTCCTATAGTGTTATAAGAGAAAAATGCTTGAAACCTATCTAAGAGGATATCTCACCTAGATATTGAAGCAATATCTGGATGAATCTTATGCTCCTCCATGCACCACCAAGTGGAAACGAATCCCCTAAGATGCATGATAACACATTGACCCTTGGTTTTAGTATCATATCCTGGATGCATAGAATAATATTAAACCAAGCCTATCAACTAGGTCTTTGGTTTAGTACCTCCAAAATAATCCCCAAAAGTGAGTGGATGGGCCCGAAGAATATCTCCCATGTACCTTGCAAGAAAGTTATCATCATCCACCACTGGTCTACCTTTCCTAAGAGGATACTCTTGATCTCTCCCATTTTCTACTCTCATATGATTATAAGTTAGAGAATGTTTTTACTCTACTCTACCATCCTGATTACCTTGATTGAAAGCGTAGGACTTCTCATGGGATGCCTTCTATCAAGGATCCAATCAAACTATTATCTCTTGAAGATTGTCTTGATTCCTCCCTAATTCTTTGTATGATTATCCTCCTAATTACCACCCTAATTAATCCTTCTTTTAGAGTTAAGTTGGGCACTTTGTCAAGTATCATGACCTCTACGTTTACCCTTAGGAAGCATCATTCATTAGAAAAATGTTACATGGGTTAGAACAACAATTTTTATGGCTAAAATCCATACTAAGGCATGATGTAACAATGTTAATCATCATAGAATATATTTCACCATAACAAGCACACACCACACACTAGACATATTAAGCACATATACACCAATGCTCCTAGCATATGAACATGGGGTTTGATTGTTGAACACACCATAGGATTGAGAGGGGTGGGTGAATCAGTTTGGACCTCAAGAGTACTTAATTTAATATCTTCAAACTTTAAAACACAGCCATATAATTGCAATAGTAATGAGTCACAAAAACATAAAGCACAACAAACACAAAAATACCAAATTTACATGGAAAACCTAAGAAAGGAAAAAACATGATGAGAATCAGACTCACAATATGAATGTAACTTATTACAATGTTGCCTCTAAAACCCACTACTTTTGAGAGCACTTGCATAACTAAGGTGCACAACCTTAGGGAAAGATACAAATGACTTGCAAGGTTGAGACATGTTATCTCAAGGCAAGATACAAAAGATACCAAGAGACTCAGTGTCATCCAATAGAGAAAGGAATAGCTGAATTGAAAGAAACAAGATCTCCTGATCATGAAAATGTCCTTGAATCACTAAGACAAGTGACCAAGATCATGGCTAACATATTTGACTTTAAACTCTATCTCAAAACCCTGTCATACAAAAGATAATATCATCAAATCTCTTCACAAATAACCTTCGCACAAACTCAATATCCAACCTACATGCAAACCACCAATATCAACTTCTTATCAATTTTCACACCTTCCATACCATCACTCATACATCTTCACTCCCTTATATACAAGATTAATCATTAAAATGCTTAACTAGGTCGACCACAGGTAGAGTAAATAATATTACATAAATTTAGCCACCCAAACAAATAACAACCTTCGTGGTCCACTCCAGGGGATAACGAGGACTCAAAAGCATCATAACGCATACCTTTCCAATGATTCTAATTAACCACACATGCTAATACATCTTCCAAAGTTGGCATCAAATGAAAGGTGTAGATAAGCATTAAATCATATTAGCTAGTTGACCTAAAAACAATTCTCCAATGCAAATTTCACAATGCGGATCTACACATGCCATGGTGAGACCCAAATCAATAAACAAACTCATCCTTCATAGAAAACCTAGACCAAAAGGATATGATCCAAGTAGGATATAGCACCATAGTCAACCGAAAACCAGACCAACTAACAACACAAAGCTTAAAACATCAAAACTCTAATTGCCAATCAGATCAACATCTGAAAATTGAACTGGAATACTGCACAAATCATGTGAACATATCCTCCTAAATTCAACACTTGAATCCACATATTCAAAAGCCATTAAACATTCTTTGGACCTATTCGGATAGACTTCTTTACTATCAGAAACATCAATGACCAACTCTACCATTTGAGCAATAGAAGACCTGCAAATTTGATAGTACAATTTACACAAAACATAGACATTGTATTTGTTTGCATAACACATAATCTTCACATACTAGAGGAATGCAAGGCATTCTTCCACTGAGACATTAAAAACTCTTTCCTACATAAATATTGTTTCTTGTATATTGAAAATTCAATTACACTAACTTTCCAGAAATACTTCAATTTTTCCACAAGACAATCAATCTACATAAATACTCTTTCTTGAATATTGAGACTTCCATAGTACCATCCTTACTTGAAACCACAAGAAACAATACTATAACACATAAATACTCTTTGTAGCTTATTGAAACTTCCACTACACCATCCTTACTTCAACATCAATGACAACATTAATGGTCCACACATAGGATAGGTTGGCATCAATGACAACAAAGCACACCAAATCAAGTTTCCAACATTGATATAATATGTAATGCCCCATTAAGGAACCCCTAAGGACATTACAAAAGAAAATATCAACAACTACCAAAATATCACTAGCACAAACTACAAGCATGATATGGCATCCTGTTGCAAATTGACAACACATTTACAAATATAAGACTTCAGTTATAAAATAATGAACAATCATGGAGGAAGGATCTTGGACCACCTTAGAATTGGTAAAAAGGGGTTTTAACCCTTTACAAGACTTCAGAAGACCTCACTAGGTGATCTTGTCTATCTCCTTAATCGTAGGTGTGACGGTCAAAATCCTACATACAAAGTCATAGAAATTGATGCAATCAACACCCTAAATTTTTACTAACAACACAAATGGACCACCATAGAGGTTTCCTAGGCTCACTAGGACCAAACGAGAAACTTCCATGTACAATATTTTCCTATTTGAGCCCTGGAAAAGCTCTTTGTTGAAGAATTGAGGACAAGAGTGCCCTCAGTGGACAAGGGTGCCCAACTAGGACATTAGCACCATAGAAGGACACTAGCATGAGAAGATAGAGTCCTCTAGGTGTGCTGGTGTCCTTTCTAGGCATCGATGTCCATGTTGACAACCTCTTGCATTTTACTCCTCTTTGACACACAAATATCCATGCCAATGAGAAATCCAAAGGTGGGGGTTGATCTTTAGAACATCATAGATAGAGTGGACTAGGATAGAGGTTCTCATGAAACCTCAAGAACACAAATATTCTATAAAGGCTCGACGAAGAAGGAAGGACAATGGCTTCCTCAAACACTAGACACCACAAATGCATGAAAGGAGAGGATGGGGAGAAGCGTAATGAACTTTACAACATCCTAAACTCCTACTCTAACCTAAAAAATGTAATAATATAATGTTATGACTCTTATAAACATCTACACGTATTACAAGACACCCCAAATGGTCTCAAATAGACTCAAAACGGCACATGACACAAAAAGGATACTAGAAGCTAGGATGATCATGTGAGGGATCTATAACACCCTCCAAGATAACTCTAACACATCTAGACTCATTTGAAAGCCCAAAATAAGATTCCTACATTTATTTTGACCATTTTGCAATATTTGAAACAAAAATAAAGGATGCAAGATTAATCATAATCAATACCAACACTGATACACACAAACTACACCAATTAATTTTAGTTACATTTGAATACAATCCATCTTGAAGAATGTCTAGTAAATAATATTACAATTTTATAACATATGACACAAATTCCTTGAATTGTGCATTTGCAAGAATTTTAAATAACTTGAAAGCATGAAAGGAAAGCTATGTAGATAGAGTCCATTTTTCATTATGATGCAAAAGCCTCTAGTCCCCAACAATGGTTTTACACACCACCCAACCTTTTGAAACCTATAGGTCCACCCCACCATGCTATGGAGATAATCACACAACCCAAACACAACAATCATAAAATATACAAGGGGAGATAAGCTTGCACACACAACAATCACAAAGTATACACATCATACAATATTATGGAAGAAAAACTAGAGTAGAAATGAGTGACACTACTCTCAGGTTAGATATTAGAGATCATAAAAGGGGAATGCCATCATGTAGCACAAAGGGATGGATGACATGGAACCAAGTGTTCCTCTCAATGAGACAAGGAGACTCAATCATACCATATCAACTCCCTATAGATGACCGAGTTTTCCTAACTCATCTTAAGCCCATAATAGCACTCTAAGTATGAGATGAGCATCCATTTCTTAGTTAGTTTCATCACCCATGTTTTATTTAGTTTTTACTAATTACTTATAACTTCCCAATAGGTTATTGTAGCATCCACTTTCTTCCTTGGACCTCATTAGGAGCCACTCCCATAATTGACTCTAATATTTGTGTCGTAGGCGCATCACATTGTTTGTGAATACATAATCAAAATCAAAGCAACAATGCAACACTCTCATTTTAACTACTATTCACAACATAGACAAATTTTCTCAATCATCAATAATGACTTGCTATATAATCCAAATTGATCCAAATTCAAAATTCATATAATATATCTATCATTCTATAGTGTCATAAATTGTAACCTCTTACAATTTCACACTCTTTTTTGGTCCCTTGTTTTAGTTTGCCTCCTTCTAGATCATTTCTAGCCTATTTTAGCCTTATCTCATCCAAATTATCATCATATTCTCATGAGGTGATATAATCCATTGTCCTAGGCCTATGCTCTCTATAACCAGGCTTATTTTTTCCTTTTCTGGGTGTACTAGGGCACCTAGTGCCATATTCCCTCCAAAAGGGGCTCAATTTTGAACGTGTTAGAGTGTTCGTTCCAACCACTTGCAATCTCATCTTGATTTTTTGGTATGACAATTGGAAGTTGAGCTAAAAGTGAAAATAACTTGAGAACCCTATATAAAGGCATCATCTCTAATTCATTTTATCATCTTTCACAATCCATAAGTCTCATTTAAGCACTCAATTCCTTCATTCAAGAGCAGATTTGAGTATAAGGAGCATTGAGCTACACATTCTCTTCAAGTATGGTTTCATGATGGATTTTGTTACGATTTATCATGTTTTTGTATAAACACTAGGAAGACTTATCTAAAGGGAATTGTATCACCACCATTATGTTTCTTGAGGTATAATATTGTCAATCCAACATTTTTACTTCTAATTTAGCCTTACCCTATGAAGCGTAAGCTCTATTTTATAATCAATCATAATTGTAGTGGAGGTTAATTCCTACCTAGGGATTGACTTAGGAAAACTCCTATACAACACCACATTTTCCCTCTTTTCTGTGCAGGTTATAGATCTGATAGTCAAAAGTTGCAAAGTTATAGAGTGTAGACCAAGACGTACTAGATTTTGAATAGACAAAAACTCGCGAACTATGTCAATTTGAACATGTGATTGACACTTTTTGGATAAGTTTTAGAGGGAATGATTTATAGATCTTCTTGATCTAGAATTTGGAGTTTTAGTTGACAAAATCACCTTCAGGCCTTTGATGCCTAGCACACTGGAGTGACACTTTGAACTCCAAATTTTAGTGACAAGTTCCTCTCTATGTCTCATTTCCATATTTGTTGATTATTGTTAAATTTGCATCATTTAACCTAGTTCTTGCATATTCAATTCAATCACTTCTAGTCATATCCAATCAAAATTAAAAAGATAAAAATGAGTCATAATTTTTAACTCTCCTATAGGGCTAGAGTTGAACCTAATTGGATTTTCCCCAATAAAAGAGTTTGGAAATATTTCCTAGTTTGCATTGTTAGTGTAGATTCCATTTCCTACATTTAGTTTGCTTCTAAACATGCATACAATAGACATGCTTTAGGATGTATGCAACAATGTATTAAGGCTCATGAGAAAGATACATCACACTTTTCTAAAGAAGGTTTAGGTTTTCAACCTCCTCCTTTTTTGACATCCCCTCCTCTATCAAGTCTAATACTTCTATGTCTTCTTCTCTTGAATTTTTATTTAAACAAGAGAGTATTTTGTTAGAACTTCTTCAAGCCAATTTGATTACTCTCCCTTGGCCAAAAAGAAGAAGAAAATCTAAACAAAATCATGAAAAATTCTTATGTTTGTGTGTATAATCAAGTGCATGACCATTCCACTAATAGTTAAAGCAGTTAAACCTACTCTCATACGAGCTCCTGGTGGTTCATTCATCTGACCATAGACCAAAGCTACTTTTGATTCTGATATATTTTGTTCATTAATGACTCCCGATTCTTTCATTTCCTTGTAAAGATCATTCCCTTCACGGGTACGTTCTCCTACTCCGCCAAATACCGAAACACCTCCATGAGCCTTAGCAATGTTGTTGATTAATTCCATAATTAACACTGTTTTACCCACTCCAACTCCCCCAAATAATCCAATTTTTCCCCCACGGCGGTAAGGAGCTAAAAGATCCACTACTTTAATGCCTGTTTCAAAGATTGAAAATCTGGTATCCAATTGTGTAAAGGCGGGAGCAGATCTATGAATAGGAGATCTTGTGAGAGAATCTACAGGACCTAAGTCATCAACAGGTTCCCCAAGAACATTAAAAATTCTTCCAAGAGTAGTTTCACCAACTTGAACACTAAGTGGACCTCCTGTATCAATTACTTTCATTCCTCTAATCAAACTGTCTGTAGCACTCATAGCTACAGCTCTAACCTTATTATTTCCTAATAATTGTTGTACCTCACAAGTCACACTTATTGGCTGACCAGTTGTATCGTTATCCTTAACTATCAAGGAATTGTAAATTCTAGGCATATTACCTGGAGGGAAAGATACGTCGAGTACTGGGCCGATTATCTGATCAATACGTCCTGCCATCTTTTCTACAAGTGCGGAAACCCCAAGAATAAAAGGATTGGTTCTCGTAAAAAAATGTTGCAGAATCAGAACCTTGTCCATTGCCAAAAATAGAATTGTGCCACATAGCCACTTACTAAAAATAGTAAGTCAAGAATTAATGCTCAAAAAACTATGATCATCACGTCCAGAGGCAAAACATAGAGAGCTCAGTAGGACAGTGACACCAGAATGGTCATTTCCTGACTTACTAAAAATAGTAAGTCCTTGTTTCATCAATGCTAGACCCTCATTCCTCATTCCACCTAGCCTACGGGTCTTAGGAATAGGCTAATGGACCACGGAAAGAGCATCAATGAGAAGGGGACATTACATACAGGCCCTGGACTACTCTGACTACCCCAAGTCTATTTTGGGGCATACCTAAACCTACACCCTGGAAAGGTTGGATGTCAAAGTAGTTCACATGTTTGTGTAAAACAAACTCAACATACAATTTTTTTATAAAATAGAAGGGGATATCAAGATTGTTGTTGGGTGGTTTGTCAAAAACCATCCACCAACGATCCCAAAATTTTTTCACAATCCCATCATTTTTGCACCATTCAATAGAAAGTTTTATTATTTGGGGATCTACGGGCTAACTGATACAGGGATTGACAAACAATGAGGTGATTTCGGCTGTGGATATCTCAAGATCCTTGATATCCTTATACGACAAGACATCTGCATATTTTTCCCCCATAGAATCTTGCCACAAAAGGGCGACATCATGCTCCTCAGTCATGGTTTCCATACTTTTTATGATCGATGTGAGAGGATCAAACATTGGGTTTAGACGAGGGATCCTACGATATACTTCTGCAATCCCCCTCAATTCATTCAAATTTTGTGCAATCAAATCCTGAATTGAGGGGGGGTTTGGCAAATGAGGGTTTGGTTGTTGCAGTTGTTGTTCGTAAGTGTTTTTGTTGTTATCCCCCATTTTTAACCTAATTGAATGTAAACAATTAAATTTAGTTAACAAACTTAAACAATTAGGTATTTGATTTTAAAAAACCTAGTTTCCATAAAAAAAAAACCATATTTTCAATGAAAAATCAAATAAACGTTAACAAAAAATACAAAAAATGAATGAAAATGATTCAAAACGATAAATTCTTACCTCTGAATCTATCTTTTAGCAATTTTTTGTCAAAAAACCGGATATTGGATGGAGCGGATATCGGATTGTGATGAAATCGCGCAGCACGTGAGTTAAAAATGACTCACGGGCTGCCACTATCAAAATATAAAAGTCTCAGAAAATCGGATATTTGATTTTTATACTTAAATTATTTTTAAATAACATATATAATATAATAATATATTATTATATTATATAATACGTATTGTATTATATTATATATATTATAATATATAATATAATATAATACGTATTGTATTATATAATATAATATAATATAATATAATATTATATTATATTATATATAATATGATATTATATTATATTATATATAATATGATATTATATTATATTATATATAATATGATATTATATTATATTATATATAATATGATATTATATTATATTATATATAATATGATATTATATTATATTATATATAATATGATATTATATTATATTATATATAATATGATATTATATTATATTATATATAATATGATATAATAATATAATTTTTTAATATAATATAATATAATATAATATTATAATATAATATAATATAATATAATAATATAATATTATATTATAATAATATAATATTATAATATAATATAATATTATATTATAATATAATATTATATTATAATATAATATAATATTATAATATAATATAATATTATAATATAATATAATATAATAAAATATAATATAATATAATATAATATAATATAATATAATATAATAATATAATATAATATAATATTATCATATTATATTATATAATATTATAATATTATATTATATTATATTATAATATTATATTATAATATTATATTATATTATAATATAATAATATAATATAATATTATAATATAATAATATAATATAATATTATATTATAATAATATAATATAATATTATAATATAATAATATAATATAATATTATAATATTATATTAATATTATAATATTATAATATTATATTAATATTATAATATTATATTAATATTATAATATTATATTATAATATTATATTATATTATATTATAATATTATATAATATTATAATAATATATATAATATAATATTATATTATTATATAATATTATATTATATATAATATAATATAATATTACATTATTATGTTATATATAATATAATATTATGTTGTATATAATATAATATTATGTTATATATAATATAATATTATATTATATTATATATAATATAATATAATATTACATTATTATATTATATAATATTATATATAATATAATATAATATAATATTATATATAATATAATATAATATAATATTACATTATATTATATTATATATATAATATAATATAATATAATATTACATTATTATATTATATTATATTATATATAATATTATATTATATATATTATTATATAATATAATAATAGATTATATATTATATAATATGTAACATATAATATATTTTTTAAATTAAAATTACAAAAAAAATTCGGATATCCGATTTAATTATTGGATATCCAATTTGCATAGGTAATTACTAGGCCAAGGTGTACTGACACCCAGGCCAAGCAAAAGGTCAACACGGATTTTCGCATTTTTTGGCGAGTGAAGAAGGCTATTTTTTTCACATCGCCACTTTTTGGCCCCCCTTGATCCTGCACTAACCCAAACAATTATGTGCAAGAAAGGCAACCCATTAAAAAATACATAACTCAACTTGAAGGGATAGTGGATACTAAAGAATGATAAATGTTTGAAAACTATTCTTGCCCCGCAATATAGAGACAAGAATAATTAGACTATTATGTTGTTATCCAAGTATGATTGCACGTGAAATTGTACCACCATGATGACAATGAGCCCCCCAAAAGGTAAGCTACTAGTGTCATATAATGAGGAGCAACATAATAGGAAAGAAAAGTTATTTAGAAGGGATAGGAAAAATGTGCCACTCATTGTCATTTGTCATTTGAAGATGCAAAAGTCAATGAATTGTTGAACTTTACACTCCAAAGCTTGACAAATATTAATTCCTTATCCTAAGGTTTAATATTTAATTAATCTGATTATTGACCATTGATTTATTAAAATTGGGATTAATGCCTATTTTATCCTAATTGTTTGGCGAAACTCATGTGTACTATGGAATGGTGAAATATTTTAGAGGAATATTATGTTTTAGTGCATCTCCATTATTCACCAAGTAATTAACGTGGGTCCCTTCCTTTTTGGCATGGGGTTTGACTTGTGAAAAGTGGCGCTACAATTGGGTGAAATGAAATTCAAATGCAAGGCATGGAATTTGGAGGAATGGCATTTGAATTTGAAGAGTGAAGTTATAAATAAGAGGCTTGGGCTCCCATTTGGACTATCTTTGAAAATTGCATCATTATGTTGTCGGTTTGGCTACTAAAAATCTGAGCTTCGAAGTTGGCTTCCTAGCTGAGTCTCAATTTCATGCTTGCAATATAGTACCTAGTTGTGCCCTTGTGTTCCCATTGTAGATTGGTTATTGAGTTGCATATTATGGAGTGATTGATGTTGGATTTGATTGTTTCTGGTTGTTGGTCGCGGGACTGCTGAAAGTGAAATTTGCTCATACCTCTCAACTAGGCAACTCCATTCATCTGGGTACCAGCTCATTCTTCCTTCCATGCCATGGCGATACAATGTGTGAGTTTCTAGCTATTTTGATTGAGCATTGTTTTTAATAGACAAAATCGAACTTCCAGGGTATGGCGTTGGTTTTTGCAATTGCCTTGGGATGCATGCCAAATGAGTATTGGGTTGTTTGAGTGGTAATTTGGTTGGTATGTTATTGTTAGAGTTATATTGGGAGATTGGGATTGATTTCATGTGATTTGAGTAGAAAATGAATGAGTTATGAGTGTTTTGATGTTTCCATAGGCTGCTGAAACTGTACTTTTAGCCTGCAAATCAGTGTAACAGAAAATTACAGTCTTGTTGTAGAAATCTGCAATTAATCTTCTCATCTCATCTCTATATTGTAAGGTTGTTTCAGTAGTACTGATCATCCCTTCTTTTTGCTTTCATTTGTAATCCCCACTACATAAGTGGAAGAGGCTGGCTTGCCACCTTCTAATTTTTGTAATTCAGTTTTTTGTAATCAGTCCTCCCGCTGAATAAGTGGTCGAGTGATAAGTTCAATGCTATGGTCCTCCCGCTGAAATATGCGTAGAGTGATTGTTTAATGTAATGTCCTCTCGCTGAAATATGCAGTAGAGTGATTGTTTAATGTAATGTCCTCCCACTGAAATACGCGGTAGAGTGATTGTACTTCAATTTCTTGAGATTTCCCCTTGGTCGGTTTACCGTCAAGAGTTTGGTTTCTATCCTGTTGGATAAGCAGAAGGGGTTGGCTTGCTGCCCATGCATTGTAATTTTTAGTTTGATTATTGTTGCTGACAATCCCCGGAACACCGTATGCTCTCACCCTCCTAGTCTGGGCTCTCGGTGAACAAAAGGTGGAAGGGTTCCCTTTTAGTTGTTTGGTTTAATCCTCTAACCTTAACGGGTTATTTGTTGTGGATGAAATGTTATTGGCCTAAAAAAAAACAAAAAAAAAAATTAGTGGGATATTACATTGGTATCAGAGCTAGTTTTCCTGCCAGCCTGTGAGAGTTAGTGGGTTCAGAAGTCTCCATGAGTGACAGAGACATCAGATACTACAACACAGAGTAGAAGAGACAGTAGTTTCAGGTTCCGATAGTGCTAGAAGAGGATACTTTCTCAGAAGTACTGAGAAATAGAGGAAAGGATATTGATACTTTAGATTCAATGGATTCAATGGCAGATAAGACTACGGAAACAAATGAGGCACCCAACAAGAAGGAAGAGAGGCAATTCTATGCCATGATGGACATGATGTCTTTACTGCTGGCAAAGCTCAACCAGAACGTTGTTGGGGCCCCTAATCAGCCCAACAATGGACCGGAAGCCAGCACTTCTAACACTCCTGTAGGTAATAGAAATGGGAGTAACAACAGGAGTAACAATGGAGGTTCAGCCCCAAGGCCTTTACAATTTATCTTTTTGCCAAAAGAAGTACAACAAGCTGAAACAAAGATACCCATAGCTGATGAGATAAGAAATAGCTACATGGAGTATGCTTCCCTTCTCAGTGAGATCCAAGATATCATAACTCTGGATCAATTCATGAATCAGAAAATGAAAAGAGGAAGGAGGAATGACTACAAGTCTGCTGCCCCAAGAGATTTCCAGCAAGCTCTTGGAAGAGTGACCTTAGCACACTTTGATGGGAGCGCTAAGAGTACTACCAGTGCATGGGTACAAAAGTTGGACAATTACTTGTCCTTGAGACCGATGTCGGAGGAGGACGCCATCAAGTTTGCTACCTTGCACTTGGATGGAGTGGCCCACAAATGGTGGTACCATGGGTTGGTCACCCTTGGTCACAACTTAGTCACCACCTACGTTGATTTCACCAACAAGCTAATTGAGAGATTTGACACCAGGGATCTAGAGGTGAAGTTTAGAGAACTTGCACAACTGAGGCAACAAGGTTCATTGGACACTTACGTGACTGAATTCCAAAACTTGTCAGTCATGGTGAGTAGCATCTCAGAGAAGCGACTGGTTGTCCTTTTCACTGAAGGACTTGAAGAACCATTGAGAGGATGGGTCAAAGCTTTTGATCTGCCCACACTGGCAGAAGCTATTAAAAAATCTAGAAGTATGGAGTTGGCTGCCCCTAAGAGTAAAATTCAGTCCAAATCTTTCCCTTTCAGAAAGGATAAGAAGAAATTCACTAATTAGACCAAGAGGTTCCCTCCGTGAATGGATGATGGGCTTTGTTAAGAGCTCTAGAGAAAGAATCTATGTTATTCTTGCAGAGAACCTTGGGTTCCTGGGCATAGGTGCCATGGAAAGGGGAATTTGCATCAAATGGAATGCTATTCAGAAGATGGATTAGATTCTAAAATTTCAGAACAACAGACTGAAGTTGAGGACAACAAGTATGAAGAGGCTCCTAAAGGGCCTGAATTTGGGTTAGAAGATAGAGTGGTTGCTCAACTCTTGAGCATTCACAAAAATGAGTCTTTCAGAGTTCGAGGTGTGATTGGAGAGCATCGTGTCATAGCTCTCATTAACACAGGTGCAACACACAACTTCATTGATGAGAGGATTGTTGCAAAAAAGGGACTAGTGGCAGAGGAAGTTGAGGGCTTCAAAGTCATGGTAGCAGATGGCTCCACTATATCCTATAATAGAATGATTTCCCACATGTCTATGCAGTTGGGAAATCATGAAATCAGAGATGATTTCTTTGTGGTAAGCATTGGAGGGACTAATGATGCAGTCCTCGAGATTCAATGGCTGAGATCTCTTAATGAGATCACACTGAACCTACAAACCATGGAGCTGAAATTCATGTCGGAAGGGAAAAAGGTAGTTTTGAGAGGAATGTCGCATGGGGGACTTAAAGTTGTATCCTTGAAAAGAATGGAAAGACTGATCTGCCACAATCAAGTGGAGTGGGCAGTGGAGTGTTTGATAATGCCTTCCAATCCATTAGTGGATAAGGGAAGCTATTCCTCAAACATTTCAGCTATGGTCAAGGATAGGAGCAAGATCATGGTAATGCCTTTAGAACCACAACAAGAGCACCAAAATTATCCTAAAGACATCCAAGCCTTGATAACTAAGAGAAGCAAGGTGTTCAAAAACCCACCTCCTGGCAAACCTCTTGAAAGAGGAGCTGAGCACATTATTGAGCTTGAGGAAGGAGCTAAGCCAGTCATGACTACTCCTTACCGATACCCAAAAAAGAAAAAGGATGAGATTGAGAAAGCAATTCAAGAATTGCTTGACATGGGTTACATCCGGCCTAGCAAAAGCCCCTTTGCTTCGGCTATTGTTTTGGTAAGAAAGAAGGATGGGACCATGCACATGTGTGTGGATTATAGAGCCCTGAATCAGAAAACCATCAAGAATTGGTATCCTATTCTGAGGATTGATGAGCTCATTGATGAACTACATGGGGCAGTGTTCTTCTCCAAGATTGACCTCAGATCGGGGTACCATCAGATTAGAATGAGAGCTCCAGATGTGGAAAAGACTGCTTTTAGGTGCCACTTTGGGCATTTTGAGTTCCTAGTCATGCCCTTTGGTTTGACTAATGCTCCTGCTACATTCCAGTCATGCATGAGCAAAATCTTCCAAGAACAGTTGAGGAAGTTTGTTTTGATATTTTTTGATGACATCCTAATATTCAGTAGATCTTGGAAAGAACATCTTCAGCAGTTGGATGAAGTGTTGGGCATACTAGAATCTCAATCCCTGTTTGCCAAGGAATCCAAATGTGAATTTGGGATGGAAGAGGTGCTCTAGCTTGGTCACATCATCAGCGCAGGTGGTGTGAAGGTAGACCCTGAAAAGATTAGAGCTATCATTGATTGGCCTACCCCTGGAAACATAACACATCTGAGGGGATTTTTTGGGTTGTGTGGATTCTATCGGAGATTTGTAAAGGGATATTCTCAGTTGGCTGCCCCCCTTATAGATCTTACCAAGAAAGGGGCTTTTGAATGGTCCAAAAAGGCACAAACAACATTTGAGTAGTTTAAGGGGATCATGAGCTCCTGCCCAGTTTTAGCATTGCCCGATTTCACCAGGCCATTTGAGCTACAATGTGATGCATCTAGAGAAGGTGTTGGTGCGGTCCTCATGCAGGATAAGCACCCTATAGTTTTTGAGAGCAGAAAGTTGAGAGGTCCTGAGAGACTATATTCCATTTATGACAAGGAAATGCTTGCCATAATGCATGCGCTTGCAAAATTCAGACAATATCTGGTGGGGAGTAAGTTCATTGTTAAGACTGATCACAACAGTCTTAAACACTTCATGCATCAAAAGGATCTGAATGAGAGACAACAGAAATGGGTGAGTAAGCTACAAGCTTACGACTTTGATATTGAGTATGTTAAAGGAAAAAACAATGTGGTGGCCGATGTCTTATCCAGGAGACCCCATTTAAGCTCACTCTGCGAGCTTACTGCTGGTTGGAGAGAGTTATTACTTGCTGATTATACCAAAAATTAGTTTGCAATCAGCCTTATAGAAGGTACTTTTCATGATGAAAGGTACAAATTGGTTGAGGGATTGATACTATAAAAGGGAAGAATCTTCATAGTACCTGAATCTAAGTTAAAAGAGAAGATTTTGAAGACTTTCCATGATATCCCCCTTGCTGGTCACCAAGGTTATTTCAAAACATATAGGCAGATCCGAGAGATATTCTCTTGGAAGGGTCTTAAAAATGATGTTTTGAGATACATTAAAGAGTGTCATACATGTCAGAAGAACAAAGATGAGCACACTCTACCAATTGGTTTGTTACAACCCTTTCCTATTCCCGTTTAAAAATGGGAAAGTATTTCCATGGATTTCATCATGGGGTTGCCCTGAGCTCAAGGGAAGGATAGTATCTATGTGGTGGTGGACAGACTTACAAAGTTTGCTCACTTTTTTGCCATCACCAGCTCTTTTATAGCAGCTCAAGTTGCTGAAGTTTTCTTCCGGGAGGTGTTTAGATTGCATGGTTTACCAAAGAACATTGTGAGTGATAGGGACAACAAGTTCCTAAGTGCTTTTTGGCAGGAGATCTTCAGATTGTGTGGTACTGTGCTAACTCCAAGCACCAGTTATCACCCTCAAACTGATGGGCAGACCGAGATAGTGAATAAGTGGTTGGAAGGTTATCTTAGAAACTATGTCTCAAAGCAGTAGAATACTTGGGTGAGATGGCTTCACCTAGGGGAATATTGTTACAATTCTTCCTATCACATGTCCATTCAGATGTCACCATTCATGGCACTATATGGTTATGAAGCTCCTAGCTTCGCAGACTTGGTATTTGGTGATAGCAGAATCCCTCAGGAAAAGGATATGATGCAGCAAAGTCAGGATATTCTAAGAATTTTGAGGGACAATCTCCAGCATGCACAAAATCAGCAGAAGTTGTATGTTGATCAACAGCGTATTGAACGCACCTTTGAGGTGGGTGACATGGTTTATTTGAGGCTCCAGCTCTATAGACAGTCTACTCTCAAGAAGAGTGGGGTTGAGAAATTGAAGCCTCGATTCTATGGACCTTTCAGAGTCAGCAGAAGGGTTGGAGAAGTGGCTTATGAGTTGGAATTACCAGCAAGCAGCAGGATCCATAATGTATTTCATGTGTCTCGCCTTAAGAAGGCTCTAGGACATAATGTTGTTGCTTCAATTGAATTACCTCCGCTTGATGAGGAGGGAGAGTTGGTTTTGGTTCCAGAAGCTATCCTTGAATTTAGGGAATGAACTTTGAGGAAAAGAGTGATCAGGGAATACTTGATCAAATGGAAGAATCTACCAGCAGAGGATGCGACGTGGGAAAATGAGGAGATTTTATTGCATCCAGCCTTACAGTTGCTTGAGGACAAGCAATTTTGGGGAGGGTGGACTGTAATGTCCCCTTCTCATTGATGCTCTTTCCGCGGTCCATTAGCCTATTCCTGAGACCCGTAGGCTAGGTGGAATGAGAAATGAGGGTCTAGCATTGATGAAACGAGGACTTACTATTTTTAGTAAGTCAAGGAATGACCATTCTAGTGTCACTGTCCTATTGAGCTCTCCATGTTTTACCTCTGGACGCGATGATCATAATTTTCTGAGCATTAATTCTTAACTTACTATTTTTAGTAAGTGATTGTGTGGCACAATTCTATTTTTGGCAATGGACAAGGTTCTGATTCTGCAATAGTTTTGTGGTCGTCCTGACTTAGTTTCATCCTAGCAATGTTGATAATCAGTATGGGAGTCATATGTGAAATAATTGAATATTAATTCCTTATGTTAAGGTTTATAATTTAATTAATCTAATTATTGACGACTGATTTATTAAAATTGGGATTAATGCCTATTTTATCCTAATTGTTTGGCGAAACTCATGTGTACTATGGAATGGTGAAATATTTTAGAGGAATATTATGTTTTAGTGCATCTCCATTATTCGCCAAGTAATTAACGTGGGTCCCTTACTTTTTGGCATGGGGTTTGACTTGTGAAAAGTGGCACTACACTTGGGTGAAATGAAATTCAAATGCAAGGTGTGGAATTTGGAGGAATGGCATTTGAATTTGAAGAGTGAAGTTATAAATAAGAGGCTTGGGCTCCCAATTGGACTATCTTTGAAAATTGCATCATTATGCTGTCGGTTTGGCTACTAAAAATTTGAGCTTCGAAGTTGGCTTCCTATCTGAGTCTCAATTTCGTGCTTGCAATATAGTACCTAGTTGTGCCCTTGTGTTCCCATTGTAGATTGGTTATTGAGTTGCATATTATGGAGTGATTGATGTTGGATTTGATTGTTTCTGGTTGCTGGTCGCGGGACTGCTGAAAGTGAAATTTGCTCATACCTCTCAACTAGGCCACTCCATTCATCTAGGTACCAGCTCATTCTTCCTTCCATGCCATGGCGATACAATGTGTGAGTTTCTAGCTATTTTGATTGAGCATTGTTTTTAATAGACAAAATCGAACTTCCAGGGTATGGCGTTGGTTTTTGCAATTGCCTTGGGATGCATGCCAAATGAATATTGGGTTGTTTGAGTGAATTTGGTTGGGATGTTATTGTTAGAGTTATATTGGGAGATTGGGATTGATTTGAAGTGATTCGGGTAGAAAATGAATGAGTTATGAGTATTTTGATGTTTCCATAGGCTGCTGAAACTATACTTTTAGCCTGCAAATCAGTGTAATAGAAAATTACAGTCTTGTTGTAGAAATCTGCAATTAATCTTCTCATCTTATCTCTATATTGTAAGGTTGTTTCAGTAGTACTGATCATCCCTTCTTTCTGCTTTCATTTGTTATCCCCACTGCATAAGTGGAAGAGGTTGGCTTGTCACCTTCTAAGTTTTGTAATTCAGTTTTTTGTAATCAGTCCTCCCGCTGAATAAGTGGTTGAGTGATAAGTTCAATGCTATGGTCCTCCTGCTGAAATATGCGTAGAGTGATTGTTTAATGTAATGTCCTCCTACTGAAATATGTGGTAGAGTGATTGTTTAATGCAATGTCTTCTCACTGAAATACGTGGTGGAGTGATTGTACTTCAATTCCTTGTGATTTGCCCTTGGTCGGTTTACCGTCAAGAGTTTGGTTTCTATCCTGCTGGATAAGCAAAAGGGGCTGGCTTGCCACCCATGCATTGTAATTTTCAGTTTGATTATTGTTGTTGATGATCCCCAGAACACCGTATGCTCTCACCCTCCCAATTTGGGCTCTCGGTGAACAAAAGGTGGAAGGGTTCCCTTTTAGTTGTTTGGTTTATTCCTCTAACCTTAACGGGTTATTTGTTGTAGATGAATTGTTATTGTCCTAATAAAAAAGAAAAAAAAATTTAGTGGGATATTACACCGTATGTCCCCCCTCCTCCTTTTGATTCCCCACCTGCAGTGCAGCATCCTGATATCATTCGTGAGGCGGCTTCACGGACCATATCGACTATTCACTCTTTAAGTAGCCTTTTGGTTTCTCAGGCCACGTCAGTAGCTTAGCCTACTATTGATGGTAGCGGTGCATCTGGTGGCGTTGACATGTCATCCTCAGCTCCACACATATGCGTGCCCCATAGTTGTGTCATGTGTGGGCACGTATGCTTGGGTCCAGTAGGACAGCCCGTCGATCATCCTGTGGACAGTGTAGATTATGAGGTGCATGAGATGCATGATGCACCAGATGTTATTACACAGATTGGAGGATACCCTGGGGAGTCCTCACATTCTAGAGGCGAGGAGGCACCATCATCATACATTGATGATGTAGTGGTAAGATTTGTATTTTTATAGTTCATGTTATATTTTAATTAAATATTTATAAATTAGATAATATTAAGTACTAATTTTTATCTACATGGTCTATTTAACAGTTGATGACTGAGGATGAGTTGAGACAGATTCAAGAGGGCACCTTGTCGGCCATTTCATTTGGCCTTTATAGCTTGACGGTACATATAGTATTGCACCTAGTCGTTTGTATTTTATTGTACATACATGCTCATCATTTATATTGGTATTAATTAGATTATGTAGTAACTTGCATGTATATCTTATTTTACTCGTGTAGGGCACAAGCAGCATGAGTGCGGAGCAATGTGATTTAGGATCTGGTAGTGCAGTTGGAGACAAGGGAAAGGTATTTGAATGCAAATATGATTGAATGAATAGTTTAAATAACTTATAGTGATTATAATTGTCTGGACATAGATTGATAGTTTCATATACATGTTGTGTATATATAGAGAATCTTTGGCTTCACATTCTTGATGACTACACCCAGTATACCTGAAGAAGAAGAAGAGATGCCTCGAGTAGATGTGTGTTTATTTTATTTTTTGATTAGTAGATATAATTTGTTATTATCAGTGACAATTATATGCTAACTTGTATCAATGTCATGTTTCTGAACATATGTAGGTTGTTTATGAAAATATTCAAAACATACCTCCTCTACTGAAGACATACATCAAGAGTCCTGCAAAGCTGAATAGAAAACGCGGAGATGAGGTAAACATGAATAGTTCAATTATAGTTCATTTTTATGTTAACTTTTCGAATGTGAATTATATAATATAACTAATATTAATCGTGGTTTGTTTTTCTTGTGCAGGATCCTTCAGAGCCGAGCAGTGCGGCGAAGAGGATCGATTTTGATGATCCATCAGCAGATTAGGATGTTATAGATAGTTTTGGGATGCTTACATGTCTAGTTGGCATGTATATTTTGTATATGGACATACATTCACGTATTTAGACATACATTTTATTTCAGTTGGCATTTATGCCATATTTGTTCATGGACATACATTTGTAATCATTTGACATTTTTTTATATATAGAAGTTGATATTCGATCATATAAATTGTTGCTCATCTGTGCGTGGTGTTATCATGGAAATCTTTAATCTTCATTCCAATAATTAACAATGGTTAATAATGGCTATTTAATGAACAATACAATTCATTTCATTTCATTTCATCGTAAGTGTTGTTTTTATAATGAACAATATAATTCATTTAATGAACAATACAATACAATTCATTTAATGAACAATACAATTCATTTAATCAACAATACAATACAATTCATTCAATGAACAATACATTTCATGAACAATACAATTCATTTAATAAACAATACAATACAATTCATTTAATGAACAATACTTGATACAATTCATTATTACCCTATGCATGGTCCTATTTTTCCCCCCACCTTAGTCGAATGCTCGGAGTTTTATTAGGGCAGCAATTTTTCGGTTGGCAAAAAAATTGTCAGTCTCACCCAATGGAATATTGTCGCGTGGCCAATTTCTCGATTTGCTCATTGCAATGACGAACTATTGGCTCTGACATGTCCAGTTAGGCATTATTACCCTACACATGCTCCTATTTTTCCCCCCCCACTCGTTCGAACACTCGGGGTCATACCCTACCGGCGTCGTCCCTTGAGCACCCTAAGTGCTCAAAATTGTCAAACTTTGACGGGCCCTAACTCAGAATCCGTGGCACTTATGAATGTTTTGTTTAAACCTACGAGGCCACGAGAGGGGTCCCTACAAAAGCCTATCTCGGTTTTGCAAGTTGCCCTACGGTTTTATTAGGGCAGCAATTTTTTGGTTGGCGAAAAAATCGTCAGTCTCACTCAATGGAATGTTGTCGCGTGGCCGATTTCTTGTTCTGCTCATTGCGATGACAAACCATCAGCTCCAACATGTCTAGTTAGGCATTATTACCCTACGCATGCTCCTATTTCACCCCCCCACTCAATTGAATGCTTGGGGTCATACCCTACCGACGTCGTCCCTTGAGCACCCTAAGTGCTCGAAATTGTCAAACTTTGATGGGCCCTAGCTTGGAATCCGTGGCACCTGCAAATGTTTCATTTAAACCTACGAGGCCACGAGAGGGGTCCCTACAAAAGCCTATCTCAGTTTTTTAAGTTGCCCTACGATTTTATTAGGGCAGCAATTTTTCGGTTGGCGAAAAAATCATCAGTCTCACTCAATGGAATGTTGTTGCGTGGCCGATTTCTCATTCTTCTCGTTGCGATGATGAATCATCAACTCTGACATGTCAAGTTAGGCATTATTACCCTACGCATGCTCCTATTTTTCCCTCCCACTCAATCAAATGCTTGAGGTCATACCCTACCGGCGTTGTCCCTTGAGCGCCCTAAGTGCTCGAAATTGTCAAACTTTGATGGGCCCTAACTCAAAATTTGTGGCACCTGCAAACAATCCATTTGAACCTATGAGGCCATGAGAGGGGTCGCTATGAAAGCCTATCTTGGTTTTTCATGTTTCCCTATGGTTTTATTAGGGCAACAATTTTTTGATTGGCAAAAAAATCGTCAGTCTCACTCAATGGAATGTTGTCGTGTGGCCGATTTCTCGTTCTGCTCATCGTGATGATGAACCGTGGGCTTTGAGATGTCTAGTTAGGTATTATTACCCTACGCATGCTCCTATTTTGCCCCCCCACTTGATTGAACGCTCGGGGTCATACCCTACCGATGTCGTCCCTTGAGCGCCCTAAGTGCTCGAAATTGTCAAACTTTGACGGGACCTAACTCGGAATTTGTGGCAACTGTGAACGATCTATTTGAACCTATGAGTCCATGAGAGGGGTCCCTACGAAAGCCTATCTCGGTTTTTCAAGTTTCCCTACGGTTTTATTAGGGCAACAATTTTTCGGTTGGCGAAAAAGTCCTCAGTCTCACTCAATGGAATGTTGTCGCGTGGCCGATTTCTCGTTCTTCTCATCGTGATGACGAACCATTGGCTCCGACATGTCCAGTTAGGCATTATTACCCTACGCATGCTCCTATTTTGCCCCCCCACTTGATCGAACGCTCGGGGTCATACCCCACGCATGTGACATCCATGAAGGGATATGAAAGGATATTTTGTAAACAATCAGAAACCTTTAATGATAATCAAGTTGAAGCCTTGAGATTTATGCAATATGGTTCATGTCCAAAACTATACCTTGAAGCCACACACTCTTCCCTCTCCCAACATACAATAATGAGTCACAAGTTAACATAGAATTTGGAAGGATTTGACGAGAGCATTTTGATTTTACTTACGTCTTGTGTATTATAATATAGACCAATTTGCCAATGTGACATCTTCATATGAGAGAAAAGCTTCATTTTATCTCAATACAGTTGTACCTATTTCATTATTAGAAAAAATAAATAAGTTCTGCACTAAACTGCAATAAATAAATTAGTATCCTCTATATTATGGATTTGAATTGATGTTCTCAATTAGTTAGTATTCCTACACCTCACACTCACAAGATTATTAATGAAATGACATTTATGATTCATCAAATGCTGACAAAGTCTAATCAAAGTTCAACTTCAAGATGTATACAACATATCATATTCAACTTAAAGATACATACAACTTACCATATTCAAGCTCATGCCAACCACCACTTGGATATTGTTATATGTCGATTAAAGTACAATATATGTAATAAAACCATATAGTCTTACAAAAAAGCCATCATAGACCATCTATGTCAATTAAAGTACAATTCATTTGTAACAGGGCCACACTCACAATGTGAAGTTGCAAAGCCCTGTGGGAAGCATCAAAATAGAAATTTATTAATCTGACTCATACTACTGTCAAAAGCATCAATGATGCTACTGCTAGAGAACACCATGCTCCATTGTGGAGAGAATATTAGGTGCATCTGATGTCAGCATCTAAAAATGAAAGAATGTTATTCAATTGCCAAAATCTAACTGACTTTATTTTATAAACCATTAATGAATAAAAATAGACAAGGTTACCTAAGTGAAAGTTCGATGACCACCTTGACTAGTCAATGTCAAATGTTTGATTCAATAGATCATCTGTCATGACAATTTGATACACTGCAGATGTGTCCTAGCCACATGCATTTGAATCATCTTCATGATAATAAACACAATAAGACCCACAATTTAATCTCATTAATGCACAAAGGAATATGTACCATCACCAAGAGATGGCCTTGTCAACGACGAATGAGCTAGCATGAACCTGTATTTTTAAGAATTGTTAGTCTACACATAAATTGCATGGATGAACATAAGTGGTGTTGCAAAAATACATCCCTTCCAATTATATCGAGTGTACTCGCTATGTGCATGCAAAAACCGTGTTTCCCCAAAAAAATGTTCATCAATAGACCTGCATTTTGAACACATCCTTAATATGCACGTAACAAACTTGAACATTAAGGTTTAATGATCATTGTTTGAAATGAAATGCATGATAAAAAATAAGGCACCATTAAAGACCTACTACTCAAGTGTGCCTGAAGGGTCATCTCTTTGTTTAAGAGTATCCAGTATTGCTTCATGATCAACAATAGTCACTATACATAGCTCTTTGGTCTTCGGTTTTGCTTGATGCTTCAACAACTTGACATTTGTAGCTATAATAAGGTGTGAATACATTATAATGGTTTTGTGTCTCTCATACTCTTCAAATGTAGGTATGCCATTCTTTCTAATCATGTGTGTTCGCAAACAAGTTCCCACAACAACAACTGAACCTGTAGGATATGTGAACCCATCATCATCTGTCACTGGTTGTGTTAGCTTTTGTTTTCCCTGTACACATCGTGCCAAACAATATTCTGATCTCTCTTCATTCCCTCGCAGTGCAACAACTGCAAAAACATGTCCTGGCTGTACAAGATATGATAGACGATCATACTCAAGTGAACTTTCCATGTCATTGTTTGACAAGGATATTGTTTGAGATAAAGAAGTTAGATAGTGGGGAACCCACGTATCAACCCACTCACTTGACTCGCACTAATCCCAATCACACCAAAGACAAATTTGACAAAAACAAGCCACCGCTCGTGTCCAAATGGTCCATGTACTTGCATCTGAGCTGAGAAATGAATACATCTTTGAAGAATCTTTAATTGTTTGACAATCCAATCTATCTCCCACTGTTCCCTCCTCAACTAACCAAAAGAATCTACTCACTGCTGAATCAAGAGTACCTCCCTGTGACAATGCTGAACTACACCAATCAACAATAGAATGTGCATCAAAGAAATTTGCACCTGAAATCCTCAATTGCTCCTTAACTAGAGCTCTCTTCAAACATGCACCTGCTCCATCATGCTCTCCCTTCCCATGCCTTGCCTCAAAAAAACATCAAATATGAGGTATACACCTCTCCACATACATTCTACTCAACCAATAAAAAATACGGGCATTCTTGAATTGACCCGTACATTTATCTGACCATATTATATGTCGGTCAATTGCAATATCTTTCTCATGCAAGAACTCAAAAAAATTCTTGAAAGAATGTTGCACATACTCGGAGGAGTGTGATCTATCATCACTCATATAAAAATGATACTCCCTGATTATCTTCTGTCCTCTTCTGTACTATCAAGAGCATGTCTATATGTAATATGAACAAAAATAGCAATCTGGACTGAATTGTAGTACTAAGACTGTACCTCATTCTGTGGTTGCAATGTATAGTTCTCTGCAAAATCAACCACCAATACAATAGTGCCAATCGAGAAAGAGTTCTTACACATCCTAAACTGTTGATCCAACCACTGAGACCTATGGGTGTGCCTTGCATATTTGTAGAAAAGATTTTCCTTAAAATCCAAAATAAAATCAGCAATACTCACTTCTCTTGAGACTAATTTGCATCTAGAACCTTCACCTCCACTCTTCAAATTATATTTCACTGTCTCGTATCTTTTTTTCTCAACATAATTATTTCCAAACTCGTGTTCGCTGCCCTCATGAAAACATGAAACAAACTTTGACAACCCACTGCATTCTGAGCACTTCTCATTCAAACAATCATTTCTATAGAAATAGCAGCCATCATCTCTAGGGCATAAAAATAGATCTTGCAAGTCTCTTGATGATCTCGGAAATAGCATTGCACCACACTCCTACAACATCTCATTAGTATGCATCGTAGAACGAATATGACATAAAAGTTCATGGTACATTGAAAACTCCACATGGTACTTGCAACAACAGGTACTGTGAATCTTAAGAGGAACACAATAAAATGGTTTCAAAGATTCAAAGGCCCTTTGTGATATTTGCAAAGTTGGATGTAATTCACAAAAAAATTTGTACAACATTGTTTGGCTTGATTCCAAGAAATGTTTGGGATGCGGTGTGCGGTCTCGGTTGCCGATTCTTAATTTCAAAACGTCCTTTACATTGGGTGACACTCTAGAATTAGAGTGCCAAAATTGTTGAATCTCTTCCCTCACATTGTCAGTCAACTTTCTATCAACACGTGGAAGCCTCCCACCAAATGCCCATGTATCTTATTGAAGTGGATCGTCAAGTCTTTGTCTTCGTGCAAGTTCTCTATCCAAAGTTTTACGGTTTATGTTAAAATCAACACAAGTTTGTCTCATTTGAGGATCCTTCCTCAATTGATGGCTTACTAAGGAGGTTGTAATCACTCTTCGAGCGGCTCTCTTATCTCTTTCTTTGGTATTTTTTCTAATAGAATTGAGAACGTCAAATAGATTTTTTGCAATAATAGAATTTCTCTCCGTCTTCTTGTTCATACAAATCTTCAATTTGTTTAGCAATGGTCTCATCTTTATCATCTTTAGCAATTGAACAAAGAGTTGGCATTGCTTGGTCAATGTCTTATTGCTAAAATTTTGGTTGAAAAGTTTTGTAGCCCACAACTGAACAGTTCTTGTTGACCTCTTGCCTTCAAGATTCGCAATAATGTTCTCATCGATTTCAAATAACCATTTTGGGGTTCTTGAAGGTCTTGGATTTGGAATTTGTCTTTCATCCATGAGAGGGTCTTCATTTCTAAAGTAATTAGGTGTTACATATGGTTCACTTGGTGAGGCAATTCTACCTTCAATGTTAAAGTTTTCCACATTTTCACCTCCTATGTCAAAATTTTCCACATGTTGAGCATTTTCATTATCACTTTCAACATTTTCAATATTTTCACTTTCAAAATTTACATTTTCAATTTCAATTTCCTCTTCAGTTGAAGTAACATTAGCAATATTTAACATCCTTGTCTTCTCCTCCTATGACATTCTCTATCTCTTTCTCTATACACTCCAACTTGGTCATTTGAAAGTTTTCTTTTGCGTTTACACTTCCGACGACTACTACTCCCCATTTCCCTCCACACATATGCTCCTTCGTGATTGACAATGTAAGTTTTCACTTTAAGAATCTCCCAAAAGCACAAATTTGTCTCTAGCTGTTTGAAACCTCGTGATTCTCGACAGAAAACATAGGACCCAGACTATCAGTCGTTGGAATCTACAGAATGACCCACAAAACCTTTTTTCCTTGGTTTTTAGTACTAAAATCGGATATCGGATAAAATCGGATATATCCGATTTTATCCGATATCTGATTTTTGTACAAAAATATGTCATCCCCCAAAAAAATTCCCATTGCCACCATTTATGAACTGTTGCTGCCATTTATGACCTAAACTACAACATGGCAGAAATCCGATATTCGATTTAATCGGATATCAGATTTTATTGGTCATATTTTAGAGAGAGAGAGATAGAAGGAGAGGGAGAGAGGGAGAAAGAGAGAGAGAGAGAGAGAGAGAGAGAGAGAGAGAGAGAGAGAGAGAGAGAGAGAGAAGGAGAGAGAGAGAGAGGGAGACAGAGAGAGAGATAGATATGATCCCTAATGTTATGATTTGGTGTCTTAAGGGGTCCTATGGTGTCGTTAGGGGTCATATGGTGTCTTGTGACACCATCGGACCCCTTAAGACACCAAATAATATTGTAAGGGGTCATATTGTGTCTTACGGGGTCGTAGGACACAATATGACCCCTAACGAAATGATTTGGTGTCTTAAGGGGTCTGATGGTGTCGTTAGGGGTCATATGGTGTCCATAGGGGTCATATGGTGTCCCATGAACCCTTATGACCTCTTAGGACACCATATGACCCCTAATGACACCATATTGGGTTGCTTTAGGTCATATTGTGTCCTAAAGGGTCATATTGTGTCTTAAGGGGTCCTATGGTGTCCCAAGACACCATATGACCCCTATGGACACCATATGACCCCTAACGACACCATAGGACCCCTTAAGACACCAAATCATGTCATTAGGGGTCATATTGTGTCTTATGGGGTCGTAGGACACAATATGACCCCTAACGACATGATTTGGTGTCCTAAGGGGTCTGATGGTGTTGTTAGGGGTCATATGGTGTCCATAGGGGTCATATGGTGTCCCATGGACCCTTATGACCTCTTAGGACACCATATGACCCCTATGACACCATATTGGGTCGCTTTGGGTCATATTGTGTCCTAAGGGGTCATATTGTGTCTTAAGGGGTTCTATGGTGTCCCAAGACACCATATGACCCCTATGGACACCATATGACCCCTAACGACACCATAGGACCCCTTAAGACACCAAATAATGTCATTAGGGGTCATATTGTCTCTTACGGGGTCATAGGACACAATATGACCCCTAATGACATGATTTGGTGTCTTAAGGGGTCTGATGGTGTCGTTAGGGGTCATATGGTGTCCATAGGGGTAATATGGTGTCCCATGAACCCTGATGACCTCTTAGGACACCATATGACCCCTAATGACACCATATTGGGTCGCTTTGGGTCATATTGTGTCCTAAGGGGTTATATTGTGTCTTAAGGGGTCCTATGGTGTCCCAAGACACCATATGACCCCTATGGACACCATATGATCCCTAACGACACCATCAGACCCCTTAAGACACCAAATCATGTTGTTAGGGGTCATATTGTGTCCTACACAGGGTTCTAGGACACAATATGACCCCTAACGACATGATTTGGTGTCTTAAGGGGTCCGATGGTGTTGTTAGGGGTCATATGGTGTCCATAGGGATCATATAGTGTCCCATGAACCCTTATGACCTCTTAGGACACCAAATTACCCCTAATGACACTATATTGGGTCGCTTTGGGTCATATTGTGTCCTAAGGGGTCATATTGTGTCTTAAGGGATCCTATGGTGTCCCAAGACACCATATGACCCCTATGGACACCATATGACCCCTAACGACACCATAGGACCCCTTAAGACACCAAATCATAACTTTAGTGGTCATATTGTGTCTTGCGGGGTCCTATGGTGTAAATATGACCCCTAATGACATGATTTGGTGTCTTAGGGGGTCCTATGGTGTCACAAGACACCATATGACCGCTAACGACACTATAGGACCCCTTAAGACACTAAATCATGTCATTAGGGGTCATAATGTGTCTTACGGGGTCGTAGGACACAATATGACCCCTCACGACATGATTTGGTGTCGTTAGGGGTCATATGGTGTCTTGGGACACCATACGACCCCTTAAGACACAATATGACCCCTTAGGACACAATATGACCCAAAGAAACCCAATATGGTGTCACTAGGGGCCATATGGTGTCCGAAGAGGTCATAAGTGTTCATGGGACACCATATGACACCATAGGACCCCTTAAGACACCAAATCATGTCGTTAGGGGTCATTTTATGTCTTACGGGGTTGGACAAAATATGACCCATAACGACACAATATGGTGTCTTAAGGGGTCTTATGGTGTCACAAGACACCATATGACCCCTAACAACACCATAGGACCCCTTAAGAGACCAAATCATAACATTAAGGGTCATATTGTGTCTTACGGGGTCGTAGGACACAATATGACCCCTAACGACATGATTTGGTGTCTTAATGGGTCTGATGGTGTCGTTAGGGGTCATATGGTGTCCATAGGGGTCATATGCTATCCCATGAACCCTTATGACCTCTTAGGACACCATATGACCCCTATGACACCATATTGGGTCGCTTTGGGTCATATTGTGTCCTAAGGGGTCATATTGTGTCTTAAGGGGTTCTATGGTGTCCCAAGACACCATATGACCCCTATGGACACCATATGACCCCTAACGACACCATATGACCCCTTAAGACACCAAATAATGTCATTAGGGGTCATATTGTCTCTTACGAGGTCATAGGACACAATATGACCCCTAACGACATGATTTGGTGTCTTAAGGGGTCTGATGGTGTCGTTAGGGGTCATATGGTGTCCATAGGGGTAATATGGTGTCCCATGAACCCTTATGACCTCTTAGGACACCATATGACCCCTAATGACACCATATTGGGTCGCTTTGGGTCATATTGTGTCCTAAGGGGTTATATTGTGTCTTAAGGGGTCCTATGGTGTCCCAAGACACCATATGACCCCTATGGACACCATATGATCCCTAACGACACCATCAGACCCCTTAAGACACCAAATCATGTTGTTAGGGGTCATATTGTGTCCTACACAGGGTTCTAGGACACAATATGACCCCTAACGACATGATTTGGTGTCTTAAGGGGTCCGATGGTGTTGTTAGGGGTCATATGGTGTCCATAGGGATCATATGGTGTCCCATGAACCCTTATGACCTCTTAGGACACCAAATTACCCCTAATGACACTATATTGGGTCGCTTTGGGTCATATTGTGTCCTAAGGGGTCATATTGTGTCTTAAGGGGTCCTATGGTGTCCCAAGACACCATATGACCCCTATGGACAACATATGACCCCTAACGACACCATAGGACCCCTTAAGACACCAAATCATAACTTTAGTGGTCATATTGTGTCTTGCGGGGTCCTATGGTGTAAATATGACCCCTAATGACATGATTTGGTGTCTTAGGGGGTCCTATGGTGTCACAAGACACCATATGACCGCTAACGACACTATAGGACCCCTTAAGACACTAAATCATGTCATTAGGGGTCATAATGTGTCTTACGGGGTCGTAGGACACAATATGACCCCTCACGACATGATTTGGTGTCGTTAGGGGTCATATGGTGTCCATAGGGGTCATATGGTGTCTTGGGACACCATACGACCCCTTAAGACACAATATGACCCCTTAAGACACAATATGACCCAAAGAAACCCAATATGGTGTCACTAGGGGCCATATGGTGTCCGAAGAGGTCATAAGTGTTCATGGGACACCATATGACACCATAGGACCCCTTAAGACACCAAATCATGTCGTTAGGAGTCATATTATGTCTTACGGGGTTGGACAAAATATGACCCGTAACGACACAATATGGTGTCTTAAGGGGTCTTATGGTGTCACAAGACACCATATGACCCCTAACAACACCATAGGACCCCTTAAGAGACCAAATCATAACATTAAGGGTCATATTGTGTCTTACGGGGTCGTAGGACACAATATGACCCCTAACGACATGATTTGGTGTCTTAATGGGTCTGATGGTGTCGTTAGGGGTCATATGGTGTCCATAGGGGTCATATGCTATCCCATGAACCCTTATGACCTCTTAGGACACCATATGACCCCTAATGACACCATTTTGGGTCGCTTTGGGTCATATTGTGTCCTAAGGGGTCATATTGTGTCTTAAGGGGTCCTATGGTGTAAATATGACCCCTAACGACATGATTTGGTGTCTTAAGGGTTCATATGGTGTCATAAGACACCATATGACCCCTAACGACACCATAGGACCCCTTAAGACACAAAATCATGTCATTAGGTGTCATATTGTGTCTTATAGGGTCATAGGACACAATATGACCCCTCACGACATGATTTGGTGTCGTTAGGGGTCATATGGTGTCCATAGGGGTCATATGGTGTCTTGGGACACCATAGGACCGCTTAAGACACAATATGACCCCTTAGGACATGATATGACTCAAAGCGACCCAATATGGTGTCACTAGGGGTCATATGGTGTCCTAAGAGGTCATAAGGGTTCATGGGACACCATATGACACCATAGGACCCCTTAAGACACCAAATCATGTCGTTAGGGGTCATATTGTGTCTTAGGGGGTCGTAGGACACAATATGACCCCTTACGACACAATTTGGTGTCTTAAGGGGTCTTATGGTGTCACAAGACACCATATGACCCCTAACGACACCATAGGACCCCTTAAGACACCAAATCATAACTGTTGGATTTTGCCAAGATCAAGGGCACAATGAAAAGCATAAAAGAGACAATAGAATGACAAGAACAAACTGTATTCTCATCAATATAAAAATGATCAACTGGATTAACCAATACAATGAATAGAGGCCTGCTTATATAGGCAAGGCCATATGGATGTATGAGCACACAAATATGACAAGTGGCTCAATGAGAAACAAGGGTAGGTAGGAAATAGGTGTGGGTAGGTAGGAGAAATAATATAATATTCCACATGAGGTGGATCACCCACCGAAGGTGGAATTATCACTCCACAATAAGTGGATATGATAGTGTAATAACAAGATCAACACCATAAGAGGTGGAATTTCTCCTACACACACTATCCCAATGAGGCACAAACACCCAAGTGTCTCATATCCAAACTACTATGTAATGCATTATCCTAAGTAAACTTAAGTAAGTGTAATAATATCCATGATGAATAATTATTTACACCAACACCCCCCCTTAAGTGCAACTTAGGGGAATGCACTTAAGTCTACAATGCAACTAAGCAAGATGGGTCCCGGCTACAAGGCCATGATAGGTACCCATGTACAACATGCAAATGCAAGCAAAACAATGCAATGCAATCTCTCACAACCGGAGAAAAGGAGAAAACCCAGTGGGAAAAAACTCCCCCCCAAAAGAGAGATGAATGTACAAAAGAATCTCAAGGAGGAAGGACAAAACCTCAAAGAGGAAAAAGTCCCCCCCAGAAGATAGGAAGGAGAAGTCAGCTGACCCCCCCTAATGACACATCCCGCACCCCCAAGAGAGCTCGCAACTGCTGGAACTTACTCTCGGTGAAAGGTTTGGTGAATATGTCAGCAACCTGCTCTGCTGTAGAACAATACTGCAAATCAATGACCTGCTCCTGGATGAGCTCTCGGATATAGTGCATATGAATCTCGATGTGTTTGGTCCGCTGGTGCTGGACCGGGTTCTTCGAGATGGCAATGGCACTCTGATTGTCGCAATATAGGACTGTCGGCCGTGGAGTAGTGAATCCAAACTCTGTGAGAATCTGCTGGAGCCAAATGGTCTCAGTCGCTGCGTTAACAGCGCCTCGATACTCAGCCTCAGTCGAAGAGAGAGCAATAGCATGTTGCTTCTTGCTCTGCCAACAAATGGGGCCCGAACCAAGGTGAAAACTGTAACCAGAAGTAGACTTACGATCAACTAGATCGCCAGCCCAATCGGAGTCTGTGTAACCAACCAAGCGAAGTCCTGTGCCTGCTGCATAGTGAATCCCATAGTGATGTGTACCCTGGATGTAATGTAGAATGCGTTTGGCGGCTTTCCAATGAAGCTCATGTGGTTCCTGCATGAAGCGGGAAACCATGCCAACTGCAAATGAAATATCAGGGCGTGTATGAGTCAAGTAGATGAGACTACCCACAAGCTGACGATACAAAGTGGCATCAACTAGTGGAGAAGAACACTGAGCCTCAAGCTTGACTCCTGAAAGAAAGGGAGTCGGGGCAGGCTTACAATCAGCCATATGAAAGCGTGCAAGTAGATCAAGAGCATACTTGGGCTGCGATAGAGTAATCCCGGAAGATGACTGTGAAATCTCAATCCCGAGAAAGTAGTGCAAAAGACCCAAGTCAGTCATAGAAAATCTGTCATGCAAAGCAGATTTGACCCTGCTAATGATGGATGCAGTACTCCCTGTAATGATCAAGTCATCAACATAGAGTACTAGTATCAAGTGAGAGTCATCCTGTCGCAGAATGTAGACATTCGGATCGGAATGACACCTGGTGAAACCTGCAGAGAGTAGAAAGGAATCCATCTTGGCATACCAAGCCCTGGGGGCCTGCTTAAGGCCATAGATAGATTTCCTCAATCTGCAAACCAAAGAAGTATCCTGGATGAAACCCTGTGGCTGCTCCATATAAATCTCCTCATCTAGATCACCATGAAGAAAGGCACTCTTCACATCCATCTGATGTACAACCCAACCATGAGCTGCAGCTATAGCAAGTGTCAAACGAATGGAGTTCATCTTAGCTACGGGTGCAAAGGTCTCAGTATAGTCAACACCTGCAACCTGCGAGAAACCTTTGGCAACAAGCCGAGCCTTATACTTATCCACACTACCATCCGCTGCAAACTTGGTCCGATAGATCCACTTACATCGAACCATCTTTCTCCCCTTAGGGAGATATACTAGATCCCATGTGTTGTTCCTCATCAAGGAACTATACTCTTCCTCCATAGCTTGGTCCCACTCAGGAACCCCTGATGCTTCCCTGAATGTCTGTGGATCGGAAGCGGTAGCTATAAATGCATGTGGATGATCCTGATGTTGTGATCGTGTTCTCCGTGTATCCAAAGGATCCCCAACAAGAGAACCCGCGGACTCAAGTGTCTGTCGAGCCCAACGAGGTCTAGGTGGAGGTGGAGAATGAGGCACCTCAACTACAAATGGACCCTGCGGAGGTGTAACCCTGCGAGTCGGAGTTGAGGGAGTCTCATCATCTGAATCACTAACATCTCCATCCACAATGGAGGAAGGTGGAGGAGGTAGAGAGGCTAAGCTAGGAGAGCTTTCCTCAAAGTGAACACTCCTCTCAATGAATACCTCATGTGTCTCTGGATCCATTAATCTATATGCCTTAACACCCTCAGGATATCCAACAAATATGCAAGGCCGACTCTGTGGTTCCAATGCCTTGCGTTTCTGTGGCAGAATGAGAGCCCATGCTGGACACCCAAAGACTCTGAAATGTCTCACAATCGGTTTCCTACCAACCCAAGCTTCAAAAGGAGTAATACCTTGTAAAGCTTTGTGAGGAACCCGATTCTGGATGTGTGTGGCACAACTGATAGCCTCTGCCCAAAAGGCGGGATCAAGAGAACGTGCATGAATCATACAGCTAGCCATTTCTTTGAGAGTTCGATTCTTGCGTTCTGCAACCCCATTCTGCTGTGGAGTGTATGCAACAGAATGCTGAAGATCAATCCCCTCAAATGTACAAAAGTCCTCAAGTCTCTTGTTCACATATTCCCTGCCATTATCTGTACGAAGAATCTTGATCACTTTCCCTGATTGCTTTTCCACACGAGCCTTGAAGTCCTGAAATCTGTCAAATACTTCACTCTTATGAATGAGAAAGTAGACCCAAGTGAAGCGGGAGTAGTCATCAATGAAGGTAAGAACATAGCGGGCCTTACTAAATGAAGGTGCTGGAAATGGACCTGCTACATCACTGTGAACAAGTTGAAGAACTTCCAAAGCTCTCCAAGTTTTCTCTTTATCAAATTTCTCTTCGGGATGCTTGCCCATGGAACAACCTGAACATACACCCTCTGAAAAGCTGATTCGAGGAAGACCTGTGACCATGTCTTTAGTGCTGAGCTGCTGTAGATAGCGGTAGTTGAGGTGACCAAACCGCTCATGCCATAGCTTACTTTCTGAATTTGAATGAGTAAGCAAGGCCCTAGAAGGTGAACGTGGCACAAAGTGGGAAAATGAGTAAAGCCTTGAGTTGTCATTGACTTGTCCCACTGCTACCAAGGCATCATCATCAAGTTCTTTTACCACAACTGAATCTGGTGTAAACTCAACCTTTTTCCCATTCCCATAGTGAGTGATTTGGTAGATGGAGAGAAGGTTGGTAGACAAGTTAGGAACATAGAGAACATTTTCAAATGTTCCATCATCCATGTCAACTGAACCTTTCCCTTCAACCTCTACTTGTGTATCATCACCTATGTAAATGTGAGGTACCTTGGATGGCTCTAATGAAGAAAACTGCTCCTTTGTAGAACCCATGTGATAGGAGGCACCCGAGTCAAGTATCCATTGCTGTGAAGAACCTGTTTTAGCCACAAATGCTTGCCCTTTTCCTTTTGACTGTGAGGAGGAAGAAGATGAATCCTTCTTTGTGTAGGCGGATGGCAAGTTGATGTTGTTTTTCTTGAGAAGATTGGTTAACTCATCAACTTGCTTTGCGTGGCATCGATGCTCATCATGACCATACTTTTTGCAATATGCACAAGTTGGTTTATCCTTCTTAGGTGTAGTCCCCTTCTTGGAAGAGGATTGTTGATTGCCTTGTGATGGAGAGGATGATTGTCCTTTTTCTTGTTGTGGTTGAGACTTAGATTGCTTCTTCTTCTTGTTGGAATTTTTGCCTTGACTTCCTTGATTTCCTTGATTTGCTACCAAAGCCTTGGACTTTGAAGACTTGAGAAGCCCCATGTTCAACAACTTGGATTGTTCCAATATCAACATTTCTGTGAAAGCTTCAAAAGAAGGCATAACATAAGAACTCCCCACTGTCAAACGATGAGTTTGGAAGCTTGATACAAATGCTGCATACTCTGGTGCAAGCTTGTCCAACAAGTTGAATATCAATTGAGCATCCTTTTTGTCTATTCCACAATCCTTTAGCTTTGCTCTTAGCTCATTTGCTTTGGTTACATAATCTTGGATTGTATCAAAATTCTTGGGATCTAAGTTGGTGAGCTCATTATCAATCTGGTAGCCTCTGATTTCATCAACTTGTCCATACAATTTCTGAAACATATCCCAAGCCTCTTTAATTGTTTTACACTTCTCAATGTGGAAAATGAGGTCATCTGATACATACTTGCGTAAGGTTCCAAGAGCCATGCAATTCTTAGTGAGCCATTCTAAGTGAGCATTTGGATCAGCCTTAGGATCAGGTGGTGCTGTTATTGTTCCATCTATGTAGTGTGTGAGACCCTTTTCCATTAGTTTACTCCATACTTTAATTTTCCATGATGCATAATTATGTGGAGTTAATGGTGGAAACTTATTAGGACTCATTGCAACAAGAATGGAAAGAGCACAAAAGAGGCACAATCACACAAGACACCCCCCCAAATTCACTCAATCAAAGAACCCCCCCAAATGTGATGATTTTGGCACTTTATAAGTAGTGCGTATACAATGGGCCACTTGCAAAAAATGGCAAAGTGGACTTCTGATTTACAATTTTACAACTGCCTCAAGAAGGCCAAAAGAGACTCAACTGAAAATGCAAGAGATCTAGCTAAGATCCAAGCAATTTACAAGTACCTAATAGGCCAAATAAGACCAATATCTGAAAGTACAATTTTCACTCAAAATCTCTGAAATCTGATCATAGATTCTGAAAGTAGACGAAAAAAATAAGCACTTTCAAAAAAAACGGCACCTGAAAAGGAGGTCGTATGAGCTCAAACGAGGCCTTTGAAGTTGCAGAATTGAGGATTGGACAGGTACAGCTGAGAGAATCCGAAAATTCCAAAAAACCTGTGCATCAAAATCAGAAAATAACCACACCACTGCGAAGATCACGAAATTTTAGCCCATTTCAAAAAAAATTGCACCAAAAAAGGAGCAAAAATGAGCAAGATATGGCCTTCCAAAGTTGGACTGCAAAACTGAAAAGCCCAATGGAGAGGGGTTTAAAAATTTTCAAAAAATGCTGATGTGGCGCTGACATCATCTAAACACTGTCTTAAATTTGACGGCCGTATGACCGTCATGAAAACTTCGCTGCCTGGCTGACTGGGCGTCCGTACTGTACGGACGGATGACTCGGCCTGCTGACTGTGCAGTCCGTACTGTACGGAAATGATGACTGTGCAGGCTGATGTGTGCGTCCGTACTGCTGACTGTGCGTACGGTTGCCTACGTGTCCGGATGATGTGTCAGTACGGTTGCCTGCGTGTCCGGATGATGTGTCAGTACGGTTGCCTGCGTGTCCGGATGATGTGTCAGACGCGTGGCGGGTTCTGTGCTCGGACGGCTGCTGGAGGCGAGTTCATGGGTGCCGGAGCAGGTGTCGTGTAGGGGCTTCCGGCAGTGACACGGCGGAACACGGTGGCAGAAGGAGAGACGGTGGCTCCGGGAGCTGCCGGAACAGGTGGCGCCGGGAGTTGCCGGGAGAGGTTGCTGCAGACGGCTGGGCGCCGGAACAGAGGACGAGGGAGGCACTGGCGCGGCAGACGGAGCGGTGTACGGAGTCCGGGTCTGCGGCAATTGTGACCTGCGAACCTGCAGGTACGGCAAGCACGGGGGGGGTCTTCGGACCCCCCAAAAAAATTCCCTTTTTTTTGAAAAAATATTTTGGGTTTGGTTTTTTTTGATATATTTTCAATTTTTTTTTTGATTTTTTTTTTTTTTTTTTTGATTTTCAAAACAATATTCAGAAAAACAAAAAATATATATTTTTTTTTTTTTGAAAAAATATATAAAAAATCGAAAATCCGTACGATATAGCCAAATTGGGGAAAAAAATTTTTCCTCACCAAAATAGGTCGACTTTATAGTCAAAATTTATGGAAATGGCCTCCCGGATTCAACGGTGATGTCCAAATCGCTGTATGATGCCTCCAAAAAATGAAGATCCCCAAATCCGAAAATAGAAGCCTTCCACGATGTCTCCAAAAACTGATCAACGAAGCCCCAATAGCTCTGATACCATGTTGGATTTTGCCAAGATCAAGGGCACAATGAAAAGCATAAAAGAGACAATAGAATGACAAGAACAAACTGTATTCTCATCAATATAAAAATGATCAACTGGATTAACCAATACAATGAATAGAGGCCTGCTTATATAGGCAAGGCCATATGGATGTATGAGCACACAAATATGACAAGTGGCTCAATGAGAAACAAGGGTAGGTAGGAAATAGGTGTGGGTAGGTAGGAGAAATAATATAATATTCCACATGAGGTGGATCACCCACCGAAGGTGGAATTATCACTCCACAATAAGTGGATATGATAGTGTAATAACAAGATCAACACCATAAGAGGTGGAATTTCTCCTACACACACTATCCCAATGAGGCACAAACACCCAAGTGTCTCATATCCAAACTACTATGTAATGCATTATCCTAAGTAAACTTAAGTAAGTGTAATAATATCCATGATGAATAATTATTTACACCAACAATAACATTAGGGGTCATATTATGTCTTACGGGGTCGTAGGACACAATATGACCCCTAACGACATGATTTGGTGTCTTAAGGGGTCGGATGCTGTCGTTAGGGGTCATATGGTGTTCATAGAGGTCATATGGTGTCCCATGAACCCTTATGACCTCTTAAGACACCATATGACCCCTAATGACACCATCTTTGGTCGCTTTGGGTCATATTGTGTCCTAAGGGGTCATATTGTGTCTTAAGGGGTCCTATGATGTAAATATGACCCCTAACGACATGATTTGGTGTCTTAAGGGGTCCTATGGTGTCACAAGACACCATACGATTCATAACAACACCATAGGACCCCTTAAGACACCAAATCATATTATGTCCTAAGGGGTCATATTGTGTCTTAAGGGGTCCTATGGTGTCCCAAGACACCATATGACCCCTATGGACACCATATGACCCCTAACGATACCAAATCATGTCACTAGGGGTCATATTGTGTCTTACCGGGTCGTAGGACACAATATGACCCCTAACGACATGATTTGGTATCGTTAGGGGTCATATGGTGTCTTGGGACACCATAGGACCCCTTAAGACATAATATGACCCCTTAGGACATAATATGACCCGAAGCGACCCAATATGGTGTCACTAGGGGTCATATGGTGTCCTAAGAGGTCATAAGGGTTCATGGGACACCATATGACACCATAGGACCCCTTAAGACACCAAACCATGTTGTTAGGGGTCATATTATGTCTTATGGGGTCGTAGGACACAATATGACCCCTAACGACACAATTTGGTGTCTTAAGGGGTCTTATAGTGTCACAAGACACCATATGACCCCTAACGACACCATAGGACCCTTTAAGACACCAAATCATAACATTAGGGGTCATATTGTGTCTTACGGGGTTGTAGGACACAATATGACCCCTAACGACATGATTTGGTGTCTTAAGGGGTCTGATGGTGTCGTTAGGCGTCATATGGTGCCCATAGGGGTCATATGGTGTCCCATGAACCCTTATGACCTCTTAGCACACCATATGACCCCTAATGACACCATATTGGGTCACTTTGGGTCATATTGTGTCTTAAGGGGTCATATTGTGTCTTAAGGGGTCGTATGTTGTAAATATGACCCCTAACGACATGATTTGGTGTCTTAAGGGGTCCTATGGTGTCATAGGACACCATATGACACCTAACAACACCATAGGACCCCTTAAGACACCAAATCATGTCATTAGGGGTCATATTGTATCTTACTGGGTCGTAGGACACAATATGACCCCTAACAACATGATTTGGTGTCGTTAGGGGTCATATGGTGTCTATAGGGGTCATATGGTGTCTTGGGACACCATAGGACCCCTTAAGACACAATATGACCCCTTAGGACACAATATGACCCAAAGCGACCCAATATGGTGTCACTATGGGTCATATGGTGTCCTAAGAGGTCATAAGGGTTCATGGGACACCATAGGACCCCTTAAGACACCAAATCATGTTGTTAGGGGTCATATTGTGTCTTATGGGGTCGTAGGACACAATATGACCCCTAACGACACAATTTGGTGTTTTAAGGGGTCTTATGGTGTCACAAGACACCATGTGACCCCTAACGACACCATAGGACCCCTTAAGACACCAAATCATAACATTAGGGGTCATATTGTGTCTTACGGGGTCGTAGGACACAATATGACCCCTAACGACATGATTTGGTGTCTTAAGGGGTCCGATGGTGTCGTTAGGGGTCATATGGTGTCCATAGGGATCATATGGTGTCCCATGAACCCTTATGACCTCTTACGACACCATATGACCCCTAATGACACCATATTGGGTCGCTTTGGGTCATATTGTGTCCTAAGGAGTCATATTGTGTCTTAAGGGGTCCTATGGTGTCCCAAGACACCATATGACCCCTACGAACACCATATGACCCCTAATGACACCATAGGACCCCTTAAGACACCAAATCATGTTGTTAGGGGTCATATGGTGTCCTAAGGGGTCATAGACCACAATATGACCCAAAGCGACCCAATATGGTGTCATTAGGGGTCATACGGTGTCCTGAGAGGTCATAAGGGTTCATTGGACATCATATCACATAACTATCATTAGGGGTTACAGTTATGGGCCGTAAGACACAATATGAACCCTAACGACATGATTTGGTGTCTTAAGGGGTCCTATGGTGTCCCAAGACACCATATGACCCCTAACGACACCATAGGACCCCTTAAGACACCCAATTGTGTCGTTAGGTGTCATATGGTCTCTCTCTCTCTCTCTCTCTCTCCCTCCCTCCCTCTCTCTCTCTCTCTCCGCCTCTCCTCTCTCTCTCTCTCTCCCTCTCTCTCTCTCTCTCTCTCTCTTTCTCCCTCTTTCCCTCTCCTCCCTCTATCTCTCTCCCTCCCTCCCTCTCTCTCTCTCTCTCTCTCTCTCTCCCTCTCTCCCTCTCCTCCTCTCTCTCCCTTTCTCCCTCTCTCCCTCTCCTTCTCTCTCTCTCTCTAAAATATGATCAATAAAATCTGATATCCGATTTTTGCCATGTGGCAGTTTACTTCATAAATGGCGGCAAAGGGAAGTTCTTTGGGGATCGCAAATTTTTGTACAAAAATCGGATATCAGATTTTATCCAATATCCGGTTTTTGTACTCAAATTTTCAAATTTCAAATTTTGGCTCGGGAATGCTTTGGTATTAGGCTTGGAAGTGACAAGCCTGGAAAGTCAACTGAAAAAACGTGTTTTTCAGTATTCCTTGATTTTCCAGACTTTACACTGGTGGCTGACGACTTTTTTTGTAGCCAAAATTGATAAAACGAAAAGGGTTTTTTAAGGATGTTCCCAGCTTTCCAACAATGTAAGGCTTGTCTTATTTCGACTTTAGTAAAAAATTATTATTTATTTTCTAATTGAATTCTGACAATAGTCCTGATTGATATAATGATTGAAAAAAACTCATAACTTTCAAACGGTATAACATTTTTTGAAACCGAAACATGCATCACATCCTATGCTTCATCTACTATAGGGAAAAATTAAAAAAATTAAATTTCATAAGGTTTTGACCAAGTTAAGGTGGTCAGATGTAGGAGTTTCTGAATTTCTGAAAAGTTGTAGTAAAAAATCATAAATAATTATTTAATTCATAAAAAAATTTAAAAAAATATGTGTCACATCCGGACATGAGTCTAATACTTTTATTATAAATATTATAAAAAAATATTAAGGTTTGATTGTGATTAGGGTGGTCAGACATACGTCTACTTATTTTTTTCCTGAAATTTTAGTACCACTGCATTGAAATTTGAAATTTTCATCAAATAGGATTTTTTTTTTTTTCCGAAAAACAACTAGTAGCTTAGAAACTACATTCAATTTTCTATATATTCTCTTCTTACATATTTTAAAAATAATGTTCACAACTTATTCAAATTTTCATGTCAAGTTGCATAACTCTGATTTTTCTAATATTTCATTGCCACTTAAGGGCCTGTTTTGGCACACCATGATCTTGCACATACCCGTTTGTCATACATGCAATTTTTTTCCTTTCTTGGTGTAGCGTCCTAAAATTGTGACACTTGCAATTTCGACTGCATTTCGGTCTTCACGATGGCGACGCAACATGCAACCTGAATGGAGACCCCGAAACCTGATTATGACATTGAAAACTGCATTTTTCAAGTACCCTAGCTTGAACCTCCTTGCACCCTGCTGTCCTGGGAGGTGGGACCAGAGCGCCCAGCACCCTGGTCCCTAGGACCATGGCGCTCAGCGCCCTGGTCCCTGGGTCCTATTTTGGGCCCGGTCTCCTAAGGGGTCTCGGGTCTTTTTGTTTGCAATTTGGAAATTAACTTTCCTGGTCGGCCTAAGGTCGGGAAAATCAGTCTATCGGCCCTAATTGACAAGTATATAAACTACATTTTTCTCTCTCATTGGGATATAACACATACATGATGAAAAAGGCGTGGAAACTATACTCAAGCATTCAAGCATTCAAGCATTCCTTATAAGTCTCCATTCAAGGCTAAGTGTTGCATTCAAGACAAGGATTCAACCATTGAAGAGGAGATCACATACTACTACAACATACAACATACAACATCTAAACCTTCGCACATAAGGATACAAACATCCTTAGAACAAGGTATTAGTACTTGTTTTACAGTCATTTACATTTACAGCTCTTGCTCATTTCTTGGTTAATTCCAAAACCGGGGTTTGACCTAAAGGCAAACCCCTAATCCCTAACCCCCCAATCGTCTTCACTTTTCTGTGTGTAGGTTGCAGGTACGCGGCTGAGATTGAAGATCTGGAATCCTTGTGCAGAGACGAACAGATCCCCCTTCGTTTCGCGGATTTTTCGGAGGACCGTGGCGCCGGGCGCCATCGTCTCGACAACTTTTGCTCAAATTTGCAGGACAACGCCGTATCAACATTTTACTACTAATTCCAGGTCCGCAGCTTCATACTGTATTCCTATCTCAGTTTATAAGTGAATCTTTGTCACTTTTCTATGCATTCCTAGCTTAATTCCTCTATGCACATTCTTTACAAAAGAGGGTAGCCTTGCTTTCTTAACCCTTGAAATTCATTTAGCATCCAATCTTGCATTGCGTGGGATTGGATCTTGTGGGTTTCAACCCCTCTTTTGAATGTAAAGTCTCCCCCCTAAGTGAAAACCATCGAATCCTAGCGAACCTCCCTTCTCTCTCCTTGGAGTTGGAAGAGGGGAGAGCAACTAGGGTTCGATCGCGATTTTTCCGCTTTACATTTTGGTGAACCCGACGTGAACATCCTTTCTGATTTTTCATGCTTAGATCTGAAAAATTTGATTACATTTCCATGTTTGATCTTTTGCAAAATTTTAGAGGTGATTGCATAAAAACCCTAAAATTTCTTTTTAGTAATTAAACTTGTGAAATATTTAATGGTTAATGCTTGTTTCAGATCTGTCCTTCTATTACAAATTATCAATTCATATCTATGCTTTAATTTTGAAAATTAAGTGGTTAAGTGTCAAAACCCTAATTTTTGAAACCCTCTTGATTCAACCTTTGTTCGACAATTTCAGTGATCAAAACATCTCCAAATCAGCTGTAACTTTGGATTCCGCAATAAAATCACAATATCTTTCATCCCTGAAAATTTGGAAAAAAGTTGCGAGGACCGTGGCGCCGAGCGCCATCGTCCCCGACATTTTTTTCCGAAATTTTGGGAGCGAGATCTTACTGTATTTTTCTGCTAAAATCCAGAATTTTGGCTGATTTTATCAATTTTAACACCTTCAAAATTACAGTCAAAGTTGGTCTTGTGATTGCTTGGATTAAGGCTTTTAAACATTCAAAAATCATTGAAACTGAAATTTTGTGTCAAAATTGTGTTCTTACTGTCCTAAATCTGAAAAGTGTGTTTGCATTCATTAAAAATTTCAGTGCTTTATTCAAATTCTTGCATTTTGTGACTTTTGAAATTAAGTGCTTAATTACAACAACTTTGATTTCCGCTTTCAAAATTGAATTTTGCGTGAAATTGAGTCAATTTTTTAAATTTCAAAATTTGCATTGCTCTTGACATTCCCTCTAAAATCATAAAATTCAAAATTTCAGTTTCCCTCTCTTTTTCAAAATTCAAATTTTGCATTTTTCGACAATCTTGGTAGGGTTCAATTTTGAGATTGCAACTTTAATTTGGCCTATCTACAGATCGTAAAATCACTCAATTTTTTCAGATTAGCTCTAAAATCATCATACCTTTCATCCCTGCAAATTTCAAAAAAAGTTGCAAGGACCGTGTTGCACTCCGAGCGCCATGGTCCTGGACATTTTTTCCGAAATTTCGGGAGACTGTCGTGATTGCATTTAACAGCTTAAATCCAGAAGATTGGCTGATTTTATTGAAAATTGCTACCTCTAAAATCAAAATTTTCTCTCCTTCTCTAGTGCATGAGTTTTACAACAATAAGCCCTACTTACACTATTCCCGTTAGACGAAGCCGTAGAATTAAGTCTTTCCGAGGTTTAACTACTGAGGAGATGGAACCTAATTTGAATAGCCTTTTTAACGAGGACATGGGTAATTCCTCTAATCCTCCTAATGATGAAGAAGCTCTCCATGAGGTTTCTGTCGAACAAATTTCGAAATTGGATAACCAATTTGATGATTTTCACCAATGGATGTCTCATGAGTACCCTGATAGTGAAGCTCTTCCTTTAATTGAGGGTCTAAAACATATGCTTCAAAGTGATAAGAATGGAATTGATATTTTGCGTGGTATTTCACACATTGTGAATTCGAACGTGATGCCTATGAAGAGTTGTGCCGAAACTTTAGGTTATACACAACCTCCTACACAAGTCAATCATTCTATTCCTTTGATGACTTCTATTGCTAGCATACCTACCTTTACATCAAACATAATGGCTACTTCTACACAAGACATTCCTCCTGTGATCACTAGTCATGGGGGCAATCCTTCCTTTTCAATTAACCCTCTTCCTTCATTCAATCCGACTTTTTCATTCATTCCTTCAATGAGTGTTCCTATTACATCTTCACAAATGAACATGACGCAAGGGGGCAATTCATTTAATCATTCCATTCCTCCTTGTAGTGTTCCTCCTGTCCAATCATCTCCTATGACTAATTATCATAGGGTCCCACCACCTTACTCTTTACCTTCTTTCAATAACATAACACCTCCATCTCAATCTAACACATCTAATATGAACTCTTCGACTGAAGCGACCATTAACAATCTTGCACAAACTGTCTCTTCTTTACAGCAACAAATTGCCTCTATGAATCAATCTAAGTTTAGTGTGCCCACATTTGATGTTGCGAGCCCACTTTCTCTTGACATTGTTCGAGCTATTCCCCCTAAACATGTTGAAATTCCACATTTGGAACTTTATAATGGTAAAGGTGATCCTCTAACACATGTCAAGACTTTTCAAACAATATGTACTGATTTTGCTTATGACCCAAGGTTGCTTGCAAAACTATTCACGAGAACATTAAGAGACAAAGCCCTACAATGGTATTGCTCATTGCCTTCTTATTCTATTACTTCTTTCGAACAACTTGCAAATGCTTTCATTCAACAATTTCAAAACAATATAAGTCCTAAAGTTACTTTGATTGATTTAATGCATTGTAAACAAGGTGTTAAAGAAAAAGTGACTGATTTCATTGGTAGATATAAGCATTTGTATGCTCAAATTTCTTTTCCAGTGCCTGACAATGATATTCAAAGAATCTTTATTTCTAATTTACAAAAAGATATTCGAGACAAACTTCTGTTTTCTGAGTTTACTTCTTTCCAACAGTTGTGTGCCACTCTTCACAATTATCAACTGACTGTGAGTCAAATGGAACAATCACATCCTATGGCTCCGAGTGATAAGGGTGATAGCAGTCAACAACCATTTGGTAAGTTTAAACCGAACAGAGACTCCATCAAATTCAATGAAAACATCATCAACAACAATGTGAATGCAGCATCAGGTGTGCCTCCTATTTCTAAATTTTTCAAGAAAGAAAGAAAGTATACTCCTTTGAATGAATCATTGCATAGTATTATGAATAAATTATTGGAACAAAATGTGCTTACTCTTCCTCCTATAAGACAAATTGATCCTGCAAAGATTACTTCACCCTATTTTGATCATAAAGCTTTTTGTCATTTTCACCGTCAGCCTGGTCATGATACTGAAAAATGTTTTTCTTTAAAGGGTAAAATTCAAGATTTGATTGATAATAATACTATTTCTGTTTCTGGAGTGAATGATAAAGGCAATACATCTGTAGCTCCTCCTAATCAAAATCTTCAGATTTTCACTGATCCATTACCTTCTCATACCTCTAATGCGGTTGAGACTAACGATTCCTCTCTTTCATCTGATGGTCTTGTGTCTATGACTCCAAATGTGATTAACTTTGTAGAGCAGCAAGAAAACCCTAAAGAACCTTCCATCACATTTGATTCCAATGAAACCATTAGGGCACCTGATGGTCCTTTATACATAGTTGCAAAAGTCAAGAATACACCTTGCCGTGGAGTGCTTATTGATCCTTCGTGCATGGTTAATGTTATTACTGAAGAATTTCTTTTTACTTTGCAATTGAATCAAGTGATTTATGACAAAACAGATGTGATTGTGAAACTATTTGATGCATTTTCTTCTCCTGCAATTGGTTCTATTACATTGCCTATTGAGGTCCATAACAAATCCCTTGATGTGAACTTTGCTATTATTCCATCTTCCGAACACTTTCGTGTGAAGCTTGGCTATCCTTGGCTATCTTCCATGAAAGCTATTGCTTCTCCTATTCATAAAAGTTTGAAATTTCCCCATAATGGTGAAGTTGTTATTGTCAATCATAGCCTCTTTAAACCAACTGAAAGAACCTCTAGTGTTCCTCTTGATTACTTTTGGCCTAAACAATTCCAATCTCTTCCTCCGCGAAGTGATCATCTTTTCAAATCTTATCAAAAGTGGAAAACAGATATGATCCTATCTTTAAGTGAACCTAGAACACCTAAACTTGACATTCCTATCATTCTTGAGAAGGAAGTTCTTCCTTTGAAAGATAAAACTAATGTCTTTCCTCAAGAAGATTCCCAACCCATCCCCATGGATGTGACTATGTCTATATCTAATAAACTTCCTAAAAGTAGACCTATCCCTCCTCGTCATGATGGACTTGGTCTCCTTCCTAAACCAAAAATTCCTCCTTTATATGGAGCAGTTCCTTCTCCTTCCTTTTATAGAGAGAAGAGACCTTCTTCTTCTCCTATTATTCAGCCTAAGAGACCACAACCTAAACACCCAAGTGATAGGGATGAGAACATTCCTCCTCCTCAATCTTCTTCACTTCCTACTAAGACTAGACGAAATCGTTCTGCACGTGAACGCCGGTGAAAGCGTCGTCTTAGAGCTCAAACTTTGCAATCTCCAAAAACACCTTCAACAAGCATTATTCCATTTTCTCCTCAGCCGGACATTGAGCCTAAATCTCCTAAACATAAGATGCATGATGGTCTTGATCCTGTGCGAGTTAAAGATCCTATTTTTATAAATCTTGATGATGATATAGATGAAAATGTTATTCATGATGAAAATGTTACTCCTGTTCATTCTGATAATGAATATGAACTTGTTGATATTGATAACCATTTATCTACTGAATTTTCTAAAGCACTTATCCTAGCTCCTAGACAAGAACAACGTGGCTCAGAACATGAACATAGCCCTTGTTTGGATCTTGTGATAGCTCCATCTGCTGTGTTGAATGTTCCTCCTCTAGCGTGTTCCCTACCTTCCCGAAAAATTGATCAGCAAAATCGGGGGGTAGATGACGTGCTAGACTAGTTACATTAGCATAGCAGATTCTCTCCTCCTCTCTTGTGTTACTTCTTCTATATGTTATTCTCATTCTTCTATTTGTTGTCCTTAGTGTTGTCTACTTGAGGACGATGCAAAGCATTGAGATCTCTCGATCTCTCTCATGTTGACTCAAAAGACACATGTGTTCCCTTCTTCTAGGTGACCTTACTTGATTGGGGAATGAAGAACAATTATGCATACATACATATGATATATATACATGACTTATCATACAGCATACTGACCCCAAGGAAAGCGAAGTCACCTCGTGCTTTGTGTTTTGTGTCTATTATCCTTGGGCTTATCTCACACTTGGGGGCTAAATCCTTGCGATAACGTGCTCCTTTCCTTTCTCGTTCTTATGTGTATCACTACGTTAAAACAATCACCCCCGGTGAGGCGTGTGCGATCGCTTTAACGTAGGGGGGCATACATCCCGTTCATATCTTTTCAAGATACTTGAAAATTTATTGACAAATTTAGCTTTGCCTTGAAAATTCTTGATATCTTTCTTGCATGACTCATAGTGAGGGAACCTTACTACTGACAGTCATGGTTCTCCCTTGTGATCTTCCCTTTTACTTTGTCAATCGAAGTCGTAAGATCCTTAGTCCACTGGGGGCTTGGTGTGTCTTGCCTCCTTGACGTGGTGAAAGTCTTTCAATGTTGTTTCCTTGTACTTTACCGGAAGTATGAGCATACATACTCCCGCTAAAGTGGGGGCTAAATGTAGCGTCCTAAAATTGCGACACTTGCAATTTTGACTGCATTTCGGTCTTCACGATGGCGACGCAACATGCAACCTGAATGGAGACCCCGAAACCTGATTATGACACTGAAAACTGCATTTTTCAAGTACCCTGGCCTGAACCTCCTTGCACCCTACTGTCCTGGGAGGTGGGACCAGAGCGCCCAGCGCCCTGGTCCCCAGGACCATGGTGCCCAGCGCCCTGGTCCCTGGGTCCTATTTTGGGCCCGGTCTCCTAAGGGGTCTCGGGTCTTTTTGTTTGCAATTTGGAAATTAACTTTCCTGGTCGGCCTAAGGTCGGGAAAATCAGTCTATCGGCCCTAATTGACAAGTATATAAACTACATTTTTCTCTCTCATTGGGATATAACACATACATGATGAAAAAGGCGTGGAAACTATACTCAAGCATTCAAGCATTCAAGCATTCCTTCTAAGTCTCCATTCAAGGCTAAGTGTTGCATTCAAGACAAGGATTCAACCATTGAAGAGGAGATCACATACTACTACAACATACAACATACAACATCTAAACCTTCGCACATAAGGATACAAACATCCTTAGAACAAGGTATTAGTACTTGTTTTACAGTCATTTACATTTACAGCTCTTGCTCATTTCTTGGTTAATTCCAAAACCGGGGTTTGACCTAAAGGCAAACCCCTAATCCCTAACCCCCCAATCGTCTTCGCTTTTCTGTGTGTAGGTTGCAGGCACGCGGCTGAGATTGAAGATCTGGAATCCTTGTGCAGAGACGAACAGATCCCCCTTCGTTTCGCAGATTTTTCGGAGGACCGTGGCGCTGGGCACCATCGTCCCGACAACTTTTGCTCAAATTTGCAGGACAACGCCGTATCGACATTTTACTGCTAATTCCAGGTCTGCAGCTTCATACTGTATTCCTATCTCAGTTTATAAGAGAATCTTTGTCACTTTTCTATGCATTCCTAGCTTAATTCCTCTATGCACATTCTTTACAAAAGAGGGTAGCCTTGCTTTCTTAACCCTTGAAATTCATTTAGCATCCAATCTTGCATTGCGTGGGATTGGATCTTGTGGGTTTCAACCCCTCTTTTGAATGTAAAGTCTCCCCCCTAAGTGAAAACCATCGAATCCTAGCGAACCTCCCTTCTCTCTCCTTGGAGTTGGAAGAGGGGAGAGCAACTAGGGTTCGATCGCGATTTTTCCGCTTTACACTTGGATGTGTGTATTCCTTGATTAGGACCTCTTCCTTTCTTGAAAGTGTATATTTTTTAGATGATCTCTCCTTTGTGTGTAAAGTGTGCAATCCTTCATTGAGAATCCCTTCTCCTAGTAATTGAGGTGTGTATTCTTTATCACATTGTCCTTTTAGTTGAAGATGTCATATTTATTAAAGACCCAATCCTCTCATTTTGAAAGTAAATCTTTAGGCAATTATCTCTTCTTTCTCCCTTTATAGTAATATATCCTTGATAAAGGATCCTTTTGTACTTGTTGCAAGATATCTTACTTACAACTATCTCTTCCTTACATAAAGAATTGTATCCTCTAATAGATATTCTTCCTAGCTTGGAACACATGCATTTTTGTTGAGGATATCTCCTTGGTGTTGAATGTGTTTTATCCTTGATGTGGATCTCTATCTTGTTTATCATATCAACTTGTAAATATGCTGACATATTAAAGGGGGCATATATGGCATCCTTGCTTCTTGTACTTGGTGTCATTACAACATGCATTTTTCCAGTCTCATATTTTGGTGCACACTGCAACACCCATTTTGCAGCTGCATTTTTAGATTACCTAAAAAATACTACAACACCCATTTTGCAGCCACATTTTTAGATTACCTAAAAAATAGAGGTTTTGTTTTATAATCCTTGTGCTTGGTGTACATTGTAGCAACCATTTTATAGTAGCATTTTAAATTATCTAGCAAACATAGATTTTTGTTTGTAATTAGTGTGAGTCAACAAGCATAATACACTTGCTAGACCTATTTGACTCTCTCTTCTCTAACATGAATCACTCAACATAACACACCTTGTTGGCCAATGAAATTCATGACTTATTTTCTCATCAATTGGTGTACATCCTTGTTCTTTATATAGGCCCACTTGTGCTCTTGTAATAACATGTTGAGAATGATATTAGTGATTGACACATTTTTGACATTGAGGTCTCTTCAACTAGTTGACTTGGAACCTTTTGTTTTCTTTAGTACTAATTTTCTTTTCTTTGTGTATATTTGAAGGATTTTGCATGGATTGATATGATCCTATCTTGGCACTTGCACATCCCTTGAACTTAGTGTCATTATATCCCTAGCTAGCTTTTCTTTCTCCCAAAGACTTTATCTCTTTATTCCTACTTTACCATGAGTATGAGTGTACTTTCATACTTCTGCTAAGGTGAGGGATAAATTTAGTGTCATAAATTGTAACTACTTATAATTTCACACTCATTTTTGGGTTATTGTTTTAGTGTTCTACCTTCTGGGTTATTTTTAGCTTATTTTAGCCTTACCTCATCCAAACTACCATCATATTCTCATAAGGTGAATTGATCTGATGTCCTATGCTTGCGCATTCTGCAACCATCCTAAGTTTGCCCTTTTTGGGGTGGACTATGACACTTAGCACCATAATGCTAGTGCGCTAGGACACATAGTGTCATAGTCCTTCCAAAAGGGGTCCAAATTTGAACATGTCAGAGTGTTGGTTCTTGCCATTTGTGATTCAATCTTGATATTTTAATATGATTATTGGAAGTTGACCTAAAAGTGAAAATACCTTGAAAATGGGCTATATAAAGGCATCATCTCTAATTCATTTGATAATATTTTACAATCCACAAGTCTCATTAAAGAACTCAATTTATTCATTCAAGTGCAAATCGGAGTACACGAAGCATGCAGCTACAACAACTTATCTTCAAGTATGTTTTCATGATGGATTTTGTTATGAATTATCATGTTATTCCATCAACACTTGGAGGACATACTATCATGTTATTCCATCAACATTTGGTTCAATTATCTTAAAGGAATTACATCACCACCATTATCAATCTTGAGGCATAATCTTGTCAATTCAACGTTTTTACTTTATATTTAACCTATGTCCTACCAGGGTTAATCTCTCTTTTCTCTCTTTTCCTATTAATCATAGCTGGAGTGGAGGTTAATTCCTACCCAGGGTTTGACTTAGGAAAAATATTATACAATACAACTTTTTACCTCTTTTTTGTGTGCATGTTATAGATTCAATAGTAGAAAGTTCTATAGTTGTAAAGTTTAGATTGAGACCTACGGTTCCAAATTTTGAATAGCTGGTGAAAACCCCTAAAAAATGTATATTTGCACGTGTTTGACACTTTTTGGTTAAATTTTAAAAGAAATTATCTATAGAGAATCCTAATCTGGAATCTCTCTACTTACCCCTCTCTCCCTCCTCACCTCTCTCTCTCTACCTCTCTCTCAATCTCTCACTACTTGTCTCTATCTCCCCTCTCTCTCTCTCTCTCTCTCTCTCTCTCTCTCTCTCTCTCTCTCTCTCTCTCTCTCTCTCTCTCTCTCTCTCTCTCTCTCTCTCTCTCTCTCTCTCTCTCTCTCTCTCTCTCTCTCTCTCTCTCTCTCTCTCTCTCTCTCTCTCTACATACCCCTCCTTGGACCTCCCCTCTCTATTGTATATCTTGGTATATCCATTCGTTTGGTATATCTTGGTGTTCCTATTGTGGTGAACAATCATCTTAGAGGGTATTGGCAAACACTTTTAGATAAATTGTATCTAAAATTTCATCACTGGACCCATAGATGGCTCTCCACTACTAGTAATGTTACACTTTTGTAATTAGTGATCTAGGATCTCCCTATTTATAGGTGCTTTGTTCGGTTGCCCAGGGGCTGTTTATTTTCTTAAGGAATTTGATGCTTTTTCTTGTCAATCCATCTGGAGTGGTAATTTTCTTTCCTCAAAGTGGAGTTTGGTTAAGTGGGAATCTGCTGGAAGAGGGTGGGCTTGGTCTTCACCCAATAGTTTTTAATAGGCAATTTCTAGCTACTAAATTATATTGCAGGTGGTGTATAAGGTAGGATCAACTTTGGGCTAGAATTATAACTAATAATTTTCTTAAAGGGATTGATACTCTAGATGTTCCTCGATGTTCCCTAGACAAGAAAGGATCTATGTTTTGGCATACTCTAAAGACTAGGGCTTTGCTCATAAAATAGGGGCTCTTTTGGATTTGTAATTGGGGCTCATTAGTGTTGTTTTGGTTGGACTCCTAGGATGGTCACCCTCTAGTCCTTTCAACATATCCACTTTTATACTCTCTTTGTGATAGTTTTATTGAAGCTAGATGGTATAAAGTGGCAAATTATAAGATTGTTTAGAATTTGAGACAAGTGGAGATTTGTGGATGGAAGGATCCCCAAGAATGACCACTTGGAGGGAAAATGATAGATCACCAAGAGTTAGCTAGGATCCTTGCAAGTAGAGAGTTTAACTGCCTTACAAGAAATGCCATCTTGGCATGGGGTCATGATCCAACAAGTAAGTACTCAGTGGCTGTGGGATACTTTGAGCTTGCTAGGAAAATGCATAGTAGAGTGCAAGTACTATGGAGGAAACATGTGTGTAACAAATTCTTTTGGCCCAAATGCATTTTTTTTCTTATAGTTATTTGTTCAAGATTGATGCCTTACTTGGGATAATTTATGCAAGCATGGTTTCCAAGGTCCATCCATTTGTGTAATGTGCCTTAAAAGTGAAGAATGTGCTCCTCATCTTTTCTTTTAGTATACTTTTTGTTGGGAGATTTGGCATTTGTGGTGGAGAATTTGGGATCATGCATGTGTGCATACCTCCTCATTGGTTGAATTTTGGGATAGGTTGGGCCAACCTCCAGTTAAGACCTCTTTTCTTCAAGTAGCCTGGGTTATTGGGATTTCTTTTATTTTATGGAATCTATAGTTGGAAATTAATCACCAGATCTTCTAGGGTGTGAAGTTGGTTGTCCAACAATTGTGGGGGAATCATAGTCACACACTTTAGGAGACTATTTCAGCTAAGTGTGATCTTTTTGGTGCAATGGATCCTAAGTATGTGGACATTTCTTGAAGGTTGACCTTCTCTGCTTAGGTGATTGTTACTTCTACTTGTGCAAGATGTAAACATACAAAGAAGAAGATTGATCATGTGGACCAATGGCTTCCTCCTCTTCAAGGAGTTCTGAAGATCAATATTGATGGATGTTCTAGGGGAAATCTTGGGTATGTAGGTGTTGCTAGTATTGGTAGAGATAGCTTTGATGTTGTTCAAATATATTTTTTAATTTATAAAGGGTTTCACACAAGTAATTTGATGGAGGCTCTTGCCATCTTGTATGCTATGGAGAAACGTTGTGCGCTTGAATGGAAACATACTATTTGTGAATCTTATTAACAAGCGTCAGTGAGTATGTTGAATAAGTAACAATTGGATGTTGTCAACTAACATTCAGTTGTAGTTGTTAGCTAGATTCTAAGCCCAAGAAGGTCTTTTGATTCTGTTACCTTTTCTCACATTCCTCGAGAGTGGAACAAAGTAGTTGATTGCTTGACCAAATAGGCATTTACCTTTGGATTTATCTCATATATTTGAGTAGTTAGATGGTGAAGTTAAGGTTGTATAATTGATTATACTTTGTTGAGCTGCTAGTCATTTTTGGTATAATTTTCTACTGTGATTAATAAATTTTTACCTCCTTTGTTAAAAAAAAGAAAGAAAATAGAAGCCGAAATCCTAATAGAACTAAAAATCGTGTCTTTTTAGCCTCATGTCCATCTTCACATGTCATGTTAATCCATCAACACTTGGAGTACATACTATCATGTTATTCCATCAACATTTGGATTACTTATCTAAAAAGGAATTACATCACCACCATTATCAATCTTGAGATATAATCTTGTCAATTCAACGTTTTCAGTTTAGATTTAACCTATGTCCTACCAGGGTTAATCTCTCTTTTCCTATTAATCATAGTTGGAGTGGAGGTTAATTCCTACCTAGGGTTTGACTTAGGAAAAATATTATACAATGCAATATTTTACCTCTTTTTTGTGTGCATGTTAGAGATTCAATAGTAGAAAGTTCTAGAGTTGTAAAGTGTAGATTGAGATCTACGGTTCTAGATTTTGAATAGGTGAAAACCACTAGAATATGTATATTTGCACACATGTTTGACACTTTTTTGCTAAATTTTAAAGGGAATTGTCTATAGAGAATCCTAATTTGGAATCTCCTTACTTACCCCTCTCTCCCTCCTCACCTCTCTCTCCATATCTCTCTCAATCTCTCACTACTTGTCTCTATCTCCTCTCTCCCTCTCTCCCTCCCTCTCTCCCTCCTTCCCTCAATACTTCTCTCTCTCTCTCTCTCTCTCTCTCTCTCTCTCTCTCTCTCTCTCTCTCTCTCTCTCTCTCTCTCTCTCTCTCTCTCTCTCTCTCCCCCTCTCTCTCTCTCTCTCTCTACATACCCCTCCTTGGGCCTCCCCTCTCTCTTGTATATCTTAGTATATCCCTCTGTTTGGTATATCTTGGTGTTCCTATTGTGGTGAACAATCATCTTAGAGGGTATTGGCAAAAACTTTTAGATAAATTGTATCTAAAAGTTCATCATTGGACCCATAGATGTCTCTCCACTACAAGTAGTGTCACACTTTTGTAATTAGTGATATGAGATCTCCCTATTTATAGGTTCTTTGTTTAGGTTGCCCAGGGGTTGTTTATTTTATTAAAGAATTTGATGCTTTTTCTTGTCAATTCTTCTAGAGTGGTAATTTTCTTTCCTCAAAGTGGAGTTTGGTTAAGTGGGAATCTGTGTGTCACTCAAAGGAAGAGGGTGGGCTTGGTCTTCATCCAACAGTTTTTAATAGGCGATTTCTAGCTACTAAATTATATTGCAGGTGGTGTATAAGGTAGGATCAACTTTGGGATAGAATTATAACTAATAATTTTCTTAAAGGGATTGATACTCTAGATGTTCCTCGATGTTGCCTAGATAAGAAAGGATCTATGTTTTGGCATACTCTAAAGACTAGGGCTTCGCTTATAAAATAGGGGCTCTTTTGGATTTGTAATTTGGGCTCATCAACGTTGTTTTGGTTAGACTCCTAGGATGATTACCCTCTAATCCTTTCAACGTGTCCACTTTTATAGTCTCTTTGTGATATTTTTATTGAAGCTAGATGGTAAAAAGTAGAAAATTATAAGATTTTTTAACATTTGAGACAAGTGGAGATAGGATCCTCAAGAATGATCACTTGGAGGGACATTGATAGATCACCAAGAGTTAGCTAGAATCCTTGCAAGTAAAGAGTTTAACTGCCTTACAGGAAATGCCATATTGGCATGGGGTCATGATCCAACAAGTAAGTACTCATTGGTTGTGGGATACTTTGAGCTTGCTAGGAAAATGTATAGTAGAGTGCAAGTACTATGGAGGAAACATGTGTGGAACAAATTCTTTTGGTCCAAATGCATTTTTTTCTTATAGTTATTTGTTCAAGATTGATGCCTTACTTGGGATAATTTATGCAAGCATGGTTTCCAGGGTCCATCCATTTGTGTAATGTGCCTCAAAAGTGAAGAATGTGCTCCTCATCTTTTATTTTAGTATACTTTTTGTTGGGAGATTTGACATTTGTGGTGGGGAATTTGGGATTATGCATGTGTACATACCTCCTCATTGGTTGAATTTTGGGATAAGTTGGGCCAACCTCCAATTAAGACCTCTTTTCTTCAAGTAGCCTGAGTTATTGGGCTTTCTTTTATTTTATGGAATATATAGTTGAAAATGAATCACCAAATCTTTCAAGGTGTGAAGTTGGTTGTCCAACAATTGTGGGGGAATCATAGTTGCACACTTTAGGAGACTATTTCGGCTAAGTGTGATCTTTTTGGTGCAATGGATCCTAAGTATGTGTACATTTCTTGAAGGTTGACCTTCTCTTCTTAGGTGATTGTTACTTCTACTACTGCAAGATGTAGATAGACAAAGAAGAAGATTGATCATGTGGACCAATGGCTTCCTCCTCCTTAAGGAGTTCTGAAGATCAATATTGATGGATCTTTTAGGGGAAATCCTGGGTATGCAGGTGTTGCTAGTATTGGTAGAGATAGATTTGGTGTTGTTCAAATCTTTTTTTTTTAATTTATAAAGGGTTTCACACAAGTAATTTGATGGAGGCTCTTGCCATCTTGTATGCTATGGAGGAACGTTGTGTGCTTGAATGGAAACATATTATTTGTGAATCTCATTCACAAGCGTCAGTGAATATGTTGAATAAGAAACAATTGGAAGTTGTTGAATTTATAATTTTCTACCAAACCTAAAATGTGTATTCATTTCCATTAACTCATTCCCTCACATCTTTATTTTTAGTGAAATAGATGTTTAGCAATTCTGAGCTAGCGAACAAGTTGGATTGAACCCATCCACTCATGTTTAGAGTCCAAATCTTTCAGTGTTCAATGGAACCAAGAAGCCTTTATAATCAAAATAATTTTATTTTCACATCTAACTTCACAAGGTTGAGAGTGTCTAGCAAACCCAAAAACCCTCATAAAACATATTTTACTCAGTTTCTCACGTTTGCATTGAGTTACATATCTTGTTTAACTGACCCAAGACAATGAGGTAATTCAATTTAATCATGTCTGTCTCACATCTGTTCTATGAATAAATTATTGTGCAGAGTCTTTGTGGTTGCATCTATGTGTCCTAGTCATTACCTCAAAACTTGCTAGTTCTAATGACCATGTCTAATCTAGTGTTGCCACATAGATTTAGGTTTGAATAATTTTGATGATTAGTAATTGGAGGAGAAATCAATCCCCAACACTTTTTAAACTACTATGAAATATGATTGATGGTGAGAAGCTAATAAAGAACCAATAAACAATATATGATAATATTTAAATCTAAGTATCCTACAAGCAATATGTTATAGATATTCAAATATAAGATTACGAACATGTTGTCACTTGTATGCTTGTCAAGTGATTTTCTAACAAGTATCAATTCTTAAAAATGCTCTTGTCCAACATATTTAAATTAATCTTGTAAACACTTTTACTTGAATTCTAACAATCCCGTGAGTATTAGTCCAATTTTTTAATAATCAATAGCTTGTATGTATGTTTCTATAATCTTGATTTTTTTTATTCTTTTGAAGAGATCATTTCTCTCATACATGTTTTGGCAAGATTTATACTTTGCAACAATGCCTAACTTCATACACAAATACTTCATTTTCAATGTATACATGTACTATGTTATTTCATCAAAATGAACACAAAAATATTTGAAAAATAATATGAATATGCAAATTTTATTATGATAATTATATACACAATAAAAATTGATTATGCAATTATCCGTGTATTTTAGAAAAATAAAATATGAAAATAATGACTCAAAATTCATCAAGTTTCTATTTGTGGAGTGGTCATTTTACTGTAGAATTTTTTTTTAATAAAATAGTATAAATTATAATTTATAATACTAATAATGTAAAAATATATGTATATATGAGAATATGAATACATTCATATATAATTTTTTGATTCAGTGAGATTGAATTAACAAATTTGAATGTTAGATGTCTTGATAGAAATATATTTGATACACTAAAAATTGTTATAATTGAGATTGAGACGCATTTATTGAATTGTGAATATGAGATGTTACACATGATAATAAAAATTTGGTTTAAAATGACGTTCTTAGATATATAATTGTGGGCACATAATTTAAACTATTTGACACACACCTCAATAGATAATGATCTTGATTTAGATTTTATATTCTAAATTTACAAATTATGACAATCCATCATACTCATGATAAAATCTAGTGGATTAGATCGTCAAAATGAAAAAGCTCTAGAAATCAAATTATTACTTATCTAAAGCAAAAGATTTCATATATCAAAAATGTTAAACTTAAAATTGGGTTAGTAAATATATATACATTTATAGAGGTGAAAGAAAAAAATATGTACAAGTACCCGTCCTTTAAAGTTGAAAAGAATACAATAATTTTTTTATAAAAAAATAATATAAATTTGATAGATTAATAATAAATTATTTGTAATCATTTTCTTATTATTTTATAAAAGATAAAGATGTGTTTTTAAAAGAACCAAACTCCTTATATAAATAGTAACACAAAATACTATACTAAAATTCAAGTAACAACATATAATCTACAACTCACACACACAAAATGAACAGCACAAAAAAAACTTAAAAAAAATGTTATATACAAATTCAAGACCCAAAACTAAAAAATGTTACATACAATGTCAACACTACATTTGTAAATATATTGATAATTGACATCTCATTATTCGAGAAGTATGATCACTATTGACGCGTGAAGTTATTTACCAGGAATGATTTCCATTGCACAGTCAATGAATCGCAAAAGCTGGCAGCAGCGTCATCCATGATATTGTTGTATCTTGTTCGCCATGTCTTTATTCTCAGCAGTGCAAACACTCCCCAAAAGCCAACAGCAAAACAGACCAAACAGCCAACATACCAATACCAAGGATCCCCTGTTTCATTCTCCTCTCCCTCCTCTTCATTATCCCCTGTTGCTGGTGATTCTGGGCATCTGATATCAAGTAGAAAACCACAAAGACAAGGGTTACCATAGAAATAGGCAACCTTAAATGTGGAGAATTGACCTTCAGTTGGTATTTTGCCACAAAGTTTGTTGTTAGACACGCTGAAAACAGCCAGGTAATGAAGTCCCTGCATTTCAATTGGAATCTTGCCTTGCAGATTATTATAGGAAAGGTCCAGTGATTCTATTAGCTCTAGCATTCCCAATGTATGGGGAATTTCTCCGCTTAGATTATTTCTGGAGATATTGAGGATTCGTAGACCACTAAGTGCACCGATCTCTGAAGGAATGTTACCTGACAGTTGATTTCCAGATAGGTCAATACATGTTACAAGTAGCAGGATAGAATCCACATATACCAAATCATTTTCTTTGTTAGTCACAAGGATTTCCTCTCTGTAGTAGGAGGGCTTTTCTTCCATGGGCTGTTCTTTTGAGCTCTTGCTTTGAACCATCCCTGTTGCTAATTTCTCCAACTCTGGTGGGATGGACCCATTCAAGTTGTTCTCTGACAAGTCTAAAACATGGAGATTAGAGAGATAGGCTAGTTCTGGTGGAATGTATCCTGCAAAAAGGTTATTCCTCAACACAAGTATCATCAACTGAGAAAGCCCTGATAACCAATGTGGTATTTCTCCAGACAAAAAATTGTTTCCAATGTCTATGATCTCCAAATCTGAACAGTTGGAAAGACTGTAAGGCAGTTCTCCCTTAATCTTATTGTCATTCAGGTGCAGTGTCCGGAGTTGATACAGCCCACCCATTGTGGAGGGAATATCTCCTTCCAAACCATTTTTTGCCAGATTCAGTCTTCTCAAAAGCGTGCAAGTTGTTATAGAGGATGGTATTTTGCCGGATAATTTGTTATTCGACAGACCCAGAACCTGAATCTTAGGAAGAAGGATACCAATTTGGATGGGGATAGTCCCAGTGAAATTATTATAAGACAGGTTCAATGTTTGCAGGGCCTGTGAGGCTTTTGACGGCGAGGGAAGAGAGCCACTCAACTTATTATGTTGCAGGTCTAGGGTCATGTACAATCCAATATCCAAATTAGGGGGAAGTGGACCTTCTAAATTATTGTAAGACAAGTTAAGATTGCTAGTAATATTTAGATCCCAAAACCAAGTTGGAATTGCTCCAGTAAAGCTGTTGTTGGAGATATCCAGACCCAATAATCTCTTTTGTTTGGACAGAAATGTAGGAATGGGACCACGGATATTACAGGAGGCCAAGCGTAATACCTGAAAATAAATTGGGGGTTCCCATCCTGAACTAAGGTGGACAGTTAGCTGATTGTGTGAAAGATAGAGGCGAATAAGCCTGGGGGTATTTTCAAAAACATCAAGAGAAAAACTACCTTGCAGACGGTTAAAACTCAGGTCTATCTGTTGTACGTGAGGGAGATCTCCAATAGAAGTAGGAATTGTACCGTTCAACTTGTTGGATTGGAGATAAAGTTTCCTCAGAGAAGAAAACCCATGCAGATGAGAAGGTATGTTGCCACTTAGCTGATTGAAGGATAGATCCAGAATTTTCAACTTAGAAAGTTGAGAGATTCGTGGAGGAATCCTTCCCGTAAGAAAGTTATTCCGGAGTATGAGTTCCTCAAGAAGAGGGAGACTACCAAGTGAGGCGGGAATAGGCCCATTAATCATGGTCTCTACCACTTTAAAAATTGTGAGGGAGGATAAATTCCCAATGAAAGCAGGTATACTTCCTCTTATATTTGACCCTGACAGAGTAAACAGAGCAAGGTGTGGCCACCCGCTGCCTAAAATTTCGCTTATATCTCCACTTAGGAATTCATTATCAGACAATCGGAGGTTTTTCAATTGGGGCAAAGTGGAAAGAGAGAGGGGGAACGGACCACTGATGTTACAGTTATGAAAACTAAGCGACACCAAACCGGTCATATTTCCCAGCCATGGCGGAATTGGGGAAGAGAAGGTGTTCACGTGAAGGTCCAGATCTGTGAGGGATGTGAGGTTTAGGAGAGCCTTGGGAATGGGGCCTGACATGTTGCAGTCACTCATATCAAGGATCTGCAAATTATCAAGAGGAGATATAAATTCACCCAGCTCTTTATTACTACTCCTTACCTCCACATGCCTGACTGACAAATACTGTAACCTTCGAAGATTCCGCACCCATTGTAAATTGGACCAACATTTGAACACAGCCTTCTCGGCCATTGCAATGCTCAAATAGTTGAGGTTGGAGAGATTCCCCAGCTGCAATGGAACCTCACCTTCAAAATCATTGTCGCTCAAGTCCAGATGCCTCAGTTCTGGAAGTTCAGATATACCTGGACCCAGAACACCAAACATCACCAACAACATCAAGGTATTAGGATTCAGCAATCTCAACCAGTTGGCACTATGGTTATTTGTGTGCATGTTTTTCGACTATGCTCTACAATTATTTTTAAATTCATTCTTCCACTTCATGATTCCTTATTAAGATGAAAAAAAATAAGATATGCAGAAACTAACCATGTTTACACCTAGAAGCTTGCATACATCATTGTGGATTGTTACTGAACAAGAATCATTTTTTCAAATCAATTGTAGTAATTTGTTTCAGATTACCTGCAGGTATTACACCAGTGAAGCCATTGGAGCTTAAATCCAGATACTCCAATTGCTTTAACTGGAACAGAGGAGTGAGAATGTGAGTTCCTGATGAGTTTTGCACCACCAATTTTGAGAGGCGTAGGTGGGTGACATGGGATGTGCGATTGCTGCATTCAACGCCATCCCACTCACAACAATTCAATCCCTTCCATGGAACAGATAATCCGCCTATCCCAGTATTGAATCTGAGCAGAATAAGCCTTTCCTCCGGTAGGCATTGAATACTGTTACAATTGCAATATACAATTGCTGTGCTCCAGCTCATCACAAGCACAACCCATGTGTATTTCTCCATTACAGCAATTTCCAATTACTTGGTGTCACAGTATTGAATAAATGGAATGAGAAAATAAAAGAATTGCAGGGTCGAAACTAAACAATACCTAAAAAAAACAGAGGACTGAATACAAGTTTGCATCTTGCAATGGGAGTCAGCAATGTAAAAAGTATAATCATCTAAGTCAACACAACAATTTTAAACATGGGCGGCGGCGTACGGTTCTAGTATTTAATATGGGTGACAAATTGATATGGTCAATATTGATGGTCCATTAGATTCATTGATTAAATATATTTAATGTTTTTTAATGTTTGTAAATTACTTTTAATATTGTAATAGAACACATAATATATTAGGTATATAAATATTAGTCGCAAAGTGATCTAGATAAATTTATCTTTCATTGTTATTTCCAATTTAACCTAAAAATAGAGGGCTTTTTATAGGAAGTTACATCATCTTGAGCTTCATTCTTGTTGACGATTGTTTTGACGCATCAACTTTAGATCAAGTACTTCTCTTTTAAAAGAGAATTTCTTATTCTACAGCTTTGAATTCTAGGTCTTGGTTTACTCAAATGGTTTGGAGATCTGTGTTATATTCCTTTTCAAGGAATTCTAATTGATTTGACAAAGCTTTCACAACTTCTTAAATTTAATTGTTCTTTTTCAAGTGAATGTTCATAATTCTTCTTATAATAGTTATTATGAATTTTCAAGATTAAACATATTTTCAAAATTTATATTCTTATGAACACTTCATGCATCAATTTTATTAATGCTATATTGAAGTAAAAATATGATATCAACATATATAATAATCCCATTTTCATCTATTTTTAAAGAAATAACAATAAAAAATTAAATAGATAAAAAAGAGGAGCTTGAATATTCTTGAGAAAAGATATAATGTTCACAAAGCATACAAATTAGTTGAACAACCTCTAATGGCAATATCAAACAACAAACAAGCTATCTATACAAGATACAATCTTCAAAGGAACTCTGTAGCTAAATCTTAACATGCATTATCACCATATGACGTGTAGATTTGAAGTATTTAAATTCACACGCAAAAAACAACTATTGATTAATCAAAAACATGTAATCGAACTAAAAATATTACATTCATACCTCCATGCATAACATAAAAAGTACAAATTTTTAGCATAACATAGAAAACCTATTTTTTTTTTTCTATAGGATTAGTTTCTGGACAAAATTAAAAGTCTTACCTGGACAACCACCTACAAGGGTGCCCATTATGTAGATCTCTTCAAATAGTTAGATATTTTTAAAAAAAGGACCTGTAGAGGAGGGGATTTGTTACCTCTAAGATGACAAATCTATAGAGAACAAATCTATCTGCTGCTACCTTACTTATACTGGTGCTAAGGGTGAGCCAGGGGATAATAATAAGATAAAGATACACTAATAAAGAAATAATTCAGTGATGAAAACACATAAATGATCAAATATAAAAATCTGAGCTAACAACACAGTATAGACTTAAGAGTGGATTATACCAAAGGATTGGGCAGGTCTTGGGTTTTGGATGCCAACATGGTCATAGAGCGTAGAATTCCATGGAAAGCTAACAATGACTCTCCTCGACTGCACAAAACCTATTCATCACCTACACATGTAGAGATGGGGGAAGATGTTGGGGTTGTATAAGGGCCTACCTCAGTCAGGCCCTCGTTTTGGTGTTTCCACCTCCACGGACAACCAAATAGATAGATTGGATAAAAGATAAAAGATAAAAGATAAAATACAAATAGAAACTATACTCCGCTTAATGAAAGCAAACCCCTATTGCAAATAGATAAAAATGATATGTTGATAAGCTAAATGCACCTAGATGATTGATACACTTAGAGATTTGATAGATAAATTGCATTCAATGATAAAAGATAGATAAATGATAAAGAGAAGACAAGGCGTGTAGCCACACCCCCCTTTTAGATACGATCCTGATGAAGCTCAAGATACGTGCTTTTTGCTACAAGATGATTACAAGATTGCTATGGATAGAGATAGCTTGAGAGCGCTTGTAGAGTGTTCAAGAGAGCACAATGAGATCAAAGAGATAGATAGATTAGAGAGAGCCAAGAAGAAGAAGAAGAATCAAAGATCAATAAGAACCCTTTCAAATGAGAAAACAAGGGCTTTTAAGGTTGGGAAGAGGCGTGGAGAGCTATTATAGCTGAAAGCAAGCCAAAGGACACGCATCAAAAGGCGTTTGATTAACTGCAGGATGTGAGATTCTACGGATCTATCATGAGGTTAGTGCGACATGCAGATGTCTATGCGACGTGGTGCCATCCTCTCAAAGATAGGTCCAAATGGGTTTTGGGGCAAACAAGAGCACTTTGTCTTCAGGGCCCATGATGTCAAAATAATAGGATTTTAATAATGAGTTTTTCATTAATGCACCGGGCGCCATGCATAAGTATCATGAATGCACTAGGCGCAATTTATGTCACTATAGCACCCAATCAGTCAATTAGATCAAAAGTAATGACCTCTAGAAGCTTGCATAAGAAATAAAAAAAGTTGTTCGACACATAAAAGAGCTATATGGGGAGTTATACCTATTGACCAACTTATGATGCATATTATGGAACATCATAATGCATCTTTCATTGGGCTATTATTTGGGTACTACATTTGGGTGGTTTTAGGTCATGGATTCTTAATTACCGTTTGCTGATTTTGAATTTCGTATTTCCCTTATATTAAAATCCTAAGATGCATATTAAAATCTAAACCTACAACTATATCACAAAAAGACTAGGAAAAGATGGATTTAAAAGTCAAGGGTTCTATTAACTTAATTTGGTTGATTTAACATTGGTGAATGTGCATGAAGAGACTACCATAATGAATATTTTGAAGAATCTTTAAGAATTTTAGTAAGATAAATCCTTCGTGATTAAGATTTTTATACGAAATAAATTGTACAACTTTAGGATGGAGGATGGTGGGTTTGTAGCCAAGCATTTAAATGCCTTAAATATGGTAGTTACCAAGTTGCACTCAATGGGAGTGAAAATAGATGAGGAGGATTGGTGTATGACTCTGTTGTGTTATTTGTAAAATTAATGGGACCACGTTGTTATGGCTATGTGAGAGCCATACCCAAGTTCAATATGGATTAAGTGGTTGCATCTATGATTTCATAATAAGAAAGAAGGAAGTTTAGGTGGCACTATCAACTGACTTTATATCAAAAAAAAGTTAATAAGGATAGGAAGAAAGATAAGTCTAGATATGAATCTTATGAAAGATCTAAATCTCTTGGAAGTTCAAGGTGAAATATTGGAAACACAACAAAAATTATACGTCTAAAAAAATATTATGAGGAAGAGTAGAAGAAGAGAAAGGATATTTTGATGATGAGTTTGATAGATCCTCCTAGGATGATGGTGATACTTTTGTCACTGTCTTGGCATCAAAAGGTGCATAGTTGATAGATTCTAGTTCTTCTACCCACATGACCTCACATCAAGGTTGGCTAATAAAAAATGAAGAATATGATGATGGGAAAGTGCATCCAGGTGATGATTCACATATAAATATTGTTGGCCATGGTAGACTAATAATTCATTTCCCTTATAGATGAGTAAAGGGGATCAATGATGTACTGTGTATCCATATATCAATAAGAAACCTAATTTCTATTGGTAAACTACATGATGTAGGAGTCTATATTATTTTCTCGAGTTTAAGTTGAAAGATGGTCAAAGGATCAATATATTGCTAAGGGTGTTTAGATTGAAACTTTTCTAACTAGATGCATGCACAATTTAATGTAATATTTCTTCAATTATTGCATTGAAAATATCTACAAAATATTCAACTTCATCATTGGAACCGACAATAAAGACATGTATTGTTTTAATTTATGATTGTCACTCTTTTTCAGTTTCTAAGGGTTCTAATGCTTTAGAGACTAAGCTATTAATAGAGAAAATAATGTTATGGTAGCACGGAGGGTCATATAGGTGAGAAGAGTTGAAAGAATCTAAAGTCTAAAAAACCTATAGAGGATTTAAATTACTATAATTTTAAATTTGATTTTTGTGAGAACTGTGTATATAAAAAATAAAATCACATTCAATTTTACTCTAGTTTTCATAAATCTTGTAGAGTGTTAGATTTGATCCATTCTAATGCATTTAGTCCTACTAATGTTCCTTCAATTTTTAAATATTTATATTATATTTATTTTGTTACTAATTGTAATATAAGGATATGGGTATATTTCTTTAGAAGTGAATTTGAAGTGTTTAGTTCTTTTAGAGTTTAAGGCCCTCATATATAATCACACAAGTAGGAAGATTAATATTTTGAGGAGTGATAATGGTGATGAGTTTTGTTAAGAAAATTATAATAGATTTGATAAGCGTTTTGGGATAAAATGACATAAGATAATTCCATACACCCATCAATAAATTGGATTTTCTAAAAGAATGAATAGGAAATTGATGGACAAGGCTAGGAGTATGCATGCTATGTGGGGCTAGCCTAGGACAATTGTTTTAGGTAGAAATAGTTGGCATGATTTTCTACCTAGTTAATGTTTGTATGAATGGGGTGTTTTACCTAAACATATCACCTAGTCTAGGTCCTATTCACAAATATTCACATGTTAACTTAGGGCTCTAGGAATCTTTCAAAGTCATAGTTTTCATGTGATCTTATGTTTCCTTATGTTATCATTTACATTTTTATAGCTTATGTCATAGGATCAAGACACTTGTCACAATCTTGTCTAATCCTATCTCTCAAATTGTCTATATAAGAAATGCCTCATGTACATTATGTAGAATTTAGGGGTATTTATGTATTATTGATTTTTATATCCATAATCAAGTGATTCATCCTCTTTCTATACTCTCTTATGGAAGCCCATTTTTGTTTGTAGGTGATCTTGGGGTGTGTGAGCTCATTATAAATTCCTATACTTAATATGTCTCCTACACAATCTCTTATTTATTAGACAATTATGAAGGCGCCATTAAGAAAAAATCCATTAATACATTTTCACATCTTTGGTTGTGAGTTGAATATGCACATGTGCCTAGTGGAAGTGATTAAATTTTGAGAAAAAGGCTATAACATGTATATTTATTGGCCATGATACTAGTGTTAAAGGATAAAAGATTTTGGACCTTGTGGTTAAGAGATTTTTGTATAGTGGAAGTGTTATCTCTATTGAAGTTAAGTATTTTATCATAATATTTTAGCCAAAGGATGGAAAGAAATATGTGGCTCAACTAACCCCAAAGAGAAAGAAGACTATTAAACTAGAAGCCCATGAAGGAATTACGAGAAAGAGAGATTAGATAGTTTTGGTGTGAGAATTTCCACATCATTGACTTAGTAAAAATAATAACTAGAAAGGTATTCACCCTTTGATTGGAGAGACATATTTTTTACTTCGATTATTAACAAGGATGAGCCTAATAATTTAAACGAGGCTATAGGTATGGATGATGTAGAGTCTTGGAAGGTGTCCATGGATGAGGAGATAATTTATTTGAAGAAAATAAAACATGGGACCTATTATCTTTTCTTGATGGATCCAAATGGGTGTTCAAAAGAGATAAAGGGCATGATTGTCTATGAAGGTTTATTCCCAAGTTGAGATAATATATCATGGTGATATTTTCTCTCGTAGAAATTTGACATCCATTTGATTTATATTGTCTCTTCCTATAGTGTACTACCTAATTGGGGTTAGAAAAATAGATGTGAAGACAACATTACTTCATGGTGAATTGTAGAAAAAGATTTATATGACATATCTAGTTCACACTACATTGCTAAAGATTAATAATCATTGGTCTATAAGTTGAAGAAGTATTTGTATGGTTGTAATAAATTTTCCAATGATGCATTACCAAATTTTTTCTTCTTTTGTATTAAGTTTGATATTTTTGAGATCCAAATCAAATTATTACATATATTATAACATGGATAGTGATTATATTCTTATTATTGCATTATATGATGATAATAATTATATTTAGATAATGGGAAAGGTTTGATTTATGATTTCAAGTTTCAACTTTTAGCATAGTTTGAGATAGACTTAAGTACAACCAAGTACATCATGAGGATGAATATTAGAAGAGATAGAGTGAGAAGAAAGCTATCTAGAAAGTATGCAAACTCACTATTAGAGAGGTTTAACAAGATTGATTATGAACCATTGTTTGTTACTATTAAAATGTGAACAAAGTTATCTATTGACGAGTTTCTGATTTCTCCTATTGATATGGAGAATATAAAGAAATTATCTTATGATGGTGCATCTATGAATTTGATAAATCATATGGTCTATGCCAGACTAGACATTTATACCATATGTTTTGAAGGTATAATCTAAAATACAACACCATAAGTACTTATAAAATATTCATAAGTGCACTAATTGGGATAAAGGGAAGGAACACCATGATTTATCTTCAAATAGTTTTTTTTAGGTATTTGATGAAGTATATGGCTTATATTGCATTAAGAATATTCTTAGTTAAAGCATATTTGATTACAAAATTCTTTAATATCAAGATATCACAATGATAAATAGGAAATCATTTATTTATCCATAAATAGAGAATAAAATATTTATTTATGGAATGTACATGCTAGTAAATATGAGTAATTAAGTTCAAAATTGATAAATTTCTCATTAGCATTTTTGTGGAGATTAAAGAGATTTGTTTTTCTATTTTTGTATTTGATCCATATTTTAATCATACTATTATAACTAGCCTACTTATAATGGGTGGCTATAGCCCAAGTTATAAACTGTTCAAGGAGAAAACTATAAAAATGGTAGCTCACATGTTACTTAATTTTTTTACGGCTCATTACTATATGTAGTAGAATGCCTACTTTTATTTTAAACAAGAAAACTAATTATTCATGTTTATTCTCATGAAAATATATGTTGATCTCCTTGCTACTTTTAGGAGGAATACTATACGATCTTTGGCAAAATGACAAATGCATAATATTATATTTTTCTCTGCACCAAGAATAAAGTTTAACTAATTGTTATGTTTTTGAATATGGGAAAACAGGTTTTGAGGGGCCCCTGAAACCTAGTACAGTTAGAAAATCAAAAGATAAACATTACAGCATAGCAAAAGACATCAAACAAAGGAAAGACAACTGGCAAACCAAATGCCAGCAAACAAGAGAACGCGGATTATAGACCAAAAAAGAACGACAGTAGTCTAGGCTTAGGTTAATTTCTGAAGCATCTCTTCCGCTTCAAGCTCCATATGTTCCATATTGTCCGCTGCCTGCTTAATCTCCTCGATTTCCTTACTGTGGCTTTGCATCCTTTTAGTGCTTTCTCTCATTCTTCTCCCTAGCCTTGTGTCCCTATCATCTAGGGTTTCATCCTTAACATGAATAATGCCCACCACAACCTTATCCCCTTGGTAGTTCTCCATCTTGTAGATAAGGGCTTTCATGCTGGCCGAGGTAGCCTTCAGAATCTTGTGGCTTTGCTCCCCTATTTTTTTGAGCATTTTCTCAATACCATCAAGTCTCTTTTCAGTTGCTCCTGCTTTGTTTTCCAGGCCAAGAGAGCTATTGCGGTTGGCATTGATAATCTCCTCAGTCTTACCAATCTCCTTGGTGAGCTCATTGAGACATTCCAGAAGGGAATTGAACATTCGAGAGCCTAAAGCTTGTAATGTCTCGATTTTCCCTACTTCTTGAGCTTGCTTGGTTTTGATGCCTTCAATTTCCTTATGCACTAATTTCTATGTTACTGACTATATTGGTGATTCTATTTTAGACTATGCCTTCAAAACATATGGTGAAATTTTGTTCTCTTCTCTTTAAGAATGTGAGTGAATGCTTCACAACCAAAAACCCATAAGTGATTGTAGGAAATTCTTCTTCCCAACCACTCCTCTTCCAAAATCTCAAAGTCCAACCAAGATGAAGGGCCTTGATTAATTAGGTATGCTATTGTATTAGTTTCCTCTTCCCAAAACTCTTTACCCAAACATGAATTAGAGAGCATACTCCAATTTCTCTCCAAGATTTTTTGATTAAATCTCTTAGATACACTATTTTATTGAGGATTGAAAGGAACAATTTTGATGCATTATGCAGGTCACTATCTACACCAAAATTATCAAATTCCTAAGAGAAAAACTATCCACCATTATCTATTTTCAAGAACTTGATTTTATTGCTAGTTTGATTTTCAATAATTTCTTTGAAAATTTTAAGTTTTCTAAATACTTTAGACTTTCTATTTATCATATATACCCAAACCTTACAAGTGCAATCATCAAGTAAAGTAACACAGTCAATTGATCCAACAATAGAGGTTACCTCCATAGGACCGAATACATTAGAGTGAACGAGATCTAATTGTCTTGTCTTCTTGTCATTTCTAATTTTAGAAAAGTTGATCCATCTTTGTTTTCCATAGATACAATGCTCACAAAACTCTAAATCAACAAATTCCAAATCGAGAAGTTGATCACTTTTGAATAAAGTTTCAAGTCCCTTTTTTCTCATATGCTTGAGCCTTTTCTATCAAAGCTTCGTTCTGCTATCCATAACTACCATTACAAATCCCACTTTAGTGTGACTTTATAGCACATATAAAGTGTGCAATTTGCTACCTGTTATAATTACTAAGGCTCCTTTGGTCACCTTACAATTATTTTATTGAAAATTGATCCTATATCCTTGAGCATCAGTCTTCCTCATATAAATCAAATTCGTCTTAAGTTTAGGAATATGTATCACATCCCAAAACAACCACTTATTACCTTTTTTTAACCTCAACATCAAATCACTTTTATTGATAATGTCACATGGTTTGTTGTCACCAAGGAAGACCTTACCAAGCTTACCTTCTTGATAATTTTAAAAAAAATCCCAGCGTGAGGTTGCAAGAGAAGAAGCACTAAAGTCCAACACCCACACATTAGCTGCAATTTCACATATACAAAAAACTAATGCTTCTTAGTCCTCTTCATATGTAGTGTTAACTTTATTTTCCTTTGACTGATTTTGAACCTTCTTATATGACCAACAGTTTATTCTTTGTATGTCCTTCTTTGGCACAAAACAAATAACCTGTATTTGTACCTCTACACTTGGATCTCTTACTAGATTTAGATCTTCTTCTATTGTTATTTTTGCTTCTTTCTTTGCATCTTCCTCTATTACCAAAAACCAAAGCATCACCCAAGGAATTTCCTTGGTTTTTCCTCCTCATATCTTTACTAAGAAGAGTCTTGACAACATTATAAAATTTTAGTATACATCCTTGCCTGCGAGACAATAAATTTTTGATTTCCATTACTACTCCTTCCCAACTATCAGGTAGAGAGCACAATAATAAGATGGCCTTGATTTAATTATCTAGATTTATATTTACAGAAAATAATTACCTGATTAACGTATTGAATTAATTTAGATGACTTGACATGTTACCTCATTCCTTCATTTTCAAATCGTACAATTTCTTCATGAGAAAAGCCTTGTTTGAAGTGGAAGCCATTTCATACATATTAATGACGACTTATCCCACAATCCTTTCACCATTTTCTCAATTGCAACATTAAATAATACCTTACTAGATAAAGAGACGATGAATGTTGCTCTTGTTTTCTTATCCATTTTCTCCAACTCTTCATTAGCCATTGTAGTCGCCTTCTTAGATTTTCCTTCTAGTATAATGTTTAAATATGGTGGAGGTGTCTTAGTTTGCTGCATAGTAAGACGAAGATAAGTAATAAATGGTACATAGTGTGTCTCCGTTAGAGGATATATCGGTCACGGTGAAACAACCATGAAATAATAGAGAAGCAATGTGGAGGAGGTAATAAATTTAATTTCTAGTTACGTGAATATAATAGATGAAGGCGTAAGTAGAATTCACATTGTGACATATATTCGCTAACAGTGCCCAATGTGTATCCCATAGATTTGTCTGAGCATCTATGGATGGTAGCTCAAGCCATTCTTTTTATTTTACCTGTATTATTTTTTCTATATATATTTTCCTCATATATGTATCTATGTATGTAAATAAATATTATATCAATATGATAATGAATTTAAATAAATGATATAAAATTAGATAAATATTTCTAATATATATTATTTATATTTATTAATGTAATATATATAAATATCTAATATATAATATTTATTTACGTACATATCATATCTATTCTTTATTCAATCTCTTTATATATCACATATTTACTAGTATGTAATATGCAATATGAATTATATATATGATGTTTGTCAATTTTAGTTTTATTTTCATAATTTCTAATATTATTTTTCATATGTAAATTATTTAATCATTTTATTTATTTATTTATTTTGTTAGCACTTACATTATTACACTCCATTCATATTGTCATTATAGACTATGCCTCTTCATGTAATAATTTTAAAGTAAAATAAAAAACTCTTCAATAAACATAAACAAAATTTTAATAAAAATACAATAATTTTGTATAAACTTAGATTAAAATAAAATAAAATAATTTTTAAGAAAATAGTTAAATAAATTTAAATATATATTAATGCAAATAAAATAAAATACATTTTAAATAATTTTAAAATAGAATTCAATAATGTTTAAATAAAAATAATTTTATCTATATTAACAATTTTTTAAAATTATTATTATCTACTTTAAAATGTTTTATTTTAAAGATTTACTAATGTAAGTGATAGATGTTTGTTTTATTTGGAATAAAATTCTATGTATGAGATAAATATTAGTTTTAATTTCTTATTTAAAAAGATAGAAAGGATTTTTAATATTTCTAAATCTTAAATAAAAAAAATAAAATTTTAAATTCAAAAAAAATAAATTACATTCTTATACAAATAGTGCAAAAATAATATTTAGTTCTTAATTTTCAATTTAAAAAGATCAAAAAGAATTTATGATTCTCAATCTTAACACAAAAATATAATGTTTCTAAATTCAAAAAATCAAAATTACATGCCAATATAAATGGTGCAAAAATAAATTTTAATTTTTCAATTTAAAAAGATCAAAAAGAATTTATATGTTTTTAAATTTTAAAAAGAAAAATTACATGCCTATACAAAAATGTTTAAAAACATTATATAATTTTTTTATATAAAAATATTTAGTATTAAAAGTAATTTCTAATTTATCACAAAGATGTGATTCTTCTATTTATATATTATTTATCTTTGAATTAATATCTAAGTTATCACATAGATGTGATTTTTCTGTTTATATCTTATTTATCTCTTAGTCGAGTTTGAATTCTTCTATTATATATTATAGATAAATAAAGTTAAAATTTATTTCTATTAAAAATTCGTTCCATTAAAATAATTTTTCAAAAATTAAAAAGGTTAAAAGAATGGTAATGTATAATATAATTATTTTTTAAATATTTAAATTTTTCAAATTATTTCATAAAGGTTAAATATTTATTTCATAAAAATAGTAAAATAATGAAAAAGTCATAAGAAAAGTACATAGTAATGAATTTCTTTTTAGTATTTTATAAAAAAAAGATAACAAGTGTTAGGAATGCATTATCTTACAAGAGTAATCTTGTTTGTAGCATAACCTTAACCTTAAACCTAATATTACCATGATTGACCCCTAACCCTAAAGTGAACCCTTACCCTATTTGAATCCTAACTCTAACACAAATTTAACTATAATTGAATTATAATAGAAACCCTATTCCTAATTGAACCTTACCCCAACCCTCAAACTAATTCTAACTAAACCCCAATCCTTGCCCTAAGAATAATCCTACAATAGTAATGTTAATTTATCCTAACCTTAACCTTAAGCCTAATCTTACCATAATTGAAACCTATTTATAACCTAACCATAAACTGAACTATAACCCTTGAGTTAAACACTACCTACTACTTGAATCCTAATCTAGCCATAATTGAACCCTAACCCTAAACTAAACCCTAACACTAACTAAACCTTAATCATATGTAAATTCTATCCCAAACTCTAACCCTAAAAAAAACCTAATTGAAATATAATTTCTAAATTTAACCCTAAACCTAGTCATATCATAATTAAAACCTAAGCATAAACTAACCCTGAAATTAACTATAAGCTTAGAATTAAACACTAACTACAACTTGAACCCTAATATAGCCATAATTTAACCCTAATATTATACTAAACCCCAACCCTAACTAAACCCTAATCCTAATTCTAATCTTAATTTTACCATAACACTAATGTAATTGAATCATAACCCTAATTTTAGTCGTAATTGAAATATAATACTAATTGTAAATATAATTAAACCCTTATTATATTCAAACCCTAATATTTAGAATATCCCTAATCATGATCTAATCTTACCATAATTAAAATCTAACAATAAACTAACCTTAAAATCAAATATAACCATAGACTTCAGCCCTAACTACAACTTGAACCCTCGTTGAACCCTAATCAAACCCTAACCATAATCTAAACCCTAACCCTTATTAAACCCTAATCCTAATTGAATTCTAACCCAAACCCTGACCCTCATGTCACTTTTGAATGTATGAATCACTAAATCCTTTAGAACTAAATCAAATTAATGGTTTAACTACAATTACAAAACAATATATTATCTTAATCATTAAATCTGTAAAATAATTTATCAATTTGATGTATTATTATTTAATTAATAAATCACAAAATTATGATGGTTGTAATTGGTGAATATTACAATATCCTTTAAATAAGAAGGATAAACGTAATACAAGGAACATCAACTAAAAATGAAACCTAAACTCAATTGATCTCTACCTCTCACGCTAAAATAAAATGAAGCCTAACCCTAGAACGCTAATTAAAATTGAACCAAATTTAACATTAATAAAAACATATAATTTTAAAACACCTTTAAATGTTATTTCCCACCCAGTTTCTATAATATGATTTAAATATGTTTGACTAATAGAATCTAATCCATCATCATCAAGATTATCTACCTTAAGATTTAGAGCATTTGACTTTCCAAAGTTGAACTCTAACCTTACACCAAACCAAAAGACACCCTAACCTTAAAACATATTGAATTATAATACTAAACCATATTAATGCTAACTAACTAAATCACAAACCAAATTAAAATCTATGCTAAAACTAAACTAAAATAAATTATAACATTAAATCATATTGAACCCTAACACTAAACCAAAGTGAACCTAAACCTATACAAATGGAGCCAAAATAATAAACCAAGCAAAACCTTAACCCTAATACTAAACCAAATTGAACTAGGCTAACCATAATAGTAAACCAAATGAAAGTCTAACCCTAGACCAAATTGACTTCTAGCTCTAATGTACTTCAAAAAGAAAAAAATCATAACCATATAGCAAATTGAACCCCAATAATAAACCAAATGAAATGCTAATGATAAACTTGATTGAACTCTAAACTGAATTGAACCATAACCCTAACTCTAAACAAAATGAAACCCTAGCGATAAACCTAACACTACCCCTAACCATGATGTAAACCTTAACTATTAGATTAATCCTAACCATACATGCTCACCAAAACCATAACACTAAACATGATATAAAACCTAAGCCTAACCATAATCTTAAGTCCTGACTCTAAAACCTAACCCTAACCATTTTTATAACCCTAACCCTAACCCTAACACTAAACCCTAACCATAACCATGATGTAAATCCTAACCCTGACCATCATGTAAACCTTAACTCTAACCATAATCCATAGCCATAACCATAAACCTAACCATGATGTAAACCCTAACCATAATCCTAATTCTAACTATTAATCTTAACACTAACACTAATAATAATCCTAACTGTAGACATTCAAAATTGTCATGTCTAATTAAATAAATATTTTATTTATTTAATTATCTAAGCCTAATTCTTCTATTAATTAAATAAATTTTTATTTATTTAATTAATTCATTTATCCTCTTCTAGCCTTATTTCTCATTTAAATAAATACATTTATTTATTTAAATTATCCCTTTCCTAAATTAAATAAATATTTTATTTATTTAATTGTCCTACTTCTTCTATTCATTAAATAAATCTTTATTTATTTAATTAATTCATTATCTTTTTCTACACATGACACATGTCATTCATCTCTTAATTCATACACTACCTACCTCTTTCATTATTTTGGTATTTCTTTTACCTACCCTCTAATCCTAGCCGACCTCTCTTTTTACACCTCTCAATCTTAACCCTCCATTTCTTATTGTGTCTTCTATTTAAGGAGATGCTTTCTTCATTGTCAAACCCTAATCACTCAGACTAATCAACAATTTTGGAGGACTTGGCTACACTACGATCCTACTTGCAACCACATTCCGTTCTTTGTTGAGCTCTTGTGCATATAAAAATCTGAGAGCAAATATATCAAGCAAGATCAATGGAGATAGGAAGAATGGAGATCAAAACCCTATTGGACATGTGATGGTATAATCTTTGTGATTTTGAGTTATTTGCATTGTCTTAGGTAATCTTCATATGTTATGGTGGATCTTTGTTGTTGTTAGGCTAGGGTTTGGTGGTTGAATTCATTTAGCCTTTCAATTTTCTTATTATTGTTATCCATTTTCACCATAAACACTAACTATAACCATAATCCCAATCATAACCCTAATAATCTTAATTGTATTATGACCCCTACCGTAATGTAATTCCTAACCATAATTATGACCTAAACCTGAACCATAAATTTAATCCTAACCTTAACCATTATATACATCTTAATCCTACCCATAATCCTAACTATAACCTTAAACCCTAAACCTACCATGATTCTAACGCTAATCCCAACCAAGATATAAATCATAACCCTAACCATAATTCTTACCATAACCATAAACCCTAAAAATAACCATAATCATAACCATAATACTAATCCTAACCGTAAATGCTAACCAAAATCATAGCCCTAACCCTAATAATGATGTAAACCCTAACCCTAACCATAATCCTAAGCCCTAACTCTAAAACCTATCCCTATCCATGATTGTAAACGTAACCCTAAACCTAACATTACATTCAACCATGATGTAAACCCTCACCATAATATTAATCCCAAACCTAAACCCTAACCATTAATATTAACACTAACACTAATAATAATCCATAATATAACAATAATCCCAATCATAACCCTAAACATGATGTAAACCTGAACCATTATCCTAACCCTAACACTAACCATTATGTAAATCCTAATCCTACCCATAATCCTAACCATAACTCAAAACCCTAAACCTAACCATGACTCTAACCCTAATCCCAACCAAGATATAAAGCATAACTCTAGCCATAGTCCTTACCATAACCATAAACCCTAACTATAATCATAATCATAACCACATTACTAATCCTAACCCTAAATTGTAACCAAAACCAAAACCCTAATCCTAACCCTAATTATGATGTAAACCTTAACCCTAACCATAATGCTAAGCCTTGACTCTGCAACCTAACCCTATCCATAATTGTAAACCAAAAACTACATTCAACCATGATGTAAACCCCCACCATAATGTTAATCCTAACCCTAAATCCTAACCATAACCATGATGTAAAAATTAACCCTAGCCATAACCCTAACCATCAATTTTAACACTAAACCCTAATAATAATCCTAATCCTAACTATAACCATAATCCCAATCATAACTCAAAAATATTAATTGTAATATAACCTTAATCAATATGTAAATCTTAACCCTAACCATGATGTAAACACAAATTTTAATCATAATAGTAAACCCTAACCCTAACCATAATCTTAAACCAAAACCAAACCCTAACCTTGATGCTAACCCTAACCATGATATACAAGCTAACCATTATCATAACCCTAACCTTAAACCCTAACCCTAATCATAACCCTAACCATGATGTAAACCTTACCCCTGACCATAATACTAACCTTAACTCTGATCCAAAACATAACCATAAACCAAATCCTAATCCTAACCATACCCCCAATTATAATTCTAACCCTAACCCTAACTACAATTATGCTTACCATAACCCTACCTTTGATGTAAACCCTAAACATTATTGTAACCCTGACACTAAACTCTAACCCTAACTATATATTTAACCATAACCCTAGCCCTAACCCCAACCATAATCTTAAACCAAAACCAAATCCTATCATTAATGCTAACTCGACCGTAACACTAACCCTAACCCTAGCGCCACCCATAACCATAATACTTGCCATTAAATAAAGTTTAATATATTTTAGATTTTAGTATTTGCTTTGATCTACTACACATATATATTATTAAAAATAGTCTAAATAGATATATTAAATTTAATATATGTCTACGTAATAATATAATTTATTTTAATAAAAAGATACTATATAATTATATATTAATTTATTTTATGTTTTACATCTTGCGCAACGTGACTACCACTAGCATATATACCTTAAATATTATATATTGATTTATTTTATGTTTTCCATCTTGCATTGTGTGAGGCCACTAGTATATATACCTTAAATTTTAATTTAATCTATATAAAATACGCCAAGAGATATCCTTTTGGAGGCGCTTATTTGTAATGAAATTACACCCTAGAGTCAAATAGGTGCGGAGAGAAGGATATCTCTCGGTGTATTTTATATAGATTAAATTAAAATATAAGATATATATGCTAGTATGTATCTTAACCTGTTTGGGTACCTTGTTGAAAACGTAGAAATTTGATCACGTCATTAAATATTTGCATTTCACGTCATTGAGTATGATTCTTATGAGATAAGCGGTATGTAGAGAGCTTAGAAAATGTCTATAAGTTTGATCATAAAAAATGGTCGGGCAATTTAAATATGAAGAGACAGGTTTATAATAAGCTTTTTGGATTTCGGTTGCAAACTCCTATGAGTGAGTTGTATTCTGAGTTTTATTTCGTGTTCTATTATTCATACAAGACATTTTTTGATGTAGGTCAAGGAGAATCTATTGCTCTCAATTGGAATGCCCCACTTTCTCTGTAGAAATCCATAACCACAATAATGTACACAAAATATACCCTAATCATAAAAAATGGTCGGGGATCTGAAAAATGAATAAACAAAGAAAATTAAGAATTAAAAGAGAGGAAAATAGGCCACAAAATAAAGAAATGTCAAAATTTCAAGAAGAAACTAATTTTTTCAATCAATTATTTAAAGCATATGTAAAAAAAATTAGTGTCTAAAGTTTAATCCTACACTATGCGGTGTTTCATGTGATACAAATGATTTATTTTATTGAAGTGATGAATCATGTGATATAATGAAAAGTTCTTTAAATGAAAAGTGTACAATTGGACATAATAATATATTTGAATCTATAATTTCTTTAAGTTGTGAGGGTAATGAAAATTAATGTTTTTCAACAAATGTTGATTTTAAGATAATAGCAAAAATGGGATACAAAGGAAAAGATTTAGGAAAACATGGACAAAGAACTATAGAGCCAATTGAACTAATATGAGGTTAAAAAATGATGGCCTTGGATATTTTAGTGGTGCAAGAAATGAAAATGATGATTCACATATTATAAATTCAAACAAATCAACTTAAAGAATGCAATATATGCAATATTTTTATTGCCATAGGCAGAGACATAAAATTAAAATATATTGTGATCTTCCACCTTGTACTATTTGTGGATTAAAGAATCATTCCAAGAAATTGTGTTAGACTAAAAATGAAAGTGACAACCTTTAAAAGATAATGTATTAATAAATTACAAAGGGATTGACGTCTCTAATTGGCAAAAGGTCACAACAATGTTCAAAATGTTGTACAAGGATAAATATTCTCATGTTAGACAAAATAATAATCATACAAAAATAAGTAACATTTGTTGCAAAGATTATTATTGAACCTAAAAATTTGTAGGATTGGTTACAAAGATAATTACTAAATGGTTGCAACATTGATTGCAAATTTCATTGTTGAAACCAAGAAGTTGTAGTGTTGGTCACAAAGATCATTGATGAATGATTGTAATGTTCATCAAAGGGATCATTATTGAAATGCTATTACATTGGTTGCAAAGATAATTGAAATTGTAGTATCAATTGTTGAGATTGTTACTAAATCTTTGAAATATTTGATCACAACAATCATTAAAGTTTTTAATTGCACATATCTTTGGAAATGCTTCACCTTCTTTATTGATCTTTTTAAAGGTTTTGATTGCAAAAATATTTAGAAACACTTAACTTTATTTATTGATATCTTTTGAAGGTTTTGATCACAATAATCTTTATAAATGCTTCAATTTCCTTATTAATTAATATCTATGAAACTTTTGATCACAAAGATCTCTTAAAATGCTTCACATTCCTTGTGGATATAACTATGAAATGCATCTTATTATGAATAATTATGGACAAAAGTAATTAAGGGAGCTCAAAACAAGGATAAGCCTATATACATTTTGAAGGCAATAACATTAAATATTTTTCATTTGTACATGTGTTTCTAACAAACCTAGATATTTTTTAGGTTTTCTCCATCATCTAATTAAGTTGTGTAATATAATAAATTTTATGAGGGGGGATGTCAAAAATATAAAATATATTTATGAGACTGCAACATTTGTCATGTACATGCATGTCTCTTACATGGAAGACACATCTATCCATAAATCTACCTATTTAAGGACATTAGGATCTATCTATTTAAAATATATTGAAAATATCGGTTTATGCTCTCTAATTTCTTACACCACTGACATTTTAGAACTAGAGGCTAATATTTTTCAAATATATATCTTTATCCCATTAAAATAAAATTATCACTAAGCTCAATTATCCATTTATAATATATTTTGATGGAGTTACTAGTCACAAATAAAAATAAAAACTTCATAGATTATATAAGAAATTACAATAATGATTTAGGATGATGTAGATTGTCTAGCACCCCTTCGATGCTCCTACATCAAGTCACAAGGTAATCAATTTTACATTACAAACTAATGATAGAATTTATTTTATTTTGATCAAGGAATTTTTGTTTTGATTAGATAAATTGGTATAGGCCCAAACCTTTACAAAACTTCCATGAAGGTGTACACAAGGGAGGAGATTAGAAGTTGTGAGACCACCAAGACCAAAAAAACCCAAAAAGATAAACCCTTTTTTGTAAAGAGGTCATTGACTGGAGTTGAAACCAATGGGAATAAAGGTCTCAAACACACAAAATCGCCTAATCAGAATAGAGGGGTTTAGAATCACACCTTAGACCATCTTCTTAACAATCCTCCTTGTACTGGGACTAATCCATCCAAGGGGACAAAGAACACCTAGCCATTCTTGCAAAAGATAAGAAGCCATAGAATGGGCTAGCCCAAACATGCTCTGAGAGTTTTGAAACTCATCCCTAAACCTTAGATTAGAAGAAAAACTTGTGAACAATGCAACATGCCTCCTCAACAGGTCATCTGTCAACAAAACCACTAGGGAACAAGCTCCCAAAAAGAAAGTGCACTTGGGGAGGGACCCTTGTAGCTAAAAACACAAAGAAACAAAGATGTCACCAGATTCCTTGAATGAGAGATCTTGAGGGAAATGAACAAAAAATACATAACAAATGATAGAGGAAGTAAGGGGAAAATGCAGAAATCCTAAAAAATGATAGAATCCTCCAAAAGTAGTCGTCTATGGTTAATCACCCATAGGGTAACCAACTCTCAACAACCATTCAAAGATTTCCCTCCATAGCACAAGGAAAACTACCACAAAAAAAGATGATGGAGGGAAAGATAAGGCTACCATATTGAAGAGACCCAAAACACCAAAGGATGCCACCCACCACAATGTAAAAGGCCCCCTCCATAGGAAATTCAAAACTAAGAAGATAAATTCCAAGAAGCATGACATAGTGATTGTGCAAGAAGAAACTTCTGACAAGGGCCACAATCTCCAACACAAAAATGGCAACCATAGATTTGAATTGCTAAGAATGAACCCACAAAGACATTGCAACCACACCAAGCAAGGGAATTGAAAGACTCAAGGTGTAGAGAGAGGTAACCACAAAAACAAACCTTAAATTCTCATCATGGGAGAGGAACCATAGAGACACCAAACACCATAGGGAACCAACAATGATGGAAAAAATTAGGGGTGTCAAGAGAGGAGGAAGGGAATCCTCAACCACTATCAACCAAGAGATAGAGCCAAAGCTGCATGAAAATCCTCTCTTGAGATATGAAGCAATAGTGACAATGGAACCATCACAAAATCTAGGACACTATGCAATGAAGAGAATAGGAGGCAAACCCACCTCCTATAAAATTAGGATGCACCCCAAACAAAACATCACTAAGAGATGTAGTGCCCTAGTAGCCAGGTTGAACAAATAGTAGGTAGGAACACAACAACCCTAAAAAGAAATCAGACATGCTGCTAAAATAGGAAGGAATTGGCATAGCCAACCCACCTAAGTAGAGGAAAACCACTGAGAAAGAGTCTCCATTCACTAACAAGCCTCCACCCAATATAAGCCATGAAAGGAAGGGCGAAAATAAATCTACACCTATCGTCAAAAAAAAGCCAAAGTTCCATAGTTGCAATAAAAAATAAGGGCCTAGAATATCCCCCATCATCTTCAGATTGACCATCTATCTCTTCGTCTTCTCCTACATCTCCCTCACCAGTCAAAACCCTAACTCCCGACCTACTCCTGCTCCCACTCTATCTGGTTTTTCTATGTGTTCATTTTTTGTTAATATTATGTGTTGTTAATCAAGTAATTTGTATTATTCTTGGTTAAAAGATTCATTTTTTCAGTAAAGTATTTAGGATAGGTGGATGGGTTAATAATTTAGCAAGATAAGACAAATAAATAAATTACATGATTTAGTACATTTTTTGATGAATAGGTATCCATATCTATTAATTTAATAAAGAGTTACACTATTCACAAAAAAGATAAGGGGATATAGGATCACCCCTCAGAGTTTGGATAAGTAGAGCTTGAAAAAGCTAAAAAACATGGTAAACGCTTGGAAACTAAGCAGAATAAAACATAGCGACTGCTGCTAAGAGGCTAAAGCAATTCCAGTCAGAGGCATGGGTGGGTCTTTGTTAGTTTTAGGACCCTATACATCAGTGGGGTTTGAAGCATCATCAGAGAGGGTCCAACCCTCATCAACATTAGCAACTTCCTTAGTATTCTTAGAATCACGAACATGAGAGATGGCTAGAGATAGGCATGGAAAAGCCTTGAATAAACTAGGCTATTCAAAGCATCTCCAATGGGTCACCCGCTATATCCGCCAATAGAAGGATTGAATCCACTAGTACCCCACCCATTGAAAGTTGAATAAGGTGAGCACCAATGGTGGAGGTCACAAGAATCAGACTGGCGGTGAGCCTGAGATGTCAGGGTTTGATAATGATGGGAAGAAGAAGAGGATGGGCCAATGGAGAATTCCAATAAGGACCAGGACAAGCAAATCAAGAACCCTAATCAGACGATCTGCACCAATGCCATGCCCACGACACCTCCCACATGGAGGCAATTGAGTCCATGAGGAGGGGAGATTAGGTAGCACTCTGGAAACTATACAGGGGGCAGTACTTGAATGATCAAGAAGCACTTTAAGGTGGGACACCTCAAGGGTGACCTTGTTAGCTTGAACTTGAATGTGCAACATGAAATTATTACGTATATAAGATTTAGCATAAAGAAAAACTTGAGTATCAATAGAGATGTGAAAAAAAAATAAATTTATCTTTCCATATAGAAAACAAAATTTCCATCTTGAAAGCATGCTAGATGAAGGTGAAAGAATAAGGGAAACCAAGAGGGTCCCCCAGCAAGGCCATACACCAAGAAAACATTTTTGGCCTGAAAGGGCTAAAGAAATCATGAATCCATCTCCAAAAAGATTGAGCCCTTTGACAAAACCAAAATAGGTACATAAAAGTCTTTGAGTGACCATAGAAAGGGCAACGAGGATCCAAAACACCCATGAGTCACAGGCGAGAGCCGAGAGCCTAGCCTTGGAAAAGAATACACAAAATAAAATGGGTAAGTTTTGGCTCCACAATGGAAGACCAAACACCAAGAAATATGTGTCACCAAGTGGTAGAAATTGACTACAAGTGCCATCTGAAATTCGAAGCCAGCACCGTGGGAAGATGCAGAGAAAGCCATCTATAACCCATAGAGGGTTTGTAGTGGGTCAACAAATTTTGGAGGTACCATAAACAATCTTTCTACTAGGGACTTACAGAGTGGATGTTCAATTTATGTACCATCTCAACAGGAAAAACCAATAAGGCAATATCAAATGTCTTGTGATTTGGTTGAATGTGCCAGTATTGTACCCGAATATCCTCCCAGGAGCGAATTCTCATGGAATCTTTTAAAAAGAGATCTTTATGAGTGTGAATGACATTCTTGTGAAATTGAAAAAAGCTCACTCTAGGAAATTTGGCTGGAGGATGATCTTGAATCTGAATGAGAGGCGACCACCAAAGATTGTTATGGCTAAAAGAAAGATGATCATGAAAACTATTACCATTCCATTTGAGCCACAACTTAATGGCTTCCCAGCATGCCATATGCTTTTGGTAACAAAAGTGCCCTCTATGTGAACAAAATCCTTCCTAAGAAGGATGGTTTCAAAGATAATTCACTTCCAAGTAGGCTTTTGAACTAGATAAGCTAAAGAAATATGATGCTTGAGGAGAACTTTTTAGGCCTCTGAGCTAGAATGGCTTGCATAACCCATTTAGCATATACAAAGGAAGCCCCTATTTCTACATTGAAAGCATATCAAGGCCACCAGAATCGTGAGGGAGACAAAAAAACTCCCAATTGACTCAGTGAAAGCCAAAATGTGCAGGGGAGGAGGCCCAAAAAATATCCCTTAAATCTTCTCAAGCTTCAAATATGAAGCTTTCAAAGGAGACCAACATTAAGATTAATACACATGGGTGTCGGCTATAACCTTGAAAAGGACTGCATTCCATAGATCCATTGGGGACCCATGAAAGGAAAATGAGATACCTAGAAATATAAAAAACAACATCATGATTAAGACATTTCCACCTGAATTGAAGCAACCATGAAGGAGCAGTCAAAAAGGACAACTGGTAACATTGCATTTTGTGCCATTGAATAGAAAACCTAGAATCTAGATAAAAAGTGTCAAGGAGACAAAGGGCCTCCCAAATATTCTTCTCATCCTCAATGAGGGTGAGAAAAGAGTCATCCGTAAAGTGACAATTGGTTAATTAAGTAGGAGGGCTAGAAGGAGTCCCTAAATAAGGTGACCCATGCAAGGCAATACCCCTGACTTTTCTAGCCACAATGGCATTGGCAAGAAAGTAACCAAAGCCCTCACCTGTGAGAACATACAAGGAAGGCGTGAGAGAGAAACCCTACCAAATAGATATGAACAAACCGAAGGTAGGAGATTGGTGACCATTGATGGTGATGCATGTGAGAGAATCCCCTAATAGCTTCTATACAGATTAGATGAAATGGGGACAAAAGCCAAGATCTTGAAGCATGGAAAGAATGAAAGGCCACCCAATTCTTATGCCATGATAATTTTCTTTTCTTTCTTGCTTTTCTTCTCTTATACCATTCAAAATACTTTTATAATAAATAAAAATGACTTCAAACATTAATACTTATCTTACCAAAAATCATATTAGGGTTTTTCCACCAAAAAGTGTCTTATCAATGATGTCACAAAACCATTGGTTACCGGATTCCTTTCTACCACAGTCATGCTGGATCCATGACATAAATCACTCGGAATAGGGCAGCAAAATATTTATCTTGAAAAAATCCCCTTAAGCCAAAGCAATATGCTCAGTTACTGGAGGAAGAGGTGCCTACACCAGATTCTGGTACATCTGACATGCTTCCATTATTCACTTATTTCTTTCTCCAGACTAGATTTTCTTTCTTCTTTGATTCATTATTTTTCATTCCATTCTTTTCAGTAAATTTCTACATATTTCCATTCCTACATTGATTAGCATAATATCTGAATTGTTTGCACTTAAAACAACTGATGTTCTTCTTTACTATATTCATTGGAATAGTTCTAGATCTGTGTTGATTAGATTTATGTCCATACAAATTGCAAGTATGACAATATCCATGAAAGTTATTATGTACCTTATTTGCTTCATTTAGATAGTGATTCTGATAATAATTTGTTTTATTAACAAATCTCTTGCAATTATAACACTGAATACTTTTATAGTTTGTAGCATTATGACCAAATTTATTACATTGAAAACAATAGCCATCCCAACAACCTTCTTGCATTAGTATTCTAATTCTAGATTTTGACTGAATCTTCTGATTTCTTCTCTGCTTCTACTTTGACTTCTTTGCCTTTATCTTTGCCATTCTAATTTGAGCATTCATAGGGATAAAATCCAAGTCCAGTCTTGTCTAAATTCATTTTTTGCATGTTGATCAACTCTTCTAGGAGCTTATTGCTATCAAGAACCTTGTTTTCTACCTTCAACTTCTTCACCTCTTGTTCTATCCTTTCACATGCCTAAGTTTTCAGCTTGATTGACTCTTTCAAAAATTTCTATATCTTATTTCTTTCATCAATCTTCTACATTAGGTCTTTAATAGTCTCATTTTCCTGCTTCAACTGATTGTTAACTTCCTTATGTCTCAATTTGAATTTATGGATTTTCTCTCATCTTCTACACACATTCATTCGCTATCTTTACATTCTTATTTAATTCCTCATTCTTTGATTCAACAACTTCCAAAACTTCAAGAGTTGTCTGCAAATATTCATCCAACTGAAATTCTCCAGTCATACACAAAGGTGCCATGATTCAACCAACAAGGATCTCCCTCAAGCGGTTAAGCTTTCAAACAAGGAACCAAAGCTCTGATACCAATTGTTGGAATGGTTGAAGGGACCAAAATACTATGAGGGGGGTGAATTAGTATTCCCACAAATTCATAAAAAACTTTTCTTTTTCAAATTCTTAGCCTCTCATTGTTAAGTCAGATTTAACAATTAAACACATCAACCATGAAATGGAAAATGCGAAATAAACATGAAAACACAACCACAAACGGAACATCAGATTTGTATATGGAAAACCAAAATGGGAAAAACAACGAAGATGGTTAACTCTCAAGACAATATAACTAGTTATATGGTGTTTACAAAATGGGCGGCTCATTGCCAGATTAAAAAAACATCTCACTACTTAAATACTCACTGCAAGATTACAAAAGTGACTCATAGCCAAAATGCTTACTACAACAGAAAATGATGAGCTGAAGAAAGATGCATCTTTGAATGCATAGAATTAGTTCCAATGAAAGCTCAGATCATAAAAATATAACTCACAAAAGATCTGATAAAGAATCTCTCTGCTAACACTGATCACTATATTGTATAGTAGATCTGGTAAAGGATTATTGCAACACAACTCTACTCTGTGACTCTACTCCAACTGCTTTGTTGTTTACACCTCGCACTTCACACTTTACACTCACTCATACACACCACACCCGCACACACATTCTGTATTCATATGTATACCGATAAGTATACAATCACCAAAAGATATGTCAGCCAAGCATACATGACTTATCCAATGATGTAATTGCTCAGATCAACACATTACCAAAGATTGCCTCGATCAAAGATATAATTGAACCTTATAAGGCAGTGAGAGGGGGGTGAATCATTACAAGTAGAAACAATATGAGTCTGATAACCAACTTAAATAACTTAAAACTTATCAAGCATAAGAGGAATATCACCATATAAGCTAATGCCCAATAAAATAAATTCCACATAACACGAGATTATACGTGGAAACCCAAAAGGGAATAACCTCAGTGGGAGTTAATACCCACAAGATTCACTATTTGTAGAATACAAATCTTGACCGGTTAAGGTCTTACAAATATGCCCTATTAGGAGAAGACTCGGTTAGGAGTCACCCAGTTAAGGGACTTAAATGATAAGCCCTATTAGGATCTATGACATGTTAGGGTCAACTTCACAAGAGGATTTAACACTCTGATATAGAGCTACCCTGTTAAGAGATTTACAAGTTAAGGCATATTAGGACCTACCCAGTTAGGGGATTTTATTGCTGCAAACTGTTAGGGAAACAACAATTCAAATTATCCTCATGTAACACCTTAGTGTCTGATAAGATCTGCTTTAGATCCTCAAAATATCAATAACACATCAATATAGAGCTTCACAAAACACCGCACAATCAACTTTGCCTAATTCACCTTCAATCTCACACACATATGCATTCATACACATACGGACTTGATACCTCATCACACTTTTTATAAACATCAATTTTAGTCACCTACAACCTTGGAACAATTTCCTAGGTTAAATAAATCTACACAAAATAACTTTGCATGCTGAGCTTATGTCGGTCACTGACATAACAAATCAAAACCTTTTTCGTTTTACTGATTTAAGTGACTATATCACTACTGATTAAGTGTTCATCGAAATGTCTTCTCTGTACATCAAATCTTGCTTGTCCTATTGAATCTCCCAATGCAGTTATGAACATAGCTCTAAGTACCTATCTCCATCATCATTGTAAAACTGCATCATTCAACTCTTCATGAATCACCTGTACCGGTTGTTGGAATGCAAATTTGTTCATAGTTTACCTATTGAGATCCTAATTATAGGTTCTCTCCTAAATTGACTTCTGTGTTGGTTAGACCTTACTGGTTGGCTTCCAAGACTTAGATGAACACAAAAACATTGTTTCCATCAATGACAACACAAGACTTAGTCATCTAACATCAATCTCAATCTCTTCATCACATTTACCAATTAATCATTTACCGGTTGCAAATCACCAATAGTCTTTACCGATTTAGTCAAATGCCAACATTCTCCCCCTTTGTCATTGATGGCAACACTTAGGAAATTTTTTATCAACTAAGTGTGTAAAACAAAAAAATGACTTCATGACATATACTCCCCCTTAGCAATTACATGCTATTACAAAAAATATTAAAATAGTTATACTATTACTCCCCAATATAATTACATCAAAATTTTGACTCTACAACTACTCCCCCTTTGACAACAATGGCAAAGGAAAGTAAATACATATAGTTACATAAAATATATATAAAAAATGCATAACATATATATAGATGCAAGAGTTCAAAATGTTTTTACAATGTAATCTTAGAAAAAGCATCACTAAAATGTGATTTCAACTGCTTCAGATCATTTGGCTAGGTTTCCAAAATAGTATCGATAATCTCCACAAGTGTATTGATTTGTCCAACAAACTCCTCCATGGCATCTATGGACTCATCTCTGGGGTTGCAAGAATAGATTTAGATTCTTTATAGGCTTTGTGCAAGATTTCCACCTTCGGTATCAGTTGTGTCTATAATTCCTATAGTTATCTGATCCTCTTAACCTATTCATTCTCATAATATTTCAACTAATGTTGAAGTTCAACAACCAATTTTCCAAAATTGACATTAAGAGGCTTGAATGACTCACTAAGAACCTCAAGTTCTTTCTCAGCTTCCTCTTTATTCTTCTTCAAATCAGTAAAAAATAATGCAAATTTGGTAATAGTGGAGAGTATTTTACCTCCAGTCTCAAGTGATTCTTTCAAATAGTCCTTATTAACAGTAAGAGCAACTTTTCCTTTATCAGTATTAGTCATTAAGTGCTTTGTTCTCTTCTTCTTGTAATCCTTCTCAAAACTAACATAAGTTGCATCCTCAAAAGATTTTATCAGTTCTCCGACATCATTAACAAGTTGTCCAAGATTGTCAATAGGAGTAACAAATATATCAGTATCAGTCTCTAGTAGGAGACTTTACAAAATCTCAACAACACTTCTTAATGTTTCTGCCTCCTTTTGTTGTTCTTTCATCCTCTTCTTCTTGGCCCGAGATTGCATGGCAATTGCAATCTCTGTCAGCTTGGTTGATCTCAACATATCCATATTAATGGGTCCTTGAATACTTATTACAACATCGCCATCTTCATCCACAATTTTCTTTTTAGAATCAAGTGACAAAGGTGTCACTTTAGGTTCACTATCCTCCGTTTTCTTTTCTTCAGTCTTCTTTTCCTCTTCCTTTTCACTTTCCTTATCTTTTATAGTTTCCTGTATTGATGGGGGTTGTGTATCACCCATTTGAGTTACTACCAGTGGCTCCTTATCTTTCTTTTCTTCTTCATTCTTCTTTTCTCCCTGTCCCTATTCTTGTTCATATTGCTCAAACATTTGAACATCAATATCTTGTATATTTACATTATTAGGAGCACCAACATCATCATTATTATTACAGGTATCATAATTATCAAAGAAAATCTCAGGTTCAGTTTTTGTGTTCACTGGTTGATTAACCGACACAATTTCATCAAGCTTAAAATCAATTATTTTAACACCATTAGGGAGATCTTTAGCCTCAAACTTCTCCGGTTTAACTTCCTTGACTTCTTCCTCTTCATCCGGAATTAGACCTAGTACCTTCTTAAAAAAAATTCAGTCAACTCATGGACCGATTGGGTCTCTCCGATTAACATTCTTGTCAACCTTTTCTTTGACCTGAAAGATGACTTTTCCTTAGAAAGAGTTTCATCTAGCTCTTCCTAAGTAGCTTCAGGTTGCCAGTTTTTCAGAATATATACAATGAATTCCCTATCTTGTTTTATGGCCGCCTACCATCTAGCATCAATTATATTATACAGTGAATTTGGAATTTACCCTTGCAATTCAATTAGGGCCTTGTTGTATTTATTCATCATATAAACAATTACATCTTCTATCCGTCTTTGTTCATCATCATTAAACTTATCATACAGTTTCTTCGCACTAGTCAATAAACCATACTCTTTAATGTTTATCATTAAATTTTCAAGAGGTGTGAGCTTTGTTACCAGTTTCCTTGAAGATTTCACAGTAGAAGTAACAATACCCTTTGACCTTTTGCCACTGGCCCTTAGGGATTTATTTTCTCCTTCGGACTCAGTCACTTCTTCATCAGTATCTACTGGTTTCTTTGCTTGTTTCTTTTTCCTTTTACTAGTATTAATCGATGCAGCAGGAGGTTCAAAAATCTTACCTTTCCTCTAAAACTGAATCTTAGAAGGTTTTTCCTTCTTTGTTTCTACTAGTTTCTCCTTTTCAACAGCCATTGGTTTCTCTTTATCTGCAACCTTCTCCTTTCCATCTCTTGTCTTTACACCGGTGGAGGTACTAGTTAGAACAATTGATGTTCTGACCTTTTTAGTAGCATGCTTTTATCTTGCTTTAGCAATGGCTTCCTTTGTGAATCCTGCTTTCTCTATAAATGCTTCAACTTCCTTTTTAACATTCTTTTCAATTACTGGTTGGTTAAGTTTTGAGTGCACTTGAAGGGATTTCTCCTTGTAAGTGCCAAAATGTTCGACTGTTGTATCTACCGGTTGGGCAAGTAAATGATCAGCATATGCAACCAAAAGATATATTTGTCTACTTCATATCCGATGGGAATCACCGATATAGTCTGGGGCTCAACTGCCTCCATCATGCAAGTATCTATATCAACCATAAAAAAAAAGGTGCTTTCATACCGGTTGACAACCTTTGCCGGTATCCTTTCCCTTGCATGCATTTTCTTCCAAAAATCTTTAAAGTATCCCCATGCAATCTTGTCAAAATCATTACCAGACATTCTAATGCTGTACTTCATTTGCATCAATGCAGGAGTGCCATCTATCCATTGGATATCACCAATAGCAAGGAAACATTTCTGAAAATAAAAGAATAGACCAAGGATTAATTGACCAAATTAAAACCTTAACCTCTTATCCATCTTTATGGCTTCCATTTTTAGCACAAGTTGACTCCACAATGCCTCTAACAAGTCATAGTCAACATCTTCTTTGATCATCTAATGGGCAGTGTGAATAGAAACAACAGTGATACTATTCATCCTGCTAGAATAATAGATCTGGTAACCGATCACCATAGAAGCATACTTTACTTCCAGATCATTGATATTATTCACCTTCATTGCTCTTCCATCCCATTTAGATCCTGTTAACTTTTATACATCATTCTTAGGAATGGATCCCAAAACTGGAACCTCACTGATGGTAGAAAATCTGGTGATTTCATGAATAGCTTCCTTAGAAATTTTATGTGGTCGGTCGAGTCACATAAACTGGTCATGAATCCTGCTAAGCACAAATCTCACAAGTTCATCATCAAAATTATTAATGAAATTTAGAGCTTGGTGAAACCCTTTCTCAGTAACCCTTTTGAAATGTTCCTTCATTACACCATTCTTAACACACAATGCTTTATACTGATAAAAAATAGCGGCAACACCAAGATCCTCTAGTTTGTAATGATAGAAAGATCTAATATCTTCAACATGTAAGAAACCACAAGGAACTCCAGATAGGGCTCCGATGGGATTAGTTTCCTCAGATTTAAATGGGTGCCTCTTAAATTCAGGATGGTGTCTATCAGTAAAATTAACTAAATGTGATGTGTCCATCTTCAATGATTCAGAAAGATAAGAAGATAATAAGATATCTGGATAAATACCTTTTACCACTTCTGCACTAGGGTTCCAAACACCAACAAAACTTCTTCATCGATTCCCAATCACAGATCACACCAAAACACTTCAATCTTTGTTTAACAAGTTAAATGCTACAAACACAAACTTTGATCTACTCGCACTTTGTGTGCTCTCAAGTATGCAATGTGACAAATAGCATTCAAAAAGTTCCTTTTATTTTCCCATTATCTACCGCATTAAATGCCATTAGTGGTAAAACCCTAAAATGTCTTAAAACACAATACCGGTTCACATAACACATCAAACCTACCGGTTTGATCATGTAATCACTTCTTAACATCATAATACATCAAAGTATGCAAATTTAACATACCACATGGTCCTTCAGGGGGTTCTAAAATGGATCTAACATTAAGTTCTTCCTAAGCTTTTAAAAATATTAGTTTGCCGGTGAAGGGTTCTCCACACTAGGTGAAGAAATAGGATCTTCAGATGGTTCGACTTCAGTTATCTCATCATCCTTCTTTTTCCAGATTTTTTTAATTTCAGCTCTAGTCTCCCCCACATCAACTCTCATCTCCCCTTTCCAGTTAGCATATTGATTCACCTTTTCTCTGCAAAACTTTGCAATATGTCCCAATTTATGACAATAATAACAAGCCATACTAGATGCTCTCCAAGGTCCAACATTGCCTCTACCAGTCCTTCTTCTGCAGTTCATAGCTACATGACCATAGTTATGATAGATTGTGCAAACCACATTCATCCTCTTTTCCATCTCACAGGGACTAGACCGGTTAGCATAGTATTTTTGCTAGTTAAGACTTCTTCGGTCATCAAAGGTTCTTTTCCAAACACCACCAGACCTCTGACTCATGTGAGGAGTAAGATTATTTGCTCCATACTTGCACTAAACAATTCTATGTTCATGCATGTTGCAAGTGAAACAATAACCATCATAGGTTCTAGGCTTATATCCTTGATTAGTATTGGGTCTATAACCATTAGAAACATCAGATCTGCTTCTACAAACATTACCAGTATGTCCTGGTTTATGACAATTGAAACAAACAAGCTTATAGGATTTCTTACCAGTGGGATCTGAATCTTAGGCGCAAATTTACCTTCATGGATGTTGTTCTTTGTACCGAAAGGCTCACCTTTCTCAAATGTATTGTAACCCAATCCATTTGTATCACCGTTCATCCTTTGAGATTGGATCTGTTCATCAAGCATGGCAGAAATTTTGTTAAACTTTGCAAGCTTCTCATTAGCATAAACAAGTTCTTTTGTAAGGTCTTCATTCCTTTTCATGAGAGTCTCTCTAAAAGACATTGCCATTTCCAGTTCTTCCTTTATCTCTTCTTTTTCTTATTTTTCCTCATGCTAGTGTGCATATAGAGTGCCATTTTCCTAATTTATCTTGAAGATCTTATGTTCTTTCTCTTTGATTTTGTCTTTTGCTGCCCTCCTTGCTTTGAGTTCTTGACTCATCTAGATAGTTAAGGTTTTTATCTCTCTCCTCAAGTTAGTCTTCTCATTATTCAGTTTCTCCACTTCATCAACTAGTGCACCTATGTTTGCTTCATAAGAAGAACTGCTCTCAAAAACCTCCAATAGTTGTTCGGTTAGCTCTCTTATCTTAGCAAGTGAATTTTTATAGTTGCCTCTCAATGTTTCTAAGGCTTCCTCAGTTTCTGCAAGTTTATGGGACATCTCTCTATAACTCATATCCCACATGTTTGCCTTACGAATCCTTCTCAAGCGGTTAAGCCTCAAAGAAGGTTTGCTTTGATACTAATTGATAACCTTATAAGGCACTGATTCACCCCCCCCCTCTCAATGCCTTATAAGGTTATCAATTATTTTTTATGTAATTGTCTGTATTTACTTTCCTTTTCCATTGTTGTTAAAGGGGAAGTAGTTGTAGAGTCAATTTTTTGATGTAATTATATTGGATCCGTAGTAGTATAAGTCTTTTAATTTTTTTTGTAATAGCATGTAATTGCTAAGGGGGAGTATATGCCATGAAGTCATTTTTTTGTTTTGCACACTTAGTTGACAAATTTTTTCCTAAGTGTTGCCATCAATGCCAAAGGGGGAGAATGTTGGCATTTGACTGAACTAGTAAATGATTAATTGGTGGATGTGATGAAGAGATTGAGATTCATGTTTGATGACTAATTCATGTGTTGTCATTGATAGAAACAATGATAACCAAGTTGACCTTTACTAATCTTCTACATGCTTCACATACGAGGATCCAACAAGCATCTACCAGACCCATAGGAATGGATCCATAAGCATAATTCCCAAGCATCATAAAAAATGACTCCATAATATGAATGCCACTAATTCTGGAATATGGAACTCATAGCATAGAATACAAGTGACATAACCATGACCAAAAACTTAAACATAAACCAACATGATCAAGATATAATATTTTAGGTCACCTCCAAAAATCACTCGAGAGTTATACAATCCTTATAGCTCTGCATAACATATATACCTATTTTCCATCACTGCACAACATCATAAGCAATGTGTTAACTAGGTGAACCCACAATAGTTGGTTACACTTTTTTGGATGAAAAAAATTGACTCCTTGATTTTAGCCATGTTCTATCGAAACCCCCTTCTGATCGAATGTAAAAAACACATTCGATCGAAACCCACTTCTAATCAAACCAAAAAAAGCATAAAACACAAAATCTGCATTAGGGGGTTCAATAGAAGGGGGGTTCAATTGAACCCCCTTCGATATCGAACGTGCTTGGTTTTGGACTCCCCCCAAACCTCTCATGGTTTCTGTAGATTTTTGGCCTTCGATACTCAAATTGGGGGCTCAAATGGATGAATTTTGACAAACCCAAATGCATGATAGTAGTAATCGAAGCAAGCTTTCTAATGACCATTTTTTTAATATATAAAGAGTTTATTATGATTTTTTTTTTAGATTAACTAAACATAGGTTTCATACCAAACATCAACTTCCGAGTTCAACGGTTATGAAAAAATAGTAAACAAGTGAAAAAAAAATCTTAACAATATTTGTGCACTAGGTATTGAAGTCCTCTTTCCAATTAAAAAAAGTTGAATTTGGATATATACAAAACAAGTTATGTTCAACCAAATTAACATATGTCAAAATTATAGTTAACTCAACTTCAAAACTTAATAAAATATGAAATATTGAAGATAATATTATGAAAATAATTGGAAAAATTAGATATGGATGTCACAAAACTAATTTCAAAAGAATCACATTCATATCTATTTAAGAAAAAACGTTATGCCGTACCAAATGAGTATCACTCTAAAAATATTGTTTTTTGTAAAAAACTAGTTTTCAAGGGAGATAGTAAAATGAAAATAAATTGATTCAAAAAAATATTAAAAAAAAAAATTTCGAATCTACACACAAAATGTCACAAATCACTAGTTCACATCATCTGCAAATTCCTTATGGTTTAGCAGTAATAAGTGAATGTGAGGTTTTTTCTGAAAATGAAAATTGAAGTGTCAAAGTTGGAAAACAAGTGTAACCCACTATTGTGGGTGACAACATACCTGTCACAACTACTCAATATACCATGACCAATCTAGATGATCAGGTTTGACATCAATGACAACAATGAGAATGTTCACAGAATCCAACACTTATGTTATTACCTCTGCATTTTTCAATAAATATTTTTGGAAAATCAGGCATCTTCATTCTTCCCTACACATCAAAAAATCCTTTATCGATGAAACTATTCTTGGGGAATCAAAGTTCTTTATCCCTCACTTCCATGACAACTGTATAGAACAAGGTAGACAATAACTCAACTTCACTAGCTTCCTTTCCAGTACATGTTTGGTTTTTCTATGATGCCCATCGCAATCTCTCAAAATAGATGACCATCGTTGTCCCTTCTCTTGTCTTTATTCAAATGCAAAATGTCCAATATGTTGTTTATGAAACTTTGAAACCCCAATATGTTTTAACCAGCTACCTTTTTATTAGGTTATCATTTGGGAGGAATAAAAATATACTACCAGTCTTAAAATCTCATCCAAACATATCTATATAAATGCAACCCAAATAAAAGACAAAAAGAGGGATTCAAATTTAATATAGTAGTATAACTAGCATATATACCTTAAATTTTAAATTAAATCTATATAAAATATGCTGAGAGATATCTTTCTCGAGGTGCCTATTTGACTCTAGGGTGCAATTTCATTAAAAATAGGCTCCTCGAGAAGGATATCTCTCTGCGTATTTTATATGGATTAAATTAAAATTTAAGGTATATATGCTAGTGGCAATTGTGTGACGCAACATGAGAAACATAAAATAAATCAATATATAAATATATAGTATCTTTTTATTAAAATAAATTATATTATAATATTATAATATTATTAAATTATTACATAGAGATATATGAAATTATATATATGTATTCAGACTATTTTTATAATATATATGTGTTGCAAGATCAAAGCAAATACTAAAATCTAATATTATTAAAATTTATTTAATGATAATATAACACTTTATTTAATCGGGAGTATTATGGCTATGGTTAGTGTTACAGTTAAGGTTATTGTTATGGTCAGGGTTACGGTTCACATCTTGGTTTGGGTTAGGTTTATGATTCGAATTAGAGATTATGATTAGGGTTATGGTCATGGTTAGGATTACCATCAATGTTAGGTTTCAGTTTGTGTTTAGGATTATGGTAAGGGTTAGGGTTTACGCTTACAGTTAGGATTATGGTTAGGGTTAGGGTTATGGTTATGGTTTATTATTACAGGTAAATTTATGGTTAGGGTTAAGTGTCAAGGTTACAATTATGTTTGGGTTTTATATAGTAAATATAGGGTTACAATAAGAATAATTACATTTAGGGTTAGGGTTAGAATTATAATTGGGGATATGGTTAGCATTAGGATTTGGTTTATGATTATGTTTTGGATTAGGGTTAAGGTTAGTGTTATGCTCACAATTAAGGTTTATATCATGGTTAGGGTTAGGGTTTACAATTGCAGTTAGGATTATGGTTAGGGTTAAGGTTTAGTGTTAAGGTTAAGTTTATGGTTAGGGTTACAATTACATTTAGGGTTTACATTAAAGTTAGGGTTAAATTAGTATTATTTAGATCAATTAGGATTGGGGTTTGGGCTATATTAAGGTTAGGAATAGATTAGGATTAAATTTTAATTTGGGTTAGGGTTAACTTTAGGGTAAGATTATTGTTAGGGTTAAGTTTTAGGATTATGGTTAGGTTAGGGTTAGGATTAGGATTAGGGTTAGGGTTACGATTATGATTAGGGTTAGGGTTAGGGTTTATATAGTTAAGTTTATTGTTTACATCATGGTTGGGGTGAAGGTTAGGTTTAGGATTATGGTTAGGATTAGGGTTAGGGTCACAGTTAGGATAATAATTAGGATTAGCTTTTACATCATAGCTAGAGGGTTAGGGTTAGGGTTAGGGTTGGGTTTAGGTTAGGATTAGGGTTAGGGTTATGGTTTACATTACGGTTGGCGTTGGAGTTAGGGTTAGGTTATTTTTAAGCTTAGGGTTACAATTATGGTTAGGATTATGGATAGGGTAGGGTTAGGGGTTAGTGTTAGGATTAATGTTAGTGTTTATATCATGGTTAGGGTTAGGTTTAGGATTTGCAGCATTGTTAGGGTTAACGTTATGGTTAGGGTTAAGGTTTACATCATGGTTTGGGTTAGGTTTATGATTAGGGTTATGATAATGGTTAGGATTAAAATCAATGTTATGTTTCGCTTTAGGTTTAGGATTATGGTAAGGGTTAGGGTTTATGCTTACAGTTAGGATTATGGTTAGGGTTAGGGTTATGGTTATGATTTATTATTATGATTAAATTTATCGTTAGGGTTTAGTGTCAAGGTTACAATTATGTTTAGGGTTTATATAGTAAATATAGGGTTATGGTAAGCATAATTACATTTAGGGTTAGGGTTAGAATTATAATTAGGGATATGGTTAGGATTAGGATTTGGTTTATGATTATATTTTGGATTAGGGTTAAGGTTAGTATTATGGTCACAATTAAGGTTTATATTATGGTTAGGGTTATGATTAAGGTTAGGGTTTGGTCAGGGTGTATATCATGGTTAGGGTTAGCATCAAGGTTAGGGTTTGATTTTGGTTCAAGATTATGGTTAGGGTTTACAATTGCAGTTAGGATTATGGTTAGAGTTAAGGTATAGTGTTAAGGTTAAGTTTATGGTTAGGGTTACAATTATGTTTAAGGGTATGTGCAGGATCATGGTGTACCAAAACAGGCCCTTAAGTGGCAATGAAATTTCAAAAAAATCAGAGTTATGCAACTTGACATGAAAATTTGAATAAGTTGTGAACATTATTTTTCAAATATGTGAAAAGAGAATATATAGAAAATTGAATTTAGTTTCTAAGCTACTAGTTGTTTTTTGGAAGAAAAAGATCCTATTTGATGAAAATTTCAAATTTCAATGTAGTGGTACTAAAATTTCAAGAAAAAAATAAGAAGTAGACGTATGTCTGACCACCCTAATCACAATAAAATCTTAATATTTATAATATAAGTATTAGACTCATTTTTGGATGTGACACATTTTTTTTAATGTTTTATGAATTAAATAATTATTTATGATTTTTTTACTACAACTTTTCAGAAATTCAGAAACTCCTACGTCTGACCACCTTAACTTGGTCAAAACCTTATGAAATTTAATTTTTTTTAATTTTTCCCTATAGTAGGCGAAGCATAGGATGTGACGCATGTTTTGGTTTCAAAAAGTGTTATACCGTTTGAAAGTTATGAGTGTTTTTCAATTAGTATATCAATTAGGACTATTGTCAGAATTCAATTAGAAAATAAATAATTATTATTTACTAAAGTTGAAATAAGACAAGCCTTATATTGTTGGAAAGCTAGGAAAGTCCTTAAAAAACCCTTTTCGTTTTATCAATTTTGGCTACAAAAAAAGTCGTCAGCCACCAGTGTAAAGTCTGGAAAATCAAGGAATACTGAAAAACACGTTTTTTCAGTTGACTTTCTAGGCTTGTCACTTCCAAGCCTAATACCAAAGCATTCCCGAGCCGAAATTTGAAATTTTAAAATTTGAGTACAAAAATTTGTGGTCCCCAAAGAATTTCCCTTTGCCGCCATTTATGAAGTAAATTGCCACATGGCAGAAATCCAATATTTGATTAAATTGGATATCAGATTTTATTGGTCATATTTTAGAGAGAGAGAGAAGGAGAGGGAGAGAGGGAGAAAGAGAGAGAGAGAGGAGGAGAGAGAGGGAGAGAGAGAGAGAGAGAGAGAGAGAGAGAGAGAGAGAGAGAGAGAGAGAGAGCATAGGACCCCTTATGACACAATATGGCCCCTTAGGACACAATATGACCCAAAGCAACCCAATATGGTGTCATTAGGGGTCATATGGTGTCCTAAGAGGTCATAAGGGTTCATGGGACACCATATGACCCATATGGACAACATATGACCCCTAACGACACCATCAGACCCCTTAAGACACAAAATCATGTCATTAGGGGTCATATTGTGTTCTATGACCCTATAAGACACAATATGATCCCTAATGTTATGATTTGGTGTCTTAAGGGGTCGATTGGTGTCGTTAGGGGTCATATGGTGTCTTGTGACACCATAAGACCCCTTAAGACACCAAATTGTGTAGTTAGGGTCATATTGTGTCCTACGAACCCGTAAGACATAATATGACCCCTAACGACATGATTTGGTGTCTTAAGGGGTCCTATGGTGTCATATGGTGTCCCATGAACCCTTATGACCTCTTAGGACACCATATAACCCCTAGTGACACCATATTGGGTCGCTTTGGGTCATATTGTGTCCTAAGGGGTCATATTGTGTCTTAAGGGGTCCTATGGTGTCCCAAGACACCATATGACCCCTAATGACACCAAATCATGTCATTAGGGGTCATATTGTGTCCTACGACCCTGTAAGACACAATATGACCCCTAATGACATGATTTGGTGTCTTAAGGGGTCCTTTGGTGTCATTAGGGGTCATATGGTGTCTTGTGACACCATAGGACCCCTTAAGACACCAAATCATGTTGTTAGGGGTCATATTTACACCATAGGACCCCTATAGACACAATATGACCCCTTAGGACGTAACAATATGGTGTCATTAGGGGTCATATGGTGTCCTAAGAGGTCATAAGGGTTCATGGGACACCATATGACCCCTATGGACACCATATGATCCCTAATGACACCATAGGACCCCTTAAGACACCAAATCATGTCATTAGGGGTCATATTGTGTCCTACGAACCCGTAAGACACAATATGACCCCTAACGACATGATTTGGTGTCTTAAGGGGTCCTATGGTGTCTTATGGTGTCCCATGAACCCTTATGACCTCTTAGGACACCATATGACCCCTAGTGACACCATATTGGGTTACTTTGGGTCATATTGTGTCCTAAGGGGTCATATTGTGTCTCAAGGGGTCCTATGGTGTCCCAAGACACCATATGACCCCTAACGACACCAAATCATGTCGTTAGGGGTCATATTGTGTCCTATGACCCCGTAAGACACAATATGACCCCTAATGACATGATTTGGTGTCTTAAGGGGTCCTATGGTGTCGTTAGGGGTCATATGGTGTCTTGTGACACCATAGGACCCCTTAAGACACCAAATCATGTCGTTAGGGGTCATATTTACACCATAGGACCCCTTAAGACATAATATGACCCCATAAGACACAACAATATGGTGTCATTAGGGGTCATATGGTGTCCTAAGAGGTCATAAGGGTTCATGGGACACCATATGACCCCTCTCTCCTCTCTCTCTCTCTCCCTCTCTCTCCCTCTCTCTCTCCCCTCTCTCTCTCTCTCTCTCCCTTTCCTCTCTCTCTCTCTCCCTCTCTCCTCTCTCTCCCTCTCCCCCCCCCCTCTCTCTCTCTCTTCCTCTCCTTCTATATCTGATTTAATCGGATATCAGATTTCTGCCATGTGGCAGTTTAGTTCATAAATGGTGGGAACAATTCATAAATGGCGTCAATAGGAATTTTTTTGGGGGACCACATATTTTTGTACAAAAATCGGATATCGGATAAAATCCGATATCCAACCAAAAAAAAAGGGTTTGTGGGCCATTCTGTAGATTCCAACAGCCGACAATTTGGGTCCTATGTTTTCTGTCGAGGATCATGGGGTTTCAGACATCTATTGACAAATTTGTGCTTTCAGGAGATTCTTAAAGTGAAAACTTACATTGTCAAACATGAAGGAGCATATGTGTGGAGGGAAATGAGGATTAGTAGTCGTCAGAAGTCTAAACGCAAAAGAAAACTTTCAAATGACCAAGTTGAAGTGTATAGAGAAAGAGATAGAGAATGTCATAGGAGGAGAAGACAAGGTATGTTAAATATTGCTAATGTTACTTCAACTGAAGAGGAAATTGAAATTGAAAATGTGCCTCAAGTTATTGAAAATGAAAATGTAAATTTTGAAAGTGAAAATATTGAAAATATTGTAAATGTTGAAAGTGATAATGAAAATGCTCAAAATGTGGAAAAATTTGACATAGGAGGTGAAAATGTGGAAAACTTTAACATTGAAGGTGGAATTGCCTCACCAAGTGAACCATATGTAACACCTAATTACTTTAGAAATGAAGACCCTCTCATGGATGAAAGACAAATTCCAAATCCAAGACCTTCAAGAACCCCAAAATGGTTATTTGAAATCGATGAGAACATTATTGCGAATCTTGAAGGCAAGAGGTCAACAAGAACCATTCGGTTGTGGGCTACAAAACTTTTCAACCAAAATTTTAGCAATAAGACATTGACTGAGCAATGTCAACTCTTTGTTTAATTGCTAAAGATGAGACCATTGCTAAAGAAATTGAAGATTCATATGAACAAGAAGACGGAGAGAAATTCTATTATTGCAAAAAATCTATTTGACGTGCTCAATTCTATTGGAAAGAATACCAAAGAAAGAGATAAGAGAGCCGCTCAAAGAGTGATTACAACCTCCTTAGTAAGCCATCAATTGAGGAAGACCCGTCAAATGAGACAAACTTGTGTTGATTTTAACATAAACCGTAAAACTTTGGATAGAGCACTTGCACGAAGACAAAGACTTGACGATCCACTTCAACAAGATACATGGGCATTTGGTGGGAGGCTTCCATGTGTTGATAGAAAGTTGAGTGACAATGTGAAGGAAGAGATTCAACAATTTTGGCACTCTAATTCTAGAGTGTCACCCAATGTAAAGGATGTTTTGAAATTAAGAATCGGCAACCAAGACCGCACACCACATCCCAAACATTTCTTGGAATCAAGCCAAACAATGTTGTACAAATTTTTTTGTGAATTACATCCAAATTTGCAAATATCACAAAGGCCCTTTGAATCTTTGAAACCATTTTATTGTGTTCCTCTTAAGATTCACAATACCTGTTGTTGCAAGTACCATGTGGAGTTTTCAATGTACCATGAACTTTTATGTCATTTTCGTTCTACGATGCATACTAATGAGATGTTGCAGGAGTGTGGTGCAATGCTATTTCTGAGATCATCAAGAGACTTGCAACATCTATTTTTATGCCCTAGAGATGATGGATGCTATTTCTATAGAAATGATTGTTTGAATGAGAAGTGCTCAGAATGTGGTGGGTTGTCAAAGTTTGTTTCATGTTTTCATGAGGGCAGTAAACATGAGTTTGGAAATAATTATGTTGAGAAAAGAAGATACGAGACAGTGAAATATACTTTGAAGAGTGGAGGTGAAGGTTCTAGATGCGAATTAGTCTCAAGAGAAGTGAGTATTGCTGATTTTATTTTGGATTTTAAGGAAAATCTTTTCTACAAGTATGCAAGGCACACCCATAGGTCTCAATGGCTGGATCAATAGTTCAGGATGTGTAAGAACTCTTTCCCGATTGGCACTATTGTATCGGTGGTTGATTTTGCAGAGAACTATACATTGCAACCACAAAATGAGGTATAGTCTCAGTACTACAATTCAGTCTAGCTTGCTATTTTTGTTCACATTACATATAGACATGCTCCTGATAGTACAGAAGAGGACAGGAAGATAATTAGGGAGTATCATTTTTATATGAGTGATGATAGATCACACTCCTCCGAGTATGTGCAACATTCTTTCGAGAATTTTTTTGAGTTCTTACATGAGAAAGATATTGCAATTGACCGACATATAATATGGTCAGATAATTGTACGGGTCAATTCAAGAATGCCCGTATGTTTTATTGGTTGAGTAGAATGCATGTGGAGAGGCGTATACCTCATATTTGGTGTTTTTTTGAGGCGGGGCATGGGAAGGGAGAGCATGATGGAGCAGGTGCATGTTTGAAGAGAGCTCTAGTTAAGGAGCAATTGAGAATTTCAGGTACAAATTCCTCTAATGCATGTTCTATTGTTGATTGGTGTAGTTCAACATTGTCACATGGAGGTACTCTTGATTCAACAGTGAGCAGATTCTTTTGGTTGGTTGAGGAGGGAACAGTGGGAGATAGATTGGATTGTCAAACAATTAAAGATTCTTCAAAGATGCATTCATTTCTCAGCTTAGATGCAAGTACATGGACCATTTGGACACGAGTGTTGGCTTGTTTTTGTCAGAGTTGTGTTCGGTGTGATTGGGATCAGTGTGAGTCAAGTGAGTGGGTTGATACGTGGGTTCCCCACTATCTAACTCCTTTATCTCAAACAATATCCTTGTCAAATGATGACATGGAAAGTTCGCTTGAGTATGATCATCTATCAGATCTTGTACAACCAGGACATGTTTTTGCAGTTGTTGCATTGCAAGGGAATGAAGAGAGATCAGAATATTGGTTGGCATGATGTGTAGAGGGAAAACAAAAGCTAACACAACTAGTGATAGATGATGATGGGTTCACATATCCTACAGGTTCAGTTGTTGTTGTGGGAACTTGGTTGCGAACATACATGATTAGAAAGAATGGCATACCTGCATTTGAAGACTATGAGAGACACAAAACCATTATAATGTATTAACACCTTATTATAGCTACAAATGTCAAGTTGTTGAAGCATCAAGCAAAACTTAAGACCAAAGAGCTATGGACAGTGACTACTATTGATCATGAAGCAATACTAGATACTCTTAAACAAAGAGATGACCCTTTAGGCACACTTGAGTAGTAGGTCTTTAATGGTGCCTTATTTTTTTATCATGCATTTCATTTCAAACAATGATCATTAAACCTTAATGTTCAAGTTTGTTATGTGTATATTAAGGATGTGTTCAAAATGCAGGTCTATTGATGAACGTTTTTTTTTGGCAACACGGTTTTTGCATGCACATAGCGAGTACACTTGATATAATTGGAAGGGACATATTTTTGCAACATGACTTATTATCATGCATTTGCTGAGCTTTACAATTTTTGTTATTAGACAACACTATTTGATAATTTTTTATGATATAATTATCGCATAACCTTTATGCTCATGAAGGTGTTTTTTGATGATATACAACAGTATCACATTATGATTTTTGCATCAACATAGTGGGTTCTGTTGATATAATTTGAAGGGACGTATTTTTATGGTATATAATCCCACCTTTTCATTTATTATCCAGCATTTCAATTGAAGTGATTGTCATAAATCCTTTATGTTCATCCATGCATTTTATGTGTAGACTAACAATTCTTATAAATATAGGTTCATGCTAGATCATTCGTCGTTGACAAGACCCTCTCTTGGTGATGGTACATATTCCTTTGTGCATTAATGAGATTAAATTGTGGGTCTTGTTGTGTTTATTATCATGAAGATGATTCAAATGCATGTGGCTAGGACACATCTGCAGTGGATCAAATTGTCATGACAGATGATCTATTGAATCAAACATTTGACATTTGACATTTGTTAATGTTGGGCCTTCAACATCAACACCTACTAGTCAAGGTGGTCATCGAACTTTCACTCAGGTAACCTTGTCTATTTTTATTCATTAATGGTTTATAAAATAAAGTCAGTTAGATTTTGGCAATTGAATAACATTGTTTCATTTTCAGACGCTGACATCAGATGCACCTAATAGTCTCTCTACAATGGAGCATGGTGTTCTCTAGCAGTAGCATCTTTGATGCTTTTGATAGTAGTATGAGTCAGATTAGTAAATTTCTAATTTGATGCTTCCCACAGGGCTTTGCAACTTCAGATTGTGAGTGTGCCCTTGTTACAAATGAATTGTACTTTAATCGACATAGATGGTCTATGATGGCTTTTTTGTAAAACTATATGGTTTTATAACATATATTGTACTTCAATTGACATATAACAATATCCAAGTGGTGGTTGGCATGAGCTTGAATATGGTAAGGTGTATGCATCTTGAAGTTGAATATGATATGTTGTATACATCTTGAAGTTGAAATTTGATTAGACTTTGTCAGCATTTGATGAATCATAAATGTCATTTCATTATTAATCTTGTGAGTGTGAGGTGTAGGAATAAATATCAATTACTTTGAAAGTCATAGATGGTTGTCCTGATATGATAACCACCACATGGTTGTGCCTTATGAAGAAAAGCTGAATAGATAATAACTAATTGAGAACATCAATTCAAATCCATAATATAGAGGATACTAATAATAGATCTTTGTATATTTATTTTTTCTAATACTGAAATAGGTACAACTTTTTTGAGATAAAATGAAGCTTTTCTCTCATGGATGTCACATGCGTAGGGTATGAGCCCGAGCGTTCGATCAAGTGGGGGGGAAAAACAGGAGCATGCATAGGGTAATAATGCCTAACTGGACATGTCAGAGCCAACGGTTCATCATCACGATGAGTAGAATGAGAAATCGACCACACGACAACATTCCATTAAGTGAGACTGACGATTTTTCACCAACCGAAAAATTGCTACCCTAATAAAACTATAGGGCAACTTGAAAAATCGAGATAGGCTTTTCTAGGGACCTATCTCATGGCCCCATAGGTTCAAATAGATCATCCACAGGTGCCATGGATTCCAAGTTAGGGCCCATCAAAGTTTAACAATTTTGAGCACTTAGGGCGCTCAAGGGACGACACTAGTAGGGTATGACCCCGAGCGTTCGATTGAGTGGGGGGGGGGGGGAATAGGAGCATGCGTAGGGTAATAATGCCTAACTGGACATGTCGGAGATGATGATTCATCATCGTGACGAGCTGAATGAGAAATCGGCCACGTGACAACATTCCATTGAGTGAGACTGATGATTTTTTTGCCAACTGAAAAATTGCTGCCCTAATAAAACCATAGGGCAACTTGAAAAACCAAGATAGGCTTTTGTATGGACCTCTCTCATGGCCCCATAGGTTCAAATGGATCATTCACATGTGCCATGGATTCTGAGTTAGGGCCTGTCAAAGTTTGACAATTTTGAGCACTTAGGGTGCTCAAGGGACAACGCCGGTAGGGTATGACCTCGAGCATTCGGTCGAGTGGGGGGGGAAAATAGGAGCATGCGTAGGGTAATAATGCCTAATTGGACATGTCAGAGTCGACGGTTCATCATTGCAAAAAGAAGAACGAGAAATCGGCCACGCGACAACATTCCATTGAGTGAGACTGACGATTTTTTTGCCAACCGAAAAATTGCTGCCCTAATAAAACTGTAGGGCAACATGAAAAACTGAGATAGGCTTTTGTAGGGACCTCTCTCATGGCCCCGTAGGTTCAAATGGATCATTCATAGGTACCATGGATTTTGAGTTAGGGCCTGTCAAAGTTTGACAATTTTGAGCACTTAGGGCGCTCAAGGGACGACGCGAGTAGGGTATGACCCTGAGCGTTCAATCAAGTGGGGGGAAAAAACAAGAGCATGCATACGGTAATAATGCCTAACTAGACATGTCAAAGCCGACGGTTCATCATCGTGATGAGTAGAATTAGAAATCCGCCACGCGACAACATTCCATTGAGTGAGACTGACGATTTTTTTACCAACCGAAAAATTGCTGCCCTAATAAAACCGTAGGGCAACTTGAAAAATTGAGATAGGCTTTTGTAGGGACCTGTCTCATGGCCCCGTAGATTCAAACAGATCATTCGCAGGTGCCACGAATTCTGAGTTAGGGCTCGTCAAAGTTTGACAATTTTGAGCACTTAGGGCACTCAAGGGACGACACTGGTAGGGTATGACCTCGAGCGTTCAATCGAGTGGGGGTGCAAAATAGGAGCATGCGTAGGGTAATAATGCCTAACTGGACATGTTAGAGCTGACGGTTCATCATCGGGATGAGCTGAACGAGAAATCGGCCACGCGACAACATTCCATTGAGTGAGACTGACAATTTTTTTGCCAACCAAAAAATTGCTGCCCTAATAAAACTGTAGGGCAACTTGAAAAACTGAGATAGGCTTTTGTAGGGACCTCTCTCGTGGCCCTGTAGGTTCAAATAGATCGTTCGCAGGTACCACAGATTCTGAGTTAGGGCCCATCAAAGTTTGACAATTTTGAGCACTTAGGGCGCTCAAGGGACGACGCTGGTAGGATATGACCCCGAGCGTTCGATCAATTTGGGAGGCAAAACAGGAGCATGCGTAGGGTAATAATGCCTAACTGGACATGTCAGAGCTGATGGTTCATCATCGCGACGAGCTGAACGAGAAATCGGCCACATGACAACATTCCATTGAGTGAGACTGACGATTTTTTTGCCAACTAAAAAATTGCTGCCCTAATAAAACCGTAGGGTAACTTGAAAAACCGAGATAGGCTTTTGTAGGGACCTCTCTCATGGCCCTGTAGGTTCAAACGGATTGTTCGCAGGTGCCACGAATTCTGAGTTAGGGCCCGTCAAAGTTTGACAATTTTGAGCACTTAGGGCGCTCAAGGGACGACACCGGTAGGGTATGACCCCGAGTGTTCGATCGAGTGGGGGGGAAAAACAAGAGCATGCGTAGGGTAATAATGGCTAATTGGACATGTCGGAGCCAACGGTTCGTCATCGCGACGAGCTGAACGAGAAATTGACCATGCGACAACATTCCATTGAGTGAGACTGATGATTTTTCTGCCAACCAAAAAATTGTTGCCCTTATAAAATCGTAGGGCAACTTGAAATACCAAGATAGGCTTTTGTAGGGACCCCTCTCGTGGCCCTGTAGGTTCAAACGGATCGTTCACAGGTGCCACGGATTCCAAGTTAGGGCCCGTCAAAGTTTGACAATTTTGAGCACTTAGGGCGCTCAAGGGACGACATTGGTAGGGTATGACCCTGAGCGTTTGATCGAGTTGGGGGGGAAAATAGGAGCATGTGTAGGGTATTGTTCATTAAATGAATTATATTGTTCATTGAATGAATTGTATTGTATTGTTGATTAAATGAATTGTATTATTCATTAAATAAATTGTATTGTATTGTTCATTAAATGAATTATATTGTTCATTATAAAAACAACACTTACGATGAAATGAAATGAATTGTATTGTTCATTAAATAACCATTATTAACCATTGTTAATTATTGGAATGAATATTAAAGATTTCCATGATAACACCACACACAGATGAGCAACAATTTATATGATCGAATATCAACTTCTGTATATATAAAAATGTTGAATGATTACAAATGTATGTCCATACACAAATATGGCATAAACGCCAACTGAAACAAAATGTATGTCTAAATACATGAATGTATGTCCATATACAAAATATACATGCCAACTAGACATGTAAGCATCCCAAAAGTATCTATAACATCCTAAGCTGATGATGGATCATCAAAATCGATCCTCTTCGCCGCACTGTTCGGCTCTGAAGGATCCTGCACAAGAAAAACAAACCACAATTAATATTAGTTATATTATATAACTCCAATTCGAAAAGTTAATATAAAAATGAACTATTTAATTGAACTATTTAATTGAACTATTTAATTGAACTATTCATGTTTACCTCATCTCCACATTTTCTCTTCAACTTTGTAGGACTCTTGATGTATGTCTTTGGTAGAGGAGGTATGTTTTGAATATTTTGATACACAACCTACATATGTTCAGAAACATGAGATTGATACAAGTTAGCATATAATTATCACTGATAATAACAAATTATATCTACTAATCAAATAATAAAATAAACACACATCTACTCAAGGCATCTCTTCTTCTTCTTCAGGTATACTGGGTGTAGTCATCAAGGATGTGAAGCCAAGAGTTCTCTGTATATATACACAACAAGTATATGAAACTATTAATCTATGTCTAGACATGTATAATCACTATAAGTTATTTAAACTATTCATTCAATCATATTTGCATTCAATTACATTTCGCTTGTCTCCAATTGCACTACCAGATCCTAGATCACACTGCACCGCACTCGTGCTACTTGTCCCCTACAAGAGTAAAATAAGATATACATGCAAGTTACTACATAATCTAATTAATACAAATATAAATGATGAGCATGTATGTACAATAAAATACAAACGACTAGGTGCAATAATATATGTACCGTCAAGCTATCGAGGCCAAATGAAATGGCCAACAAGGTGCCCTCTTGAATTTGTCTCAACTCATCCTCGATCATCAACTGTTAAATAGACCATGTAAATAAAAATTAGTACTTAATATTATCTAATTTATAAATATTTAATTAAAATATAACATTAACTGTGAAAACACAAATCTTACCAGTACATCATCAATGTATGATGATGGTGCCTCCTCGCCTCTAGCATGTGAGGACTCCCCAAGGTATCCTCCAATCTATGTAATAACCTCTGGTGCATCATGCATCTCATGCACCTCGTAATCTGCACTATCCACAACAGGATCAACGGGCTGTCCAACTGGACCCAAGCATACATGCCCATACATGACACAACTATGGGGCACGCATATGTGTGTAGTCGAGGATGACGTGTCACTGACACCAGATGCACCACTACCATCAAGAGTAGGCTGAGCTACTGACACAGCCTAAGAAACCAAAAGGCTACTCAAAGAGTGAATAGCCGATATGGTCCGTGAAGCCGCCTCACAAATGATATCAGGATGCTGAACTGCAGGTGGGGGAACAATAGGAGGAGGGGGGACATATGGGCCCTGGACTACTCTGACTACCCCAGGTCTATTTTGGGGCATACCTAAACCTACACCCTGGAAAGGTTGGATGTCAAAGTAGTTCACATGTTTGTGTAAAACAAACTCAGCATATAATTTTTTTATGAAATATAAGGGGATATCAAGATTGTTGTTGGGTGGCTTGTCGAAAACCATCCACCAACGATCCCAAAAGTTTTTCACAATCCCATCATTTGTGCACCACTTGATAGAAAGTTTTATTTTTTTGGGATCTACGGGCTGACCAGTATGGGGATTGATAAACAATGAGGCAATTTCAGCTTTGGATATCTCAAGATCCTTGATATCCTTATACGACAAGCCATCTACATATTTTTCCTTCATAGAATCTTGCCACAAAAGGGCGGCATTGTGCTCCTCAGTCGTGGTTTCCATACTTTTTACGATCGACGTGAGAGGATCAAACAATGGGTTTAGATGAGGGATCCTATGATATATTTTTGCAATCCCCCTCAATTCATTCAAATTTTGTGCAATCAAATCTTGAATTGAGGGGGGGTTTCGCAAATGAGGGTTTGGTTGTTGCAGTTGTGGTTGGTTAGTGTTTTCATTGTTATCCCCATTTTTAACCTAATTGAATGTAAACAATTAAAATTAGTTAACAACTTTAAACAATCAGGTATTTGATTTAAAAAAACCTAGTTTCATGAAAAAAAAACCATATTTTCATTGAAAAATCAAATAAACATTCACAAAAAATACAAAAAATGAATGAAAATGATTCAAAACGACAAAATTCTTACCTCTAAATCTATTTTTTAGCATCTTTTTGTCAAAACACCGGATATCGGATGGAGCGGATATCGGATTTTGACGAATTTGCGCACCCTGTGAGTTAAAAATGACTCACGGGACTATCATTGTCGAAATATAAAAGTCTCAGAAAATCGGATATCCGATTTCAACACTTAAATTATTTAAATAACATATATAATATAATAATATATTATATAATATATTATTATATTATATAATACGTATTGTATAATATTATATAATATAATATTATATTATATAATATAATATTATGTTATATTATATATAATATTATATTATATTATATTATATTATATTATATATAATATAATATAATATAATATTGTATTATATAATACGTAACATATAATATATTTTTTAAATTAAAATTGCAAATAAAAATCGGATATCGGATAAAATCCGATATCCGATTTGCATAGGTAATTACCAAGCCAAGGTGTACTGACACCCAGGCCAAGCAAAAAGTCAACATGGATTTTCGCCTTTTTAGGCGAGTGAAGAAGGCTATTTTTTCACATCGCCACTTTTTGGCCCCCCTTGATCCTGCACTAACCCTTAAGGTTTACATCAAAGTTAGGGTTAGAATTAGGGTTATGGTTCAATAACATTAAGGTTAGGGTTAAATAAGTATTATTTAGATCAATTAGGATTATGGTTTGGGCTAGATTAAGGTTAGGAATAGATTAGGATTAAAGTTTAATTTGGGTTAGGGTTAAGTTTAGGGCAAGATTATTCTTAGGGTTAATTTTTAGGATTATGGTTAGGTTAGCATTAGGATTAGGATTAGGTTTAGGGTTAGGATTATGATTAGGGTTAGGGTTAGGGTTTATAGTTAATTTTATTGTTTACATCATGGTTGGGGTCAAGGTTAGGTTTAGGATTAGGGTTAGGATTAAGGTTAGGGTCATAGTTAGGATAATGGTTAGGGTTAGGTTTTACATCATAGCTAGAGGGTTAAGTTTAGGGTTGGGTTCAGGTTAGGGTCATGATTAACATCATGGTTAGAGTTTGGTTTAGGATCAGGGTTAGGGTGAGGATTATGGTTAGGAATAGGGTTTTAGGATTAAGAATAGGGTTAAGGTTAAGGTTTAGGGTTAGGATTAGGATTATGGATATGATTTACTCTTAGGATAAGGGACATGTTATGGGTTATGGTTAGGATTAGGGTTTGGGTTAGGGTTATGGTTAGGATTATGTTTTAGGGTTAGGACTAAGGATTTTTGTTAGGGTTACGGTTTAAGGTTATGGTTAGGGTTTAGATTTATAGTTAGGATTAGGGTTAGGGTTATGGTTTACATCATGATTGGCGTTGGAGTTAGGGTTAGGTTATTTTTAAACTTAGGGTTACAATTATGGTTAGGGTTAGGGTTTACATCATGGTTAGGGGTTAGTGTTAGGATTAATGTTAGTGTTTATATCATGGTTAGGGTTAGGTTTTGGATTTGCATCATGGTTAGGGTTAAGATTAGGATTATCATTAGGGCTAGGGCTTAAGATTAAGGGTCTAGCTAGGATTATGCTTGGGTTAGGGTTTAGTGCTTAGGTTATAGTTAGGTTTAGGGTTATAATTATAGTTATGGTTAGGATTAGGATATATATCATGTTTAGGATTAGGGTTAACATCATGGTTAGGATTATGGATAGGGTAAAGGTGACATCATGGTTAGGGTTAGTTGTAAGGTTATTTTTAGGGAAATGGCTACCCAACCCTTAGGATGTAGCATGATATTAATAATCTTCATATATTATTAATACATTGTAATAGATATTTGGTGCATCCTAAGGGTTGTATAGCCATTCCCTATTTTTAGGGTTAGGGTTTAGGGTTATGATTAGGTTAGCTTAGAATTAGGGTTAGGATTATGATTAGGGTAATGGTTTAGAGTAAAAGTTAGGAGTACACTAAAGGTTATGGTTTATGTCATAGTTCAGTTTAGGGTTAGGGTTAAGGTTAGGGTTATAGATAGAGTTATGGTTTACATCATGGTTAGGGTTAGGGTTAAGGGCTAGCATTAGGATTAATGTTAGTATTTACATCACGGTTAGGGTTAGGGTTTTAGTTAGGATTTACACCATGATTAGGGTTATTGTTAGGATTATGGATAGGGTTAGGGCCTAGTATTATGGTTAGATTTAGGGTTAAAATCATGGTTAGGGTTAGGGTTATGGTTCGAGATAGGCTTTAGGATTAGGATTATGATCATAGTTAGGGTTTACATCATTGTTAGGATTAGGGTTATTTTTAGGGTTTGGGTTGCGATTAGGTTTAAGATTATAATTACAATGACTACAGTATAATTAGGGTTAATGTTTGGGCTAGAATTTAATTAATATTAGGAAACAATTGGGTTAAAGGTTATAGTTAATTAGAGTTAGTGTTTAATTTTTGAAAGGGTTTAAATTATATTTAGAGTTAGGATTAGAGGTCAATTAGGGCTATCATTCAATTACATTAGGGCTAGGTTTAAATTAGGATTAGGGCTAGTATTTAATTATGTTTAGTTTGGGGTTGAAGTTTTAGGTAGAGCTTAATTCTAGGGTTCTAATTAAGCGTAGGGTTACCCTATTGTTAGGTTTCAATTATGATAAGATTAGGTTATTGGTAGGGTTCGATTAGGTATAAATTATGGATATTGTCAAGGCTAGGGTTTGATGATGGTAAGCGTTTAATTATAGTTAGGGTTAGTATTATATTTTAATCTAGTTTAAAAAGAAGGGTTATGATTAAATTACATTAGGGTTAGGGTTAAATTAGGATTACATTAAGCTTAGTGTTAGGGTTAAAGTTAATATTATAGTTAAGAGTTTAGAGTTATGGTTAGAATTATTGGTAGGGTTAGGGATAGGGGTATGAAATTTAATTATATGAACCTAAATATCCATGTTTAAGGATTAAATATGTCTATTAAATTGATGTAAAAAAATTATGCCTAAAAAATTATCCTTTTCATTTAATATCTACAATTTTCCATCAAGTTAAAATACAATAATAAAAGTTTCCACAAATTTGTCCATTTTTTATTTATCTTTATCAAGAGAAAAAAGTAATGGAATACCTAATATTATAAAAGATATAACTAATTTTTAAAAAATTGAATTTATAAATATTTTTTATTTATTTTAATTATATCCCATATTGTTAATTGTTTCTTATTAAGTTAAAATATTATTATTCTTATCATTTTATTTGAATAATTTTAATGCATAATTTATATTGATTTTAATAATGAGAACACTTTTCAATTACATCTTTAAGGGTAATAAGAAATGAGAACTCTTTTTACTATTATTAAATCCAATTTTAAAAATAATTTTGTTTTCATTTTTATTAATTTTAATAACAAACTATTATTCTTTTAAAATTAGTCATAGTAATGACTCCCTATAAATATGGGGGTAATTCCAACTTTTAATAGAAAACTCTTTTTCTTTCCAAATTATTCATAGTAATGACTCCTATAAATCTAGATCACTACAACTTGTTACCATAATTTTTTTCTATAACTTATTTAAGTTTGGTATCTTTTCTTAAGAGATTCTAAGTTCTACATCTTTCCTTTTTTTACTACATTGTGATCTTTTTGTTAATTATAATAAAAAACTCATTCTTTCTAAATTACTAATAGTAATGAGTCCCTATTAATATGGGATAACGAGAACCCATTACCATATTTTTTTCCTAAAACTTACTAAATTTTGTATTTATTTATTTATTTGTAAAACTTACTAAATTGTACATATTTCCTATTTTTACTACACTCTTGATCTTTACTCAATCAAAACATGAAAACATCTATTATTTTGAGAATCAACTTGCTTTATCTAAAATTTGCATGTTATATTTTATTATCCTTAAAATTCTATTCATGTTAAAGTTGATACCAAATTTAATAAGAAAGGTAAAATTACATTACTGTTGAACCTTGAACCTTTTTATTTGAGTGAAAAATTAATACATAAGTTTATTAACAATTGAATTTTTTAAAATGTCTATGTGCAAATAAATTTAATACAATAAATATATTAATGGTAAGTATCTAATTGAAAAATACTTTTCTATAAAAGTTAGATTTGTGGAATTCTTTGGTTATTTGTAGCTTTTAGTAATGGGTTGTTACTAATGAGCCAACAACCTTACTCAACCTTTATTCACTAAACTCCAATGGCTGCATGCATTTCTCACAAGAAAACTTCCATTCCAAAATGCTTTAGTGAATCTTCATACCCAAATATGGCCCGTGTATCAAATTTCGAGTACATTCTATCAATCTGTATGTTAAATTCAAAACGTGCAATCTTCCAGCCTCTATTCTAAATTTTAAAGTCTCAAATCCTAAGCCCAAAATAGTGAATCCTATAGATATGTAAATACCTATATCCAGAAAGCCACTTATGTCTCATATTACGGACATCAAATTCCAGAAACCTAAATTTGAAATGATAAATCTGCATACACTATGAAGTAAAATTAAAATGCACTTCCAATCAACTACATGAATTCTAACAATCTGAATATGTAATTTTATAATTTCATTTTCCTTTTATCTTTTCAAATAAATGATATATACATAAATTTGAATGTAAATATTAAAAATTGAATTGAATGACATTTTATCTCAAAATCAAAATGGATGTGCCAAGTATAGTATCTGCAAACAAATATCCTTACTAATGATGATTTATCCCTTAGACTTCAAATCCAGAAAAGAAATACATTTTACCTTCGTGTTGTGGGCTCTCATATTAAAACGAACTCCTAGAGGTGTTAATGCGAGTGAGTACAAGCATATAAATCAGTTGCATGGCAGATAGAATTAACACAAATGACTCCACCATTTTCTACATAAACATTGAAATGAAGAGTAAACAAAATCTTCTGTCATCAATGGAATATAAAATGAAGGGCTTACCAAAAGTGAGTTTTTACCATGCAAATCGATTTCCTTACAAACCTAACTAACAGTCACTAATGTAACATTAATAATTGAAACTGATATATTTGCTTACGAAATGAATTACAGTGACTCTAGATTTGCAGAGAAAGTGCAATTATACAAATATTATTTTGTTGTTTCAAGAAGATTTGAAAAGAAAACCTGCTATTGCTATTATAATCTACATCAGCTATCACTATTGAATAGAAATGTCATGGTAATATTTATTTGTTTTATAAGTGTCAAGCTCACTCTTCCGATTCTTGACTTTCATACATTTTAAATTCTGCATAACATGCGATTAATGCCATGTGTCTGTAACTGCCTTTTCCGTCCACTACTTTGAGTTTGTACCTGTCGTTTGGCATTCTCCATTTCACATATGTAACTACTCGAAATATCAACCATTTTTTTTTTCTTTCACGGATGTGCTAACATTGTATAGAGCGCCTCTCAACATAATTATCACAAGTCAATCTAGTAAATTAGAAAATTATAAACTTAAAATTAGAATGTCTTTTTTTTCAAATTTTATGTTAAAGATTCCAAATATAGGTGTTACTAAATATATTTTATTGTTTTGATGTTTTTATTCTACTTAAAGCATATAAGAAGTATAAAGTGATATAAAAATGTAAATGAGATTAAAACAAGTCTTAAAGTAATGATTATGTTTTTTTTCAATGATATACTATATATTTTGTTATAGAAAATTTCAAAATATAATTATAATCTTATGGTTTTAAGAATTGAAAAATATCTTTCTAAATCAAATAAATAAGTTTTTATTCTTTTCTTCTTGAAGAACTTGCATGATTTTTTTCTATAGTGAGTTTTGGATTTCAGCAAAATTATACAATTTGAGAACATATCAAAGGGAATATCAAAAGTATAAGTTAACATTTCATTTAATTTACAATTATGTTTAATATTTAGAGAAAGATAATATTTTTATTGTTTAAAAATGGCAGGGCAAAATATAAGAACATGAAATACTTTGTGAAAATTAAATAATTTTCTATAAGACTACATGAATTAAAAATAAAATTATTTTGTAGCTATCATTCCATCAAGAATAAATTTTGATATAGAAGAGGAAAGAACATAGTATAGAAGAGAATATCAAAGGGAATATCAAAGACGGCAATGGGAACACATGACAAATACTCAAAGGGAAGAGGAAAAAAGAAGGAACAATGAAGCTAAAAGACATAGATATGCTAAACGAAGGTCTGAATGGATAGTAGGAGAATTGGAATATGAAAACAAAGAACAAGGAAATATGAACATAAATAGTCATCAAAGAACATTTGAATAAGTCTCTCAAATTGAAATAGAAGGAAGACATCAAGTTGATTTTGAATCAAGTGGGAGGTATAATCATCCAATAACAATAAATATGGAATTAAATCGTCAAAATAAAAATTCAAAAACAATAGAAAGTGTTCTTGAAACACCTTATCGTGCAAGTCAAATTGGGATCAATTTAGCTGCACAAGGCAATGTAGAAAATATACAAAACATAAATGGTATTCTTCATAGTAATTTCACAAGATTCCAAACACAATTTTGACATTAATCAGATAGATTTAGAGTGCCAAACATGTGCTACATTTGTCAAAAATGTTATTTAGTAATGAAAGTATCACGCACCTCAAAAGGTCCAGTATGCAATAAATGTCAAAAGAGAAAATAAAACATTTTCAGTGACAAATAATATGGACCTTGGACCACAACCAGAGAAGCTTGCAAATTTGACTCAAGTAGAAGAAATGTTGATCACATGTGTCAGCCTCATGGATACTACAAGTTACACATTCCACAGGTGGTCAATATAAATACAAAGGACACATGATAAGTTTTCGACAAAATGTAGAGCATGTTTCAAAAAAATTACCACATTTGATAGAGAATTTTCCAATCATTATTGTTCAAAGGAGGGATCAACATGTAACAAACTATAATTTTATAATGAATAGGGATTGCATGTACAAAGCACTCAAAATACAAAGTAGAGAATGACAAATTTTACTCTAATGTTACAATTGATGAAAATGCTCTCAATCATCTATCAACAAATTCTAATGAGAATATTTTTAAAATATTGAAGACTGTACATATGGAATTTGATTCAAATGCAAATGAAATCATATTCGTGGGTCCAATCATGGAGATAGATGTAGGTAATATAATAGAGCACACAATTTTAATGACTTCAAGACCACCTAATGCTCCAAAAGAAATAGAATTAATCCATGCATGATTTAATAATCCTGATACAAATCCAATTACATCGATTGATTGGCTGAGTATTGGTGCATCTCCTATCAATGTTTACATCAGGATTAGTTGATATATAATTTCCCGTATTGTATCCTGAAGGCAAATGTGACCGGTTAGAACCAAGAATAATGTGTGTCCATCTCCATGAATTGTTGAAGCATCAATTATGGTATAGAGATCATCATTTTGATCAGCATTGAAGATTCACATATTTTATGATGAACATGATAATGAGATACCACGCCCAAGATTCATCTTCAGTGTCTGTAAAAAGAAGCTTCCAATACATGCCAATAACCGTCAATGAGTTGCGTCAACATATGAAAAAATTCCTTACTCAAAGCTGGCCAATAGATTAATGTGTTTTGGAACATCATTAAGGGGTACAAGGTCACATTACCAAATGTCATGCAGAATTGACAGATACACTTCATCAAATTGGCTTTCCTACAATATTTTTCACTTTGAGTGAACAAATATGTATTGGCTTGATTTGCATACACTAATTCTAGGGATAATGCCAACTACTCCATGAGAAGCTTAGAATTGGTGAAAATAAAATGTTATAACTACCCTCATATAGTGATAGATTACATGAGTTTAAGGCATTCAATATTTAGAAAAGAAATTCTACAAAAAAGAATGAATGTTAAAGACTACTATTCTAGATATGAGTGGTAACATAGGGGGTCCCCACATGTGCATGGATTCATATGGATCAATGAAGCACCCAATATGGACAACATTGACTGGTGAGTGAGGAGGAATGAAAAACTTCTGAAAGCTATTTCCATTCTATTGTTCATGCATGGAATCCTAGAGAAGATCTACATTAGTGAAATATACAACATGTTTATAAACATTTGTACATATATATCAAATGCTATAAGTTTTAAAGTACTTATAGCTCACGATATAGTTATATACTCATTTTTCCTATTTTTTGAATTGTAGCCATTCATAAATTTTCAACAACAACCATTTCTTAAAAACATGAGACAACTTGCAGAGATGGATATTGACTGATTATGAAGAAATCCTAAACTGTGTAGAATGACACATGGTTTGCAAGGATGGTGCATATCTATGAAGGAAAAGAGGAATGATGGCTTGCAGGTAATCATTTCAACATGAAACCTTTTTACAATAAAATTATTTTTTCATACAAAACTAAGAAAACTAAATATACGACTTATTAATATCAATTATAGGTCTAATGCTCCCTAGACATTAAATCTAAGGAGATCCAAATTATATGAAGACATAGAAACAAGTGAAATAAATTTCAAACTAACAAGAATTGATGACAACTTGAATACACATAATCGTCACATATTGCAGTTATGGAGAGAAAATATAAATTTGCAACATATTCTTTTCAAACATGCAGTAATTAAATGCATTGCAAAGTGTGAAACAAAAGTAGAGAAAATCTCATAAACATACCATCAAAATGTGATGGTTGAGTTTGATAATTATTTTGGATTACCTTTCGAAGATCACCATCCAAATACAATTCCATTAATAGTAATATAGAAAGGCTTAATGCTTCAATTACCATTGAGATTGGCATGGGCATTGACTATACATAAATATAAGGGATTAACTCTTCCAAAAACAATAATTGATATTGGACCAGGAGAAAGAACAAGATTGACATTTGTGGCAGTATCTTGTGTAAAATCTCTAGAGGGTCTGAGAGTACTACCACCATTCACATATGACCGTTACGAGAAAATAAAAAAATGGTAGGCAACTTGCTAAGCGCAAGGTTTAAGAATACAAACTCAAACTTCTCGAAGAAAATTTATGTAATTCTATTAGACAAATATCAATAATAAATAAATATTACATAATTTAAACAAGCCAAGCTTTCTTATTTAACCTTGCATTATTTTTTATGTTCTTAGAGTAGAATGAATGCCTACGTATATGTTGTTATGGTCCCTTTTGAGTAACTTTCATAACATGCATTTGCCAAATGTTTACTATCATTTATGTGATTTTTTAATTATGTTACAAAATAATTAAACTTTCTTATTTAATAGTAATGTGAAAGCTAAAAATAATTTTTATGCATGTTAGGAATATGTTTGAGGATGTGCATATATCATGGGTGTCAGATAGGTTGTCAACATATCACCTACACCTTCCATTCAATGTCCTCTTCGTATAGAGGATTTAAGTGTTTGATATTGGCTTAGAGATAAGATTGTCAAGAAAATTAGCCAGAATGGATCAAGGACTACAGGATTCAAATTTTACAATTATGCTCTATTTTTTAACTTCCACTATGAATCAAAGGTCAAAATGAGCTTAGATATAAAATTTCATAATCTACAAGTTGAGATTATAGATTTTTGTGGTTGATCAGTAGCTCTATAGCATGAGATTTGAGATTTGTACCTTGCATGATGCATTTGGAAAATATTCATTAGACCAACAACAAAAATCGATAAACACACTATATCTCATCAACTCAGTATGAAATTCATGATATTTTTGAAAGGTCTGCCATGAATTAGTTATCACATGGGCCCACTTGAAGAATGGGTTCTTACTACTCTTAAGCTAGGGTACTCCATTAGATTCACAATGTATCAGGGTATGGCATCATTCAAGTTGTTACATGCAAACTATGGTATATTTACCTTGTACGATGTGAAGTCCAATCTCACAACTAGAGTTTTTTCTATTCTTGATGATACTAAAGATGGAGAGTTATTATCAGTGCATCCATGGTTAATATCTAAGCGAAATTAGTCTACAAAAACTACTTGATAAATGTTGACAAACTATTTAAGCATTGTATCTATGACTATATTCAATTTTCCAAACTATTTCAGCATTGTATCTATGACTATATTCAATTTTCATAATATTAAATAAATTTTGTTTCACATTTACTACCATGCATAAATTTTTAAGTGAAACTATTTATTAACATTGCATTTTTTTCTAAAATTGAATGTATTTTAAATAATTCATTGTTTTTCATTTGTAGTTTAATCAAATATAAAGTTTAGTTATATTTATATGAAATCATTTTCTTATGTTTGCTTCTATATTTTTTTGGTAATTTTTTAGTTTTGGTGACATTTGATCATATTAATCCAACAAATATCTTATTGCAATGGCTAAAATAACTTCAATGACTATTAAATGTCTAACATAATTTTATTATTTTTAATTTTCAATTTTTTTTCAAACTATGGATGCTTCACAAAACGCATAAAAAAACATTGTGGAAATCCCAAATGCCTCTATAAACTCAAATAATAATTTTGAAACTCCTATCGAAAAATGTGTAAGACTTGTCTTAGAGTTTTGCAACAAAATTGTCAAGGAAATTGAACACACAAGCTTTATGATTCATGATGTTGAAGAATTAGAAATAATAAAAATGGAGGATGTTGTGAAAAAATCACGTGAGGCATCTACAGTAGTAGTTGGATTCCTAGAGATGCTAAAAGAGGTATATCATGATCACTATGAAAATAAAGGTTGCAATACCATTCTCATTACCTAAGAATTTCTAATGTCTTTACATCATAACAACGAATTATAATTACCCTAATTACATCTAATTTCACCTTCAATACTTCTTATTTTTACAAACTTTGAACATATTTTAGAAATGTTTATCAATTTTGTTTGATATATATGAGGGAAATAAAACCTTAAAAAATAATAATTTAAGTGGATATTTGGATTTATTTGTAAGATATGTAGTTTTCTAAAATGTGTCCCATTAGATATATTTTTGAAGTGGATGTGGAAAAAATTCAACTCATCCATATATCTCGTGTGATTTTAATATACATTAAAATTTAACATTTATATTTCTATCAAAATATCTCCAATGTCTCTTGTGATTTTCTTGTATTCCTCCTTTTGATTCTCTTGTGATTTTCCATATTCCCCTTTAGGCTTCAATAAATATTTAATTTGGATAAAAATTTGTGGTTATAGTTTTTTTTATGTTAGATTTTTAAAATATAAAACCTTAATTTCCAATTTTGAACATATGACATGATCACATGGGTATACTATAGATATTATATAATAATAAAAAAAGTATTAAAGTGATAAACATTACTTTTGATAAATGTGCTATAATATTTTATGCTTAATATTATAGATTAGAATATTTCAATCAAATTTATTTTTATATAAATCTATCAACATCCATAATTAAAGGAAGAAAATACCAAGCACCTCTTAAAAGAAATTACACTTAAGTTGGAATTAAGGGTCAAGGTAACAATTTAATTGTGGATAGGGTTCACTTAATTTAGGCTTCAATAAATATTTAACTTGGGTTCAAATTTATGGTTATAGTTCACAAAACCAAATTGAATACTAACTTTGAACCTAATTAAATAATAAATCAAATTGAACCATAAACCAACACCTAGTTAAACACTAAATAAAATTAAACCTGAACTCCAAATTTTAAACAAACAAAAAACCAAATAAAACCCTAAACCTGACACTAAACAAATCAAAGCCTATCACTAATCCAAATGAAAGAGAAATATTAACATGAAATTGAACCCTAAATTCAAACAAAATTAAACACTAAACTAAATTGAAACCTAACCCTAACCCTAACAAAACCAAATCAAACCCTAACTCTAAATTAAATCAAATCCTAAACATAACTCTAAATAAATCAAACCCTACCACTAAACGAAATGAAAAAGTAACATTAACACCATATCGAACCCTAACTTGAAACAAAATTAAAAACTAAATTATAAATCGAATCCAAACTCTTAAGCTAATTAAACTCTATAGTTATTTGAACCCTAACCCTAAACTAAATTATACCATAAGCATAAAATAAAATTGAAGCCGAAACCTAAACCTAATTAATCAATAAACCAAATCAAACCTTAAACCTAACACTAAACGAGTGAAACAAAATTAAACACTAAACTAAATTGAACCCTAACCCTAACTAAACCAAATCAAACGCTAACCCTAAATTAAATCATTTACTAACTTTTATAATAAACCTAATAAAAATTTACTTAAAACGATAACTAAGCTAAATTAATTCATGACAAGCGCCAAATATTTTACTTGAAACAAAATTAAACTAAACCAAATCATACACTAACTCTTACAATAAAACTAATCAAATTATAACTCTAAACCAAATAAAACCCTAACCCTAATAGTAAACCAAATTGAACCCTAATCCTTATTGAATTAGAGCTACTATTTTAATCCCATTTCTAACTATATTATTAAATCTAGATTTAAACCAAATGGAATCCTAAACCTAACACTAAACAAATCAAAACCTATCACTAAACCAAACATGCAGTAATCAAATATATTGAAAAGTATGCAACAAAAGTAGAGAAAATCTCAAAAACATACCATCAAATGTTGATGCGTCTGTCCAACATGAAAAATCTTGATGTTTTAACAGCATGAGCATATAGAAGGCTTCTAACTTATACAGTTATAGAAAGGGACATTGGAGCACAAGAAATATTTCACATGCTGTTAAAAATTTCATTGGTGGAGGGTAGTAGAAGATTTGTTAATATCAATATCTCACGTGAAGTGTTCAAACTAGTGATTATAACTAATAAAGAGAATAATGAAAAACAAACAAAATATTTCATAGATGTATACAAAACAAGGCCTTTTTGTATGGAAGGTGTCTCCTCAATTAATGCAGCTAGATCATATATATATATAATCCTAAAAGAAGAGACAACAAATGGGACGCAATGTAAAGAGCAACGATTGTGAGAGGTTTTCCTAGGTTTTTTTCTGTTCCTCAATGTGAGTCAAATAAATGGATTGACTTTTGAAACATAACTACACCAAATCAAACCCTAACCCTAAAAAAATCATTTACTAAGTCTTACAATAAACCTAATAAAAATTAACAAAAAAAACATTATGCAAAATTAATTCGTGATGCCTAAATAATTAACTTAAAAAAATTAAACTAAATCAAATCAAATCCTAACCCTAAATTAAATCATACACTAACTCTTAGAATTAACCTAATCAAACAATGTAACGCTAAACCAAATCAAACCCTAACTCTAATAGTAAACCAAATTAAACCCTAATTCTTATTGAATTAGGGCTACTATTTTAATCCCAATCCTAATAATAATTTTAAATCTAGAATTGAACCAAATGGAATCCTAAATATAACACAGTACCAATACAAAATATATATCTATTCAATAATATATAATTTGAAATTAATTTGTTTCGTGTCCTCCAATTCACATTGCAACTGCTACTAGCTTATATATATTTAATAATATATATACAATAAGTTGAGAGATATCCTTCTTGAGGCACCTATTGCACTTTAATGTGATAAATTAATGAAAAAATAGGTGCTCTAGAAGGATATCTCTTGGCTAATTCTATATTTTTTATTAAATATATATAAGCTACTTATGTGAACATGATAGATGAAGGTGTAAGTAGAATTCACATTGTGACATATATTTGCTAATAGTGCCCAATGTGTATCCCATGAATTTGTTCAAGCATTTATGGATGGTAGCTCGAGCCATTCTTTTTTTGACTGTTTAGTTGCAACCAAGAATAAGTCATGGAGGGAGATCTACTTCCATCAGAACCATCAATCTATTTGTGAGAAAGGCCGTCAAATTTATTCAAAAGAGGTTTTTGTTTACACAGATTGATTGCATCCTTATGTGATTGTAGATGCCTCTTTTGACATAAATGTATTTATTGAATTATCGATACATCTAACATAAATATTTAAATATTTTTTAATTTTACATGAATATTTTTTTCTATATATATTTTCCTCATACATATATGTATGTATGTATGTAAATAAATATTGTAGTTTAGGTAAACGTATAAAATAAGACATATATTTATAATATATATATATATATATATTATATTAAAGATCGAGGGAGAACAGTACAAAAAGATAGGTGTCATCGTCACATGACAACATAAACAAAAACTAAACTAGAGTGAGGGTCTGAGACCGTGCCACAACGCATGATCAAAAAGGCCGAAAGTAATCAACAGGGAAATTACAAGAAAGACAGGATGCCATCAATGGCCTCCACCCAAGCCATCCACCCCTGTGGTCCTTCCATCCAAACAATGTTCTTATGGCTCAGGGTTTGAGATAGCATTTCAACCTGGGCGTAGGAGGGTTCCCTGTTAGTTCTAACTTCATTGTTCAGCCTCTTGAGTGCCTCCTCAAAGGATGAGAGGTTGTCCATGTTGCGTCTCCATTCGTACCCATCTTTCATTTCATAAACGAACATGGTTGCGTGCCCGTCTTTCAGGAACCTCAACAACTTATTCCTTTCAATGTTCATGGTAAGAGTAACCTGCATAGCAATTTTAAAAAATGTGAGTCTTCGAAAATATTCAGTAAGGGCCCTAGTTTGAGCATCAAACCTCTCAGCATTCCTAATCTTCCATATAGAAAAACCAGAAAATATTAGCATCTTTCTTTAAGCCATGAATATATTCAGAGACAACTTGGACATCATATTTATAAGGTCAGGGATAGAAAAACCAAACATTAACCAGATCTCCTTAGCAATGGAGCAGTCAAAGAAGATATGCCTGCTAGTATCAGGGAGTTTATAGATAGAACTAAGATCAAAATCATCACAACTCCTTTTTAAAGGGAGCCTATTCAACAACAATAACCATTTAAAGAACTTGAGTTTTGGCTAAATCAAAATTTTCCAGAGCCTACTAAAGATTTTCTGCCACTGTAGAGTAGAGAGGTCAGAGTACCATAACATATTAGCATGATTGATAATAGAGGAATCAGAGTTTAGAATAGCATATATATTTTGTGCCTTAATTTTAGACAAAAGAATACCATCGGACCACTTAAAGAAAAAGAAACTACGCGAGTCCACATAACACTCCTTAGGCAGTCCAAGATCTGCACAACCCCGCTTAATCAAATGGTAGGTTCTTTTTTGAGAGGAAGGAAGGTTGAACTTCAAACTGAGTTCTTCCCAAGAAGGAATATTACCATGCTCCAGAATATCAATGAAGAGTTGAATGCCTTTTTTGGCCCAGGCCCTAGCCGAGCACCCCTGTGTGAGAGCCAGAGGCTTTCCTGCGTGATGGAGGTTCCACTATATGGATCTCTTACCATGGATAAGGTCACCACTACTGACACTAGTGTTTCCTAATAATCCTCAAACATGTTCCCAGGCCTTCCAAATAGACCTAAACACATATGAGCCTTGGACAGAGATAGGGAAATCACCAGCCACTAGGTCAGCAAAAGGTAAACCTTTCCAGGTGTTGGCCTTCTTCGGAACAACCCTCTGAATGTTGCTTCTGATTAAAAACTTCCAAGGCTCCTGCCCTTCCAAGGCATGGAAGATCCACTTAGCCGCAAGAGCAATACCTTGGGTCCTAAGATCTTTTAACCCAAGGCCACCAAGAGTTTTCTCAGTGTGACACCATTTCCAATTAACAACATGCAATTTCCTATTACCTTTACCATCAGACTAGAGAAATGGTCTAATAGCTCTTTGAATATCAAGGATTTGGTAGTTGCTAAACATGCAAGTAGAGGAATAGTAGATATTATAAGATGAGAGGATTTTTTGGTAAACTTGAACTCTACTAGCTAGGGAGAGGAATCTCTTGTTCCATTTGCTCAGTTTCTTGTCAATTTTCTCTTTAACCCAGAGCCACATATCCTTCAGAGAGGGGGATACATAAAACGGGGCACCAAGGTATCTAACAATCTTGGATGGGCCACCCCATTGGTACTCATAGTTATCAAACCAATCTGGGGGGATGCTCCCTCCAACTAAGGAAGGTCGACTTGGCCTTAGAGATCCGAGCTCCTAAGAGAGAGAGCCAAACAGATGAAGTTTGTGATTAAGGTGATCCATGTTAGTTTTGGTAATTTCCACAAAGAGGGCTATGTTATCAGCAAATTGAATGTTGATAATTTCATTGTCATCAGGGAGCCTAACTCCATTTACTTTGGGGGAGAGCGAGCTATCTCTAAGGAGACAGTATAACGCATATGAGGCAATAACGAATAGGGTAGGGGCTAGGGGGCACCCCTGACGAATGGAGCGGGATAGAAAAATAAGAGGTGAGAGAGAGCCATTAACATCAATCTGCGCGGAAGCATCCTGTAAAAGGACTTTAACATAGGAACAAAATTCCCTAGGAAAACCAAAGGATTCAAGCATCAGGAGAATAAAGCCCCATTCCACCCTATCATAGGTTTTTTCGAAGTCTAGGAGAAACATAACAACATCTTGCCTAGAAACCTTAGCCCAGTCCATAGCTTCCCAACTGGTGATAAGGTTTTGGGTCAGTACAAGAAGATGAGTCCACTTTTTGGCCAAAAAGTGGAAGTGTTTTCCCTGTTTTTCAAATTTTGTCTCACTTGAGCTTAAATTTTGAAACACTTAGAGATTGAATCTTGGAAAAAGTCAGTAATATAAAAGATATCTCTTTGAGTGTACTTTTCAAATATGTAATTTATTTTAATACCCACATAATAAAAATAACTTTTTGAATGGAGTTCTAAAAACTATGTTTTAAAAATGCCTATTTCAGGACCATACCATGCATGTGTACGACCCACACTTTTTGACACAATTAAAATTATTTTCTCAAACCGTTTTGGGAAATGGTTTGTAACACACTGAAGATTGATGAGCATATTTTTCTGTATTTTTTTTTTAAATATATTTTTTTTAATTAATTTTTTAATGGCCGTAATTATCTTTTTAAAAATTTGACGTGTACGACCCACATAATTTGACGTAAACTTAGCATTTTTTGAATTTTTTTTTTTTTAAATTGAAAAGAATTTTGTGTAGATTGATGACATATAAATTTTTTTCAAAATTCATTAAAATAAAAAAGTTATTAAATTAAGAAAATTAGTTAATATTTCAAATTTATGAACCTAATTTAGTATAAATTAAATGAAAAATAGTTAAAATAATCAATTTTTAAATTAATTTACATATTTAGAATCTAGACAATATAATCTGAAATGGGTTTCAATTTCCTATAAAAATTCTCTGATTAGAGGCACGTAAACTATTTCATTTCATCATATTTGTGCTTTCATTCATGGAGCTTTGAATTTGCAGGTTCATGTCTCAGGTGTGGCCATCCCAGGCCTATCCTGGGCCTAATCCCGAGGCAAGTGGCGGGTTGTGAATTCAAATTTTGCATAATGGGGGCCCATTTCATTTTTTGCCCGTTGGATTTAACAACGGGCCCTCGTTTCTAAATAACTGTTACTATAAAAAAAAAGATAGATTGCATCGATTTACCACACTATCATTGAAATCCGTACTGACAAAGATTTTTTACATCATTTGGCAGTACTTTTTAATATTTTTTACATGATTTTTTGAAGAACTCAGTAAAAAGATATTATTTTTTGAAGATGAGTTTGTAAAAATGGGTTCTAAGCAACGTCAAAAGAAAAAAAAGAGGACAATGACAGTGGACAAAATTCAAGCACAAAGAGAGAAGGAGGAAAAATGCCAAAGAGATCGAAGATCACAACAATGACAATTGAATAACACTTCTGAAGCATCTAGTTCAGTGCCCGTTGTAGATGAGACCATTGAAGACATCATGATGGATGCAAGAAATGTAGAACCACACATGGGTATGACTGTTGATGCAAATGTTGATGTGGATGCGAATCCTGGTATGTTTTTAAATCCTGATGACTATGATGCCAATCAAATTGCTGATTTAAATGAAGCTGGATATAAATTTCATACACCAATACGAAAAGAAATAAAAATTGAAAATATTACACCACCCTCTCTAAAAGAAAATGAATGTAATTTGTTTACTATTGATAGCAATGTGCTAGATAATCTTAATGGGTTAGTTTCTTGGAGACAAATCAGAACACATGCAAACAGATTATATAAACAAATTTTCTATAATAAAAAGTTAGGATTCCAATGTCAATTAATGCTACAATTAATAAAAATGTTAAAAATGCGTAAAGTCGTGAAAAAAATAGGTATTTATGCAAAACCAAAAAGAAAAGATGAATCATATAAGCAACTTGTATCTATTGTTGCCAGTGCCATTGATTCTATAGGAAAAACAAGTCGATCTAAAGATAAGAATGCAACACGTAGAGTTATAACGACTGCTATAGATGACAAAACGATTGTTAGTAAAAGAATGTTAAGTGATATAAGTGGCTATTTGAACTTACATCGTAGAACCTTGTCAAGAGCGGCCAAAAGAAGAGACACAATTGAAATTGATCCACTAAACCATTGTTGGAGTTTTAGTGGTAGACTTCAAAGGTCGGACATGAAATTAAATGATGAAACTAAACAATTAATTGCAAAATTTTGGCATGATAACACTAGAGTTTCATCAAATGCTAGAGATGTTTTAAAGTTAAGGGTGGGATCAAAAATTCGTGATCCTCATCCAAAACATCTTCTTGACATGACTCAAACTGAATTCTTTAAAAAATTTAGTGATGAATCTGTGTTAATGAATTTATGAATTAGTCAAAGATCATTTGAAAAATGCAAACCCTGGTATGTTAAAATCAATAAACAAAGAATATCTTGTTGTTGTAAAACTCATATCCAGTTTTGTTACTATTATGATGTTTTTCGATATATTTGTTGTATGTTGCATGGTAATGATCTTGTGCAGGATTGTGGTGTTTATGTTCCACCTGAAACTATAAAAGATTTTATTAGAAGTTTATTTTGTAAACCACCTAATGAACAATTATTTCTTTCCAGTTCATGCATTTATGGTCTTTGCAATTTATGTGGGAACTATTCTTCGATTGGTGAATGTTTGCATGAACATGTTTCATCTGAGTTTGGACAAAAAATGGTTGATGTTAGGAGATTTAAAAATATAGAATACCCTCTAAAGGATGGAAAGATGGGGAAACGTTTAGAATTGATTACCGAATAGAATAGTGTGAATGCATTTATTAGTGAGTTTAAAACTCATATTGTTCCAAAATATGTGAAACATTCCCAACATGCCCAATGGCTTGATGGACAGTTTCGCATATGCAAGAACACATTTCCAGTTGGAACAATAGTATCAGTTGTGGATTTTGCAGAAAATTATACTCTAAAACCACAAGAGGAAACTCAATCACAATACTACAACTCAGTGCAAGTGGCCATATTTGTGCACATTATATATAGACATGACCATGACAGTACAGAAGATAACAGAAATTTTTTGAGGGAGTATCATTTCTATGTTAGCGATAATCGATTACACTCTTCAGAGTTTGTCCAAAATTGCTTCGAGGTATTTTATGATAATCTTAAGGAAAGAGAAATTGACATGAAACAACATATGATATGGTCAGATAACTGCACTGGACAATTCAAAAATGCAAGAATGTTTTATTGGCTATGCAAAGTTCACAAGATAACCAATGTCCCACATTTATGGAGTTTTTTTGAAGCGGGACATGGTAAGGGGGAACACGATGGAGCCGGTGCCTATATAAAAAGAGCTCTTGCTAGAGAACAATTAAAATTCGAGGATGCAGTGAAATTCAGAGATGCTCGTGCAGTTGTAGATTGGTGCAATTCAAAGTTGTCAAAAGGATCAACTAAAAACTCTGCAATTCGACGTTTCTTCTGGTTGATAGAGGAAGATAGTATTCCTATTCGGCATGATTGTAATACCATCATTGGATCAGCTAAATGGCATTCGTTTAAGAGTTCTAATTCAAACACATGGACTATATTCACAAGGCAACTTGCTTGCTTTTGTTAGTTTTGTGTTTCTGGAGATTGGGAATTTTGTGAGAATAAAGAATGGGTTGAAGAATGGCAACAAAGATCATTGACACCCATAGATGCAAATGATCTGCATGAAAGAACTGATGAAGATATGGATCAAATGTTTGCATCAAATGACTATGATCGCATTTCGGATCTTATACAACAAGGTAAAATTATTTTTGAAATTTGTTTTGATTTATTAAATAGTACATAAATTTATGAAATCTTACAGTGTATATTTTTGTTTTTATTTCTCATTAAATATTAAAATAAAATTGTTTTGTGCACAGGACATGTCTATGCTATTGTTGCACCAGAGGACAGTGAAGAGGGGACAAAGTATTGGTTGGCTTGATGTGTAGAGCCAAAACATAAGCTAACTACTCCTCGAGTAGATGATGATGGTTATGACTATCCAACAGGATCTGTGGTTGTTGTTGGCACTTGGCTATGCAAATATTTAACAAGAAAGAATAGATTGCCCGCATTTGAAGATTATGAATTAGAGAAGAAGATTATACATTACTCGCATTTGGTAGTGACAACTAATATAAAATTGGATAGATATCATGGCAGGCCTGCTAATAAACAATTATGGACTCTCTCTATGGAAGAGCACGAGACAATTATAGATGCTTTGCAAAAGAGAGAGGATGCAGATGGTATAACGGAATGAATCTAGTAAAATTTTGTTTCAGGTCTACCACAAGTAGAAGGCATCAATGAAAACAAAGTTATTTAAATAGACTGTTTATTTTATTTTAGATATGTTTTCTTGATTACATTTTGTGTACAATATACATAAATGAGAGACTATTGGTCAAATTTATGAATGAGATAATTATGTTTTAAACAAGTTCTATTCATTATATTTGTTAAATGATACTTTTTAATTTAGAATATGTTATAATTATAAGATATGTTTCGATACTTAGTTCATGATGTATGCACATTTAGTTTATCTAATCACAAGAACTATTTAAATGAAATTCCAAAAATAAAATTACAAGTCCACATAATTTCAAGTCAATATATATGATCTAATGTGCACATAATTTCAAGTACACATAATATCGAATGGGCACAATACACATAAAGTATGCACATAATATATATGATCTAATCCTATTATGAAACTATCCATATATATAAAGTATGTGTGTGCACGTGTAAACTAATATGTAAAGCCCATAAAATAGTACATATCAGAGCCAAATAAACAGTAAAATTTCAAGTCCACATAATCCATATAATATCTAATCCATATATATGTCTAGATGGTAACATGATGTTCACTCCACATAATATCTAATGTGCACAAAATATATAAAGTATGCACAAAATATATATGATCTAATCCTATTATGCAACTATCCATATATATAAAGTATGTGCACGTGTAAACAAATGTGTAAAGTCCATAAAAAGTACATATCAAAGCCAAATAAACAGTAAAATCTAAGTGCTATCATCAATAACATCTCGTGGTCTCTTGTCCCCAAGAGGTGGTCCAAATCCACCTGTCTCATGCTGTACAATAAAAAAATAATATTAAAATATTACTTGAAATTAACTATCTAAAGAATCATTTATCAAATATAGTAGAATTCGTAAATTAAGTTACAAACTTACCATATGCTCATCAGATCCTCTAGCAGTATCTCTCTTGTCCCCGGGATGTGGTCCAGATCCACCTGTCTCATGCTGTACAATAAAAAAATAATATTAAAATATTACTTGAAATTAACTATTAAAGGAATCATTTATCAAATATAGTAGAATTCGTAAATTAAGTTACAAACTTACCATATGCTCATCAGATCCTCTAGCAGTATCTCTCTTGTCCCCGGGACATGGTCCAGATCCACCTGTCTCATGCTATACAATAAAAAAATAATATTAAAATATTACTTGAAATTAACTATTAAAAGAATCATTTATCAAATATAGTAGAATTCATAAATTAAGTTACAAACTTACCATATGCTCATCAGACCCTCTAGCAGTATCTCCTCTAGCAGTATCTTGTGCAGTATCAACACCAAATGTAGTGCTAGCTAACTCTTGTACAAGGTCAAATTCAAAGTGTCCAATTAAATCTTAAACGAAGAGTCAAAATAAGATCAAATTAAGTATTACATATTAATACCTCAAAGGATGTCGATGTGCGTTCAAATTGGCTCTGATCAAAATTATGAGGATAACCTATCCTAATGGTAGTGTCCACCTGCATACATGCATCTAATGAAATCATATTTAGTGAACATATATATGTGTACTAAATAATTTCAAGTTAAGTTACAATATTGTAAGAGTTCATATTTAATTTAAGAATTATAAGATACATACCATAGATGGTGTCACAATAGTCAGAGCCTCTTCTCGATGTGATGTAGAGGGTCCCTCATGACCTGAATCCTGGAGAAAGAAGCATTCAATGTATCAACATGAAAATTTATATAGTATACGATGATAACATATTAACTTAAAAAGATCTAGTACAATGTCTAGATAGAAATTTATACTATACCCCATAAGGTGTGCCGAGTTGTGTTCTAGTAGATGCAATATTGACTCTAATATTAGGTGTAGTCCTTATCTACATAAACAAAATTTATTTAATGAAGTATTAGATTGTATAAAAAAAGAGATGCACTTAGTTTATACCTATATTTAATGAAGTATAAAAAGATTGACATGTACATGTATATATATCTATACCTGGTCAAGATGAACATCCGAGCAAAGAAAATCCATATAAGACGTCATCATACTATCATCTGCTGCATCATGCTCATCTGGAACTGAAGTAGATCCTGCAGTAGTAGTAGGACCTACACACGTCTCATGACAACTTGAACACATATGTGGCATCCCTCGAGGAGCAGATGCCATGTGAGCAGCTTGCTCACTTAGGTTACTTGTGAGGGAAGTCAAAGCATCTAATGTCGAAATGAATGATGTATTTTGGACATCTGCAGGAATCGATGGAGCAACAAGTGGAACTATGGGTGGATCCGGTAGGGGATTATTACTCTATGCCCCTAATCTATGCTGTGGCATTCCACGACCAACACCCTGGAATGACTTAATATCAAAATAATTTGGTTTTTGGTTCATTACAAACTCACAGTATAATTTCTTCAAAAAATAAAAAGGGACCTCATAATTATGATGTGGTGGATAATCAAAAACCATCCACCATCTATCCCAAAAGTATCTAGCCATTTCTGGATGCACACACCACCTAATTGAAATTCTTTTCTGGTTAGGTTGCATTGGTTCTCTTGTTTTTGGGTTGGTAAAATATGGACATAAATGAGCTTTGGTTATTTTCAAATCAGTGATTTGCCTATAAGTTAAACCATTAGCATAAAAATCACGCAACTCTTGTCGTCGTCTATGAAATTGATCTAATTGAGAATCAATAGATCTAACTGACTCGACAACAGTTTGCATTGATTTTGCAAACTCTACAAGATGGGGTGGCGTGACTTGGTCATTTTGGATAGCAGCAATGTTTTGTTCAATCACTTGTAGGTTTTCATTAATTCGTTCTCTTAAACAAATTTCATCCAATCTAGGGGGTGGTGGTGGTGGTGGTGGTGGTGGTGGTGGAGGTGGAGGAGGAGGAGGAGGGGGTTGTGGTAGGGTTTTTTCACCTAATAGTTCATCTATGTCAAAGACATCCATGATAACAAAGAACTCCTGCATATATAAAGATATACATGAATTATATACAACTCTATGTCAAAGAAGAATCTATTTTACTAAATTAAAAAAAAAACATTTATAAATAGTAACATTTCTATGTTGTTGAATGAGATACACATGAAATATATAATATAATATTGAACTTAAAAAAATATACATGTACATACTATTGAATCTTGAAATATAAAATTTGCGCACAAAATTTAATAAAAACTTTCAATGAAACATCATAAATCTATTATATATTCAATTTAATAAATTCATTTCTTGTAAAATGCATCAACTATTAAAATCAATATAAAATATTTCATACATAAGATCAATAAAGAAGTGAGAAATAAGATGATCCTCCTTCTAGTGTAAGAATATATAGCATGGAAACAATATTACTAAGACAACATAATATTTTGTTAACTTTAACTTAAAGTTATTTTGAAAAATGCACGTGTGTGTTTGGATGCTCCATATTTCTAGTTTTTAGTGTACATGATAATTTATTAGAATTCAATTACATAGTTTTGAGATAATTGCCATCAATTCATATTACATTGATTAGTCTTCAGACAATCTTAAAAAAAAACTAATCTCCCATGACTATAAATGACACACTTAAAACATATTATATTCTAAGTGGTTGTCATGTAAAGACAAAAAATCAAAACTTTTGAAGAGTTAAGCATATTTCACCATTAAGTTTCTCCCATAATCAAATCTACACAAGATTATAATTTACAAAACCTTCAAAAAATATTATTTCCTATAAATCATTTATTATAAAACTCCGCAATCATTTGTTTTCATATATAATCTTTCTATAAAATTTAAGATATCAATTCATACACAAATTCTCTTACAAAGTTGAATAAGAAATGAAACTCTTACATAAAAATCAACACAACATGCCAACAATTAAAAACAAAATTAACCTTGCAATATTTACTTTTAAAATAATCAATTTCATTAATATTTTACACATGCATTTATAATTATCAACTAGAATATTATTTTGACTAACATTCCAAATAAAATTCCTAACATACTATATGATCCTCATTAATACCCATCCATAATATTTCTTTAACGGATACATCTCCTTCAAATCATCACATCGTAATGCTTTTTATTTTAATAATTGAAAGCTTTAGGAATGTGCTCACGCATAAAGGGGTCCACTATCATACTTGCAAGCACTTAATTATTAAGTCAATGAACAAACTACAAGTCAATGAAGCTAAAAAAGTGATGCAAGCCTATTTTTAAATATCCCAATTCCTTTCACTGACCTAATAATTTTAGTGGCAACCATTTTAAAATTTCGTATTAATCAAAGAGAATATTTTAGGGAAAAAATGCAGTGTTGGCACTTTATGAAAATAAAGGTTTTTAAGACTCTAGAGACTTGTTCATCACAATATTTTATTGTTTAATATGCAAAATTTTGAAAGATTTTGATATGTACAGACAAATTAAATTTTTCATATAATTAGAGGTGAAATCAATTTTGAATTCTACCTCAATGATTGAGGGGATCTTACAATTTTGACTTTAAATATAGCTTCATTTATACTCTTTCATAAATAAACTAAAATAGAAGCTATAAAGAATTGCTAGATTCTAGCAACATATGTGTATGCAAGCAAGCATAAAAAATCAATAAAGGACTTAAACTATGAATTTCAAACCATTATGCTATGCATAAGTACCACCTTTAGATCGAGTTAAAGGATAATGTATAAAAGATGAAAGACAATAGTATCTCAGAAAGAAAACTCTTGTTGTAGCTAAAGGTTGATGGCTTCAAGATGGATTTGTGACCAAGATAGGATGTAAGGTGCTTAAATTGGCAACATAACATTGCATTACAAGAGTTCTTGAAAATAGCTCATATAATTATTTATTTATAGTCATGAAGGATAGAGGATTAAAGACTAAGATTGTTTTGAGAGATCAATGGAGTAGATTGATTGAAAGGATTGTGTGCATTAGAAGCTTCCAAGTGGCAACTTATGTTTGGTGCACATGAGGAGTTCATGATCCAAGAAATTTTTGAGGAAAAGGTCTTCTTAGGGGCGTATACACCAAGATGTTGTAAAAAAAGGTAGCCAAATGACCAAAAAAAGATAAACACGAGTGCGTTATTGGGAAATTCATTTAACGCATTTGAGGTCTTTTTTGTAGTGATTTTTTCTTACACTATCCTAGGCTTGTTTACACTATCGTAGGTTCATTAGGACTATCCTAGGTTCATTAGGATTGTCCCAAGTTCATTATGGCTTTCTTAGGCTCATTAGGACTTTCTTAGGTTCATTAAGACTGCCCTACATTCATTAGGATCATTTGAGGCTCATTGGGACTATCATATGTTCATTGTGATTGTCCTAGGTTCATTAATTTAATTTGTGTGTTCATTAGGACTATCTCACATTCTCAAATAGCTTCAACTAATATCTTAAATTAACTATTTAAAAAAAAAATAGCTCCTTAACAATTTAATATTATATACAATCGAATATGATTTCAACTTCAAACCTTGTGCACCTTTTAAAACCAAAAGATGTTGTTAAAACCATTCTTCTAATATTAGCTTAATCATAACATAATCTAATAAATCTTCCTCAAAATATCTACCAACTTCAAATCATATATCAAATCTTTTATAATATAAATTACATTCTAGATATACCAATATACTTCTAAAGATATTCAAAATACTTCTTGGGAATTATATTTTTCAAATCTTTCCGATGTATATATAATTAGCACCCCATTTAGAAAACTCATTATCAATCAACATTATAAATCAAGAATATTTTTTATTTTGTATTAATGAATTATATATTTGGCATATTAGCTTCCTTTATGAACCTATGTAAACCAAACTCCAATTTTAGTAACTTATCTAGCTTTGCTCTAAAATTGTGTCCATAATTGATCCTTTTATACCATCACATGACATAATAGGACCATAATAGGACCTTTATGCCATGACATGGCATAAACCTAAGCCTAAACTTTCATATCTAAAATTTGAAGAGTAATGTTAATTACTTTTAAGGTTATACTAATTTAGTGGTAACTTTTGTATTGCCTACTGAGGATTAAGAACAATTTAGGTACATATGTTCAGTTTTATTTCAATTTCATTTTCGAACGTTTTGGTTTTTGTTTCCATTTCATTTTCGGTTTTTTGTTTGTGTCGATTTCGTTTTGTTAATTATCTAGGTTTGGTTTTGGTTTCTAAATTTGTTGATTACGGTTTAGGGTTAACTGTTCAAAAATATTTTAGATCAAAATCAAGAATTTACAAATATAAAAAATAATTTATTTATAACCTACTATAAAAAAAACTAAAATAATAAAAAAAAACTAAATAATACACAAAAAAACAAGAAAAATATACAAGAAAATTATGAAATGTGAAAATAGATGACTGAATGTGTACCTGGGATAGTGGTGGAGGCTTGAAGTGGAAACCACAGCATGGGGGCCCATTTTTTATCTCTTCTTGTCAACTCACTATGATGGTAAAATTGTCCAAAAAAAGGGTAAAAATAGAATTTCAAAATGGGGGCCCGTTTTTTAAAAACGGGCCCCAATTTTGTTTATAAATGGGGACCCGTTTTGTCTATAAACGGGGGCCCGTTTTGTGACAAAATGGGGGCCCGTTTTATTTAGCTTCGGCACCCTGTGACCTTTCGGCTCGGGAGGCCGAACCATTAATGGGCCCCCATTTTTTGAAAACGGGGGACTGTTTTGCAGAGTGCGTTTTCCAACGCACAGACTTCCATGAATTTGTGACTCATTAGCTTGCACATACCCTTTTCTAGAATATATCTACCTTTAATGAACCCAGTTTGCGTAGAGCATATGAACCTAGGAAGGATCTTTTCCAGCCTCATAGCAAGCATTTTAGCCAAGATCTTATAGGAAACATTGAGAAGAGTAATGGGCCTCCAATTTTTGATGAGGGCCTTATCCCCATCCTTGGGTATGAGTTTAATAGTGCCCTTATTGATAGATCCTCCAAGAGAGCCTTTAAGGATAGCCTCATTGTAAATGTCCAGAAGGTCAGAGCAGATCTAGCCACTATTAGCTTTGTAAAATTCAACAGGCAACCCATCAGGCACCAGGGCTTTATTGTCATGGAGGGAATTGATGGCACTTTGGATTTCATTTAGGGAGAAGTGACGCTTCAGGAGGCAGACATCTTCCTCAGTGATCCTTCTAGGGATGATGGCTTGAAACTCGATTCTAAGGGTCTTATCCACCTTAGACTCCTCAGAGGTGAATAAATTTTTGTAGAAGAGAGCAAAGGCCTCTTTAATCTTATCAAGGTCAAAGATCTCATCATTATCAATGATGATTCTATCAATTTTTTCCCAGCTATGTTTTTGCCTAAGAAGGTTAAAGAAAAACTTGGAGCCTTTGTCACCAAACTAAAGCCAGTGGGTGCGGGCCCTAATCATGGCCCCCTTAATCTTGGTTTGCTGGTGTTGTCTAAGAGAATCCCTCGCACTAACCACATTAGCAACACGTTTAGGGTTGAAGGGGTCTGACTGGACTTCACTTTCCATCCATGAGAGGTTACTGTTAAGAATAATTTCCTCATATCTATAGTCTTTGGCCCTTTTTTGACCAATAGTTTGCAAGAGTTTTTGCCAAGAGTTAATATTAAAGTTCCATCTGTCAATATGTGGCGCAAGGTCCTTGTTACTTTTATTGATCAGTTTGATAATGCCAATGGCAGAGAGAACATCCGTATCTTGGAGGAGGTTAGTGTTGAGTATTATTTAGGTTTATTTATGTAATATATATAAATAGCTAATATCTAATATATAATATTTATTTAGATACATATCATATATTTATTTTTTATTTAATCTCTTTATATATCATATATTTAATCATATGTAATATGAATAATATATATGATATTTGTTGATTTTATTTCTATTTTAGTCGTTTGTAATATTATTTTCATGTGGATTATTTAATCATTTTATTTAATTTTTTTATGAGAAAGTCATTGCACTCCACTCATATTTCCAATGTAGAGTATTCCTCTTAAATTTAAAGTAAAATAAAATAACTCTTCAATAAACAAAAATAACTTTTGACTAAAAATACAATAATTCTTACAAAAAATATATTACAATAAAATGATTCATAAAAAATATATTAAAATTAAATTAAATTATTATTAAGAAAATAATTAAATAAATATAAATATATATTAATACAAATGCAATAAAATACATTTTAAATAATTTAAATATAAAACTAAATAATGTTTAAACAAAAATATTTTTTTCATATTATTATTTTTTTAAAATTGTTGTTATCTACTTCAAAATATTTTATTTCACTTCAAAATTATTTAACAATTCCATCTAAAATATAAATTAATAAAACCAAAAACCAAAGAAAAATATATTTATAAATTGTTGTTATCTACATAAAATTATTTTTTCACTTTAAAATCACTTAACAATTGTATCTAAAATAAATATACATTTCATAGACATAGACAACAATGTAATTGTTATCATTTTACAGTGACTGACAATGTCAAACTGACATATAACTTTGACGTTGTTCATTCCACCGCACACTCCTTGTATGTATCTTAGCCCGTTTTCTTACCTTGTTGAAAACGTAGAAGTTTGATCACATCATTAAATATTTTCATTTCATGTCATTAAGTATGATTCTTATGAGATAAGCAACACATAGAGATTTTAGCACATGTCCATATTTTGGTTCACAAACTCACAACACTTATTAATCATATTTGTAAAATCTAGGAAATAATGAAGGCAAATCAAACACAAGATTGAGATGAGAATGAGCATAATCGACCACCGAATAGATGAGAAAAGGTGTACATAAATAGGAGAGAAGAAAGTCACCTGAAATCCATGAAATGAGGATAGGATTCCTCATACTTGGAGTTGTGGCAGGTTGCCCATCATAAATATAGGATGAGGTGTTAAAGTGAGTCGACACCTCTACTAGACTGAGTCAACATCTATCCTAGACTCTCAACTAACTTGACACCTCATGAGAGTATGTGTCAAGTGACACCTAACTAGGCTTAATGCCTATGTTTATAAGAATATACACTAACACCCCCCCTTAAGTATAGCTTAGGAGGGTAAAATAAGAAATGGGTCCCGACTAATATCCTATTGAGGTACCCATGTACAATGCAATCTCTCAAAAATCAAAGTAAGATAGAAAACCCAGTGGGAAAAAATATCCCCCAAAAGAGAGAGAAAAAGAGAAAAAGACTAGAAAGCTCCTCCAAAGGATGAAGATGCTGCTCAGGTTGACCACACACCAAGAAGAGCTCATAGATGAATTAACTTTCTCTCAGTAAAGGGTTTGGTGAAGATGTCAGCAACTTGCTCTGAAGACTGGCAAAAAACTAAGTCAATGATCTGTCCATGAATCAAATCTCAAATGTAATGCATATGAATCTCTATGTGCTTGGTTCGCTGATGCAGAATCAAATTCCTGCATATCTAAATAGTACTCTGATTATCACAATAGTTAACTGTAGGTCGCCTAAATGGAATATCAAACTTAGAAAGAATGCCTTGAAGCCATATAGCCTCGATAGTTGTGTTAACAACCTCTCTAAACTCTGCCTCTGTGGAAGATATAGCATTAGCATTCCGCGTCTTGCTAGACCAACTGATAGGACCTGAACCAAGAGAAAAACTGTAACCTGAAGTAGACTTGTGATACCCAATATCACCAGCCCAATCTAAATCTGTAAAACCAACCAATTCAATTGAAGAACCAACTCTGTAATGAATCCCAAACCCATGTGCGCCATGAGGGTAATGAAGAATCCTCTTAGATTCTTTCCAATGCAACTCATGAGGCTCTTGTATAAATCTAGAAATCATGCCAACTGCATATGATATGTCTGGCCTAGTATGGGACAAGTAGATAAGACTACCAACAAGTTGTTCATACAAGGTAGCATCAACCAATGGTGAAGGGAAAGAAGTCTCACGCTTGACTCCAAATAGAAAGGGAGTTAGAGATAGTTTACAAGTAGTCATGTAAGACTATTCAAGAGTTTACTTAGGTCGAGCAAGAGTAACCCCTAAATCTGATTGTGAAATCTCAATAATAAGGAAGTAGAGTAATAAACCTAAGTTTGTCATATCAAATCTATCCTAAATGGCTGACTTCACTACTAAAATGCTTGATGAAGTACTCCCAGTAATCAAAACATCATCAACATATAGTACCACTAACAAAAGTGAATCATCCAGCTACAATAGATACACATTGGGATCTAAATGGCATCTAGTGATTCCTGAAGAGAGAAATTAAGAATCCATCTTGGCATACCAAGCTCTCAGGGCTTGTTTTAGGCCATAGATAGATTTCCTTAGTTTGTAAACTAAAGATGAATCCTGAACAAACCTTGGTGGTTGTTCCATGTAAATTTTCTCCTCAAGGTGTCCATGAAGAAGTGCACTCTTCACATCCATCTGATGTACAACCCATCCATGTGTTGTGGCTATAGCTAGTGTGAGTCTAATTGAAGTCATCTTAGCAATAGTTGCAAAGGTTTCTGTATAGTCAATACCCTCAACTTTCAAAAAACCTTTCGCAACGAAGCATGCTTTATACTTATCATTGACCCATTTGCTGCAAATTTGGTTCAATATGTCCACCTAAATCAAACAAACTTCTTTTTCTTATGAAGTGAAGTCAAATACCAAGTGTGATTTTTGATCAAGGGATCATATTCCTCATTCATAGCAACATCCCACTCTGGTATGCCTGATACCTCTTTGAATGTCTGTAGATCAAAAACTGAAGCAAAGAAGGCTTGTGGCTCCCCTTGAAAATATGTTTGAATATGGCCACCATCTGTTAAATCCTATACCCCAATATCAACCTCCAATGGAATACGTGAACTAGATGAAGATGAATCCTCATCACTATCATCATTGTAGGAACTAGAAAAAGAAGACTCTACTTTAGAATTCTATTGTGAATCATATGAATCATCAGTACTGTAATCGGGATCTAAAGAGTCCACATCAATTTGAGAAGTGTTAAAACTTGTTTCTTGAAACTTAACACTTCTATCAATGAACAACTTATGTGTAGTAGGGTGGAGTAGGCGATAGCCTTTTACACCATCTGGATATCCAACAAAGATGCAAGGTTGGGATTGTGGATCCATAGCCTTGCATTGCTATTTTGAAATTCGAATCATAGCTAGAGACCCAAATACTCTGAAATGCTCAACTGAAGGCTTCCATCCTTTCCAAGATTCAAAGGAACTAATACCCTTCAAGGCTTTATGAGGAACCCTATTCTGAATGTAACATGCACAATTGATTGCTTCAGCCCAGTATGATGGTGTGAGGCCCTTTGAATGAATCATACAATTTTCCATCTCTTTCAAAGATCTATTTTTTACGTTCAACAACACCATTTTGTTGAGGGGAATATGGAACTATGTGCTGCAAATCTATCCCCTCTGTTATGGAAAATTGCTCAAAACGGTTGTTGACATACTCTCTTCCATTATCTGTTCGAAGAATTTTGATGACTTTCCTTGATTGTATTTCAGCTAGAGCTTTGATGTATTGAAAAAGACTTAAATACTTCTGATTTTTGCTTAAAGAAGTAGACCTATGTGTCTCTTGAAAAATAATCAATGAAGGTAAGAACATATCTTGATTTTGTAAAATATGGATGGGGAAAAGCCCATGAAACATCACCATGAACAAGTTCTAAGACTTGCTTTGTCCTCCATGATTTTCCTTTCTCAAAATTTTCTTCTGGATGTTTGCCAAGTGCACAACCTTTACAAATTCCTTTAGAAAACTTAACTTTAAGTAAACCTTCAACCATTTGTCATTGGCATAGTTGTTCAAGATAGCGGTAGTTAAGATGGTGAAACCGCTCATGCCATAATTTAGTAACTTCATCTGAATGAGTTAGTAGTGCCTTTGGAGAAAAATATTTGGCAAAGTTGGAGAAGGTATACAATCTGAATTGATGTTGTACCTCCCCTATAGCTACCAATTTGTTGCTTTGCAAATCTCTTATCTCAACTGAATTTGGAGAGAAATTGACTCTCATGCCCTTTCATAAGTGAGTAATCTAATACATAGAAAGGAGGTTAGTGGTGAGTGAAGGAACACTTAGAACATCAAAAAATGTTCCACCTTAAACTTATACAATCCTTTTCCCATTAACTAGTGCTGGAGTATCATCCCCTAAAGAGATTGAGGAAATTTTAGAGTTCTCTAAAGATGAAAAAATAACTTGTTGAGAACCCATATAGTGTGTAGCACCAAAATCTATAGTCCATGATGGAGATGAAGATGTTGTAGCAACTAAGGTCTTGCCTTTAAATTTATCTTTGTCCTTTGAATTATCTTGAGTTGATGAAATATGTAACCACAATAATGTATGTACACAAAGACTGAACACTCAGGACCTAATTTGGAAAGTACAAAAATGACTAATTGATCCTCTTTCTTGTCAATTCCATAATCTTTTAATTATAGGTTTAAAGATTTGAATTTAGTGAAAAAATCATCTAAAGTTTTAAAATCTTTAGGACTTAGACCTAAGAGTTGATTTTCCTACTCATGACTCCTCAGTTCATCAATTGTCCCAAATAGAGGTTTAAGAGCTTCCCAAACTTCGTTGGGTGTTTTTAAGTTCTCAACATGAAATACTAATTCAGGAGATATATTTAAACACAAGAAACCAAATGCTTGGTCACACTTACTGAAATACTTTTCTTTGTCTTTAGCTGCATTAGGTTCTTTTTTTGTTCCCATTGTTACCCTATATAAACCTTTATTTTTAAGGACAAGAATTACTTTTAGTTTCCAATCATGATAATTGAAAGGAGTTAAGGGTTGAATGGTTACATTAGACTCCATGTTACTTTGACTTAGATAGTTGCTTTGTAGATAGTGAAAAAACAAAAAGAGTAAAGTGAAGGAATAACACAACACCAAAGCACTTTGTGAGGAAGTGGCAAAATGAAACCACACAACATCCCCCTTGATTATAGTCATTTCCCCCCTTATTTGGCACTTTATAGAAATAGTGCATTGCAAGTAGGCCATAAAAGCTACATCACTCTTTGCCAATAGGGAAAATAATTAAGACCTTGCAAAAATACCTAGAGTGCATTAAAAAAACACATGTGACCAGGGGCTAAAACTCGTCAATTCAACCAATGGCCTTGATTACCTTCAAAGAAGCTCTGATACCATCATGTGACCATGGGCTAAAACTCGTCAATTCAACCAATGACCTTGATTACCTTCAAAGAAGCTCTGATACCTTCAAAGAAGCTCTGATACCATGTAAATGAAGAAACTCTATTGATTCATTGTGTGTTTTGCAAATGCATGATTTATAGAAAAAAGTCTAACAATCAATTGGGTTATTTGAGCTCCTTTAATGAACACTTATATAATATGGACAGATATTTTAAGTGGGCGAAGACCATATTTTTCTTCCCTTGTCCAATCATGGCACGGTGAGGGATATTTCGTGTTCTACTTTGCTTCTCTTTAGAAGATGTCAAACTTTTTTCCACAAGAACTCAGATGGGGAAAGGTCACGTAATTGATTTTTCGCGAGGAAACTATTTATAGACTGCAAAATTTAGTTGGTGTGAATGCAAGACATTTTTTATGTAAGTTAAGGAGAATTTGTTGTTCTCAATTGGTATACCCCACTTTCTCTGTATGAATCCATAATCTCAACAATGTACAGAGGATTCAAAATATTACCCTAATCATGAAAAATGGTCGGGCAATTTAAATATGAAGAGACAAGTTTATAATAAGCTTTCTAGATTTCGATCCCAAACTCCCACGAGTGAGCTTTATTCTAAGTTTTATTTCGTGTTTTATAATGAATCTATGACTTGTTATTATTCTCTTTAGCACATGTGAACTGTTTTCTACACGATGTTGGACAATAAAGCAGATGGAAAAAAGTCATTGAAATTGATTTTTCACCAGGAAACTTTTTACAGGTTGGAAAATTTGGTTGGTGTAAATGCAAGAGAATTTTTATGGAGGTCAAGGAGAATTTGTTGTTCTCAATTAGAATGCCACACTTTCTCTGTAGAAATCTGTAACCACAATAATGTATGTACAGTATTCAAAATCTATCCTAATCGTGAAAAATGGTCGCTGGTCTGAAAAATGATTAGACAAAGTTTGTCATAAACCTATTGGATTTTGGTGAGTGATTTTTATTCTCATTGAGAACAATCCTATCTTATCATTACCGATGTAGTTATTTAAAGAAATATTTATTTTTAATATACTAAAAATTATAAATTTATGTTGTTGAATTTCTTAAATAATATCAGAGAAAAAGTAGGAATATTATGAGAGGCTTCACTATTGAAAATTTAACTAATTTGTTCAAGATTCCGGTTTTATGAGCTTAATATTTCTATCTGAAGCTTAATTCATATTGCAAGAATAAGAAAGGGAAAAATAATAGGAAGAAGTGAGTTGAAGTTTACAAAACAGTTGAAGTGAACTGAAGTCTACAATTCAGTTAAAGTGATTACAAGTGTGTTATTCCAAACACTTATTTTTGGGGTTTTTTTAATATACAAGTGAGAAGAGATTGTAGATTTAGAAGAAAGTCTATTTACAACTATTATTGAATATTGATGGAGAAGAAAGGTGATCAAAATTTATCTTAAAGACTTCACAACATTTGATGAAATTCGTAGTATTTGTTAAAATTTAAATCTGAAAGAGATACAAAGTGAATAGGAGATCATTTCAAATCATAGAAGAGTAAAGATGCATGAAACCAATAAAATAAATTGTAAAGGTAATATATAAGTAATTCTTTTGTAGTTAATATGTAATTATATAAAATAATTATTTGTTCCAATGGGAAAGAGTGATAAAAGAGCAAAGACAGAAAATGCAAAATTTAATGCATGTGAAAGATATTTTGGAAAATGAACTTGAGAAAATTAAAAAGAAAATTAAGAATTAAAAGAGAGGAAAATAAGCCACAAAATGAAGAAATATCAAAATTGAGAGAAGAAACTATTTATTTCAATCAATTATTTAAAGCATATGTAAAAAAAGAAACAGTGTCTAAAGTTTAAGTCTACAAGTTATGCAGTGTTTCATGTGATACAAATGATTTATTTTATTGAAGTGATGAATCATGTGATATAATGAAAAAAAATTTAAATGAAAAGTGTACAATCGACATAATAATATATTTGAATCTATAATTTCTACTAGTTGTGAGGATAATGAAAAGGAATTTTTTTCAACAAATGTTGATTTTAAGATAATAGCAAAAATGGGATATGAAGGAAAAGATTTAGGAAAACATGGACAAAGAATTATAGAACCAATTGAACTTATATTGAGGTTAAAAAATGATGGCCTTGGATATGATAGTGATGAATACTAAGAGGGGGGGGGGGTGAATTAGTATGCCAAAAATCTCTGTACTTAAATACTTAAACAGTCTAAAGATAAACTGGTAAAACAGTTTAACAGACAGACCGATTATCACACATGCAAACCAAAATGCAAATAAAGCATTCACCCACAAAAGCAATACAACCATAACACAAGATATTTGACGTGGAAACCCAACTGGGAAAAACCACGGTGAGATGGAACTCATAAGTCACTATCTGCAAAATAGAAACTAGACCGGTTAAGGTCTTACAATGTTCTTCACTAGAACAGATCCTTTTAGGAATCTCAATCTCTATTAGGAGATAAGTCCGATTAAAGACTACCTTGCTAGAGGATTTTAGATTCACAGAGGTGAACCACCTTGTTAGAGGATTTTACAAAAGGCTTTTGGGCTTACCCAGTTAAGGGCTACAGACTTGTTAAAGATGTGAGTAATCAACAAGTGTTTGATCTATCTAATAGCACAAACTGCTTGGTTAGATCTAGTATTGCTCATTGTTAATGCATTCTAGCATTACTTCAGTCTTCTCTATCTCTCTCTTAGTTACAACTTGATCTTCTTAGATAAGATCGCTCTTACAGCAACTCAACAACCACCTTAAACCCTAGCACAACATAAACCCTTTCAGCAACAACCTAAAACCCTAGACATGATGTCCTTTTAAAGGAATCTGATTTCATGTCGGTCCAATAGGATTACATTACAATTTCCTAGGTTCAATGAATCTAGACATACTTAGTAACACGGCACAAAAAGCACCGCCAGTGTGTCGACACCGTCAAATAATCGGTGGATTGGTAACTCATCACAAAATACCAGTTGGTAACTCATCACAGAGTATTACCAGTTCATACAAAATACCGGTTGCCAGTTTGACAAAAATGAAGACTGGTAAGAATGTGTTATGCCGCTTTGCTTCCTCGTATCGATTGAGATCTATGAACCGCTTGGGGTCAACATGCCGCTTCAGACCAGGAAACACATTCTGCAAAATCACCAATAGTCTAAAGACTAGAATACAACATACCGGTTGGAACAGATACCGATTGAGCTCTAGCTCATACATATAAAGGGGATCTCAATGCAAGTGTGTGTCCATCAATGACAATCACAACATAAACATCAAAAATGCCAACAATCTCCCCCTTTGGCATTGATGGAAACACTTAGAAAAAATAAAATTTTGACATCTAACTGTTTTACAACAAAAACATGCTTTTAACAAAATTGCTCCTCCTAAGCATATACACTATCCCTTAATCAATACAATGTATAGCAATTTTGCATACAGAGCATAAACATTGAGATATCAGAGCATAAAGTATATATCAAAACATATATCAAAATTTTAAAGCCAGATACTTCTCCCTATTCTTCTCCAAAATAGATAGAGTACTTCTCCCCCTTTGCCAACAATGACAAAGTACCGCTAAACAACCCTGTTTCCATTTGATATTAAAATAATAAATTTTTTATGACAATAATGAATAATACTTGTCAAAAACCAATTTATAGTCCTGCAAATTTTTTTTCATTGATAGAGACCAGGACTCAAGTAGGGAGGTGGCCACTTCTTTCTCTATTTGCATCTGGGATACCTATTCCTCCATGGCATCAACTGTGCTCATCTCCTGCGTAACTGTCAAGGCATCCAGGTTCATATAACACTTCTGAAGAGTTTGCAGATGTGGAAGTAAAACCAGGTGTAGCTCTTGCAAATCTCTAGACCATGTACTAATCTCTTGCTCCATTTTGGCTAAATGGATCTAAAACTGGTGAACGGTTTGCCCATAAGTTGCAAAGGAATCATAAGGTGGCTTAAATGTGCTCAAGTAAGACTGTAAGTCCGTTTGAAGATTTTGCTTCTGAGCTAGCACATCATCGTAAAATAGATGGGGTTGACAGATTTTGCTTAGCAGCAGATTTCCCTCATCCAAAGTGTCCCTTATATCCTTTTGGTCTTTCAGAAGTTCAGACCGGAGTTCATTCAACTTTTTCACCAGAGAAATGTTAAGAGCCTTTTGATGCTCTTTCTTGACATTTGCCTCAGTCTCTTCTTCCAGGCTCTGCACCTGATCATCTACTATAGTACATAGTAGTTTAAGTTGTGCTAGTGATGATTCAGTGTTAGGAAGATTGGTACCAGGGATCAAACTGGTAAGGGTGTCTACAGCCGCTTGAATTATATCTTGCTCCTTTTTCCTTCATATGATTTCAAGGTGCTCTTGAGCAACCTTGATGCTCTGCATTAGCTCTGACTCACTTGCAGACTGGAGATCGATAGGACTAGAGATATCAACTGGTTTGGCTTGACTCTCGGTTGCCTTCGGAGTCTCCATCTGTGTGCTCTTCACTGCTTCTGCTGCCTTGTCTGCTCCTTCCTTCTTCTTTTTCTCTGCTTCCTTCTTCTTTTCTTGTTCCTTGTCTTCCTCTTCTTTCTTTTTCCTCTCTGCTTCCTTCCTCTTCTCCTCTTCTTTCTCTTCCTCTTCCTTCTTCTTCTTTTCTTCTTCCTTCTGCTTTTCCTTTTCTTTATCCTCCTCTTCTTTCTTCTTCTTTTCCTCTTCCTTCTTCTTCTTTTCTTCCTTATCCTCTTCTTCTTTCTTTTTCCTCTCATCTTCTTGCTTCTTTTTCTCTTCCTGTTCCTTAGCTGCTTGCTGTCTGTCCTCGGCTTACTCATTGCCCCGTTCGGCTTGTTGCACCTGTTCTGTTCCCTCAAAAGGTATGTCCTGAATGACATCTTCTATGTCTAGTGCATCGACATCAATAGTGTTGATTGGTTCTTCAACTGGGTTTCCTTCTTCATCAATAACTTCATCCGGTTTGGATATGACCGGTTCTTTTTCCACTTGAAGGTTGGCCATACGTGCTTTGTGAGAATTGATAGCATAATCCATATGCTGATGAGTGTCTTTTTCAACATCATCAATTCTATCTTCTAACAGCTAGAGTCTTCTTCTCCTTGTGAAGAAGAGTCCTTTATTTTGGTCCAAAACATCAAATAATTCTGAGTTTGAGAGGTCGGGAAAGTATTGTGCAAAGACTTTCTCCCTAATCTCCTGTTCTTTTTCTATGACAATGCACCATTTATTATCTAATGCCTTATATAATGAATCTGGTGTCTGAGATTTAATCTCTGATGGTGATTGGTCATTTTTACACAAATAAATAATAATCTCCTGTAGTACTTCATCTTTCTCCTCATTATTAAAATCATCATAATAATCTACTAAATCCTGCAGTAATTTTCTCCTAATATTCTTTATTGTCCTTTGATAATGTGCCAAAGGTTTATATGAGGAGATATCTATATTTACCGGTACAGACGTTGCCGGTTCATTCTTCTTCATCTTCTTTGTCTGTCTGGCTTTCTTTGGCATTTCATCAGACTCAGTCTCTTCAGAGTCTGATTCATTTGACTTAGTCTTCCTTTTTCTTTCAAAGACTTTTGCCGGTGCTACTTCCAGTTTCTTCTTTGTAGGTGACCGCTTGGTCACTCTTGGAGTTGCAGTAGTAGCCAGTGCCGATGCTGCAAGCATTGCCTTTGCTTTCTTTGCTGTTGGTTCTTTTCCTTTCTTAACAGAGGGTTCCTCGGTCGGTGCAATCCTCTCCAGATATGTTCTTGTCCTCTTTGCCTTAGGATCAAGAGGTGAGGCAATAAGGGTTGAGGCATACCCTTCCAACATATCATACATAACCTCATAGCCCATTGGCTCCACTTCTTCCATTCTAGGCTCAACAGCCTCCATTAGGCATTTGTCCACCTGGATGGTGAAACAGATGGCATCTTCACATTTCTTAATGATGTCACCTGAGATCCTCACCTTTTGACTCATCTTCCTTCTGAACTTATCAAAATACTTGTTCAACACATCAAGGTAACCGGTTCCAATGGCTTGAATGCTTTCCTTAATCTGCTTGGTTACCAGTTGGTCAGGAGACCACTGGACATCTCCTACTCTAGGAAAGTAGCCTTGGAAATAGAAGAACAACCCAACCAATAGTTGTCCAAACTTGAATCTCAATGCATTATCCTGTTTAATCGACTTCAGACTAGACAGGAGTTGCCTCTACATACCGGTGCACAGGTCAAATGATGCATCCTCTTTAATCATCCGGTAAGTGGCATTTACCACTGCAGCAGATACAAAATTAATCCTGCTAGCTGAGAATGTTCTATAGCCTATCACCATGTAGGCATACTTCACCAGATCATCCTTGATAGGATTAACTATCATACCTCATGAGTTTCTTGTTGAACCGGTGAGCTTGGCCATTTCCATTTTGCTTACCATTCTTAGGGCTGGCACTTCCCCTGTGTTGTAGAAACTGGTGACTGCATGAATTGCCTATGGCGTGATATCATGCATCCTCTCCAGGTACATCTTGTCACCATGGACTCTGCTCAAAATGATCCTAATATGATCCTCTGTAAAGTCTTCCAGAAAGTATACAACATTATGGAGTTTCTTCTTTTCTAAGATACTGTATTTCGGTTTGATTTTCTTGTCCTTGCCGCAAAATAAACCTAACTGGGTGTGAATAGCTAAAGACCCTAGGTCTTCTATTTTGCAATCAATGTAGTTTGAAATTCCCTCTTCTACTATTACTCCAGTTGGAACTTGTGATAAGGCATTATACTTTGACTTCCTTTGAATGAAATTTTCCGACTCAATGGATGTACTAGAACTGGTATGAGATGCGGAAGCCATTGTAGAGTATTTCAAGAACATGAAAAAATACCTTTAAAATGCAAATTTAGGGCTTCCTGATTCTGCTTCACTCCACACTCCGTCGGTTGCCAAAATCACCGCTTTGTGTTCTCCACTTGACCATTTGCAAACCAAATTTGAATCTCCTTCAAGATTATTCAATTTCTTGAAATCTTAGCTCAAATCCTCTTTTCTTCGCTCTGCACTTTGAAAAACTTTTCTTCGCTCGAAAACAGATAGTGAGAAATGATTTGAAATATGCTTTTATACATGTCTCTCACCTACCGCCATTAATGCTCCTCTATTAGGGCGCAAACCCTAATTTGCCTTTTTACTATTTCCAGTCTTCTGCCAAGCGACAGGTATCACATACTGGTTAAGGTCTTTTACCGGTGTAACCGGGGGTTCGAAAACATTTCACCGTTTGCTCCCCTTAAGCCTTTTTGGAGCTTATTTTGTCGATTTTGATATTTCCACACTAGGTACAAAAACCGGTTCCTCTTCCAACATTGTTGGTTTCTACCTCTAGGTTTTGTTCATGTCCACTTGAACTGTTTCAACATTAATTTCTCCTTCCTAAGTGACTGGTATATCATCAGATATACTCTTTCTGCTTTTGCAGAATCTTGCAATGTGACCCGGTTTTTTGCAATGATAGCAAACCAATCCAGGTGCTCTCCAAGGTCCATTGTTCATGTTTCCATTCTTCCTTCTACATGTTGCAACAATGTGACCATGACCATGACAGATCATACAATTTGCTCCCCATCCGGTTGCCGTTTGATGGCCACCACTTCTTGACTAATGATTGAAGACATTAAACCGGTTGTGGTTCCGATTCCCAAAAGGTCCAGGACCAATTTCTTGGGTCCTTTGAGGACATCTTCCAGTGTTATTCATCACAGACCTGCATTCAAATGCTCTATGCCCAAACTTGTTGCATGCATAACAATGACCATTGAACTTATTGGATCTAGGTACATTATTAATAAAGTAAGGAAAATTATTGTAGGCTTTGCTCCTACATACATTGGCAGTGCATCCTTCTTTAAGACAGTTAAAGCAGATAGGTTTGAATTTTTTCTTACCTTTTCCTTTGAGAGTCAGTTGCTTCTTTGATGCTTCAGCATTTGTTTCTGAGGATTCTTCTTCCTCATGTCTAGAGAAACCAAGTCCATTGGTATTCTTTACTGGCCTAGATGACTCAAGCTTTTGCTCTAGCTTGACAATACTTTTGCTGAACTTAGCAAGTATTTCCTTTGACTTAGAGAGTTATTTGGAAATAGCGGTATTTGTCTCCATTAGGCTTGCATTTTCAGAGATGGCTATGTTCAGTTCATCTTGTACTCCTTTTTCCATTCTTCTCTCATGTAGGCGAGCAGTCAGTGCACTAATATCTTGTTTCAACTTGGAGATCTCATGATCTCTGTCCTTTACCAGATCTTCAGCTTTCCTCCGGTTCTCAAGCTCTTGACTAAACCAGATAGTCAGTCCTTCCAACTCCTTTCTCAGATTGGAGTTTGAATCATTCAACTTATTTACTTTTGCAATCATGGCTTTCATATTTGCTTCATCTTCAGAACTGAGTGAGTCGTTGAGTAAGTTCCCTCAAGGTGTATTCCCCCATATCTCTTTCCAAGTGGTTAAACTTATAGAAAGGTAGGCTCTAATACCAATTGATGAATACTAAGAGGGGGGGTGAATTAGTATGCCAAAAATCTCTGTAATTAAACACTTAAACAGTCTGAAGATAAACTGGTAAAACAGTTTAACAAACAGACCAGTTATCACACATGCAAACCAAAATGCAAATAAAGCATTCACCCACAAAAGCAATACAACCATAACACAAGATATTTGACATGGAAACCCAACCCGGAAAAACCACGGTGAGATGGAACTCACAAGTCACTATCTACAGAATAGAAACCAGACCGGTTAAGGTCTTACAATGTTCTTCACTAGAATAGATCTTGTTAGGAATCTCAATCTCTGTCAGGAGATAAGTCCAATTAAAGACTACCTTGCTAGAGGATTTTAGATTCATAGAGGTGAACCACCTTGTTAGAGGATTTTACAAAAGGCTTTTGGGCCTACCCAGTTAAGGGCTACAGACTTGTCAAAGATGTGAGTATTCAACAAGTGTTCGATCTATCTAATAGCACAAACTGCTTGGTTAGATCCAGTATTGCTCACTGTTAATGCATTCCAGCATTACTTCAGTCTTCTCTATCTCTCTCTTAGTTACAACTTGATCTTCTCACATAAGATCGCTCTTACAACAACTCAATAACCACCTTAAACCCTAGCACAACATAAACCCTTTCAGCAACAACCTAAAACCCTAGACATGATGTCCTTTTAAAGGAATTTGATTTCATGTCGGTCCAATAGGATTACATTACAATTTCCTAGGTTTAATGAATCTAGACATACTCAGTAACACAACACAAAAAGCACCGCCAATGTGTCGGCACCGTCAAACAATCGGTGGATTGGTAACTCATCACAAAATACCAGTTGGTAACTCATTATAGAGTATTACTGGTTCATACAAAATACCGGTTGCCAGTTTGACAAAAATGAAGACTGGTAAGAATGTTTTATGCCGCTTTTCTTCATCGTACTGCTTGATATCTACGAACCGCTTGGGGTCGACATGCCGCTTCAGATCGGGAAACACATTCTGCAAAATCATCAATAGTCTAAAGACTAGAATACAACATACCGGTTGGAACAAATACTAGTTGAGCTCTAGCTCATACATATAAAGGGGATCTCAGTGCAAGTGTGTGTCCATCAATGACAATCACAACATAAACATCAAAAATGCCAACAGATAGTGGTGCAAGAAATAAAATTGATGATTCACATATTATAAGTTCAAACAAACCAACTTAAAGATTGCAATATATGCAATGTTTTCATTGCCATAGACAAAGACATATGAAATGTGTTGGGATCTTCAACCTTCTACTATTTGTGGATTAAATAATCATTCTGAGAAATTATGTTAGACTAAAAAAATAAAAGTGACAACCTTTAAAAGATAATGTAATAATGAATTACAAAGGGATTGTCGTGTCTAATTGGGAAAAGTTCACAACTATGTTCAAAATGTCGTACAAGGATAAATATTTTCATGTTAGACGAAATAATAATCATACAAAAAAAAGTAACATTGGTTGCAAAGATTATTATTGAACCTAAAAAATTTGTAGGATTGGTTACAAAGATAATTACTAAATGGTTGTAATATTGATTGCAAATATCATTGTTGAAACTAAGAAGTTGTAGTGTTGGTGACAAAGATCATTGATGAATGGTTGTAATGTTGATCATAGAGATCATTATTAAAATGCTATTACATTGGTCGCAAAGATTATTGAAATTGTAGTGTCGATTTTAGAGATTATTACTAAATATTTGAAAGATTTGATCACAAATATCACTATTAAAATTGATCACAACAATCATTAAAGTTTTTAACTTCACATATCTTTGGAAATGCTTCACCTTCTTTATTGATATTTTGAAGTTTTTGATTGCAAAGATCTTTAGAAACACTTCACTTTATTTATTGATATCTTTTGAAGGTTTTGATAAAAAATATCTTTGAAAATGCTTTATGTTCCTTTTGGATATAACCATGAAATGCATCTTTTTATGAATAATGATGGACAAAAGTAATCAAGGGAGTTCAAAAGAAGGATAAGACTATATACATGTTGAGGTAAATAACATTAAATATTCTTCATTTGTACATGTGTTTCTAACAAACCTATATGTTATAGGTGTTCTCCATCATTTAATTAAGTTGTGTGATAAAATAAAATTTATGAGGGGGGATGTTAAAAATATAAAATGTATCTATGAGACTACCATATTTGTCATGTACATGCATGTCTCTTACATGGAAGACACATCTCTCCATCAATCTACCTATTTAAGGATATTAGGATCTATCTATTTTTAATATATTAAAAATATCAGTTTATGCTCTCTAATTTCTTACACCATTGACATTTTAGATCTAGAGGCTAATATTTTTCAAATATATATCTTTATCCCATCGAAAGAAAATCATCACTAATTTCAATTATGCATTTATAATATATTTTGATAGAGTTACTAGTCACAAATAAAAATAAAAACTTCACAAGATTATATAAGAAATCACAATAATGATTTGGGATGATGCAGATTGTCTAGCACCCCTTTGATTCTCCTACATCAAGTCACAAGGTAACCAATCTTACATAACAAACTAATGATAAAATTTGTTTTATTTTGATCAAGAAATTTGTGTTTTGATTAGATAAATTGGGATAGGCCCAAACCTTTACAAAAATGCCATGAAGATGTACACAAGGGAGGAGCTCACAAGTTGTGAGATGACCAAGACCCAAAAAACCAAAAAAGGAAAAACCCTTTTTTGAAAAGAGGTCATTGACTGAAGTTGAAACCAACGGGAAAAAAGGTCTTGAATACAAAAAATCACCTAATCAGAATGGAGGGGTTTAGGATCACACCCCAAACCATCCTCTTAACAACCTTACTTGTACTAGGACTAAGCCATCCAAGGGGAAAAAAACCACCTAGCCATTCCTACAAAAGATAAGAAGCCATAGAATGGACTATCCCAAACATGCTCAAAGAGTTTTGAAAGTCATCCCTAAACATTAAACTAGAAGAAAAACCTGTGAACAACGCAACATGCCTCCTCAATAGGCCATATGTCAACATAACCACTAGGGAACAAGCTCCCAAAAAGAAAGAGCACTTGGGGAGGGACCCTGGTAGCTAAAAACACAAAGAAACAAATATCTCACTAGCTTCCTCAAATGAGAGATCTTGAGGGAAATGAACCAAAAAATCATAACAAATGATAGAGGGAGCAAGGGGAAAATACTTAAATCCTAAAAAATGATAGAATCCTCCAAAAGTAGCATGAATCCAACACTATAGTAGGCACACTATAAATAGATCCCTCTATGGTTAATCACCCGTAGGGTAACCAACCCTCAACACCCATTCAAAGATTGGCTTCCATAGCACAAGGAAAGCTACCACAAAAAAAGATGATGGAGGGAAAGATGAGGCTACCACATTGAAGAGACCCAAAACACTAAAGGATGCCACCCACCACAATATAAAAACCCCCTCCATAGTGTTAGGATTGATGATAGTCCCAAAGATATTGAGAGGGGGGGTGAATCAGTATCTAACCGGTTAACAGAATATTTAACCTTATTAAGTATTTTGCATTCCAAAATAGTGTACTTGTAAACAAGAATTAATGCAGTAAATATGAACAGTAAAGACAACATAGAAAGCACACCATAACACAAGATGTTTAACGAGGAAACTTGGTGTGGGAAAAACCTCGGTTGGATTTGTAACCCACAATATTCACTCACTGGCCAATTAATGGATATTACTTACAAGAGGGGCCTACACATGCAGGAAGGCCAACTGCCTAGAGCTCACTACTCAATTACAAAGGAAGTCTCACTGACTTATAAAATGGATTATGAAAATCCAATATAATGTACTACTACAAAACAACATCTTCTATGCCAGGTTCAATACCGGTTTAAGCTCATACAATAACCATAAACCCTTATACAAAATTTGCCTTCATATTCTCTTATCACTTCTACCATCATATGTCCATCCATCACTATTCTCCTATATTACAAAATGATTTACAAGACCTCATACATATATGAGTCTATTACAATATGCCATGTCAGCTTACAAAAGATATTACAATAATAAACAAAACTTTATTCTTGTTGGCTGGGATGCTGGTGAACATTGTTATCATTGTCGGTGGAGTGCCTATCGGTGCCAGTGCCGGTGCCTGAAGATATCCACAAGGTTGCCGGTAAGTTGCCATCAATGACAACACCTTCAATCACCTTCAATTCTCATTGGAGTGTGCAATGCCAACAATCTTCTCCTTTGGCATTGATGGCAACACTCATGAGAAAAATCCAAAAATTGTATTTCAATAATGTTTGCTCCAAAATGTGTGCTCCCCTGAGTAGATGATCTCCTCTGGTAATCATTTTTCCCTGTCCTACTACTCCCCTTTTGACATCAATGACAAAGGTTGTCAAAATTGCCAAATGAGTGCAGTCTTCAATTTGAACCTTGTAACCGGTTGGTTACAGTTTGGAATAAATGTGCTAAAACCAAATTCAAGCTCTGAGTAAACCTGTTACTGTCCTTCAAAGTTGCCTCTGTTCTCTGAATTGTACCAATGAGATGATGCTTTTTCTCTTCCGGTGTCTTCTGTCCTTGAATTAGTGCCTCAGAGATTTCTTTCCTTAGAGAGATGAGGTTATCTAACTTTGAACTGAGTCTACATTTTAGCTCTTTGGATTTTCCCTTTATTGTTTCCTTCTCTTTCTCTAACTTCTCCAATTTATCTTCAAATCCAGCAATTTCCTATTCAATAACTGATATTGGTTCAGATGAACCAATGATATTATCAGCTATGTCATTAATCTCCTTTTGAACTTTGCCGATTTCCTTGTCTGTATAGTTCTTTGAATTCCATAATTATTTTATTCAGTACTGGTAAAAGAGTGTCAATGTGTTTTGTGCACTTCTTTATAGTTTCTTCAAAGAATTTCTCTCTTTCCTTCTCTATTTTCTCCTTAAATGTTTCTTCATTTATTTGATCTACAGTTAGTATATTGCCAGTAATATATTTAGACAATGTGTCTAACTAACTCAAAGAATCCTTATCATCTACATTGCATTTGGGTGCAATTAACTTAAGAATAGGAATTGTATCATCTATTGCCTTATAGGCCAATGCATTAAAATCTGTAATTTTCTTTATTGAATCCAAGAGTACTTCAATCACATTGGTGGGTCTAAATTATGTCATTGAAGTACTGGATGTCTGCCCAACTACCTTCACAATCTTTGTGCTGCCGGTGAGAGTAACTTTGCTTGAATCGACCTCTGGTGGGTTAGTCTATGTCTGCATTTCCACTAGCAAAGGTTTTGACTTTTCAGTGGTTGCCGGTGGCACTATCTTAGTGTGTACCTTTGAATCAACATGTTTCTTTGCTTGTGTCTCTGCTTGTTTTACAGTTTTATCTGTAGGTATCTCTATCTATTTTTTTATATTGTCCACTACCAGTATCTTAGCTGTTGTCTCTGTTGGTTTCTCAATGCTTGCATCAATGTTATCAGTAACCATGCCACTAACCAAGGGATCAACTGAATGTTCAGTTTGCTCTAAACTCTCTATTTGAGTCTCAACCCCAATCTTAATGTTTTCAGTTGGTTGCTTAGTAGCAACATCATTTTTCTTTTCCTCAGTGCTTTCTTTATCAACTATAATATTAACCTCCTGATTGTCAATGTTCATCGTGTACAAAATTTCAGACTCAGGGTTTGTGTCTTCATGTGGTGTTTCCACATTCTCAGTAGCTGGTGTACTATTAGTTTGTAGATCAATGGAGTAACTAAAGGTGGTGGTAGGTTAGTAGTCACTTTTATATTGGGTAGTCCACCTACCTTGCCTTTTCCCTTATCCTTTTGATATACCTTGAAAGTTTTAGGTCTTTTCAGTTCTTCTTGTTTTTCTTTCTCAACAAAGAAAATGCACCATTTGTCAGCTGTCTCTTTTGAAATTTCATTAACTTTGTCGACCATTAGCCTCACATGTCGATGTCCGCTTCAAAAGACTGTTCTGTTTGCTTCACTGATTAGTTCATCAATTTCTTCAATATATTTTACCAGATGTATGGCTAGCAGTTTCTCAATTTTAATTTTCTTGTCAAGTTCCATAATTGCCAACCTCTTAGCATCTAACCGTCTATATAAATTCTAGGTAAATCATCTACAACTTCTATTAACACTTTCTTATATATGTCAAGATTTAGGATGATGATATTCTCTATACTTTCTTTTTCCTCATTTGTGAATGTATCATACAATTTGCTTACATTGGATTAATTGCCATCATCTGTTATTTCATTCAGCAAGTTGTCCAGTGGTGGTATGACCTGTTTTTTCTTTCTCTTTTTAGGTGTCATCTTCTTTGTTGGTGGTCTCACTGCCTGTTGTTTTTGCCGTGGTGTTCTAGTTTTCTTGGGAGGAGGAGAGGGTACCGGTGAGGGTTTTCTCTTTCTATCTACTCTTTTGAATTCAGTAAGAATTTCATTGTCAGAGGATGTACCAACCGGTGAGAGATGTGCCTCCGGTTGTAATCCTTCTAAGTCAATTTCCTTTATACCAGTGATATTCATGACATTTTTTTAAATTTCCTTAACTTGTTTCGATGCACTCCTTATGCATTTTTCTCTTCTCTTTCTTTGTTTCAATGTTTGTACATCACTTTCTATTGATTGTGCATTTCCAAAAACCTTTTCTTCTGGTTCTCTAGGGGCTTCTAGTAGGGCTTTTGCATAAGTTTCAATTATGTTTACATCTGCTTCATATCCCATTTTTGTTACCCATATAGTTCTAGTAAGAACTGCCTCCATCTATATCTCATCCTTCTTGATTACAACACATATTTCCTTCTCATATCTATCTACAATGCTTTGTGGTAATCGTTCTCTTGTTTTCACTTTTGCTTTGAATGTTTTGAAGTACTCTGTGATATTGCTATCCTTATCTATCCCCATACCAGTGAAGATATCTAACAGTTGTCTGCCTACCGATATATTATAACCAAAGTCTTTCTTGCCAATACCGGGAACCTCTTTTGTAAGCTACAACATCAGACATACCAAGAGATTGCCAAAATGAAAAGTACCTTTCTTGTCTCCTTTGATCTTTTTCAGATTATCTATTAACTCATCCTTTAACCACTCACATATATCTATCTTTGCATCACTGTTGACCATATCATATGCACTTTTAATACAAATATTGGAAACAGAGTTGAGACGGTTTGCATGGGTGGCCTTATAACCTAAAATCATACTTACGAATATAACATTCACATCTTTTACATCATTCACTCTCAAGGACTTGTTCTCATAGGTTGCTCCTGTTAATGTAATCACGGTGTTATTAGAAACCTTTTTAGTTTTACCTGGCCTGCTACTGGTGGAGGGTAAGCCAGTCACTGCCCTAACTTCTTCCTTAGTGATTTTGTGAATGGAGTCTAGCCAAAAGAATTCACCATGAACTCTGCTAAGCACAATCCTTACTACCTCCTTAGGAAATTCTGGGATGTCAAGGATTTCCACAAAACCCAAAGTTTTAATAACCTTATGTTCGGGTTTCACAATTCCACTTCCATCGCAAATAACATTTTTATATATTTTCAATATTTCTTCTAAACCTAATTCCTCAATATGGCAATGAATATATATTCTAGGGTCTTCTGCATATGCAACACCTTTTGGGATTTTTGAAAAATCTCCTAGAGAATCATCTTATTTTTCTATCTCGGGGATAATCTTGAAAATGGGCCTAGGGCATTTAACTACCTCTATAACAGTAGGATTTACAATAAATTACGGAGGAGAGGAGGAAGCCATTGATAAATACCTTAATCTACCTGATAGATTTGGATGCTTGAAAGAATTTGCTTCACTTCTCGCTATGGATGCCTTCACTCGGATTCTCGTGCTCTTAGGAATTTTGAATGCTCGGTGAATGAAAATGAGGGAAAATCAAAGATTTATAATGTCTTTTCCTCCAACAACCACAATAAATACTCGTCGGTTAGGTGAAACTTAACATCTATCAGTAGAGAAGAAGTTCATCTTCTCACCATCAACTGAGGTTAAACTTGCATGATTTTCAATTTGTTGTAATACCCCCAAGGGTTACATTTCAGTTGGATGAAGAGTCTCCTGTCGGTGGAGTAATACTTTGTTCTACCAGTGAAGGAATAGTCTCATCAACATTCTGATCTCTCTTTCTAATCTATTGTCTTGAAAATTCTTGCTTTACCTCATCAACCTTCTCATTGCCTTTCAAACTGGGTCCTTTATTATTTTCCGGTGAAGTCTTGCTTCTACAAAATTTTGCAATATGTCCAATCTTGTTACAAGAATAACAAGTCACATTGATCTTCTAAATAGCCTTTCCATATCCTATTCCGTTTTGTGTTCTACATTGATTAGATAAGTGCCCAAATCTTCCACAAACATAACATCTTACATTCATTTTGTAGTTTTTTGAATTGTGACCAATTTTGTTGCATTTGGAACATTGACCGGTCGGTGCATTAATGTTCTGATTGTTTCTAGATCTACACTGATTTTCTCTATGACCATACATGTTACAGTTAAAGCATTTCCCATTAAATTTGTAGGCATTAGGTTGTCTTACCACTTTACTGTGATCATGATTGTTTGCAGTACCAGAACTTTCACCAACTTCAAATCCAAGTCCATTAGTGTCTCTATTAGGTTTATGACTTTTCAGCATACCATCAAGTTCTTCTAAACTTTTCTTGAATTTCTCTTTATGTTGATTTGCAGTAGCCAACTCATTTTCCAAAAATTCCTTTTGCCTCATAAGTTTAGTTTTATTATGTTCCATGTGAATTAGATCTGTCTTTAACATATCATTTTCATGACTGAGTCTTAGATTTTCATTTCCAACATCATTGAGTTTTCTAGTCAAGTCATCTTCATTCTTCTTTCTATCTTCAATGTCTTTACAAAATCTCATAGTCATGTCTTGCATTTCATTCCTCAAGGTCATGTTTTCTTGCCTCATCTTGCTTACAAGCTCATTAAGAGTTTCCTTTTCATCATCATTACTTTGCATCTTCTCATGAGGTTCTTTCCTCTTATTTCTAGCAATAGTGAGATTCTCCTGAAGTCCTTGAATGAATTCTTGTGCAGTCCTCAGATCATCTTCAAGTTTTGTATTCTTCAACTTCTCTGCATCATATTCCACAAGAGCTCCTTCTAATTGCTTTCTTAAATTCTCCATTTGTACCAGTGTCAGAATCTTCCTCAAGCTATTAGACTTTTGAGAATAGAGGACCAGGCTCTGATACCAATTGTTAGAATTGATGATAGTCCCAAAGATACTGAGAGGGGGGAGTGAATCAGTATCTAACCGGTTAACATAATATCTAACCTTATTAAGTATTTTGCGTTCCAAAATAGTGTACCAGTAAACAAGAATTAATGCAGTAAATATGAACAGTAAAGATAACATATAAAGAACACCATAACACAAGATGTTTAACGAGGAAAACGGGTGTGGGAAAAACCTCAGTGGGATTTGTGACCCACTGGCCAATGAATGGATATTACTTACAAGAGGGGCCTACACATGCAGGAAGGCCAACTGCCTAGAGCTCACTGCTCAATTACAAAGGAAGTCTCACTGACTTACAAAATGGATTATGAAAATACAATATAGTGTACTACTATAAAATAGCATCGGCTATGCCAGGTTCAATATCAGTTTAGGTGCATACAATAACCATAAACCCTTATACAAAATCTACCTTAATATTCACTTATAACTTCTACCACCATATGTCCATCCATCACTATTCTCCTATATTATAAAATAATTTACAAGACCTCATACATAAATGAGTCTATTACAATATGCCATGTCAGCTTACAAAAGATATTACAATAATAAACAAAACTTTATTCTTGTTGGCTGGGATGTCGGTGAACATTGTTGTCACTACCAGTGCCGGTGCCAATGCCTGAAGATATGCACAAGGTTACCGGTAAGTTACCATCAATGACAACACCATCAATCACCTTCAATTCTCATTGGAGTGTGCAATGCCAACACATAGGACCTTCAAAACTAAGCAGAGAAATTCCAAGCAACATGGCACAATGATTGTGCAAAAAGAAACTAGTGGCAAGGGCCACAACCTCCAACACAACAATGACAACCATAGATTTAAATCGCCAAGAATTAACCCACAAATACATCACAACCACACCAAGCAAGGGAATCAAAAGCCTGAAGGTGCAGAGAGAGGTAACCACAACCACAAACCTGAAATTATTAGCATGGGAGAGGAACCATAGAGACACCAAACACCACAAAGACTCGACAATGATGGAAAAAATTAGGGGTTTCAAGAGAGGAGGAAGGGAATCCTCAACCCCTAACAACCAAGAGACAAAGCCAAAGACACAACAAAAACCATGCTTCAAATCTGCAACAATAGTGACTATGGAACCATCGCAAAACCTAGGACACTATACAACGAAGAGACTAGGAGGCAAAACCACGTCCTATAAAAGTAGGATGCGTCCCAAACAAATCACCACCAAGAGACGTAGTGCCCAAATAGCTAGGGTAAACAAATAGTAGCCAGGAACACAATAACCCTCCAAAAAACTCAGACATGCTGCCCAAAATAGGAAAGAATTGGCCTAGCCAACCCACCTAAGTAGAGGAAAACCATAGAGAAAGAGTCTCCAGTCACAAAAAAAGGTAGGGGGATACAAGATCACCCCTTAGAGTTCAGATAGGCATAGCTAGAAAAAGCTAAAAACATAGGCAATGCTTGGAAACTAAGTAAATTAAAACATAACAACTTCTGCTAAGAGTCTAAAGCAATTCCAATCAAAGGTGAAGGTGGGTCTTTGTAAATTTTAGGACACCATAGGTCTAAAGCATCATCCGAGAGGGTCCAACCCTCATCAACATCAACAACTTCCTTAGTATTCTCAGCATCATGAACATGAGAGATGGCTAGAGACAGGCTAATTGACAACATCTCTAGTGGGTCAATCTCTACATCCACTAGTAGAAAGATTGAAGCCACTAGTACCCCACCCATTGGGAGCTAAAGAAGGCGAGCACCATTGGTGGAAGCCACAAGCACTAGACTGGCTGCGAGGTTAAGACCTCAGGGTCTGAGAATAACGAGAAGAAGAACCAAACCCACAACACCACCCACATTGAGGCAATTGACCCTATGTGGAGGGGAGATCATGAGGCACTTGGGTAACTATACAGGGGTTGTTACCCCAATGATCAAGAAGCACTTGAAGGTGGACTGCCTCAAGGGTTACCTTGTTAGCTTGAACCTGAATTTGCAACATGACATTATTATATATACAATTTTGAGCATAAAGAAAAAACTATCAATAGAGATGTGAGAAAATAAAACAACATTTCTGTCTTTCCATATAGAAAAGATCATTTCCATCTTGAAAGCATGCTAGATCAAGGTGAAAGAATGAGGGAAATCGGGAAGGTCCCCAAGCAAGGCCATATGCCAAGAAATTTTTGTTGGCCTGAAAGGCTAGATGAAATCATGAATCCATCTCCCGAAAGATTGATCCCTTTGACAAAACCAAAAGAGGTGCATAAAAGTCTCTGGGTGACCATAGAAAGGGCAACGAGGATCCAAAACGCCCATGTGCTGCAGGTGAGAGCCAAGAGGCTAGCCTTGGAAAAGAATACATAAAGCAAAATGGGCAAGTTTTGGCTCTACAATGGTAGACCAGACACCAAGAAATTTGTGTCACCAAGTGATAGAAATTGACTGCAAGTGCCATCTGAAATTCAAAGACAACACCATGGGAAGATGCAGAGAAATCCATTTGTAACCCAAAGAGGGTTTGTAGTGGGTCAACAAAGTTTGGAGGTACCACAACCAATATTTACACCAAGGCCTCACAAAGAAGATGCCCAATTTATGTACCATCTCAATGGGCAGAGCTGATAAGATGGTATCAAATGTCTTTTGATTTGGTCGAATGAGCTGGTATTGCACCCAAAGATCCTCCCAAGAGCGAATTCTCATGGAAGCTCTAGAAAAGAGATCTTTAAGAGTGTGAATGCCACTCTTTTCAAAGTGAAAAACATTCTCTAGGAACTTTGGCCAGAGGACAACCTTGAATCTGAATGAGGGGTGACCACCAAATATTGTGATGGTTAAAAGAAAGATCATCATGAAATATAGAAGCATTCTATCTGAGCCACAACTTAATGGCTTCCCAGACATGCCATGTATGATTTTGGTAACAAAATTTCCCTCTATGTGAACAAAATCCTTCATAATATGGAGGGTTTAAAATCCAATTCCCTTCCAAGCATGCTTGTGAACTAGATAAACTAAACAAATACAATTCTTGAGGAGAACTTTTTTGGCATCTGAGCTAGAACTGGCTGGCTCATATGGTCCATTTATCACATAAACAAAGCACTTATTTCTACACTGAAATCATGCCAAGTCCACCAAAATCATGCAAGAGACAACAAAAATCCCAAGTGACTTTGTGAAAGCCAAAATGTGCAACAAAGGCCCACAAAATGTTCCTTAAAGATTCTCAAGCTTCAGATATGAATCTTTCAAAGGATCGCAACATGAATATTAATACACATGGGTGGCGGATATAACCTTGGAAAGGACAACATTCCATAGATCCATTGGGGACCCTTGAAAGGTAAAAGAGATACCTAGAAATATAAAAACTTCATCATGATTAAGACATTTCCACCCGAATTGAAGCAACTATGAAGGAGAAGGCAAAAAAGACTATGGGTAACATTGCATTTTTTGCCACTGAATAGAAAAACTAGAAGCCAAATAAAAAGCATCAAGGCAATGAAGGGTCTCACAATTATTCTTGACATCCTGAATGAGGGTGAGGAAAGAGTCATCCACAAAGTGACCATTGGTTAATTGAGTAGGAGGGATCTAGAAGAAGTTCCTAAAGAAGGTGATCTAGACAAGGAAATACCCCTGACTCTCCCAACCATAATGACATTGGCAAGAAAATAACCAAAGCCCTCAGATGTGAGCACATAAAAGAAATGTGTGAGAGGGAAACCCTGTCAAATAGATCTGAACAAACCAAAGGCAGCATATTAGCAACCATTGATGGTGATGCATGTAGAGGCATCCCCAAATAGCATCTGCATAGATTAGATGAATCAGGAACCAAAGCGAAGATCTTGAAGCATTGAAAGAATGGAAGGCCACCCAATTCTATCATAGGCCTTCACAAAATCAATCTTGAGAAAGATTGCATTCTGTTTGGAGTGGCAGGCCACTCTATACCCTCCCACATAAAAGCGATATTATCTAGGATGAATCTAGATTTACTAGACCCTATTTGCTCAAGTTACATAATCTAAGGAAGGAGATGCATAATCTTCAAAGATAAAGCCTTGGCAATGATCTTATAAGAGACATTGAGGAGCATAATGGGGTGCCAATTACAGATGTCTTTAGGGTCCCTGACTTTAGGGATGAATTTGATATTTTCTTGATTAATAATGTTACCTAAAGATTGAGAATGAAAAGCTTCTTGGTAAACTTTAAGCAAGACAGGCCCTATGCAAGGCCATAGGGTCTTGTAGAACTCATAGGTGAAACCATCACATAACTCTTTCTCCAAGGTCTTTGAGAGAGAGAATTTGATCACAAAATGTCAACTGGGATTTAGAGAGCCAATTAGGAACCATCAAAAGGCATTCTTGAAGAGTGGCATCAGGCTCTGAAGAAGGATCTTGAGCAGTGAAAACATTCTCATAATGTGGACAAAATCTGCGAGAACATATGATATCTCAAAAATCACCGTTTGACCTTCTTTGATGAGATTAATTCCATGTGAGGAATGGTGAGCCAGAAGGGAAACAAATAATTATTTAGAAGCATGATCCCTCACCTTAAGCCAATGAAACCTGGATTTGATTTGAGCTCCTCTGGAAGTATGATTATCAACAATCTTCTTCTGAGGCCAAAGCTCTACAATCCTAACCTATAACACAAGCAAGAAAGGGTTCATGACCAAGTCCTGAGTGGCATGCTGCAAATCCAAGGTGGTCGCTTCATAGGATCGCCAGTGAAAGTTGGCAAGTTGTGGGCTGTACATTCTAAGAAATCTCATTGTGCATTGGATAGCAGAGCTCCACCAATCAATCCATCCATGTTGCTGAGTAGGATGACCCTCCAAATTCCATATATTTTCCAATATGCGTCATAGAAGGAGGGTGACTCAGCAAAGAAGTATTCAAAAACAAATTGAGTTCGAGATGAACGGGGGTGTCCCACTTGCCATTCAATAGAGAATAAAATAGGAAAATGACCTGACAAAGTCACATCTAGTAGTAGCCTGACTAGGGGGTTATGACAGCTCCCAAAGGAAAAAAAAAAAAAAAAGGACTAAGTTGTAATCATTGCATGATCGAGTCTCTTAGAGACTCTATGAATACCCTCATGAAAATTGCACCACGTATACCAAACACCAGTAGGGTGGCATTGAGAAATGTTAGGATCGTAAAAGGCCCATTTAATTGTGCATATAAAACCATGCCTCTCTTTCACTAGTTTTCCAATGAAAAGGAATTAACCCATCCTTGTTAGAGGTGTCTTCGATCAAATTAAAATCCTCGCATAGAACCCAAGTGGTAGGAGGTAATGAATCAACAACCCACCACCAAAGACAAGATCTTTCAACAACATCATTAGAAGCATAAACATTAATGATCCAAAAAGAATGATTATCAACTGAAAAGAGAACCCAGACCACTCAGTGAGTGGGATCTAAGTCGTTAGCTTGCCAAAATGCTACCAAAATGGGGACAACACCTCTCCAACCAACCTCATGGCCTGAATCAAAAACCAAACCACTTAGACAAATAACATGGCAAGCAACATGCAACAGAAACATAGAGATTTTAAGTTCTAGCAAAGAGAGCAGATCTAGACCAACAATGTTTTGACGAGTATTCCAAGTACAAAATAATTTCTAGAGAGTTTTGTAAGACCTAAAACATTCCATGATAATAAATTCATGGAAAAACTTCATGCATATCATCCTCATCCTCAAGAGAGGAGAAAATATTCTACAAGAAGGTGGTACTCTACACTTGAGAAACTCAGTTCTTTTCCAATACCCACCCATATCATCCTTGACATGCCCAGGAGGGCTGCAAGAGTGATTGAGAGATGACGGGTATGTTGAAATGAAAGAAGCAGGGAGAGGAGTATGCACCCAAGTGGAGAGAACACCACCATCCCTAGCTTTGTCATTCCCTTGCATTGTAGGGTTTGAAACTAAAGGTGAGATGGGTTGAGAACTTTTCTCTTTCTAGGCTTGAGGCAATGACTGAGGACCGCCAGAAGTCAAAGACTTCTATGAAACCCCAAAATTATTTCCCTTGCGATTTACGATTTTCCATCCCTCCTCAGTCTTAGTAGCTTCATAGGAGGAAGACAGTTCTGACTCCTTTGAAGGAGAATAAGCTTTTGATGCCGCCAGAGGGCAATCCTTGATCTTGAGCTTCAAAGATTGACAACGGAAGTAGGTGTTTGAAAGGTTCAGATAGAGAACCTTCTGGGTGTGACAAATTTCACCAATCTAGATGTCAATGGTATCTTTGAGGTTGCAAGATAAGTCAACCTCAATACAAACCCTCTTTTGGGGATGATCACGATAAAACAGTTGGGCTCAACACATACCACCTTGCCAAGAGATTGGGCAAAGGTTTGCAAAATCAACCAACAAGGCAAAGGTAAACTAGGAAATTCAACCTAGATAGGGACTTTGAGATTTTTATCATCCGAGAAGGAAGACCATGGTTGAAAGACCAAAAGTGATGACTGGACAAATCAAGGCCCACATTGAAAAATATCCTAGACATGATTAGACTTAGCAAAACAAAAAATAAAAATACCTTTGGTGAGGTTTTGCATGCCATCTAGGTAGAGCCCATGAGGGCCCCAAGCGTTGGCAACCCAATCATGATGCATGCTTTTGGGGGGAACCTTCCTAACGAAAAAGCCAATTAATGTGAACTGTTCAAGCCAATGGCACGAATTATCAAAATCTTGAATAGGAAGAACAACATCAGGGTTAGACATACCTCATGAAACACCTTGGGAACAAATTTTGGGGGTTGTTTCTTCATGGGTGCCATAATCGCCAGATACCAAAGCTCAAACACCAACATCAACTACTGAGTTGAGGTAGGCTAAGGCCATAATAAACTACAAAACTTCCATAGTAAATGTGGCATGACAATAGACAAATGCAAGAGAAACCAAAGAGAACAACATGAAAAACCCTAGCAGAGCTCACTCTGCATGATTGATGATTTAATACATTTAAAGTTATATTGATAAAAAAACTAAGATTTGATTTTTCCAATTTCAAGAATAATTATATTATATTTTTTCAATAGATTTGCTTTAGTTTTAAATTAGCAAGAGTAATATTTAAAAGAATGAAAATAAGGAATATATCAATAGAACCTTTTTGTGAGATCATTATTCACCATTTTAGTATTATGAACTTCTCCTATCTTAGTTTTCAATATAAAATTTGTATTAAGAATTTCTCCTTATTATTAGTACAATAAGAAATATCTTGGTACATGAGATGACCAACTATCTTTCTCACCAATTGAATTATATTCCTTTAATTAGATTATCTTTTTTGTCTAGCTGAATCATAAGTTATCTCATGTCATGATTACATTTTCAAATTGTAATTCTAGTTAATCTCAAGTCTTCTATTATTTTTTTTCAAAATATGATTCCAAATAACTAATTTTATTTACCTATATCAAAAATTATGTCATGTTGTGATTATATTTGTAAATTGTGATTCTAGTTAATATGAAGTTCTCTATTATTTTTTCAAAATATGATTCCAAATAACTAACTTCAATTACACTATTAGAGATATAACTATCAAATATAAAATTAAATAATCAATCTACTAAAACTCTTTACTAAATTAATTTAAAAAACAAACTCAAATTACACTAACCTTATCATGATTATGTTTAATATCAAAATTATAATCAAACTTAATCTTGACAATTAAAATGTTCACTTCCACTTGCAACCTTTTATCACAACTCATTTATCCATTACAAAACATTAGTATTATAATAGTACTTAAAAGATAAGACGGTATTCAACAATCACCACTACATGATTTACAACTACATGACACTCATTGTTCTAATGCATAGTGAATAAATCTGAAAAGCTAATGACAGCTTCATCCAACGTGTTGATGCATCTTGTTCGCCATGTCCTCCTTGCACACAGTAGTGCAAACAATCCCCAAAATCCAATGGCAAAGGTAGCCATACAGCTAACATACCAATACCAGGGATATTTTGTTCCCTCTTCCTCTTCATTATCCTCATTGTTTCCAGCTGAAATGATTCCTGGTGATCCTGGACATCTGATATCAAGTGGGAAACCACAAAGACAGGGGTTTCCATAGAAGTAGGCGTCATTGAACGTGGAGAATTGACCTTCCGTTGGAATTTTGCCACAGAGCCTATTATTGGACATGATTGAAACAGCTAAGAAGTGAAGATTTTGCATCTCCATTGGAATCTTCCCTTTCAGTTTATTATAGGAAAGGTCTAATGACTCTATTTGTTCTAGCATTCCAAATGTATGGGGAATTTCTCCGCTAAGATTGTTCCTGGAGATATTGAGGATATGTAGAGCATTAAGTGTACCAATTGTTGGAGGAATGATACCTGACAGCTGATTTGCAGATAGGTCAATGCATGTTATGAGTAACAAAATAGAATCCACATATACCAACTTGGTTTCTTTGTTGGCAACTGAAATCTCTTCCTTGTAATATGCGGGCGTGCCATTTTCAGATTGTACCGTTGAGCTCTCGACTTGAGCCATTCCTGATGCTAATTTCTCCAGCTCCGGTGGGATGGATCCGCTCAAATTGTTCTGTGACAAATCTAGAACATGAAGATGACTGAGATTGCCCAATTGAGGTGGAATAGATCCTGTAAAGATGTTTTTCCTCAATACAAGTATCATCAGCTGTGAGAGTTTTGATATCCAACTTGGTATCTCTCCTGACAAGAAATTATTTCCAGCATCTAATATCTGTAAATTGGAACAGTTGGAAAGACTCTGTGGCAAATTTCCCTTTAGCATGTTGTCATTAAGGTGCAGCGTCTGGAGTTGGTACAGCCTTCCCATTGTGGACGGGATCTCTCCTTCCAAACCAGCATTTGCTAAGTTCAATCTTGTTAAAACTGAACAATTGATTATGCTAGATGGTATCTTGCCAGATAATCTGTTATCTGAGAGACCTAAAACCAGAATTTTCGGAATCAGCATACCAATTTGGCTGGGGATAACCCCGGTGAAGTCATTATGGGAAAGGTCCAGAACTTGAAGGGACGGGGAGGGCAAGGGAAGTGGGCCACTCAACCTATTATTCCTCAGATCTACGGTTAACAATGTTACACTCAAAATAGGAGGAAGCCGACCTTCTAAAATATTGTATGACAAATTAAGGTAGTTGGCAACTTTGAGATCCCAAAGCCAGGATGGAATGCTTCCAACAAGACTATTGTTGGAGAGATCCAAACCCAATAATCTATGTTGTGTTAAAAGAAATGTAGGGATGGAACCTCCAATATTACAGGAGGCCAAACCTAATACTTGAAACTGAATTTTGGGTACCCAACCAGGATTAAGATCGACAGTCAACTGGTTATATGAAAAATGAAGGCGAACAAGGCTGGAGGTATTTTGAAAAACCTGAAGAGAGAAGTTGCCCTGTAGACTGTTGGAACTGAGATCAATCACTTCTATATGAGAGAGATGTCCTAAAGAAGTAGGAATGGCGCCGGTCAACTTATTGGATTGCAGATAAAGTTTACGGAGTGCCGAATGTCCATCCAACCAGGAAGGTATGTTGCCACTCAATTGATTGTAGGACAGATCCAGAGTTGTCAACTTAGAAAGCCGACGAAGTGAGGGAGGAATTCTCCCCGTCAGGAGGTTATTCCGGAGTATCAGTTCTTCAATAAGAGATAGATTGCCAACAGAGGCAGGAATGAGTCCATTAATTTTGGTCTCTACCACCGTAACATCTGTGAGCGAGGATAAATTTCCAATGGAGGCCGGTATTTGTCCTCTTATATGAGACCCAGAGAGTGTAAACAGAGTGAGCTGTGGCCACCCGCTGCCTAAAATTTCACTGATATCTCCACTTAGGAATTCATTGTCAGCCATTCGCAAGTATTTCAAATGAGGTAAAGTGGAGAGAGTGAGGGGGAATGGACCACTCAAATTGCATCTATAAAAACTAAGCCATTCTAAACTAGTCAAATTTCCTAACCATAGAGGAAGTGGGGAAGAAAAGTTGTTTCCGTGAAAGTCAAGATGTGTGAGGGATGTGAGGTTAAGGATAGCAGTGGGAATTGGACCTGAAATTTGGGTGTTACTCATGTCAAGGAATTGCAAATTATGAAGTGCAGAGATGTAATTCCCCAACTCTTTACCGCTACTAGTTACGGCCACATACTTCACCGACAAATTTTGTAAATTTGGCAGACTCAGCGCCCACTCTAAATTCGACCAACATTTGAATCCGTTCTTCTCCGTCATGGAAATATCCAAATATTGGAGATCTGAGAGATTCCCCAGCGGCAATGGAATCTCACCTTCAAAAGAATTGTTGCCCATGTCGAGATGCTTGAGTTCTTTGAGTAGAGATATACCTGCATGCAAAACACCAGTACAGTAATAAAGCTAATATTAAAAATAATCTCATTCATTTGACATTAAAGTTATTTTATTGCAATTTTCTAAGGAGTGATATTGCGAAATATTTGCAACAGATCCATCATGGGAATGATAAAAGTAAGGATTTCAGAGTACCCAATTTTTATATAACACAAATTTTTCAAAAGAGGAGGTCTATATCCACGCAGTGTAGGATAAGGGTTAAAGAGACAACAATCTCAATCAGTTGTCTACGGAATCATTATTAACACAGGCAAAGTCCTAGGGTTGGCAAGCCCATCAGCTGGGGTCTCCTAATTTGGTTCTGATATCATATGTTGAGCTATAGTTCATATGGATAGCTAGGAATCAGAATCTAAATCTTTCCATTTGTTGCTAGAATGCTCTACCAGCTTAACTACTAACCCCTCTTTGAACAGTCCAAATGTGACTTACTTTTAACACAAATTTATATTTTATAGTTCATTTAAAACAAATTATCAAGATGAAACTCTAATGATTACAATAACAATCACTTTTCAAATTAACTGCTCCAAAAAAATCTCAAAATACCTGCAGGTATAACACCAGTGAAACCATTGGAGCTTATATCCAGATATTCCAATTGCTTTAATTTGAATAAAGGAGCGAGAGTTTGAGTTGCCGATGAGCTTTGCAGCAATAAATTTGAGAGGCGCAATTGGGTGACATGAGATGTGAGGTTGCTGCATTCAACGCCATCCCATTCACAACAATTAAACCCCTTCCATGAAACAGATAATCTGCCAACCTCAGTGTTGAATCTCAGCAGAATAAGCCTTTCCTTAGGTAGACATTCAATATTATTGCAGTTGCAACATATGATAGCAGTTCTCCAGCTCATCAAAAGCAACACCCATGTGTATCTCCCCATCCTACCAATTTCCTTAGTCACTTAATGTAACAAACATTGAATGAAGGGAATGATAAAATAAAAGAATTGCAAGTGTAGAAACTACACCAGACCTGGAAACAGAAGATTGAAAACGGATTGTGCATCGAGCAACAAGAGATGGGAGTTTATACAGCAATTTAATCGTTGAATAACTATTGACAGCATTGACTGGGATTGATATGTATTACCAGCTAACGTAACAAGATAACAAGGTGGAAGATTTTGCACCACACAAACAAAAAGCCGGATGATTTTGACCGCTAGGTCTGCTGGACGTCATTAAAATTATAATGGATACACAATTATGTTTGATAATGGATGGTGCAGACAAAGTAAGTTACGTACATATTGATATTGTGCGGCTGTGACATTAGGATAAGATTTTAGGAAAGACAAGCAACTTTAAGAAGCATGTTCAATCACATGGAGTGCGCGTATGTCGCAGATATTATTTTGTGAGGAAGTTTACGCACCTTCAGTCAATTTTATTAGAATATTAGTTGAATTATTATTGTGAAGGTACAAAGATTCGGTAACGATATGACCTTTCATCAACTCGATAGTTTAGTTTTTGTACGATTTTTATGTTAGCATTCACATCTGTGCTCTAGATTTTCGATATTAATATTTCAATTAATCTTAAAGTTTTAAACATAATCTTTCCTACATAGTTTAATTTCATTTATATTTGCCTATCAATTCAGTTGGGTTATTTAAGCTCCTTTAATGAAAAACTGGTATAATATGGATAGATGCAGCCCGCAAAGCAATTGCCCAAGACCATGTTTTTCTTCCACACTGAGTGATATTTCGTGTTCTATTTTGCTTCTCTACTTATTATTCTCTTTAGGAGATGTCAAACTTTTTTCTAGATGATGCTGGACAATAAAGCAAAGGTCATTGTAATCGATTTTTCACGAGGAAACTATTTATAGGCTGGAAATTTTTTAGGTGGTGTGAATGTAAATAATTTGTCTGAGCATCTATGGATGGTAGCTCTGGAGGGAGATCTATCTATTATTCTTGTTTTTAGATTAGAATAACAAATTGGCATTGTTGCTCCACCAAGAGTTAAAAGGAAAAGATGAGAATAAGATTGAAAAACCAAGAATAATTATAGCTATACTGCAATCTCAAGTACTGGACACACACCAGACATTTGATACAACAACAACATCAATTATCAATTTGAGGGAGAATTAATTGTACCTACCCAAAACAAGTTGAATTACTGGAGGGGTGCTTAATTCCTCTGTCAATAATTTGGCATGTTTATTTTTGTGAATGCCTTCAATAAGATTAACATGTTAATGATACAATATTTTACTTGTATTGCTACGGATAAGACTAAGAGTAAGGATGAATACTACTATTTCATATTGATATAAATGAAATGCTTCTAGGCTAGTTCAGAGTGAATTAGAGAGACAAAGATATATCCCATGGAATTGAGACAATATATGGTACACTATGTGGATCATTTACTTGTACTTCTATACCTAGCAATATCATATGTTCTATATTTTCATTGTATTATTTTTTTGTTTGGAAATTCTACTTGAAATAAGCTCCCCATAAGCTGCATAACCTCTTAGCTAATAAGCTTAATTTTTCAGGATTTCAACTCTGCGAAAAATCTGTAGAAGAGTTTGACCTGCTCTCTTACTTTTAAATTTGATCACTTGCCACAAGTTTCAAATCTCATTGAGGATCCTGAAACTCACCCACTAGTTGTCATGTCACATTTTTACTTCAATGGTTAGTCTTTACTAGAGATCCTTTATTGAAACCTTGATTGATAATCAAATATCAATCTTTGGAGTAGCTGCTACTATAGTATGATATGAGCTCAAAACATTGTTCTTTTCTATTGTGTCTATCACATCATTCCATGGTTTTCCATTTCAGAATTAGGCTCATGTGGTGCTAGGGGAAGATTAGAGAATTTATCATTTAGTTAAGCTAGATATTACAATGTTAGAAAATAAATTAGTTATTATCAAGTTTGTAAATTAATCAAACCTTGTCTTCCATTTTATTTCATGGAAAAAATCAATTCTTAACAAATGTTTTCTAACACGCTTTCATGGATATTAGGCCATTGACAATTGTAACACAAAATAGACAAAGACAAAACCATTCTTCCACTCTTTTGAGAGGAACTTTGTTGCTCTACAACACTTATTTTTAAATTCCAAGACTTAGAAAAGATATGATAGATGACCAAAGCTTATAAGTTCCATACAATTAAAATTCCTCTTGATAGATTTCTCTCTCTATCTCAACATGTAATTTCAAGATATTTTTCTAAAACTTAAACATAGAGAATCTCATTCATGTTGAAAATAAATTTAACTATGCCCTAAATACTGCCTCAACTTCCATGTAAAAGTGCTTTTATTTGTTTTGAGTGAGAATTATTGAAAGTTTTAATTACATTTATTATTGTGTTCATATGATATTTATGTGTTTGGTTTATGTTATTTTATCATATAACTACCATTCCTATCTACTATCTATATCTGTATTGTGTATCATTATCAACAAAAGCTCTCATGGGACCTCTAGATATGAAAAATCCACTTTTCTATATTTCCCAATTAGTAAAATCAATTGAGTCTATAATTAAGATTTATTTTATTTTTGAAAAAACTATTCTTGAAATATTTATTTTTACTTGTCTGTTTCAATTGATTTATGTGTCTTGGTCAAGGGTATTTGATCATACATCCACCATTTTTTGTGATCGCTATTGTATGAGTCATTGTTACAAATTTATAAAGTATTTTAAAAATTTAAACCAGTTAGGTAATATTTTTTATATGATGTATAACTCGGTTAGCATGTTATATAGGAAGATTATGTTAATATTTAAGTGGGTGTCTAAATTTAATATTTTGTAAATTTTTAGGTACCCAAATTAAATTTTATGAGGTTGTATTAGAAATATTATATTTAATTTATTTGCTACAAATTGATTTGCATCAAAATTGTAAGTTGAAGAACATAATGTTTTTTTCAAAGTAAACAATTTTATCTGTCAATTTTTTTAGCATTTATAATTGATTCATAATTAAATTTATTTTAAATATACATAAAATTCATAAAGCATTAAGTCAAGACAATTGAGATTTAGTGAAACTTAGTCCCAAAATTTTCGACTGCCTGGAGGAGTTAACATTATAGAGCCCTATAAAAGTCTTATTCTCCAAACAATCTAATATACATTTCCAAATTCCTTAAGAAGTTATTTTTTTAAAGGATAATCTTATTTATGTTCTAAATGATCTACAAACATTTTCCAATTTCATTGAGATTAATATTTTTGATACAAAATAAATCTTTTGCCATATGTCTGCTACGAGTCCATTTCCAATTTGTTTAAGGGTTCTTTATAATACCGATGAATGCATTGTAGTCCATATGAATGGGAATTATGCATGACGAGATGACTGAAACTGAGAATCTAGATGTTTGTATTGACTTTACAGAAAGATGTGCGAGAGATTTTAACTCCAGAGCGCTTATACTTGAGAATGAAATGAAAATGAAAGTAACAGAGTGAATTGGTAAGCTGCATTGGATTCTCTGCATGTTAGTGGGAGGACTGATGGAGGTGTTTTTATGCTTCAAGGTCTGTGGCAGAGAAGAATAACATCTTCTGAAGGGTTAGTAGACATTAATGCATTCAATTGGAATGATAACATCTTTATGTGTCAGTAGTGAAAAGATATTTATTTTATCATCAAATAGATTTTTGAGCACCTGAAAGTTATATCTAAAAATGGTTCAACAGTATATTAAGGTTGTTTTGAAGTGTGAAACAGGTTTGGCCATAAATTGAGGACTGGCAAGTCTGCAATAAAAATCTATTAAGTAATAATAAATATTCATATTTTACAAAATATTAATATTAATAAAATATTGTTCAAATTTTAGAAAAAACAAAAATCCATTTGATTAACTGATTGACTTTATTTTGAAAATTGTATGAATGACAATAGGACTCTTGCAGCTAATAATATCATCAAATAACTTCCTCTAATTAATTTGAATCTTCTAAGATGTGTTCCTTTTGTTTTAATTTTCAAGACATACCAATCTTGTTGAAAAAATTTACATTCTAACTAAATCATTTTAAAAATAGTGAAAAGCAATATCAACTCCAGTCTACCAAAGAATAGTTATCAATTTTCCTTCCCCTGCAACATGCCATTTTAGACAAACTATGATACCCGTGCTTTGTAAAATGGGGAGACAAATCTTTACAGAATTGATAAAGTTTTGTTGGCTAGGGTAGTTCAAGATATGGATTTATTTTCCTCTTTGTCAAACTTAATATAATTTATACATATTTGATTGCAGCCTTCATCTCTTCATAGGAGGATTCATAATTGAGAGAAAAGCTTAAATCGCCATGTCATAGTGAAACAAAATTTGATCACAGAGATTTCACAAGATATTCCTTCTTCATCTACTAATCCTTTCATTCCTTTTAAACATATTTACACTACAAACTTAAAAGAAATTTATTATAATGTTCCCCTTCATTATCAATTAAAATATTCTTATAGGAGTGTCTTTAACATAATATCCAAAGAAGGTTTTAGAGGACAAGGACTTGAAAATTTTGAACAAGGAATTCAAGTCCCTATAAACCCTCCTACACAAATTACCATAGAAGCCCTAGGAAACAATAATAAATCTCCTATGGATGACCTCCTTAGGACTCAAGACTTCAAATATCATCTTGCAAGACAACCAACTATTTGTTCCCATAAAAGTGCTCCTTCTTCAAAAACTCCTTTTTGTTCATTTCATCAAACTCATAATCATCATGCTGATGGTTGTGCTGATTTTTGAAACTCAATGAAAGAACTTATTGATAGTGGAAAAGTAAAAATTATTAATGACAATCCTTCTTCTAATAATAACTCTTGTCCTCAATCTCAAAAGAATAAGCATACAACTATTGATGATCAAGAAAAATTGGCTACTAAAATCTTTGGGAAATTGAAGTATGACAAGAATGTTGTTTTTCTTTTTGTAAAGTTTAGCACTATGCATAAAGAAGGAAGTGGATATTGTCTTTTTATCATGGTGGTTCTCATTCTCTTGGAAAATATAAATAATTTAAGGAATCTATTCAAGAACAATACGATCGTGCTCGTATATGTCTTTCAACAGATGTTGTTGTCTTTCTAGGTGAAAAGTTAGTGCCTTAGCACTCCTTTCCCCCTCATTTTTCTCCTCACCCTATGACATAAGTAGTTAACTTAATTGGGGTCTCTTGTTCATTAGAGGTGGTGCTTTTTCAATTTCAAATATCTTGGGGTGGCAACTTTATTCTCCTCTATCATTTCTCCCATCTGTTAAGTATCACCATTTCTTTTATGGATTTCACTATTCACAACTTGATATCCTTTCTTGCATGGAATTATCCTTCATGCGAATGCATATTTGTCCCTATTTAGGACCTATTCTTTTCTTGAAATGGAACGTCTCTTATGAATAATCTCTCCCAAGTAAATCTGCGAGTATTCCCCCTAATATATCCTTGTCTTCTTGCTTGGGGGGGCAAGGATAGGCTTTTGTAATGCCTGCCAAAATAACCTAGAGAAAACTAATCATCTAATATGGAAATAGAGATATTTTTTTTTTTATATACTTTATCTACTAAAGGAACACACATATAGCTAAAATAATTATAAGCAATGAACAACCATTCACAAGATATACACATATTCATCATGATCATAAACATAAAAGTATAATCATATGAACTTCATTACGCAAGCATAAATAAATACAACTCAACAACATCCTTCCCTAGGGTATATCAATGGCATTACCTTATATATCACTAAGAACATAACATCATATTCCCCTCCATGACAAAAATCCACCATAACATAACATAAAAGAACTACCATATATCCAACAATATAATCCAAATTCCATTAATTCCCTTAGATTCATTTCAAAGCACCAATTTTAAAGGTTCATAATAGCCAATCTCTTATTCATTATCCTAACATTATTATTCCATTTCCACCATTACCTTCCGCAATAGACATACATCCCACTTGATATCAAAAGCATAATCTTTCAAGGAAAATAACAGTAAGGAATAACATCTTAAATAACCATACATCCAATTACTCTTTTCTATTAATGAACAATATACAAGATACAACTAGGTACATTAATGTGTTCTCTTACAAGAGTCATACCCATATCCTAACACATCAACTATCATTACATATACATTATCCACTTACATCCAGGAGCATAGCTCTCAACTACAAATGCATATGTCATATGAATCATATACATCAATTTGCTACAATATTCATCAGTAAACTAAAGAGATAAGAATCTACATCCACACATGAGAGCATCCTGTAGACACCTAAAATTAATTAAATTAATATTTAATTAATTTAAGACTGTCAACATAATTAACCGGTTTAATTGTGTTTATTACCTTCTTCTTAAGGTTAATTAAATCAGATTTAATCAATCTTATCACTATAGTCCAGTAATTAATTTATCAATAAATTAATTATTTCCCCATTCTTCTAAAGTCATCTCAACCATTATTTCTTCTAAATCTCGCTTAGTTAATTAATTTTAATTAATTAACCTAACTAAAGTGATTCCTACAAATCACTTTCCCTAATCTCCACTTAGCCTAATTAATTCTTCCTTAATCATAGTTATCATTATTCTCCAATTTCATATTCCTCCACTCATTATCTCTTCCCATGTCACATCCTCCTAACTTTCTCTAATCACTCATTAAGCCACCTAATCAATCTCCTTAATCATTTTCACATCCCTAATCACCCTGATCCTTTCTAAGAAATTCAAATTCTTTGAATCTCCCCATGCATTCTCTTTCCAAGGAATTTTTAATTCTTTTATCCATTTATTCTTCCCACATCCTCTTATTTTGGAATTTTTCATTCTTCTCCCCTTTCTCCAAGAAATTTTTAATTTATTTTTCTCTTCCTAGTGTACTTGGGAGCTCTTCTCCATGAACCTTGAGAGGTTTTGAGACAAGAAATGCCTTTATGGCATATCTCTTGAATCCCACACCTTGTCCTCTCAATCCATGTGCTCCCTCTCAAATCAATCTCAACCCTTCATCCCAAAATCAATCTTGGCCCTTCATTTTAGCCTCCTCCAATCTATAAATTGGGGTCTCTTTCCCTCATCTATATATCCACTTCTACCATATTCTTATGTTGTCCATTTCATCCCTATATCCACTTTTCATCCAATCTCATGCTATCCATTTGAGAATCAAAATCCTTGATCATGCCATCATAATTCCCAAATCTTCTCTCATCTAATCCATATCCATCATCATTCAAATCCAAATCCACTATTTTTGTTTTGTGTGGAGAGAAATCCACATCCCATCTTGGAGCCAATCTAATCAAGTGAATCATCTGGGCGCATTCCACTTCATCAAGGGCTCAATCGGAGGAAGAGTAGAAGCTAAGGTATAATGGTTTATTTGTGTATTTGAATGCATTATTTTGCGTTTTATTTGATTTATACACTAACCATTAGCCTTTATATTTTCTTCCTCTTCATTTTGGCATGCCTGGTGGGACTCACGTCCCAATTTCTAACATTTGTGTGAGTTTTTAGTGTTTTTAGTGTTTTTAGCTCGCAGTTTTTCGGTTCGCCCGTCGGTCTGCACATCAGCGCGTTCACCACCAAACAATGCCTACACATGCATCAAAATGTGTGCACTTAATGAACAAACATCCCTCTTAATTTTTTTAAAAAAATTTCATTAAAAATTATGAATCAGTGCCTTCGCACGTGAATCAACACGTCGCCTATGAATCATCGCGTGCACTTAGTGAGAAAAGTAGTTTTCGTAAAATAACAATAAATTTTTGTTCGGGTGTCAGATTTTAAAAATTCAAAATGAGTTTGAAAGAGGACTCAGAGATATAAAATGGGTTATAATTATATTTTTCATATCATTTTTCAAAAATTATTTTAACACGTTCAAAGTCAACCCTTATTTTTGAACTTTAAATACACATAATTTTAGCATATGAAATTGTTTTTTATTAAAAATTATTGTGAAATTACCTAAAAAAAGCATAAGGAAACTGATTTTGAAATATTTTTTGGGATTATCATATTATGTTTGCAACTTCTTTTTTTTCGAATGCCAAAGATCAATTATCATAAACTACTAATCATTGTTGCAAGACGTTTTGTCAAAGAAAATCATGTTTTTCCACTAAAGTAGATTTCCTTTTCATGTCTTAGTTTAGAAAACATAATTTTGGGGTTAAAAAGAACAAGTTTTTTTTTTGTCTTGTGCACTTGCACACATGTAGGGTGGACCCACCATTGCACCAAGTATCCTCTCCCCTCGCCTTCGTGGATCTTGGGTGTAAGAGAAAAGTGATCAACAACACCCATATTTGTTTTTGTAGTGAGGGGTATTCTCGATGGGGATTTGATCACCTCACAAGGGTATCTCAAATTGGGACACATCGTAGATATCAACTCTCTCGATGCGATCTCAAGCGGGTTTTTCGAGCCACTATATAAATATGTTGGTCAAACGACTGAGGTGCTGAGTAAATTCAACGTATGTGGGGGCCTTCGCTGCACCGATAAGCTCAATTAGAGCCTTAAGTGGTTTGCTTCAAGAATCCATTGTTGGATTGGTGATCCCTCAAAAATTTCACTAAGAACCTTATTTTAGTAGCCCAAAATCCCACATTCATAGTGTAGGGGATGCAGATCGTACCCCGAAGTTACCTCTCATGTACCCACTCAAGATGAGACATTAATTCCCCATTTAATAGATCCTTGAATCTTTGGGGTAAGAGAATCTGAAATGCTTGAGAAGTGAGTGCATTGTAAGGGGAAGTGAGTGCTACCAAAATCTCTATCTGTCTGCTTGTTTGAGGTATCGCTTGTGTGAGAGGCCTATTGAATGTTTTCCATCTTCCAGCCTAAGTTGTATGTCTAATGTGTGTCTTCATCTTGTACAAAACCAGTGAATTTTTTTTGGGCTAATCTAGACCCCCTTCACTTTCACGCTTGTCATAAAGCGTTTCTTTGGCCAATGTGCTTGTTATTGTTTGATTTCTCTTGCCAAGAGTAGATAACATCCAAAACATTCCCAAATTTGACCAAACATTTAACCAAATCCTTCAATCTCCACTTTGTCACTGTCAAACCTCTATTTCATCTCCATTTGAGCTAAACCTCCCAATTTGTTTTCATCCATCCAAACGATCATCAATCCCAACCAATCAACCAATATTAATTTAATCCAATCATCAATCATCAATCCTAATCCAAAGTCAACACTTTATGAAAGTTTGATTTAGACCTTTATCTTTAATCAATCATCAATTGGATTTTTGTGCTTGGGAAAGAATCTCCCCCAAGTACCTTTGCTTAATCATTTGGGTTGATGAAAACCCTAAATCCTTTGCCCTATTTTTCTTAGGCACGTAAGTCCACCCTAAGGAGAAGAAGGCTTAATCATTTGGATCCTTTGCCCTATTTTTCTTAGGCACACAAGTCCACCCTAAGTAGAAGAAGGCTTAATCATTTGGATCCTTCACCCTATTTTGCTTAGGCACGCAAGTCTACCATAAGTAGAAGAAGGCTTAATCATTTGGATCCTTCACCCTATTTTTCTTAGGCATGCAAGTCTGCCCTAAGTAGAAGAAGGCTTAATAATTTGGATCCTTTGCCCTATTTTGCGTAGGCACACAAGTCCACCCTAAGTAGAAGAAGGCTTAATCATTTGGATACTTCATCCTATTTTGCTTAGAAACGCAAGTCCACCCTAAGTATAAGAAGGTTTAATCATTTGGATCCTTTTATGCCTCACTTAAGTCCTAATCCAAGGGCTAAGGCTTCATTTTAATCCAAATCAATCTTGTCCTAACCTAGGTTCCAAATCCAATCTAATCAAATTCAACCCAATCCAAGCAAAATCAAATAAAATAAAATCAATCCATCAAACCAATCTAAATTTGCTAAGTCCTTGTCCTCATCTGCATCTAACATCATCTCCTTACTTTTTTTTATCAAGTCTATCCAATACCAACTTATCCCACCATCTTCTTGCACTCTACACTTGGGGGCAAGATTCATCCATGCTATCCTACCATCTACATTATCCATATCCATTATCCTTTATCCATATCCTATCTGAGTCCATCCTCCTTTCCTATCTTTGGTCTTGACTATCCTATCCATATCCTCCATCTCATATCCCTCATCTTATCCAAATTCAACCCTCATTCCTACCTTTGGTCTTGATCATGAAAAAATAGTATGTGTGCATGCTTTGGGAAAATGCAAGCCCAAACTCCTCCTCCATTTGTATCCACCACACATTATCCTTCAATCTCACACATCTTTATTCACCATCCTTCTAGCCTTAATTGGGGCATTTACCTCATTTGCAACATAGTTATTGGATCCACATTCCACCTATCCTCTATCCTTTAGTCCTCCATATCCTATCACCATCCATCTATTTAATCCCTTCACCCCCCATCCAAGCAATCTCCCCATCCATCCATCCTATTACCAAGCCTTGGTTCTCCCTTGTCATTGGTCCCCCTCCATTTATCCTATATCCACAAACCAATCCCATCTTATCATGTCATATTCCCCATCCCATCCAATCCTATTCAATCCCCCTCCCATTTTATCCAATCCATTTATGACCCCCATCACACTGATCTTTTCCCATCTATCTAAGCTTGTACTGAATCACACGTAATGCAAACACCCATCCATACTGTGTTAATCAAATTCAAGCAGCAATCCTCTCACCTAGAGATCTTGCAAACCATCTTGTCTCTTGCATCTATCAATCTACCCGTACCCTGCCCATGGGGATGCATCCTTCCCATGTCTAGCAGTTCATCCAAATCCATCTTCCTGCCCATCGGGATGTATCCTTCCCATGTATGGCAGCCTAGACAAATCCATGTCGCACTCTTGGCAAGATATGTCACTTGGCCATGTGCAGGTTGTTTGCATGATTGAGCTTTTCGCTATGATTTTTTTCATCTTGTGTCCTAGGACTGTACCTATTCAAAGCTGCCTTGATCAACCTATATGTCAATATGTCTTGGTTGGTGTATAATGGGGCATTTTTTTGGTGGTATGGCGTGTTTTATGGTTTCTTTTGTACGATCCTACAGTCTCACATTTACATCATCATCAATGTTTGCAAACCTGTGTACATAGAGATACCTATTGTTTGAGAGTCTAGTCCATGCCTCAGATATTCAAAACATTCACGATTCCTATGATCAGTGGTGCGAATAATCTATGGCAATATCAAACTAGGTTTTCTCTCTACATCTACACAACAAGAAATCTCATCCACTCCATTTCATGCATTCATCCCATTTCACCCATTTATCTTAGAGACTCCAATTTATTTCCTTCCCCCTTCATCATCTTCATCTTTTCATCCATTTTGAGAGCACACCCGTGTTCTTAGAACCCACATGTCCTCTCGAGGGGGCATACCACTACCTATCTTGTCATCCTTCCTCATCTCACCTATGACTGGGGCATCATGCTACTAGTTCTTATTCTTTCCATCCACTATGTTTTATTCTTCTTTGATATAACATCACTTCATAATGCTATATCAAAGAGGGGCAAAGTGTAGACACCTAAAATTAATTAAATTAATATTTAATTAATTTAAGCCCGCCAACATAATTAACCAGATTAATTGTGTTAATTACCTTCCTCTTAAGGTTAATTAAATCAAATTAAATCAATCTTATCACTATAGTCCAATAATTAATTTATCAATAAATTAATTATTTCCCCATTCTTCTAAAGTCACCTCAACCATTATTTCTTCTAAATCCCACTTAGTTAATTAATTTTAATTAATTGACCTAACTAAAGTGATTCCTACAAATCACTTTCCCTAATCTTCACTTAGCCTAATTAATTTTTCCTTAATCATACTTATCATTATTCTCCAATTTCATATTCCTCCACTCATTATCTCTCCTCATGTCATGTCCTCCTAACTTTCTCTAATCACTCATTAAGCCACCTAATCAATCTCCTTAATCATTTGCACATCCCTAATCACCTTGATCCTTTCAAAGAAATTAAAATTCTTTGAATCTCCCCATGCATCCTCTTCCCATGGAATTTTTAATTCCTTTATCCATTTATTCTTCCCACATCCTCTTATTTTGGAATTTTTAATTCCTCTCCCCTTTCTTCAAGGAATTTTTAATTCCTTTTTCTCTTCCCAATGTACTTGGGAGCTCTCCTCCATGAAACTTGAGAGGTGTGGAGACAAGAAATGTCTTAATGGCATATCTCTTGAATCCCACACCTTGTCCTCTCAATCCATGTGCTCCCTCTCAAATCAATCTCAACCCTTCATTTTGGCCTCCTCCAATCTATAAATTAGGGTCTCTTCCCCTCATCTATATATCCACTTCTATCATATTCTTATGCTATCCATTTCATCCCTATATCCACTTTTCATCCAATCTTATGATATCCATTTGAGAATCAAAATCCTTCATCATGCCATCATAATGCCCAAATCTTCTCTCATCTAATCCATATTCATCATCATTCAAATCCAAATCCAATCCAAATCCACTAATCGTGTTGTGTGTGAAAAGCAATCTTTATCCCATCTTGGAGCCAATCTAATAAAGTGGAGCATTTGGGCGCATTCCACTTCATCAAAGGCTCAATCAGAGGAAGAGTAGAAACTAAGGTATAATGGTTTATTTGTGTATTTGAATGCATTATTTTTTGTTTTATTTGGTTTATACACTAACCATTAGGCTTTAGATTTTCTACCTCTTCACATCCAACGAAGAACATCCCAATGGAAGAAGGCATCGAGCCACCTGACCATGTGGAACCACCCCTCGTGCTAGGAGATGACACAAGATTCCACACACACTCTAGATCTAGGCCAACTCTCAACAACCAAAGGATAACACTTCATACATCACATGAATAAATCAAATCTCAACATAAACATAAGACCTCCAAAGGCTACTCGATATAGGTCAAGACTCAAGGTGTAGGACTTACATGTAGAGAAGGAGTGTCATCGCATGCAATCACAATGGGAACCTGGGAACTAGTCCCAAAATCCATAATACTCATGTAGAGCCATCTCAACCATGAAGGAGTAAGGGAGATTAGCTTACTTGGGTCACCAATGTATTCTCAACCATTCCTAAATCTCTATAAATACCCTAGGGATATTCGTTGAGGCCACAAATCTATTTCTTATCTTATTATGGTGAATTACTATTACCCAACCCTCCTAGAATCAATTAATTAAATTATAATTTGACTAAAAGGTAAAATCCTAATGAGATATTATGGCAGTCTAGACCCTCGGTAACCTGGCTATCTACTCCCCACGACCCCAATCATACTTGGAAGCCCACCCCCCCTAGAATGCACCTAGACCTTAGGGTAAAACAATAGAATAACATCAATAACAACATTAAGGAGGCTCATATAATAAGGATCACATAAAATATTCACAAACGAACCATTAACCAAAATGTGAAATTACAAAAGAATCTAATAGCCTCATAAAAACAATATGCAAACATGAGCAAGGAATGATCCCTCTTGCTCAGCCATGAAACAATACCAACATCCTCGATGAGGCTACATCATATTGCAAGAATTATATGAATACAAAAATAATCAAGCAAGGCACAAACATCTTCCTAAGAGGTATGTGCACCAAGTTGTGGTACCAAAAGGGGGTCTTACGATGCCAATTTTTTTTTTTTTTTTTTTTCTGAAATCAGCAAAGTCTGAACTTCAACGACAAATTGAACCTAATTACACTCCAAATTTGAAGATGCAACAAGAACAAGAGTCAGAGTGCTTTGAGTCTTTTGTTTTGAAAATGGTGGAGATTAAGGGCTTCAAAAAGGGGGGCCACAAAAACTGGTCCTATTTTTATGCAAAAAACATAACATAGCGTTCGTTGTGGCCCCCCTAAAATGTTAAAAAAAAAATTGAATTTTTAAAATCACTTCAGTGAGAAATTAGCTAACACCTTGTAGTTTATGCCAGATTTTTTAGCTAATTTTTTAATGAGTATATGATTTGTTTACTAATTTTCGAAGTGGACACATCCTAAAAAACATAAACTTGAGCGTTCTCCCCCCTAAAATAATTGAAAAATAATCAAAAATCAAAACCTTTTTTTTTAAATTGTGTATAATGGAGTCTAGTTTCTAAAAATGTAAGTTTTTTCAGAATCTGATGAATGTGTAAAAATCTATACCCAAAATAGTGCATGTTGGTTTTTGACAAAAACAAACACACTAACAAACGAAATTATAGATGAAAGACTTAACGAAATCAAAATTTGAAATAAATTAAATTTTTGGATAGCTAAGAGGGAGCTCAAGTTTACCGCGGTATTTTTTTTTTAACTTCATTAAAACACATGCAAACTTGACGGAGACCAAAAGCAAAAATATGTCAAAATTTTCAATGTTTTGATAAAAACACATCTCTAGCCTAAAATGGTCGTCCAAACCTTTTGGTTGGATTCCCAAGGCAAATCCAACCCATAGGTTTGGTGTCTCCCAAAGCGGGCCAATTAGCACATGCCAAATATGGCACTTGCCCTATTTGGCATGCGCCAAATGTGATAATGGATTTTCCCATTTGGCGCACGCCAAATAGGGAGAGCGCCAAATGTGTACATAGAAACCCCCATCTCAACTCTCCCTTCTTTATCTCCCTTCCCTCATAGTTCCATCTCTCTCTATGAACTAGATCTCATATTATCTCTCTCCCCTTACCTCTTCTTAGGCTCTTCATTCTTATAGATACATACTCTGCTTTGTCCCTCCCCTCTCTAGCTCTCACAATTCCCTTATTCTCCTATCCCTCGAGCTATCTCCCTCTCCATCCTTACACCCATCTAATTCCCTCTCTCACCTCTTTCCCTTAGTTTCTTCCTCACTCCCTACTCTCTCTAGGTCCTAAGGGGTCATAGGACACCATATGCACCCTTAGGACATAATATGACCCCTAACGACATCTAAGGGATCATATGGTGTCCTAAGGGGTCATAGGACACCATATGACCTCTTAGGTTACCATAGGACCCATAACGACACCATATGTTGTCCTCAGTGGTCATAGGACACCATATGACCCCTTAGGACACTATACAACCCATAACGACACCATTTGTTGTCTTAATGGGTCATAGGACACCATATGACCCCTTAGTACACCATATGGTGTCATTATGGTTCGTATGGTGTCCTATGACCCCTTAGGACACTATATGACCCCCTAGTACACCATATGGGGTCAGTATGGTCTTATGGTGTGCGATGATCCCTTAGGACACCATATGACCCCTTAGGACACCATACGACCCATAATGACAAGATAAGGTGTCCTAAGGGGTCATATGGTGTCTTAAGGGGTCATAACACACCATATGACCCATTAAGGTACAATATGATCCCTAACAACACCTAAGGGGTCATATGGTGTCCTATGACCCCATAGGACACCATTTGACCCCTTAGGACACCATATGACCCATAACGACACCATCTTGTGTCCTAAGGGGTCATATGGTATCCTAAGCATTCATAGGACACCATATGACCCCTTACGACACCATACAACCCATAACAACACCATATTGTGTCCTAAGGTGTCATAAGACACTAGATGACCCCTTAGGACACCTGTGACCCCTTAGAACACCATATAGTGTCGTTATGGGTCATATGGTGTCCTAAGGGGTCATATGGTGTCCTAATGGGTTATATAGTGTCCTATGACCCCTTAGGATACCATATAACCCCTTACATGTCTTTAGGGTTCACATTGTGTCCTAAGGGATCATATGGTGTCCTATGACCCCTTAGGACACTATATGACCCCTTAGGACACCATATGGTGTCATTATGGGTCATATGGTGTCCTAAGCGGTCATTAGGTGTCTTATGATCCCATAGGATACCATATGACCCATTAGGACACCATATAACCCCTTTCATGTTGTTAGGGTTCACATTGTGTCTTAAGGGATCATATAGTGTCCTATGACCCCTTAGGACACTATATGACCCCTTAGGACACCATATGGTGTCATTATGGGTCGTATGGTGTCCTAAGGGGTCATATGGTGTCTTAAGGGGTCATAATACACCATATGACCCGTTAAGACACAATGATCCCTAACGACACCTAAGGGGTCATATGGTGTCCTATGACCCCATAGGACACCATATGACCCCTTAGGAAACTGTACGACCCATAATGACACCATATTGTGTCCTAAGGGGTCATATGGTGTCCTCAGCAGTCATAGGACACCATATGACCCCTTAGGACACCATACAACCCATAACGACACCATATTGTGTCCTAAGGGGTCATATGGTGTCTTAAGGGATCATAAGACACAATATGACCCCTTAGGACACCATGTGACCCCTTAGAACACCAAATAGTGTCGTTAAGGGTCATATGGTGTCCTAACAAGTCATATAGTGTCATATGACCCTTTAGGATACCATATAACCCCTTTCATGTTGTTAGGGTTCACATTGTATCCTAAGGGATCATATAGTGTCCTATGACCCCTTAGGACACCATATGGTGTCATTATGGGTCGTATGGTGTCCTAAGGGGTCATATGGTGTCTTAAGGGGTTATAACACACCATATGACCCGTTAAGACATAATATGATCCCTAACGATACTTAAGGGGTCATATGGTGTCCTATGACCCCATAGGACACCATATGACCCCTTAGGACACCATACGACCCATAACGACACCATATTGTGTCCTAAGGGGTCATAGGACACCATTTGACCCCTTACGACACCATACAACCCATAACGACACCATATTATGTCCTAAGGGGTCATATGGTGTCCTAAGGGGTCATTGGACACAATATGACCCCTTAGGACACCATGTGATCCCTTAGAACACCATATAGTGTTTTTATGGGTCATATGGTGTCCTAAAGGGGTCATATGGTGTCCTAACGGGTCATATAGTGTCCTCTGACCCCTTAGGATACCATATAACCCCTTACATGTCGTTAGGGTTCATATTGTGTCCTAAGGGATCATATGGTGTCCTATGACCCCTTAGGACACCATATGGTGTCATTATGGGTCGTATGGTGTCCTAAGGGGTAATATGGTGTCTTAAGGGGTCATAACACACCATATGACCTGTTAAGACACAATATGATCCCTAACGACACCTAAGGGGTCATATGGTGTCCTATGACCCCATAGGACACCATATGACCCCTTAGGACACCATACGACCCATAACAACACCATATTATGTCCTTAGGGGTCATATGGTGTCCTAAGGGGTCATAAGACACCATATAACCCCTTACAACACCATATTGTGTCCTAAGGGGTCATATGGTGTCCTAAGGGGTCATAGGACACAATATGACCCCTTAGGACATCATGTGACCCCTTAGAACACCATATAGTGTCATTATGAGTCATATGGTGTCCTAACAGGTCATATAGTGTCCTATGACCCCTTAGGATACCATATAACCCCTTACGTGTCGTTATGGTTCACATTGTGTCCTAAGGGGTCATATGGTGTCCTATGACCCCTTAGGACACTATATGACCCCTTAGGACACCATATGGTGACATTATGGGTCGTATGGTGTCCTAAGCGGTCATTAGGTGTCTTAAGGGGTCATAACACACCATATGACCCGTTAAGACACAATATGATCGCTAACGACACCTAAGGGGTCATATGGTGTCCTATGACCCTTAGGATACCATATAACCCCTTACGTGTCGTTATGGTTCACATTGTGTCCTAAGGGGTCATATGGTGTCCTATGACCCCTTAGGACACTATATGACCCCTTAGGACACCATATGGTGACATTATGGGTCGTATGGTGTCCTAAGCGGTCATTAGGTGTCTTAAGGGGTCATAACACACCATATGACCCGTTAAGACACAATATGATCGCTAACGACACCTAAGGGGTCATATGGTGTCCTATGACCACATAGGACACCATATGACCCTTTAGGACACCATACGATTCATAACAACCTCATACGGTTTAGCATATTGGGTTATAGGGTGTATGGTTATTGTATAGGGTTGAGGATTTAGCATATTTTCTCATATGATCTAGGGTATTTGTTATAGGTTTGAAATGGTTTAATTTTTATGGTTGTGGCTATCAAACTATAGGGTATAGAGTATATATTATAAGGTATAGAGTAGAAATTTATCAAAGGTTAAAAAATTTCAATGGAAGTCATTTGGCTAGCACCATATTTGGTGCTAGCCAAATGAGCTGCACTAAAAAATAGTTATATGGGACCCTTGACCCGTGAGCCAAGCCCACATTCTCTCATTTTGTCTTCTTTCTATGCATGATCAGACAAAAAAAAGCTTTTTGCATGGTGTAATATAAAAAGTTATGTTTTTGTCTTGTATTGTGTGATTTTATGTAAATAATGCCATTTTGGACCATCAGAGATCACATGGGATCATTTAGTGAAGTTTTAGGCTAATATGGTAAAAGATGTAAAAATTGATCATTTGTTGTCAATCACTCAAAGTGTGAAAAATTATCAAAATTTGGAATCATTTTTCTCAATGTTAGTGACATGTAAGAATGATTTGTCTAATCCTGCAGGATCGTGTTATGGCACCCTAAAAAAGCCTCTCTTGGTTTCAGTAGACTCGGATCCAGTTGCTCGTGGCGACGCTTTCTCGGTTGCGATAAAAAGCGTCAGATGAGTTCAATGAAAAGTTGCACAATGCCCCATCTTTCAATCCACTTGTCGCGGCACCGAACTGTCAGCTAGTACGCATCGGGGTGGTCGAGTTTATGCTAGGAATGCCTTCGTTTTGCTCTCCAACTTGCTCGATCGTTGCAGGCCACACCCTAGCAGCGAAATCGCCTAAGTGCTCAAGTTGCTCAAAGTTGTCAATATTCAGCATTTGTGTTTCTCAGTGCTGGTTAATCATAAGAATGATTCATCTGATCCTACAGGGTCATGTTATGGCACTCTAAAAAATCCTCTCTCGGTTTTAGTAGACTCAGATCCAGTTGCTTGTGGTGATGCTTTCTCGGTTGCGACAAAAAGCGTCAGTGAGTTCAATGAAAAGTTGACAATGTCCCATCTTTCAATCCACTCGTTGCATCACTGAACCATCAGCTGGTATGCATTGGGGTGGCTGAGTTTACGCTAGGAATGCCTTCTTTTTTCTCTCCAACTCACCCGGTCATTGCAGGCCACACCCTAGCAGCGAAATCGCCTAAGTGCTCAAGTTGCTCAAAGTTGTCAATATTCGGCATCGCATTTCTCAGTGCTTATTAATCATAACAATGAATCATCTAATCCTACGGGGTCGTGTTATGGCACTCTAAAAAAGTCTCTCTCAGTTTCGGCAGACTTGGATCTAGTTGCTCGTGGTGATGCTTTCTCGGTTGCGACAAAATCCGTCAGATGAGTTCAATGAAAAGTTCCACAATGCCCCATCTTTCAATCCACTCGTCGCGGCACCAAACCATCACCTCATATGTGTCAGGGTGGTCGATTTTATGCTAGGAATGCCTTCTTTTTGCTCTCCAACTCACCTGATCGTTGCGGGCCACACCCTAGCAGTGAAATCGCCTAAGTGCTCAAGTTGCTCAAAGTTATCAATATTTGGCATTGCATTTCTTAGTGCCAGTTAATCATAAGAATGATCCGTCTGATCCTACGGGGTCATGTTATGGCACTCTAAAAAAGCCTCTCTCGATTTTGGTAGACTTGAATCCAGTTGCTCGTGGCGACACTTTCTCAGTTGCGACAAAAAGCGTCAGATGAGTTCAATGAAAAGTTGCACAATGCCGCATCTTTCAATCCGCTTGTTGTGGCAACGAATAGTCAGCTCATACACATTGGGGTGGCTGAGTTTACATTAGGAATGCCTTCTTTTTTCTCTCCAACTCGCTCGATCATTGCGGGCCACACCCTAGCATCAAAATTGAAGTGCTCAAGTTGCTCAAAGTTGTCAATATTTGGCATCGCGTTTCTCAGCGTCGGTTAATCATAAGAAGAATTCATCTAATCCTACAGTGTTGTGTTATGGCACTCTAAAAAAGCCTCTCTCGGTTTTGATAGACTCGGATCCAGTTGCTCGTGGTGATGCTTTCTCAGTTGCGACAAAAAGCGTTAGATGAGTTCAATGAAAAGTTGCACAATGCCCCATCTTTCAATCTTCTCATTGCAGTACTGGACCATTAGCTTGTATGTGTCGAGGTGGTCAGGTTTACGCTAGGAATTCCTTCATTTTTCTCTCCAACTTGCCCAATCATTGCGGGCCACACCCTAGCAGCGAAATCGCCTAATTGCTCAAGTTGCTCAAAGTTATCAATATGCAACATCGTGTTTCTCAGTGCTCATTAATCATTAGAATGAGCCATCTAATCCTACGGGGTTTTGTTATGGCACTCTAAAAAATCCTCTCTCGGTTTTGGTAGACTCGGATCCAGTTGCTCATGGTGACGCTTTCTCGGTTGCGACAAAAAGCATCAGATGAGTTCAATGAAAAGTCGCACAATGCCCCATATTTCAATCCGCTCATTGCGGAACTGAATAGTTAGCTCGTACGTGTCGAGGTGGATGGTTTTATGATAGGAATGCCTTCATTTTTCTCTCCAACTCAGCCGATCGTTGTCGGCCACACCCTAGCAGCGAAATCGCCTAAGTGCTCAAGTTGCTTAAAGTTGTCAATATTCGGCATCGCGTTTCTTGGTGCCGGTTAATCTTAAGAATGAGTGGTCTTATCCTATGGGGTCATGTTATGGCAGTCTAAAAGAGCCTCTCTCATTTTCAGTAGACTCGGATCTAGTTGCTCGTGGCGATGCTTTCTCAGTTGCGACAAAAAGCGTTAGATGAGTTCAATGAAAAGTTTCACAATGCCCCATCTTTCAATCCGCTCATCGTGGCACCAAACCATCAATTGGTACGTGTCAAGGTGGCCGGGTTTACACTTGGAATGCCTTCATTTTTCTCTCCAACTCGCTCGATTGTTGCGAGCCACACCCTAGCAGCGAAATCCCCTAAGTGCTCAAGTTGCTCAAAGTTGTCAATATTCGGCATCGCGTTTCTCGGCGCTCGTTAATGATAAGAACGAGTCATCTTATCTTATGGGGTCATGTTATGGCACTCTAAAAAATCCTCTCTCGGTTCCGGTAGACTCGGATCCAGTTGCTCGTGGCGACTCTTTCTCAGTTGCAACAAAAAGCATCAGATGAGTTCAATGAAAAGTTGCACAATGCCCCATCTTTCAATCCGCTCATCACGACACCAAACTGTCAGCTGGTATGCATCGGGGTGGCTAGTTTTATGCTAGGAATTCCTTTTTTTTTCTCTCCAACTCACCCAATCGTTGTGGGCCACACCCTAGCAGCGAAATCGCCTAAGTGCTCAAGTTGCTCAAAGTTGTCAATATTCGGCATCGCATTTCTCAGTGCCTATTAATCATAAGAATGAGCCGTCTGATCCTATGGGGTCATGTTTTGGAACTCTAAAAAATTCTCTCTCAGTTTTGCTAGACTCGGATCCAATTGCTTGTGGCAACGCTTTCTTGGTTGCGACAAAAAGCATCAGATGAGTTCAATGAAAAGTTGCACAATGCCCCATCTTTCAATCCGCTCGTCACGGCACCAAACCATCAGCATGTATGCGTCGGGGTGGCTGGGTTTATGCTAGGAATTCCTTCTGTTTTCTCTCCAACTTGCCCGATCGTTGTGGGCCACACCCTAGTAGCGAAATTGCCTAAGTGCTCAAGTTGCTCAAAGTTGTCAATATTTGGCATCGCGTTTCTTAGCGCCTGTTAATCATAAGAATGATCCATCTGATCCTATAGGGTCATGTTATGGCACTCTAAAAAAGCCTCTCTCAGTTTTGGTAGACTCAGATCCAGTAGCTCGTGGCGACACTTTCTCTGTTGCGACAAAAAGCATCAAATGAGTTCAACGAAAAGTTGCACAATGCCCCATTTTTCAATCCGCTCGTCACGGCACCAAACCATCAGCTGGTATGCGTTGGGGTGGTTGGGTTTACGCTAGGAATGCCTTTTTTTTGCTCTCCAACTCGCCCGATCGTTGCGGGCCACACCCTAGCAGCGAAATCGCTTAAGTGCATGCATTAGATGAATAGAATTTTATGGGCTATGCAATTTTTTTAGAATGGGTATTGGTACAATGGTGTCTTACATTGTCTAATTTTGGTTCTTTCCATGTTTCCTTTGTATAGTCTTATTTCGGCTATAACTATTGAATTTGTGTTGATATCCATAAGCTTGTGTCCTGGATTACAAACACATATTTAGGTTCAAAGCTTAAGTAACAATAAACTTTGTGCAATTATTCATTTAATCATTTGTACTGCAATTATGGATAACCATGATAAATGATTTTCATTAACCAAAAAGCTACAAATCCATGCAACATTTTATACCATTAAAACTATCAAATATATCCAATACAGACAAATAGGCTTGCCAAAAGCCATATGGACATAGAATTTCACGTATTCATAAAACAAAACATATGTTCAAAAGTGCTATAAAGGCATACAACATGATATCCAATAAAGTCAAATAGGGGCTTGCCAAAAGCCATATGGACATAAAATGTCACATATTCGTAATACAAAACATATGTTCAAAATTGTCATATAGGCATACAACATGGTATCCAATAAAGTCAAATAGGAGCTTGCCAAAAGCCATATGGACATAGAATGTCACATATTTGTAATACAAAATATATGTTCAAAATTGCCATATAGGCATACAACATAGGACCCTATTCTATTTATTTCTCTCTAGGGGAAGGAAACATATCATGAGATATCTTTGCCTGTCAAGGGGATGGAGATGTATATGATGCAGGTGTCTTTCGAGTACGTCCACTCGACCTCCTCTCCAAACTTTTTTGTAACTCCACCTGATACAATGAAAAGAATGATGTTAGCATATACAAAAATTGAATTTTAGAATGACATATAATAGAATAGTCACTTACCGCATACAAAATAATCATGATGTTCATCCACAACAGGTGCATGTTCATGATCTGGAGTGACAAGCCCCTCATGTAAGCATGAAAATATAAATTAAACTAAATACAAGTGTCGTTAAAATTTTCAATAACATGTTATTAAGATAACAAATGTAATGCTAAATTTACTAAATTTACAAATATGTCTCATACTTTTGTTAAAGTAGTTGAACTTGCTACTGCTGCAGCAACACCATGCTCCATTGACGCGCAAACAACAGGAGGAGTCTCTGATTTCAACATCTAAAAATTAAATAAAGTATATTGATTAATCGCCAAAACTATCTATATTATTTAATAACAACATTACAGATAAATTGTTTACCTGGGTGGAAGATTGTCGATGAAATACACTGCGAGGTGTTGATGTTGAAGCTCTAGCATCAAACTATTTGACATCCAAAATGAGTAATTAGAAAATCATTCACATAAGGTTCAACTATCTACATATAATAATTATATTTCTTCACTCGTTGTATACCTGTGGAGTCGACGAAGTCATGAAAAAGGGTGCTGCAGGAATGTTGCTAGTATTGTGAACACTTTGACCTTGATTTTTTATCATAATAATTTACTAATTTACATATAGGATTTAATAAAAGAATGAAATGAACTTGTAATGAAATTCACCTGGGTATCAATGTCAAATGTTTCGTTCAACAAGGATTTTGTCATGACAATGTTCTCTGTAGCAAACTTTGCTCATGCGCATGCATTCTCAGAACTATTAGGATCATAAGTGCAAAGAGAACCACAAGATCGATAAAAATGAGCTGAAACTTGATTCCTAGAAGTATCACCATCATCACTCGCATCACCCTCTACTAGAGGCCTAGCATACTATATAAGGGTCTAAGTGAGTGAGCTAATGGAGTCTAGAGTTTCGACCTCAATACTCTCCTTCACAATGGAAGGAATAATAACATGCTCCAACATAGGTCTGGCCAAGGGTCTTGGTTGGGAGATTTGGGTCATGCTATGCACCCTCTATCATGTGAGGAACCCCCACCTCTACCTTGGAAATCTAGAAAATCAAAATAGTTTGGGATCTCATTAAGGACAAACTCACAGTACAGTTTTCTCAAAAAGTATTGGGGTACCTCATGATTATTGCATGGGGGTTGATAAAATACCATCCACCACCTATCCCAAAAATTATTCTTAATCCCTTCATGATGACACCAATGAATAGGGAATCTCCTACATCCAGGGTGTAAAGGTTGATTCGTTCGGGGGTCCGTAAAAAGAGCACACAAGTCAAATTTATTAATTTTCTTTTTCTTCACTACCGCATATGATAATTTGTCAACATAAATTTGCTTTTGTTCTTCCCTCTTACTGGACCAAAACTTTATATGCCCACTCATAGATTGTATGTGAGATACAATAGATTGCTAAGAACTAGCAAGGTTTGTCCTATGGAAGTTTGTTGCAATGGATCTTTTAGCCTTGAGATTAAACCTTCAAGCTCTTTTTGGCTATTTTCTATTTGACCTAATAGGTTTTATTGTGTACCTATGGGATGTCTAGGGATTGTAGGAGGTTCTTGATGTGCTTCTTCTTCAATATGGTCTTCATGAGGAGGTGATTGAGTGTTTTCAACATTTTTTTGTCTAATCTCATTTCCTGATAATGAAAATAAATTTAAATCAATAAACCTAGTTTAATCTTCAAATTAATAAAAAATGACAATAAGAAAACAAAAATACATACCTCTTCAATCTCTTCGATGGCGTGGCGGCATTCTGATGAGAGATGGACAACTTCATGCCCAATATCAAGCTTCTACAAAGGGCGAGCGCAATAAAATAGCACCCCAAATCACCAAAACGCGGGTTTGGGAATGCAGAATGCATCCAAAATGCGGACATGGGTTTTTTTAAAGTTTGAAATGCTCATAAGGCGTGCGCCTTATAAGGTGCGCGCACTATAGGGTGCGCACACTATAGTGCACGTGCCTTATGAAAATTTTTCATTTTTTTGAAGTGTGGCACCTTTTTGGTACCACAACTTCGTGCATAAAATTAAAAAAAGTCTAAAAAACATCCTCAGTGAGGAGAATCATCTTGTTGGAATCATAAAATACCGATAATCGATATTGACAATAAATACAAATCTAAATTAACAAAGAATATTGAAAAAGCCTCTGGAGTAAAACACAAATTTAGAAAACAAAAACAGAAAAAGAATCAGAAAGGCCAAAACAACAATAAAGAATCAACAGATTGAGCAACATTTTCATTGATTGTGGAACAACATAGGATTCAACATGGAGGTGGGAGTTGAGGGATGTTTGAATGTGTAGAAGGTGGGAATTAATGACGATGGAGGAAATGGTTTTGTTCACGTGGGAGGATTCCTGGAAGAATCAGGAGAGAAAAAAGATGGTAGTGATCATGGGGTCTGGGATGGTGGGACACAACATATCCCGACAGATGGAAAAGATTTCTCTGTTTCTGGCGCTCATGTTGTGGGAGGGCCCAAGTCCTCCACAATAGATGGTTCACCCTCCTTGGGGTACAATTGAATTTGGTCAGCTTTGTTTAGCTCCAAGCTCAAAGGTAAAGCTTTTTCCTCTGTTCCTCATAAAGTTGACCCTAGTTCTGGTTCTCATTTGATTTCTATTCCGAATTGCATTGTGGAGAAAAATATGACAAATTTGGAGTCGGTTTTGGCTGGGAAGTTTGTTGGTCCTTGCCCTAATATTGAATTAGTTAGGGAATGGGTAGCTCAAAAATGGAAAGGGAAAGGTTAGATAGATGTGGTGGCTATGAAAAATTTCTTTTTCTCCTTCTCCTTTGTCTATGATGAGGATCTCAGATCTGTCCTTGTGGGGGGTCCTTGGATGTTGGGTAAGACCTCCCTTGCCTTAAAGAAATGGGGACCTGGTTTTAACCCTAAGTCTTGGGAGTGCAATGAGGTGCCAATTTGGGTCTGTCTTCCTGGACTCCCTTTGGAGTACTGGGATGAGGCGATTTTTGCAGGTATGGCGGTTTTCTTCGGTGATATTCTTTTAGTGGATCTGATGACTACTACGAAAAAGAGGTTGGTCTATGTTTGGTTGTGTGTCAACATGAACAAGCTTTTGAAATTCTTGCTGAAACACTCGGAGCTCAAAACTTGGTCTATGGGTGCAGAAGGTGGAGCATGAATCTATTCCTTTTGCTTGCTTTCACTGTAAAAAAGTGGGTCACTAGGTGAAGGAATGTCCAGCTAAGCCAAAACTGAAAAAGATCTAGAAGAAGAAAGTTGAAGGACTTGCTACTGGCCAGAATCAATAGGCCCCTACTACGGGGGAAGTGAGTGGTGTGAAGTAGATTCTGGGATCAGAGTCCACCATGGAGTTACCTTCATCGAAGCTAGAAAAATCTAGCCCTCATGGGAGTGTGAATGGAAGTCCTATGGAAAAGAATATTTCCATCCCCCCATAGGTTGTTCCCCAAGTGATCAATGAGGATTCTGCTCAAAAGGTTAACGGGGTGATATTAGATCCACCTATTCAGTTGGTCATTGATATGAGTAGCAATATAGAGTAGGATAAGAATGAGAAAATGGACGTGCATAAGGGGAAGGATTTCCATGTGGATGTTTCAGAGATATCCAGCCCTTTTATTCAAGTTAAATCTAGAAACTGAATAAGGAGTCCATCATCTCCTATTTCCAATGGCTCAACTTTGAGGGCTATGGGTGTCATGACCAAGAACTGATAGAGGATGGACTATGGGTTTGAACCAAGAGGGGTGGGAAGACCACCAAACCGTTTAAGCAGGGATAGGCAAAGTAGAGCTGCTATTGTTGATGGGGTTCATAAAACACTTCAAGAAATAGGGATAGGATCCCCCTCCCCCATCAAATGAAGATTATATCATGGAATATTAGGGGTGTTAATCACCCCCACATGCATGATCTCTTATCCAATATGGTAAGATATCATAAGCCGGATATCTGTCTCATTCAAGAGATGAAAATACCTTCAAGCAGAGTGGAGACAATCAAGTTAGCCATTTTGAAAGACTATGGTGTTCATTATTTTGATGCAGATGGAGCCTCAAGTGGTTTGGCCACTCTTTGGAATCCAAGGATCATTCAAGGTATGGTGGTTCTTTCTTGTGCGAACCATATTGCGACTAGAATCACTATTCTTAAATATAGGTATTCCTTGATTTTATCCAATATATATGCCCCCAATGGGAGGAGTGCCAGGAGAAATTTGTGGAACTCTTTGATTCAAGCTAGAAACTCTTTTTCGAGTGATTGATGGATTCTTATGGGGGATTTTAATACTCCTCTTTCTAACTCGGTGAAAATGGGTGGTGCTCGGATTTCTGAGGAGAGTAAACATGATCTTTTTGATATGATCAATTCTCAAGTGGCTTATTGGTTTGGAACTTAATGGTGCTAAGTTTACTTGGTCTAATAGAAGAAATGGTCTAGACCTTATTCAGGTCAAACTTGATCGAGGTTTAATCTCGCCAGATTGGCTAAATAATTTCTCCTGCACCTTGTCCTCTCTCTCTAGAATTGGATCAAACCATTTCCCGATTATCCTTAATATGGTGCCCCTTATTAGCAGGAGATCTTTTCCCTTTAGATTTGAGAAAATATGGACCCTCAATCCTAAGCTTCATGATAAGGTGTCAGAATGGTGGGACATTAAAATTCAAGGTTCTTCTATATATAGAATCGCTAAGAAACTCTCCAATGTTAAATCCAATATTCAAAAGTGGAATATATCTGTGTTTGGAAATATTTTTCAGTAGAAGGATATCTGAAGAAAGAGTTGGATGATATTTAGTTTATTAGTCAAGGGTCGGGCTACAACCCTTGTATCATGGATAAATAAATTGATCTATTGACTAAGCTCCATGACATTATATCCAAGGAAGAGTAATATTGGAAACAAAGGTCCAAAGCCATTTGGCTTAAAAGTAGGGATAAGAATACTAAGTTTTTTCATATGACTACGGTGAAACATAGAGCCACCAATAGAATCAAGAAATTACAGGTTAACAATAGGTGGGTGGATATGTAGTAGGATTTGAGTCAAGAGGCCATTGGGTTTTTCTCTTCCCTCCTTTCTAAGGATGGTCCTCTGGATCTGGATGCTCAAGCTGTTATTCTTCAAGAGATTCTGCCTAAGTTCACCCTGGAGATTAATAAGGAGCTGACCATAATTCTGAGTTTTGAAGAGGTTAAAAAAGCCACCTTTTCCTTTGAAGGGAACAAAGTGCCAGGCTCAGATGGTTTTTTGATGTTTCTTTTCCAAATGTATTGGCAAATTGTTGGTAATGATATTTTTGAGGCTGCTAGAGAGTTCTTTGGCTCCCATTCTCTTTTAAAAGAGTTGAATACACCCATTTTGCAGCCGCATTTTTAGATTACCTAGAAAATAGAGGTTTTGTTTTATAATCCTTGTGCTTGGTGTACATTGTACCACCCATTTTATAGTAGCATTTTAAATTATCTAGAAAACATAGATTTTTGTTTGTAATTAGTGTGAGTGAACAAGCATAATACACTTGCTAGACCTATTTGACTCTCTCTTCTCTAACATGAATCGCTCAACATAACACACCTTGTTGGCCAATGAAATTCATGACTTCTTGTCTCATCGATTGGTGTACATCCTTGTTCTTTCTATAGGTCTACTTGTGCTCTTGTAATAACATGTTGAGAATGATATTAGTGATTAAGACATTTTTGACATCAAGGTCTCTTCAACTAGTTGACTTGGAACCTTTTGTTTTCTTTAGTAATAATTTTCTTTGCTTTGTGTATATTTGAAGGGTTTTGAATGGATAGATATGATCCTATCTTGGCACTTGCACATCCCTCGAAATTAGTGTCATTATATCCCTAGCTAGCTTGTCTTTCTCCCAAATACTTTATCGCTTTATTCCTACTTTACCATGATATTGAGTGTACTTTCATACTCCTTCTAAGGTGAGGGCTAAATTTAGTGTCATAAATTGTAAACACTTATAATTTCACTCTCATTTTTGGGTCATTGTTTTAGTGTTTTACCTTTTGGGTTGTTTTTAGCTTATTTTAGCCTTACCTCATCCAAACTACCATCATATGCTCATGAGCTGACTTGATCTAATGTCCTATGCCTGTGCACTTTGCAATCATCCTAAGTTTGGCCTTTTTTGGGTGGACTATGACACTTAGCACCATAGTGCTATTGGGCTAGGGCACTTAGTGTCATAGTCCTTCCAAAAGGGGCCCAAATTTGAACATGTCAGAGTGTTGGTTCTCGCCATTTGTGATTAAATCCTGATATTTTGATATGATTATTGGAAGTTGACCTAAAAGTGAAAATACCTTGAGAACGGGCTATATAAAGGCATCATCTCTAATTCATTTGATCATCTCTTACAATCCACAAGTCTGATTCAAGCACTCAATTTCAACATTCAAGTGCAAATCTGAGTACATGGAGCATGAAGTTACAACAACTTATCTTCAAGTATGTTTTCATGATGGATTGTGTTATGAATTATCATGTTATTCCATCAACACTTGGAGGACATACTATCATGTTATTCCATCAACATTTGCAAGACTTATCTAAAAGGAATTACATCACCATCATTATCAATCTTGAGGTATAATCTTCTCAGTTCAATGTTTTCACTTTATATTTAACCCATTGCCTACCAGGGTTAATCTCTCTTATCCTATTAATCATAGCTGGAGTGGAGGTTAATTCCTACCTAGGGTTTGACTTAGGCAAAATATTAAACAATACAACTTTTTACCTCTTTTTTGTGTGCATATTATAGATTCAATAGTAGAAAGTTCTAGAGTTGTAAAGTGGGTGTGTGCACCAAGATGGTGTGCAAAAAGGTGGACACACCCCAAAAAAAACATGAAAAAACATAAAATGTGCACAAGGCATTTCAAATTTAAAAAACTCCGTACACTTTTAGGATCATTTTTTTGATCCTAACCAAAGCTAAACCACACACAAGGTTTAAAGTATACTGACCGCGTACGCGATTTAGAAACTAAAACCCGGTATGCGGTTTATAAAATAAAACCCCATACGCGGTTTTAGTTTGTAAACCACGTACGTGTTTGTCTATCAATAAAATTTAAATTAGTAATATGGACTTGTAAGAAATTCATTTAGCATTCCATTAGGTTTTTCAGCAGGATGTTTGAGAGTGGTTTGAGATCTCTAAGAGTTGTAATGTAGATTCTAGTTTTTTGAGTATTCTTATAAATTTAAGACAATCAAATTTCAGTAATCAGCATGCTCGTATCAGCATTATCTCTCTCGTATCTTCCCTACATTCCCCCTCTCTTCCTTAACCCCTACCTTTTTGTCTCTTAGACCTCTCCCTGTCTACTTTCTTCCCTCTCTCAAGTATCTCTCCCTCTCTTTCTCATCTCCCTCACCCTCTTTCTCTCTTTCATGTATTCCTCTCTTTCTCTCCCTCTCTTAAATATCTCTATCTCTCACTCTATCCCCCCCCCCTCTCTCTCTCTCTCTCTCTCTCTCTCTCTCTCTCTCTCTCCCTCTCCCCCCCCATCCCTTTCTCTTCCTCTATCAAGTATTTATTTCCCTCTAAATCTCTTTCTCTCTCCCCCTCTCACTCATTTCTCTTTCTCTCAAGTCTCTCTCCTTCTCTCTATCAAGTCTTTGGCTATCAACCTTTATCTCTGGCTATCAAACTCTCTCTCTCTCTCTCTCTCTCTCTCTCTCTCTCTCTCTCTCTCTCCCATTCTTTCTCTCTTAAGTATCTCTCCCTCTGCCTCTATCTCTCTATCGCACTCTCCTCCTCTGTCAAGTGTATCTCTTTCCCACTCTCTCCCTACCTCCCCCCCTCCCTTTTGTCTATTTCACTTAACTCTGTGTGTGTGTGTGTCACTCTCTATCTCTATCTCTATCTCTATCTCTATCTCTATCTCTATCTCTATCTCTATCTCTATCTCTATCTCTATCTCTATCTCTCCCTCTATTTCCCTCTATCCCTCTCTCTATCTCTATCTCTATCTCTATCTCTATCTCTATCTCTATCTCTCCCTCTATTTCCCTCTATCCCTCTCTCTCTCTCTCCATATCTCTCTCCACCTCCCTTTCCCTTTCTCTATCTTTGTCTCCCCCCCCCCTCTCTCTCTCTCTCTCTCCATCTCTATTTCTTTCATTTATCTCTTGTCTCTCAGTCTCAGTCTCAATCTCTCTATCTCACTCTCCTCCTCTTTTAGGTGTATCTCTCTCCCCTTCCCTCCCTCTCATCCCCCTCCCTCCCTCTTCAAGGTCATATGGTATTCTTAGGGGTCATATGGTATCTTAGGGATTCATGCATGTGTCCTTAGGGGTCATATGGTGTCCTAAGGGGTCATAGGACACCATATGACCCATAACGACACATAAAGGGTCATGTGGAGTCCTAAGGGGTCATAGGACACCATATGACCCCTTAGCACACCATACGACCCTATAATGACACAAAATGGTGTCCTAAGGAGTCATAGAACACCACATGACCTATTAGGACACAATATGACCTATAATGATACTATATGGAGTCCTAAGCAGTCATATGGCCATATGACCCCTTAGGACACCATATGACCGCTAGCGACACCATATGGTGTCCTAAGGGGTCATATGGTGTCCTAGGAGTCATATGACACCATACAACATGTAACGACACCATATGGTGTCCTAAAGGGTCATATGGTGTCCTAAAGGGTCAAAGGACACCATATGACCCTTAGGACACAATATGACCCCTAACGACACCTAAGGGGTCATAGGAAACCATATTATCCCTTAGCACACCATAGGACCTATAACGACACCAAATAGTGTCCTAAGGGGTCATAAAACACCATATGACCCTTTAGGACACCATATGGTGTTGTTATGGGTCGTATGGTGTCCTAAGGGGTCATATGGTGTCCTATGACCCCTTAGGACACCATATGGTGTCGTTATGGATCGTATGGTGTCTTAAGGGGTCATATGGTGTCCTAAGGGGTCATAGGACACCATATGACCTCTTAGGAAACAATATGACCCCTAATGACACCTAAAGGGTCATATGGTGTCCTAAATGGTCATAAGACACCATAAGACCCCTTAAGACACCATACGCCCCATAACGACACCATATGGAGTCCTAAGGGGTCATAGGACACCATACGACCCATAATGACACCATATGGAGTCCTAAGGGGTTGTACTAGACCATATGACCCTAACGACACATAAAGAGGCTATTTTTAGGATTCCCAAAGATACTAAGAGGGGGGGGGTGAATTAGTATCTAACCGGTTAATGGATTTTTTGAACTTATTATGTAAATTGCATTCCAAAACAGTGTACTGGTAAACCAGAATTAATGCAGTAAATAAGAACAATAAACACAACATAGAAAGCACACCATAACATAATATTTTTGGCAAGGAAACCCGGTGTGGGAAAAACCTCAGTGGGATTTGTGACCTACAATATTTTTTCACTGGCCAATAAGTAAATATTACTTACAAAATTGGGGGCCTGCACATGCAGGAAGGCTCACTGCCTAGAGCTCACTACTCAAATACAAAAGGAAGTCTCACTAACTTACAAAAGTGGATTATAGAAATCCAAAGTGATGTACTTCTACAAAAAGCATCTGTTATGCCAAATTCAGTACCGGTTTAAGCTCTTGCAATAATCATAAACCTTACTTCAATATTCGCTCATCATATCCATATTCTATCCTTTTCATACATCTTACAAAATGAACTTTCAAGATCTCATACTTATATGAGTTTTATTTACAATATGCCATGTCGGCTTACAAAAAGATATTACAATTAAATACATTAAGCAATAAACAAAATCCTGTCGGTTAGGGTGTCGGTAATCATCTTGGTCGCTGCCGGTGAACTATCTGTCGGTGTAGAGTCTGTCGGTGTCATAGGATTGCAAGGTTTCCATCAATAACGATACCTTCAATCACCTACAATTTCTCATTGGAGTGTGCATTTGCCAACAATCTCCCCCTTTGGCATTAATGGCAACACTCATGAGAAAAACCCAAAATTGTATCCAAAATGTGTTGTCCAAAAAATCTTACCAAAACTGTCTTGCCAAAACTGTGTGTTCCAAAATTGTGTGCTCCCCCTGAGCAGATGATTTCATTTTTCTACTACTCCTTACTCCTTTTTCTCATCCTCTACTACTCCCCCTTTGGCATCAATGACAAAGGTTGTCAATTAATGTCAATTGAGTGTAGTTCCTGTCTGGATCCCTGTAATCGGTGAGTTACAATATGATAAAGATCCGCTAATGCAAAATTTAGGCTATTATAGAACCTCTCACTATCCTTTAGTGCTGCTTCTGTCCATTGGATGGTACTGGTGAGTATGTGCATTTTCTCTTCTGGTGTCTTAAGTCCTGGAACAAGAGCCTTTGAAATCTCTTTTCTCAAAGAGATGAGGATGTCTAGTTTAGGACCTAGTCTACATTTCAGTTCCTTAGCCTTAAATTTTAATCTCTCCTTATCTTTTTCAAGTTTTTCAATTTTCTCTTCAAATCCTGCAATTTCCTATTCTACTACCGATATGGAGTCTCATGAACCTATTAGATTATCAACAATATCATTAATTTCCTTTTGTGCTCTGCTGACCTCTTTATCTATATCCTCTGTCAAAATGTTTGTCTTACATGAATCTCTGTACAATTTCTTGAAGTCCAATATTGTCTATCCTAGTTCCGGTAATATTGTATCAATATGTTCCTTGCACTTTATTACTATCTCCTCAAGGAATTTTTCCTTCTCTTTTATTCATTTTCTCATAGAAAGTTTCCTCATCGATCTGATCAATTGTTAGTAGATTGTCGGTTATGTACTTAGACAATGTGTCTAATTGGCTTAAAGAATCTTTATTTTCTATATTACACTTGGGTGTAATCATCTTCAAAATTGGCATGGTATCATCAATTGCCTTATATGCAAGTGCATTGCAATCAGTTATTTTCTTGATTGAATCAAGCAATACCTCTGTTACATTGGTTGGCCAGAACTCTGTCAGTGAAGAACCAGATGATTGACCAACTACCTTAACAATCTGTAATCCGTCGGTGTGAGGAACCTCTTTGCTTATGGTGACCTCTGATAGGTCAGTTTGAGTCTGCATCTCTACAAGAAAGGGTTTAGGTTTCTCAGCTGATGCCGGTGGCATAGTCTCTGCATTAGCCTTTATCTCATCCTTCTTCTGTTTTGATTTCTCAGTGTGTACTTCTGCCTGTTTCTCAGAGCTTTCCACTGCTAGTTTTTTCGATTGTGACTATGTGGTTTCTACCGATTTCTCTTTGTTTACCTCTGAACTATCTACTGTCGGTATCTCAACAGATTTATCAGTGTTATCAGTTGTTGGTTTCTCAATAGGTTTTTCAGTGTGTATATTTGTCTTTCCAGTCTCCGGGGGATCAGTTGATTGTTTAGTTTGTTGCTCAGCCCCAATTTCAATGTTTCCAACTGTGTCCTCAACATTTGTCTCAACTTTAATATTTTCTGCCAGTGGCTCAGTTGCCACATCTCTCTTTTCATTTGTTTCCTTATCAACCACAATGTTGACTTCTTCTGTGTTAATATTCATTGTATACAACACCTCTGAGTCAGAATTGGTGTCTTCATGTGTTGTCTCCATACTCTTCACATTCTGTGTTGTCGATGGTGTATCAATTGTTTGTCCCGGTGGAGTATCAGAAGGAGGTGGGGGCAAGTTATCTGTTACCTTTATGCTCGGAGGACCACCTACCTTGCCTTTACCTTTATCCTTGTCCTTTTGATAGACTTTGAAAGTATTTGGTCATTTAAGCTCTTCTTGTTTTTCCTTCTCAACAAAGAAGATATCCCATTTGTCTATTGTTTCTTTAGATATTTCATTAAATTTTCCTACCATTAATACTACATGCCGATGACCGGTTGAAAATACAGTCCGGTTAGCCTCACTTATCAGTTCATCAATTTCTTCTTTTGAATTCACTAGGTGAACTGCAAGTAATTTCTCTATCTTCATTTTCTTTTCCACATCAACAATTGCTACCTTTCTTGCTTCTAACCTTCTATACAAGTCATTAGGTAAATCATCTACAACCTCAATCAAAATTTTCTTGTAGATATCTAAGTGTAGGATAACACTGTTTTCTATACTTTCCTTTTCTTCATTAGAAAATGTGTTATACAACTTGTTAATATTTGATAAGTTACCATCTTCAATTATCTCATTCAAAAGATTATCAAGTGGAGGGATAACTTGTTTTTCCTTCTTCTTCCTTGGTGTCATCTTCTTTGTCAGATGCCTTACTGCCTGTTGTTTTTGTCTTGTTCTCTTGGGTGGAGGAGAGAGTATCGATGAGGGTTTTCTTTTCCTTTCTACCCTTTTAAACTCTGCCGGTATTTCACTGTTAGAGGAGGTAGCAACCAGTGAAAGATGTGCTTCTAGTTGTAATCCTTCCAAGTCACTCTCCTTAATACCATTGTTATTCAATATATCTTCCTTTATTGCTTTTACCTACCTTGTTCCCTTTTCTAATTGTTTGTTCAATTTTCTTTATTCTTTTCTGTGATTGAACTTTGCTTTCAATTGTTTCTTCATTTCCAAATACTTCTTCTCTTGGTTCTTTAGGGGTTTCTAGAAGGGCTTTTGCATAGGTTTCAATTATGTTCTCATCTGCCTCATAACCCATCTTTGTAACCCAAACTGTCCTTGGGACTACTGCCTCCATCCAGATTTCATCTTTCTTTATTACAAAGCATATCTCCTTTTGATATTTGTCAAATATAGCTTGAGATAGTCTTATCCTGGTTTTCATCCTAGCCTTTAGTGCCTGAAAATGTTCATTTGTGTTCTTCTCTCTATCATCTCCCATGTTGTTTAGAATGTCAAAGAGTTGTTTTCCTACCGGTATGTCAAATCCAAAATCCTTTCTACCAATACCGGGAACTTCCTTGGTGATGTATAGCAATAGACATACAAGTAAGTTGCCAAATCTGAATGTGCCTTTCTTATCACCTTTTATCTTCTTTAGATTGTCTATTAGCTCATCTTTTAACCATTCACATATGTCAATATTTGCATTACTGTTTACCATGTCATAGGAACTTTTGATACATAAGCTAGAAATAGAGTTTAATCTATTGGCATGTGTGGCTTTGTATCCAAGAATCATGCTAATGAATCTTACATTGATATCCTTTACATCATTGACTCTTAAGGATCTCTTGTCATAGGTTGCACCGGTTAGGGTCATTACAGTGTCGTTTGGAACCTTTTTATTCTTGTCAGGTCTGCTACCAGTGGAAGGTAAGCCTATCATTGCCCTAACTGCTTCTTTTGTTATCTTATGAATGGAATCTAACCAAAAGAACTCCCCATGAACTTTGCTCAATACAATCCTTATAACATCCTTGGGAAAATCATGAATACTAAGAATCTCCACAAAACCTAGGGTTTCAACTATCTTATGTTTCGGTTTCACATTACCATTAACATCACATATGACTATCCTATACATGTTCATAATCTCATCAGCACCTAGTTCTTCAATATGACATGTATGTAAATTCTAGGATCCTCAGCATATGCAACTCCCTTGGGTATTATTGAAAATGCTCCTTGGGTGTCATCTTTCTTTGCTACTTCGGGAATGATTTTAAATATGGGCCTAGGGCACTTAACAACTTCAATTACAGTAGGGTTTGCAATGAATTCAGGTTTAGAGGAGGAAGCCATTGTATAAATACCTTAATCTGCCTTTAGGTATGAGTGCTTGAATGATTTGCTTCACTTCTCGTTGTGGATGCCTTCGCTCAGGTTTTTCGCGCTCTAAGGAAGTTTGAATTCTCGATGAATGAAAAAGAGCTAAAAACACTTGCTTTATAATGTCATTTCCTTGAATGGCACTCTAAGGAAGCCATTGTATAAATACCTTAATTTGCCTTTAGGTATGAGTGCTTGAATGATTTGCTTCACTTCTCACTGTGGATGCCTTCTCTCGGGTTTTTCATGCTCTAAGGAAGTTTGAATGCTCGGTGAATGAAAAAGAGTCATCCACGGTGAGAAGTGAAGAAAATCTTTCTTCGCTACTTTGGGAATAATTTTAAATACGGGCCTAGGGCGCTTAAAAACTTCAATTACAGTAGGGTTTACAATGAATTCAGGTGCAGAGGAGGAAGCCATTGTATAAATACCATAATCGGCCTTTAGGTATGAGTGCTTATATGATTTGCTTCACTTCTCACTGTGGATGCCTTCGCTTGGGTTTTTCATGCTCTAAGGAAGTTTGAATGCTCGGTGAATGAAAAAGAGCCAAAAACACTTGCTTTATAATGTCATTTCCTTCAACTACCACATTAAATGCCTGTCGGTTAAGTCAAACTTAACATATCTGCCGGTAAAGAAGTAATTCAACTTCTCACCATCAACCAAGGGTAAATTAGCATGTTTTCAATTTGTTGCCATACCCCCAAAAGATTTCTTTTTAGTTAGATGAAGAACCTGCTACCGGTGGAGTGATACTCTATTCTACCAGTGAAGGAATAACTTCATTAACACTCTGATCTGACTTTCTAATCCATTGTTTTGAGAATTCTTGCTTTACCTCTTCAACCTTCTCTTTACCTTTCAAACTGGGTCCTTTGTTATTTGCCGGTGATGCCTTACTTCTACAAAATTTTGCAAAATGTCCAATCTTGTTACAAGCATAACAAGTCATATTGTTTTTCTGAATAGCTTTTCCATATCCTATGTCGGTATGTGTTCTGCATTGATTAGATAAGTGTCCAAATCTGCCACAAACATAACATCTTACATTCATTCTGCAATTTTCTGAGTTGTGACCAATTTTGTTGCATTTAGAACATTGATCGGTGAGTGCATTAGTGTTCCAATAGTTTCTAGATCTACACTGATTTTCTCTATGACCATACTTGTTACAGTTAAAGAATTTCCCATTGAATTTGTAAGCATTAGGTTGTCTTACTGGTTTACTATGATCATGTGTTTGCAGTATCGAAGCTTTCACCAACTTCAAAGCCAAGGCCATTTGTATCTCCATTAGGTTTCTAATTTTTTAGCATGTTATCAAGTTCTTCTGAACTTTTCTTGAATTTCTCTTTGTCTTGATTTGCAATAGCCAACTCATTTTCCAAGATTCCCTTCTGTCTCAAGAGTTCAGTTTTGTCATTTTGTGTATGCATCAAATCTGTCTTCAACATATCATTTTCATGACTGAGTCTTGTGTTTTCATTTCCAGCATCATTTAGTCTTCTAACCAAGTCATCTTCATTCTTCTTTCTATCTTCAATGTCTTTACAAAACCTCATAGTCATATCTTGCATCTCATTCCTCATATTGTTGTTTTCCTGTCTCAATTTGTTCACAAGGTCATTAAGAGTTTCTTTTTCTTCATCATCACTCTGTATTTTCTCAGAAAGTTCTCTTATTTTATTTCTAGCAATAGTGAGATTTTCTTGAAGTCCTTGTATGATTTCCTGTGCAGCCTTCAGATCATCTTCAAGTTTCATATTCTTCAACTTTTCTGCATCATAATCTGAAAGAGCTGTTTCCAATTGCTTTCTCAAGTTTTCCATCTCTACCGGTGTCAGAATCTTCCTCAAGCTGTTAGGCTTTTGAAAATAGAGGACCAGGCTCTGATACCAATTGTTAGGATTCTTAAAGATACTAAGAGGAGGGGGGGGGGATGAATCAGTATCTAACCGGTTAATGGATTTTCTGAACTTATTAAATAAATTGCATTCCAAAACATTGTACCGGTAAACCAGAATTAATGCAGTAAATAAGAACAATAAACACAACATAGAAAGAAAACCATAACACAATATTTTTGGTGAGGAAACCCAATGTGGGAAAAACCTCAGTGGGATTTGTGACCCACAATATTCGCTCACTGGACAATAAGTGAATATTACTTACAAAATTGGGGGCCTACACATGTAGGAAGGCTCACTGCTCAAATACAAAAGGAAGTCTCACTGACTTACAAAAGCGGATTATAGAAATCCAAAGTGATGTATTGCTACAAAAAGCATTTGCTATGCCAGATTCAATACCGGTTTAAGCTCTTTCAATAATCATAAACCTTACTTCAATATTTTCTCATCATATCCATGTTCTATCCTTTTCATACATCTTTCAAAATGAACTTTCAAGATCTCATACTTATATGAGTCTTATTTACAATATGCCATGTCGGCTTACAAAAAGATATTACAATTAAATACATTAAGCAATAAACAAAATCCTGTCGGCCAGGGTGCCGGTAATCATCTTGGTCGCTACCGGTGAACTATCTGCCGGTGTCGGTGCTTGGCAGTGCCATAGGATTGCAAGGTTGCCATCAATGACAATACCTTCAATCACCTACAATTTATCATTGGAGTGTGCATTTGCCAACAGTCATATGGTGTCTGAAGGGGTCATAGGACACCATACGACCCATAACGACATCATTTGGTGTCCTAAGGGGTCATATGGTCTCCTAAGGGGTCATAGAACACCATATGACCCCTTAGGACACCCTACGACCCATAAGGACATAATATGACGACACCAAATGGTGTCTTAAGGGGTTCTATGGTGTCCTAAGGGGTCATGGAACACCATATGACTTCTTAAGACACCATACAACCCATAAAGACACCATATGGAGTCCTAAGGGATCATATGGTGTCCTAAGGGTTTGTAGGACACCATATGACCCTTCAGGACACCATACGACCCCTAAAAATATGACATGGTGTCCTAAGAGGTCATATGGTGTCCTAAGGGGTCATAGGACACCATATGACCCCTTAGGACACAATATGACCCCTAACGACACCTAAGGGGTCATATGGTATCCTAAGGGATCACAGAACACCATATGACACAATACAACCAATAATGACAGCATATGGTGTCCTAAGGGGTCATAGGACACCATATGACCCCTTAGGAGACCATATGGTCTCTATCTCTTTCTCTCTAACACTTTTTACCTCTCTCCCTCCCAACCCCCTTCTCACTCTCACCCTCTATCTCTATCTCTCTCTCACTCCCCCTCTCTGAGGTGTCTCTCTCTCATTATCTCCTTGTATCTCTCTATCTCTCTCTCTCTCCATCTCTCCATACCCCTCTCTTTCCCTTTCCCTTTCTCTCTCTCCCTCTCTCTTAGGTGTCTCTCTCCTATTCTTTCCATTCTCTCCATTCTTTCCCTAGATCTCCCTCCCTCCCTATCCCTCTCTCTCCCCTCTCCTTCTCTCTCCCCTTCCTCTCTCTCTCCATCACTCTATATCTCACTCTCTATCACTCTCTCTCTCACTCACTCTCACTCCTCTCTCTCTCAGTGTGTGTGTGTGTGTGTGTGTGTATGTCTCTCTCTGTCTCTGTCTCTGTCTCTCTCTCTTAGGTGTCTCTCTCTTCCATTCTCTCTCTCTCTCTCTCTCTCTCTCTCTCTCTCTCTCTCTCTCTCTCTCTCTCTCTCTCTCTCAGGTGTCTCTCCCTCCCTCTCTCTCCCTCTTTTTCCCTCTTTCTCTCTCTCTCCCTCCCCCATCCTCTATCTTCCCTCTCCCTCTCTCCCTCACATTATTTCCCTCTCTACCCTTCTATCCATTTATCTCTCTCTCTCTCTCCCTCTACCAGGTTTGTCTCTCCCCCCTCTCTCTTAGGTGTCTCTCTTTCCTATTATCTTCATCTTTCCCTCTCTCCCTCCCCCATCCTCTCTCTTCCCTCTCCCTCTCTCCTCCCCATTATTTACCTCCCCCTCTTTCAAGTGTCTCTCTCTCACATTATTTCCCTCTCTCCCTCTCTCCCTTTCTCTTTCTCTCTCAAGTCTCTCTCTCTATTTCCCTCTAACATTCTTTCTTTCTCTCATATTCCCTTTCTCTTTATCCCTCAAGTATATCTCCCTCTCACCCTCTCTTTCCCTCTCTCCCTCCATCCTCTCTCCCTCCCAAGCCTAACCTAAGAGAGAGAGATAGAGACTAAGTGAGAGGGACGAAGGGATGGAAAATGAGTATAAGACTATAGAAAGAGCCCAGGTGAGAGAGAGGGGTGGATGAAGGGAAGGGTTGAGATAGAGATAGCTCGTGTGAGAGAAAGGGAGGGAGGAAGGGAGGGGTTGATGGAAGGAGAGTGGGAGAGAGAGATCTCAAGTGAGAGAGAGGGAGGGAGGAAGGTAGGGCTCTCTACTTTTGTCTTTCTCACTTCGTCCCTCCTTCCTTCCCTGTCTATTTTTCTTTATCTCACACTCTTAAAAATCCCTCTCCTTCTCTCTACCTACCAATATTTTCATCCCTCACTACTTTTAACTCCCCTAACTCTCTACATCCTTCCCTTCATACTCTCTCTCTCTCTCTCTAAATATCACCTCCACTTCTATCTATCTAACCTATCTATATATCTCTCTCTCTCTATGTAGGTATTTAGATAAATATTTTAAGGGGGGAGTGCAAAAAGGTAGGTAGATTATGTAGATAATAAGATCTTAGTGATTACTTAAATTTGATTTTGTTTGAGATTATAATATCTAAAGCTTGGGGAGAGAGGAGAGAATGAGATAGAGAGAGATGAAGAGAGGATGAGAGAGACAGGAAAATAGATAGGTATAGAGCTTAGGGGAGACAAATAGCATGAGATAGAGAGATAGAAAGTGAATGATGATACAAGCCTACTGATTACTGAAATTTGACTAAGTTTGAAAAATTATAGGATCTCCTAAAATCTAGAATCTGCATTATGACTCCTAGAGATGTGAAACCACTCTATATACATTAAATATAACTTAAAGTATAAGAAAGATAAAAGACAAAGAGAAATGCCACTTATACTTAAATGTTATATTTTATGTATGTATATATCCTGCTGAAAAATATAATGGAATGCTAAATGAATTGCATACAAGTCCACATTTCTAATTAACTTAAAGTATAACAAAGATAAAATAAAAAGATAAATGTCACTTATACTTAAATGTTATATTTTATGTATATATCATGCTCAAAAATCTAATGGAATGCTAAATGAATTGCATACAAGTCCATATTACTAATCTAACTTTATTAATTTGAACCCCGTATGCAGTTTGTCTTCTTAAAACCTCGTACGCGCTTCATATTCAAAATACCCCGTACGCGGCTTTGTTTATTAAAACCGCATATACGCTTCATATTCAAAATACCCCGTACGTGCTTTAGTTTATTTAGGCTTGTGAATAGGCTTGCATGACAGGGTTGCGGGTTGGAAGTTTGATTTGCCTCCATTTCCTTCCTTTTTGACATGTTTTGTTTTATCAACTTGATTTCTCAACTTTGTCATCATCGGGTTTACACTTCATCAACTACGTATTTCTAAAATTGCCACCATATTTTCACCCATCTTTTGAACTTTCTAACCATATAATGTTGTTTAAATTTGAACAACAATAACATATTATACTTGAATTTCTTTTACCAGTGTCTCCATAGTTCTTAGAGACATATGTATACAATTTTTTTAATAACTTTTGATCTACAAATCCAAATTTTTAAAAAATTATATATTATTGTAGTGCACTTGATTCTTTACAATTTAAAAAAATATTTGCATTTTCGATTGTTTTGGTGCAAGTTATGCTTCGCGCATGAACATGTACCCAATTTTTCAAGATGTGCTCGATTTGAAAAATCATTAAAAAACAAATAATCAACAAAAAATTACAAATAAATACACAACTTCTATTTCTCACTCTTAACTATCTTTCTACCAAAGGATTTGTCAAAATACTCAATCTAACTATGACTTTTTGGATGCGCACGTCAGACACTATGTTATGTTTTTTAGAAAAAATCAGGATTTGTTTTTCATGCATGAAGGATTTGACCCACTTAATATTATCCATATTTGAAAAAAATTATTATTTTGGAAACAAGATTTAGAGTACTACAATATTTGTTATTTGAGTATCTTTATATCTTGAGTGGATGACTCTCAACTTTCTCTTCCAAGTTCAGGTTTACCTGATTCTAGAAAAAAAGTGTCCACTTATACCCCCATTTTCGCACACCATCTTGGTGCACTTACCCAAGTGTAGATTGAGACCTATGGTTCCAGATTTTGAATAGGTGAAAACCCCTAGAATATGTAGATTTGCACATGTGTTTGACATTTTTTGGCTAAATTTTAAAGGGAATTATCTATAGAGAATCCTAATCTGGAATCTCTCTACTTACCCCTCTCTCCCTCCTCACCTCTCTCTCTATCTCTCTCTCACTACTTGTCTCTATCTACCCTCTCCCTCTTTCTTTGCCTCTCTCTCTCTCTCTCTCTCTCTCTCTCTCTCTCTCTCTCTCTCTCTCTCTCTCTCTCTCTCTCTCCATACCCTTCCTTGGACCTCACCTCTCTCTTGTATATCTTGGTATATCCCTTCTTTTGGTTTATCTTGTTGTTCATAATGTGGTGAACAATCATCTTAGAGGGTATTGGAAAACACTTTTAGATAAATTGTATCTAAAAGTTCATCAGTGGACCCATAGATGGCTCTCCACTACTAGTAGTGTCACACTTTTGTAATTAGTGATCTAGGATCTCCCTATTTATAGGTTCTTTGTGCAGGTTGCCCAGGGGTTGTTTATTTTATTAAGGAATTTGATGCTTTTTCTTGTCAATCCTTTTGGAGTGATAATTTTCTTTCCTGAAAGTGGAGTTTGGTTAAGTGGGAATCTGTGTGTCACTCAAAGGAAGAGGGTGGGATTGGTCTTCATCCAACAATTTTTAATAGGCAATTTCTAGCTACTAAATTATATTGTAGGTGGTGTACGTATAAGGTAGGATAAGCTTTGGGCTATAATTATAACTAATAATTTTTTTAAAGGGATTGATATTCTAGATGTTCCTCGATGTTTCCTAGACAAGAAAGGATCTATGTTTTGGCATACACTAAAGACTAGGGCTTTGCTTATAAAATAGGGGCTCTTTTGGATTTGTAATTGGGGCTCATCAGTGTTGTTTCATCAGTGTTGTTTTAGTTGGACTCCTAGGATGGTCACCCTCTAATCTTTTCAATGCGTCCACTTTTATAGTCTCTTTGGGGATTTATAGATAGAAGGGTCCTCAAGAATGACCACTTGGAGGGACAATGATAAATCTCCAAGAGTTAGCTAGAATCCTTGCAATTAGAGAGTTTAACTGCCTTACAGGAAATGCCATCTTGGCATCGAGTCATGATCCAACAAGTAAGTACTCAGTGGTTGTGGGATACTTTGAGCTTGCTAGGAAAATGTATAGTAGAGTGCAAGTACTATGGAAGAAACCTGGAACAAATTATTTTGGCCCAAATACATTTTTTTCTTATAGTTATTTATTCAAGATTGATGCCTTACTTGGGATAATTTATGCAAGCATGGTTTCTAGGGTCCATCCATTTGTGTAATGTTCCTAAAAGTGAAGAATGTGCTCCTCATCTTTTCTTTTAGTATACTTTTTGCTGGGAGATTTGGCATTTGTGGTGGGGAATTTTGGATCATGCATGTGTGCATACCTCCTCATTGGTTGAATTTTGGGATAGGTTGGGCCAACCTCCAGTTAAGACCTATTTTATTCAAGTAGCCTGGGTTATTGGGATTTCTTTTATTTTATGGAATCTATAGCTGGAAATGAATCACCAGATCTTTCAGGGTGTGAATTTGGTTGTCCAACAATTGTGGGGGAATCATAGTCGCACACTTTAGGAGACTATTTCGGCTAAGTGTGATCTTTTTAGTGCAATGGATCCTAAGTATGTGGATATTTCTTGAAGGTTGACCTTCTCTGCTTAGGTGATTGTTACTTCTACTAGTGCAAGATGTAGACAGACAAAGAAGAAGATTGATCATGTGCACCAATGGCTTCCTCCTCTTCAAGGAGTTCTGAAGATCAATATTGATGGATCTTCTAGGGGAAATCTTGGGTATGCAGGTTTTGCTAGTTGGTGCAGGAGACCCTCTTCAACAACAAAATAATGTCTCTGAGGATGAAGACTAGGATCATATTGGTTGTCTTGGTGTCTTTTGTTTATGCAAGTTTCATGTATTCAATAAAGACCCCACCATGTAAACCCATGTCATTAATTAGGCAATTTGATAAAGCAATTGGGACAATGTGGTCAATATGGGTAGTAGAATGTTTGTTTTTGTGTTTGATAAGTTTTTTAGGATGTTTGGTTGACCCAAGTGTGTGGATCCAAACCTTAGAGAGTTTGACAACTTTTTATGCAAAAATGTAACTATGCAAGTTTTGAAAGTGCAACTTTTCAAAATGCGGTTGATGTAAGCCTCTTAATGGCTCCAACCTCTTCCAAATTTGGTTGGAAACTGTTGGAGAGCTATATAAGCCATGTGGACATTATTCCCAAGGTGTGTGATATTATTATTTAAAGTTTGAAGCAATAAGACACAAACAGAACCAAGTTTTCCTAGAAATTCTGAGTTTGCAGTGATTGTACGTACTTGTACGGATTGAATTGGGTCACACCATTCATTGAGTAGATGGAGGAATGAAATAGATTTGATTTGGTGGTGGTCTGAGGCTTTGATTATTTTTGTGTAGTGAGAACCCTCCATTTTTCTGACTGTAACCTGGAAAGTAAGGGTTTGGCTAGGGTTTTAGCCAAAAATGGCCATATCTTGCACTCTAGTCAACTAGAAGTTTCTTCCTTTTGTGGAGTGTAGGATTGGCATATGTATTTTAGGATTTTCATGGGTTTTTGCAAGGGATACTTGGTTGTGAAGAGAAATAAGCAAACTAGTTAGGCATCTCCATGTGACTACCTTTAGCAAATTTAGGACAGTCATCATAAAATTTGATAGCGGTGGATTCCAGGCATGCAACCTTGGAATTAGAGGTTATTCACCATTCCCCACATGCTCATAAATATATTTTTGCAGTTGGGGTACTGGTAATGGGGGTTTCTTTGTAAATTAGGCCTGATCGTCCTAATTAGGTCTCTAGGCTTCTAAGGGGTTCAGACCCTTAGGTTGCAGACCTTGCCAATCCATTTTTGGGTATGTGTGTAACTCCCAAAAGGGTATCTATAATGGTGATTATTTTGTCAGAGTGTGTGGAATGTTTTGGAGTTAAGGTCAATTCTCTCGCTAAATAGGGTTACTAGCCAAGGGGGTAGGTTTCCAAAGGAGGTATAAGGATTTGAAGACAAAATCCTAAACCAATGTTTGGAACAGTCCTTAGTAATAATGAATGGACCAATTCCAAAGCCCCTAAGAGTAGGAGTCACCAGTGAGGCATTCTAGAGAAGTTGAAGCCATTTACTCATCTTGAGTAGGTGTTAGGCTTGAATAGTGGAGAGTAGTTCAAAACCCTAAGATGTGGAGTCCTTCCTTGTAGGGTCATTTTTGTCATTTGAAGGGTCAGACCCTAACCTTTTGGACTTGTCCTTAGGTGTAAGGAGGCCTCTACATCAAGTGGTATCAGAGAATAGGAGTGTACTTTGGACCGGAGAAGAAGACAAGATGTCAGAAGAAGAGGGATCCCAAGATATCCCATCAAGGATGACCAATGCTGAGTTGGTTGTCTTGGTAAAGAAGCAGATGGTAGAGAGCATAGCAGTCAGGGCTGAGAATCAGGCCTTGAGAAATGAAATGGACCAGTTGAAGGGCAAAGTGGAGAGGGGAGAGAGAGACTCTGGAGGAGATGAAGAAGGGGATGAAGAGGAGATCCCTAAGCAGGAAGAACTAGAGGTTCCTGCAGACTAGAGACCCCTGATGAGTGTCCTCAAGTCCATGGAAAGAAGAACAATGGATGTGAAGTTGGATCTGCCAGTGTTTACCGGTAAGATGAAACCAGATACAGTAATGGAGTGGATAGATTCCTTAGACAATTTCTTTAAGAGTGAAGACATACCAAAGCACCAAAGGGTGAAGATGGCCCAATCCAAAATGAAAGGGGCTTACACTTTTCAAAGGCGATGACAATGAAGTGGAGGAACCAATGGAAGTTGCAAAAGACAATGATATTCCAAGGCATGATTCACCAAAGTTGAGCAAGGTTTTAGATACCAAATTCATAAAGAGGACAAGGAACAAGGATTAAATTGAGTATTTAGTGGTTTGGCAGGACAAACCAGACTCTGAGGCAATTTGGATGACAGATAAACAAATTTCCAACCATCGTGTAGACCTCCAAACTCTGATCTCAAGTGGGATTGAGATCTCTTCTCCCCGGGAGTATGGTGTAGGAGAGCCTCTTCAACAAGAAAATCATGGCTCTGAGGATGAAGACTAGGATCATAGTGGTTGTCTTAGTGTCTTGTGTTTATGCAAGTTTCATGTATTCAATAAAGACCCCACCATGTAAACCCATGTCACTAATTAGGTAATTTGATAAGCCAATTGGGACAATGTGGTCAATAGGGGTGGTAGAATGTTTGTTTTTGTGTTTGATAGGTTTTTTAGGATATTTGGTTGATCCAAGTGTGTGGATCCCAACCTTAGAGAGTCTGACAACTTTTTATGCAAAAATGCAACTATGCAACTTTTGAGTGCAAAAGTGTAACTTTTTAAAATGTGGTTGATGTAAGCCTCTCAACGGCTCCAACCTCTTCCAAATTCAGTTGGAAACCATTGGAGAGGTCTATAAGCCTTTTGGACATGATTCCCAAGGTGGTTGATGTTATGATTTAAAGTTTGAAGCAATAGGACATAAACAAAACTGAGTTTTCCCAGAAATTTTGAGTTTGCAGTGATTGTACTTACTTGTACGAATTGAATTGGGTCACACCATTCATGGAGTAGATGGAGGAATGAACTAGATTTGATTTTGTGGTGGTCTGAGGCTTTGATTGTTTCTGTGTAGTGAGAACCCTCCATTTTTCTGACTGTAACCCAGAAAGTAAGGGTTTGGCTAGGGTTTTAGCCAAAAATGGCCATATCTTGCACTCTAGTCAACTAGAAGTTTCTTCATTTGGTGGAGTGTAGGATTGGCCTATGTATTTTAGTATTTTCATGGGTTTTTGAAGGGGAGACATGGTTGTGAAGAGAAAGAAGAAAAACTAAGTAGGCATCTCTATGTGACTACCTTTAGCAAATTTAGGACAATCATCATCAAATCTGATAGTGGTGGATTCCAGGTGTGCAACCCTATAATTAGAAGTTATTCACCATTCCCCACATGCTCATAAAGTTATTTTTTCACTTGGGGTACTGGTAATGGGGGTTGCTTTGTAAATTAGGCCTAATCGCCCTAATTAGGTCTCTAGGCTTCTAAGGGGTTCAAACCCTTAGGTTGTAGACCTTGCCAATCCATTTTTGGGGATGAGTGTAACTCCCAAAAGGGTATCTGGAATGGTGAGTATTTTGTCAGACTGTGTGGGATATTTTGGAGTTAAGGTCAATTCTCTTGCTAAATAGGGTTACTAGCCAAGGGGGTAGGTTTCCAAAGGAGGTATAAGGATTTGAAGAGAAAACCCTAAACCAATGCTTGGAATAGTCCTTAGTAGTCATGAATGGACCAATTCCAAGGCCCCTAAGAGTAGGAGTCACCGGTGAGGCATGTTAGAGAAGTTGAAGCCATTTACTCATCTTGAATAGGTGTTAGGCTTGAGTAGTGGAGAGTAGTTCAAAACCCTAAGATGTGGAATCCTTCCTTGCAGGGTCATTTTTTTCATTTGAAGGGTCAGACCCTAACCTTTTGGACTTGTCCTTAGGTGTAAGGAGGCCTCTGCATCACTAGTATTGGTAGAGATAGCTTTGGTGTTGGTCAAATCTTTTTTTTAATTTATAAAGGGTTTCACACAATTAATTTGATGGAGGCTCTTGTCATCTTGTATGCTATGGAGAAACATTGTGTGCTTGAATGGAAACATATTATTTGTGAATCTTATTCACAAACGTCAGTGAATATGTTGAATAAGAAACAATTAGATGTTGTTAACTGACATTCAGTTGTAGTTGTTAGCTAGATTCTAAGCATATCTTGTTTAGCTGACCCAAGACAATGAGGGAATTCAATTTAATCCTGTCTGTCTCACATCTGTTCTATGAATAAATTATTGTGCAGAGTCTTTGTGGTTGCATCTATGTGTCCTAGTCATTACCTCAAAACTTGATAGTTCTAATGACCATGTCTAATCTAGTGTTGCCACATAGATTTAGGTTTGAATAATTTTGATGATTAGTAATTGGAGGAGAAATCAATCCCTAACACTTCTTAAACTACTGTGAAATGTGATTGATGATGAGAAAGCTAATAAAGAACCAACAAACAATATATGATAATTTTTAAATCCAAGTATCCTACAAGCAATATATGTTTGATATTTAAATATAAAAAATATGAACATGTTGTCACTTGTATGCTTATGAAGTGATTTTCTAACAAGTATCAATTCTTAAAAATACTCTTGTCCAACATAATAAAATTAATCTTATAAACTCTTTGAAGTAGAATTCTAATAATCTTGTGAGTATTAGTCCAATTTTTTAATAATCAATAGCTTGTATGTATGTCTCTATAATCTTGAATTTTTTTATTATTTTGAAGAGATCATTTCTCTCATACATGTTTTGTCAAGACTTATACTTTGCAACAATACCTAACTTCATACACAAACACTTCATTTTCAATGTATACATGTATCATGTTATTTCATCAAAATGAACACAAAAGTATTTGAAAAATAATATGAATACGCAAAAGCTCTATAAATCAGATTAGTAATTATCTAATGCAAAAGATTTCATATATTAAAAATGTTAAACTTAAAATTGGGTTAGTATTTATATATACATTTATAGAGGTGAAAGAAAAAAATATATACAAGTATTTGTCCTTTAAAGTTGAAAAGAATACAATGAAAATTTTATAAAAAATTAATGTAAATTTGATAGATTTATAATAAATTATTTGTAATCATTTTCTTATTATTTTATAAAGGATAAAGATGTGTTTTTAAAAGGAACCAATAAAAAGTAACACAGAATACTATACTAAAATTCAAGTAACATATAATCTACAACTCACATACACAAAATTAACAGCACAAAAAAAAACTTAAAAAAGATATATACAATGTCAAGACCCAAAACTAAAAGAGATGTTTTATGACCCCAAAAATTCCAAAAGAAACCTTCAATTCCTATTCTTGTCAGGCTGCTTTATACCATAAGCTCCACAGTCTATAGTACCTTGCTTCCTCAAGTAAGAGAGGTCACAATTTCAAATCCTATAGGGGTAAGGTGCACATGCCTCCGTTTGTAGCACAGTTAGATGCCTCCTACAAGAATTACGAGATAATCCCATTTTACTATAAACCATCTGTAAACTCATATACACACCAACTGCCATCACAACCTATGAAGAAATCTATCTTTCTTTCAACTACAACATTCCATATCACCTTTAAACTGGTTCCCTCCTTTTCAATCTTCTTTCTTTCTTTCAACTACAACATACCATGTCACCTTTAGACTGGTTCCCTCCTCCTCGATCTGCCTTAAAATTTCCCTCCATTATAAAAGAATAAAGATAGGATCTTCCTGTTTTTATCAACACTACATTTGTAAATATATTAATAATTGACATCTCATTATTGGAGAAGTATGACCACTATTGACGCGTGAAGTTATTTACCAGGAATGATTTCCATTGCACAGTCAATGAATTGCAAAAGCAGGCAGCAACGTCATCCATGATAATGTTGTATCTTGTTCGCCATGTCTTTACTCTCAGCAGTGCAAACACTCCCCAAAACCCAACAGCAAAACAGACCAAACAGCCAACATACCAATACCAAGGATCCTGTTTCATTCTCCTCTCCCTCCTCTTCATTATCCCCTGTTGCTGGTGATTCTGGGCATCTGATATCAAGTAGAAAACCACAAAGACAAGGGTTACCATAGAAATAGGCAACCTTAAATGTGGAAAATTGACCTTCAGTTGGTATTTTGCCACAAAGTTTGTTGTTAGACATGCTGAAAACAACCAGGTAATGAAGTCCCTGTATTTCAATTGGAATCTTGCCTTGCAGATTATTATAGGAAAGGTCCACTGATTCTATTAGCTCTAGCGTTCCCAATGTATGGGGAATTTCTCCGCTTAGATTATTTCTGGAGATATTGAAGATTCGTAGACCACTAAGTGCACCAATCTCTGAAGGAATGTTACCTGACAGCTGATTTCTAGATAGGTCAATACATGTTACAAGTAGCAGGATAGAATCCACATATACCAAATCATTTTCTTTGTTAGTCACAAGGATTTCCTCTCTGTAGTAGGAGGGCTTTTCTTCCAAGGGCTGTTCTTTTGAGCTCTTGCTTTGAACCATCCCTGTTGCTAATTTCTCCAACTCTAGTGGGATGGACCCATTCAAGTTGTTCTCTGACAAGTCTAAAACATGGAGATTAGAGAGATAGGCTAGTTCTGGTGGAATGTATCCTGCAAAAAGGTTATTCCTCAACACAAGTATCATCAACTGAGAAAGCCCTGATAACCAATGTGGTATTTCTCCAGACAAAAAATTGCTTCCAATGTCTATGATCTCCAAATCTGAACAGTTGGAAAGACTGTAAGGCAGTTCTCCCTTAAGCTTATTGTCATTCAGGTGCAGTGTCCAGAGTTGATACAACCCACCCATTGTGGAGGGAATATCTCCTTCCAAACCATTTTTTGCTAGATTCAATCTTCTCAAAAGCGTGCAAGTTGTTATAGTGGATGGTATTTTGCCGGATAATTTGTCATTCGACAGACCCAGAACCTGAATCTTAGGAAGAAGGATACCAATTTGGATGGGGATAGTCCCAGTGAAATTATTATAAGACAGGTTCAATGTTTGCAGGGCCTGTGAGGCTTTTGACGGCGAGGGAAGAGAGCCACTCAACTTATTATGTTGCATGTCTAGGGTCATGTACAATCCAATATCCAAATTAGGGGGAAGTGGACCTTCTAAATTATTGTGAGACAAGTTAAGATTGCTAGTAATATTTAGATCCCAAAACCAAGTTGGAATTGCTCCAGTAAAGCTGTTGTTGGAGATATCTAGACCCAATAATCTCTTTTGTTTGGACAGAAATGTAGGAATGGGACCACGAATATTACAGGAGGCCAAGCGTAATACCTGAAAATAAATTGGGGGTTCCCATCCTGAACTAAGGTGGAAAGTTAGCTGATTGTGTGAAAGATAGAGGCGAATAAGCTTGGGGGTATTTTCAAAAACACCAAGAGAAAAACTACCTTGCAGACGGTTAAAACTCAGGTCTATCTGTTGTACATGAGGGAGATCTCCAATAGAAGTAGGAATTGTACCATTCAACTTGTTGGATTGGAGATAAAGTTTCCTCAGAGAAGAAAACCCATGTAGATGAGAAGGTATGTTGCCACTTAGCTGATTGAAGGATAGATCCAGAATTTTCAACTTAGAAAGTTGAGAGATTCGTGGAGGAATCCTTCTCGTCAGAAAGTTATTCCGGAGTATGAGTTCCTTAAGAAGAGGGAGACTACCAAGTGAGGCGGGAATAGGCCCATTAATCATGGTCTCTACCACTTTAAAAATTGTGAGGGAGGATAAATTCCCAATGAAAGCAGGTATACTTCCTCTTATATTTGACCCTGACAGAGTAAACAAAGCAAAGGTGTGGCCACCCGCTGCCTAAAATTTCACCTATATCTCCACTTAGGAATTCATTATCAGACAATCAGAGGTTTTTCAATTGGGGCAAAGTGGAAAGAGTGAGGGGGAACGGGCCACTGATGTTACATTTATGAAAACTAAGCGATACCAAACCAGTTATATTTCCCAGGCATGGCGAAATTGGGGAAGAGAAGGTGTTCCCGTGAGGCAATGGCTATGCAGGGGACAAAATGGCCCACCCCATGCCATGCCATGCGATGACGTGACCGCCCCGTCCAATCAAACCTTCCGTGCCATCTCCAGTCCTTTTGGACTTTTTTTTTTTTTTTTTGACAAGTCTGTCGGGGTGGGGGGAATTTTTTTTTTTAAAGTATGATTATATTTTTAAATTGTAATAATTTATTTTAATTTTTTATAATTTTTATTTTAATTTTTTTTATAATTTTTATAATAAGTATGGCATCTTCTAAAGTCCAATATTTACTTAGTATATTTTCTTTGAATGTTTTTAAGTTTTTATAGTTTGAATTAACTTTACTTATTGCTCAAATTTACAAAATAAAATGTATATAAATTACACACAAGTAAAAAAATTAAATTCAAACTATGTAAATATTGTTTCTAGATTGACAATTTAAAATATATTTATTCAAAATTTCATTTGATAGGTGTATTTTAGATTAATGTTTAATATTGCATATCAAAAAAAATGTTAAAATATTTGATTAAATTTATATATTATTTGATTAAATAATAATAATAATAAACATAGAAAGAAAATATACTAAGTAAATTTTATTAATTAAATTATAAAAACCTAAATAAATAAACAATTAATAAAACTTAAAAACATTATAACTTAATAATGTAGGTTAAAAAGATTAAAAATTAATAATAATTTGAACTAACTTTTTACTTAAAGAATGACTTCTTCTAAAGTTCTTCTTTCATTCTTAATATTTTTAGAATAATTAAACATATAATATATGATACATAAAAAAAAATTGCACATAAGTAAAAATTTAATTCAAACTATAACTTATTGCTCAAATTTACAAAATAATATATATATAAATTACACACAAGTAAAAAAATTAAATTCAAACTATGTAAATAATAATAATAAACATACAAAGAAATTTGAATTAACTTTTTACTTAAAGAATGACATCTTTCAATCTTCTTTCATTCTTAATATTTTTAGAATAATTAAACATATAATATATGATATATAAAAAAAAATTGCACATAAGAAAAAATTGCAGATAAGTAAAAATTTAATTCAAACTATAACTTATTGATCAAATTTACAAAATAAAATGTATATAAATTACACACAAGTAAAAAAATTAAATTCAAACTATATTTAAAATATATTTATTCAAAATTTCATTTGATAGGTGTATTTTAGATTAATGTTTAATATCTCATATAAAAAAAAATGCTAAAATATTTGATTAAATTTATATATTATTAGATTAAATAATAATAATAAACATACAAAGAAAATATACTAAGTAAATTTTATTAATTAAATTATAAAAACTTAAATAAATAAACAATTAATAAAACTTAAAAACATTATAACTTAATAATGTAGGTTAAAAAGATTAAAAATTAATAATAAAACTTAATAAACTTAATAATTTAAAATGTTTTTAACTTAAAATTAAATATTATAATTGACTATTAATTTATTTTATTTATTATTTCACAAATATTGCTTAAAAAATTGAAAAAATATAATAAATAAAAAATTATGAAAAAATATTTAAATAAATTATTTCAATTTTAAAAAATATAATCAAACATAAAAAAACAATAACTTATTATTTAAAAACTTTAAATACATTATTAATTATTAATTATTATTTTACAAATATAACTAAAAAATAAAAAATTATAAAAACATATTAAAATAAATTATTTCAATTTAAAAAATATAATCATACATTTAAAAAAAAACTTAAAAGTAAATTGATTATAGGAAAGTTTTTTTTTTTAACATTTAAAATATAATCATACTTTAAAAAATAAAATTCCCCAACCCCCACAGACTTGTCAAAAAAATATGAAAAAATGTCCTAAAAGGACTGGAGATGGCACGAGGGGTTTGGTTGGACGAGGTGGTCACGTCATCGCATGGGCTCATCGCATGGCATGGCATGGGGCAGGCCATTTTGTCCCTTGCATAGCCATTGTCGTTTGAATGGATGGTGATGGAAGAGGGGATTTCCCGAGTGAAGGTACAAATTGTGCAGATCGGTACGGTTTGATGGGGCTGTTTGAATGGATGGTGATGGCAGGGGGGATGGGAAGGCATGGCATGGACGGGTCGTTTTGTCCGTTGCGTAGCCATTGCCGCTTGTGAATATGCAGACAACTGACAAGTCACATGTATATTGCAGACTTAAGGGAGATGTAACTTAAGATTAGTCACATTCATCTTTTCGGAAGGATCGAACAGCTCGCACAATCTCTTTCAAAAATTATACCCATATGTTTATGTTATATCAGTCTTCATTAAAGGAGCTCAAATAACCCAACTGATTGATGGGCTATATGTTGTGAGTTTGTGAATGAAAATATATACTTTTTATTAATTTTTTTAATCCTATAAATTTATTTTAAATGGAATTGTTAAATAATTTTCAAGTGAAATAAAATAATTTTAAGTAAATATAATAATTACTTTAAAAAAATTAATAATATAGATAAAATTACTTTTTATTTAAGAATTATTTGATTTTATTTAAAATTATTCAAGGTATAATATATTTCGTTTGTATTAATATATATTTAGATTTATTTATTTATTTTTAAATTATTTTATTTTATTTTAATATAATTTTGAAAAGAATTCTTTTATTTTTATTGAAAAATATTTTTGTTTATTGAAGAATTATTCTATTTTACTTTAAAATTATTATGTCAATAGTTATAAGTGCTAATAAGATTGGAGTGCAATCACATGAGTGTGTTGACAAAAATAAATAAAATAAAATGATAAATAATTGACATATGAAAATAATATTATAAATAATTAAAAATAAAAATATGTATATGTATACATATATATGTGTATGAATGTATGTATATATGTATATATGGTGTGTATTTATATTACATAGTTATATATATTACATAAAAAAATATAAAAAAGTATATATTATAAATATTTATCTAATTTTATATCATTTATCTAAACCTATTGGCGTGTGTGTGTGTGTGTGTGTGTGTTGTGTGTGTTGTGTGTGTGTGTGTGTGTGTCAAGAGCAGCATTTGCAGTCACATAAAGATGCAATCAATCTATGTAAACAAAAATCTCTTTTAAATGTCCTTAGTGAGAGTTAGATTAATGGTTGTGATGGAAGAAAATATCCCTCCATGATCCATTCTTGAATAAATACATGAGATATGATTGGACATTGTTATCAAATATATGCCACAGTATGAATTCTATTTATCCCTTCATCTACCAGAATCACATAACTGGAAATTAAATTTATTACCCCCTCCACTTTATTTCTCTAGTACCGAAAATAGATAATTTTCGCTAGTTTGTATAAGAGTTCATGTTATAGAAGATGGTGAGAATAAGGAATATCAATTCTTTAATTGTAGCTTATTTTGTGGAGGAGTAGAATTCTAATTCTTGGAGCAACAAGTTGTATGGTGATTTCACCATGACCATATCTTCTAATGGAGACACACTATGTACCATATATCACTTCCCTTTATCTTACTATGGAAAAAAATAAGACACATTCACCAAATTTAAACATTAGCAGAGTTGAGCCTCATCTCTTGAGCATTATTCATGTGAATTGCATAAGAAAATTGTTGAATAATGAAGTCCAACAATCAGGCCTCTTTGACTTCTCATTATTTTCCTCCATCAATTGTCGATTTGTATTCTTTTGAAAACTTCAAATCGGAGTGTGTAGATAATGTAATGATTATACAATGCTAATGCATATGAGTTATTTTACATGTAACCAAAAAAAAGAAGTAATAGAAGAGATTTGTCCTTGTTTCTCCATAGATGTAGCCAAATTGGTGAACCATGTAAATTTGACATTGTGTGTGTATCAATTACTTTATCTTCCATATGATAAATCTAATTTAATATTATTTATATGCACTTTATATCAACAATTGGTATCAAAACTTGTTGAGAAGCTGAATGAAAAGAAAGTGAAGAAATTTTGGGAAAATGGAAAAGGCAGATAAATGAAGAATTAAAAAAAATTCATGATACAACATCAAAATGTGGAAGATTGAAATGGAGGTGTTGTTGATTTAGGGAGACCTCTCAATTATGCTAGAAGGCAACTACAATGGCTAATTAAGAGTAGGAGAAACTGGATAAGAAAATAAGAGAAAAAATCATCCTAACTTTATCTAGTAAGACATTAAATAATGTTGCAATTGAGAAAATAGTGAAAGGATTGTGGAATAAGTTGTTTGATATGTATGAAATGTTTTTCAATTCAAGCAATATTTTTATCATGAAGAAATTGTACAATTTGAAGATGAAGGAAGGAGGTAACATGTCAAACTATCTAAATTAATTCAATACATTAATCAATGAATCAATTTTTGCAAACTAAATATAGATATTGAAATCAAGGCCATCTTACTATTGTTCTTTCTACCTAATGGCTGGGAAGGAGTAGTGATGGAAATAAAAAATTCATTGTCTAGCAAGAAAGGAGGTATACTAAAATTTGATAATATTGTCGAGACTCGCCTTATTGAAGATATGAGGAGGAAAAACAAAGGAAATTCCTTGGGTGATGATTTGGTTTTTGGTAGAGAGAGATGCCAAAAAAGAAGCAGCAAAACTAACAATAGAAGAAGATCTAAGTGTAATAAGAGATCCAAGTGTAGAGGTAAAAATACAAGTTATTTATTTTATGACAAAGAAGGACGTACAAAGAATAATTTTTGGTCATATAAGAGAGTTAAAAATCAATGAAAGGAAAATTAATTTAACACTAAATATGAAAAGGATTAAGATGTATTGGTTTTTTCTACAAGTGAAACTACAGCTAATGTGTGGGTGTTGGACTTCGGTGTTTCTTTTCTTGCAACCTGATGCAAATAAGATCCAATTACCTTCTAAATAGCTCAAACAAATCTTAAATATTTAATTTGAGCGTGTGTCAATAGAGGTTTCTTCACAATTAGGTCTATTGCCTAGTAGCCCTCTAAGTAGGTCTAATAGGGCATAACTTTCAGCACGAGAATCATATTAAAAAAATAAGTATTTTTGGATACCCATTTGGCCATTTTCCAATATATATTGAAATAGGTAGGGGTTAATTTAGAGTGAAGGGCTCAAAAATTGATTGGTAATGCTGCAACTAGGCCTAATTACATGAGCAAACTTATAGCACCAAATAAGGTTTTTCACTCATAACATTCAAACCAAAATTGATCTCGAAGAAATAAAACTTGATTCAAATACCCATTTGGGATTTATACAACATATGTGAAATGTAATGCCCTGCTAGGAAACCCCAAAGGGATAAAGCTAAAACACACAAATAGAGTGCAAATATATATTTTTAAAAATAAGACACAACATTTAGATACATTGAGTTATCTAAAGCTTCGATAACACAGCGGAAGACTAAACAAACCTAAGGAGTTCCCCAACATGATTATGTAACTTAACACCTAACCTTACTCGCGACATTTGATCCAATTAAGCAGGTTATCTTAATTACATGTTATTACTTAAAACATGGATATAGTTTGTTTAGGAAATTAACATTAAAGATACTTGGACATGCTCATCCATTATGGCCGAAGATGAGTCTATCATGAGGATATTTACCCACTGAAGTTAAAACATAGATAACCTATGAATTCATCCTTTAAGGTTAAAATATAGACATCTAGATGAGTCCATCCAATATAGTTAAAATATAGTTAACAAGATGAAGTTCATTTATTAGGGTTGATATGTAATTAACCAAATGAGTTCATCCATTATAGTTAAAATATGGCTAATAAGATGAAATTCATTCATTAAGGTTAAAATGTAAATAACATAATGAAGTTCATCCATTAGGGTTAAAACATAACTAACTTGATGAGTTCATCCATTATAGTTAAAATATGGCTAATAAGATGAAATTCATTCATTAAGGTTAAAATGTAAATAACATAATGAAGTTCATCCATTAGGGTTAAAACATAACTAACTTGATGAGTTCATCCATTATAGCTAAAATAAAGTTAATATGACGAAGTTCATTTATTAAGATTAAAATGTAAATAACTAAATGAGTTCATCCATTTTAGTTAAAATGTAGCTATACGATGGAGTTCATTTATCAAGGTTAAAATGTAGCTAGCATAATGGAGTTCATCCATTAGAATTACAATTTAGGTGATATGACAAGTTCATCCAATTACTGTTATCCATTCATTACGTTCAATTTTACATTAACAGATGCCCTGCATCTTGTTCCAAAATGCTCTATAATTTCATCATAACTAATGAGTTCTTTTCATGCATTCTTATTTTCATTGACATTAACCGAATACATTCCTTCATGATCCAATTTATTGCATTTAAGAGACTACTACATACATGCATTATGATAAATCTCATCTAATCCACTTAAACACTCTACCAAAATGCCATCCATACATGCTATCACTAAACATAAAACATAAGAACACAAGCATCACATAACACCGAAATGGTATCGGAGTTCACCCCTAGTGGGCTACATCTCTGGGTTTTCTCAACTGCAAGACCCCTCTGATAATTAAATAAGTTATAGGTACATAAGGTTCATGTCATTTACAATCCTGCCCTTTAGGCGAACATATCTCAAATAAAAATGAACACTTCGGTCAATAAATACATAATTGATCCCTACATAGAAACGGATCCAACTGAACATATTGAAAGCAACTGCAAAGGTCTCTTGTCTGACAGTACTCTAACTAGGGGACCTAACCAACTATGGCCAACCACAAACCAACCAGACGACAGGGTCCAAACAACATATCCAGGCCTTGCCATTACTTTAAACAAAAGCGAATACAAAAATTTAACTTGCATAGGCAATAACCAGAAACGGGCAATCTTCTTTCCTACTGGTTTAAAACAGTAAAAGTTGATCAAGTTTTCTAAACGATCTAAGTTTTCCAAATACATTAACAGAAAATCACAATTACAAGGTGAATACAATGCCACAATTGCAATATTGCCATTTGTCTAATTCTCATTATAGAGGGAAAGTATATCTAAATCATTTATTTCACTAATGATCACAACAATATCTTACCAATTCTCAAATCGACACATCATTAAATTTCCAATAATTCTAATAACATATCATTTAAGTCTACAAGATATCCAATGATAAGTATTTCTTTTCTAAAATTCCTAGGTCTCCTAGAATACTCAAATCCATTAATATTATATCCTTGAATAACATACTATGTAGAAATTAACAAGATATATTTTATTCCAAGCAATTTTCCAATCAAAATATTAATTCTAGGAAATAAAATATAACAATTATAATTTTAATAACACACAATTTCAAATTAAGTATTATTTAATATATATATATATATATATATATTAATCTCATTAATAAAATATATATATTAATAATTGTTAAATAAATCGTAGATTTCATATTAATTATTAATTAATACATATTTATTAATCCTCATTAATAAAATATATATTAATAATAATTATTAATAAATAATAATAAAATGAACTATTTAATTCATACTTTGCAAAATAAACACGTTTTATTTTATATATATAAAAAAAACTTTAAATTAAAAAAAAGAGTTGGGGAGACCTTTGCGGGGTCCACCCCCCATCACGGGAGAGATGGGAAGCTCCCCGCAGCTCCCCTCCTCGCGGCCATCGCTCACAGCGGCCACCGCGGGTGCCGCTCGCAGCGGCCACCACGGGTACCACTCAAAGCGACCACCGTGGGTGCCGCTCGCAGCGACCACTGCGGGTGCCACTCGCAGCGACCACTGCGGGTGCCGCTCACTGCGGAAATTTCCGCGGGGAGGAAGGGAAAGGGGGAAGTAGCGGCATGAGTCGAGCCTCAGCTCCTCTGCTCGCCAAACCCTAGCCCAAAACGAGTTTAAATTCTATTTTATTTATTTATTTATAAAATCTAATTTTAAATAAAACCTATACCCCAAAATAAAGAGAAAAGATGATAACAAGCTAAAAACCCCCAATTCCTTTTTACCACAGTCCCATATATTTTCCAAATTGATCAAAACAACATTATGGGAAATTTTCCCAGCAAGTTCATGATTTTCCAAATACTCAATGACCTTCAGATATGCAAGATTTGCTCAAACACAAAACCTTTTAGACAATCTTGACCCAAGAACAACCAATATTTTCAAAACTGAAACCTAAATTTTAACAACATTCATGGAGGTTTAAAACAAGAAATCTTCAAGAAAAACCATTCTTTTTTTTATGAAGAGACAAACCCAATATCACAAGAAATCAAGAGATGCATTCAAATCCTACCTCATTTCGCATTCTTGGCAAGATTTTGAAGACGAGCCCAACCTGCCACTCAAGAAAAAATCTCCATTTCCTCCAAAATCCCCAATTTCTCCATCCAAAAATATTTTTTTCCAAAAAAAATCAACAACCCCCAAAATATTTTTCAACCTAGGTTAAAAGAATGAAATTTTGACCTAATTTTCTAATTTCGAATTTAAGCACTTTTTAAATAAAAAATGAAAATAATCATTCTTTTCAACTATTCAAATAATCTAACTTGTTTTTCTAGTTAAAATTAAAATGCTTCTCTCATTTAATTTTAATTTTCTCAATATTAACTAAGCTAACATTTATATTTCACAATATTGACGGGAATAAAATATTTTAATTAAATTAATTCCCAAAATCAATCTTTCACACTATATCAAATATACATATAAATTAAACTTGCTTTTCTAATAAAAATTGATTTTCTTAAATAAGTAAAATTAACCTTTCTTTTCCAAAATGCAAAAGAGATTAAATTATTTCTATTTCAAATAACTTTAAATCTTTCCTTTTTAAAACGCATAAACTAATTAAACTCGTTATTTAAAATTAACAATTAAATAAAACTCGCTACAAACATAAATAAAGCGATCTTTTTAATTAATGATTAATCACATAAAATAAACCTATATATTTTAATTCCTCAATTACTAATGCGTAAATGAGCACATTAAATCAAATTAAATACTTAAACTTGCTACAAACATACATAAAGCGATCTTTTTAATTAATGATTAATCACATAAAAGAAACTTATTTATTTTAATTTCTCAATTACTAATGCGTAAATGAACACATTAAACTGAATTAAATACTTAGGATAAAATACTCTATTTTACCACACGCTAGGCATGCAAGGCACGGAACCCAAGAAAGCCAACCAATCACACGACACGCAAACCCAAAGGAAAAAGGGAACCCAACGGACCACACACGACGCTCACTTGATCATGGCTAAGGCAAGACGAGGGTTTTACGACCACCTAATCCAAATTCTAAGGATGAAAGAGGTATACTCAACCCTGCGAATCCTGATGGAGATGAACCTCGCACCTAGGCGGTACTGTACCTACAATCTCCTGCAACCATGAGTCCTGCAAGCATACATATATATACATATTCAATGAAGGCGTTAGCTCGAGATTTATAACAAGAATTAGGGAAACAATTAAATGAAACAATTAAACTTACACAAGAATCAATGCAAAAGCACAATAACAGGTATGCACAATATTCGTATTATCTAATCTACAACATTACATCACGGTAAATCAACCATTCAAGAATGCCACATAGGAAGTCAACCAAGGTCAAACCGGTTTTTACAAAGCCGACTAGGGTAGGGGCACTATGTACAGACTAGGGCAAAAACAAGATTGTTCCTGTGCAAAACCCTTGGACTGCTAGAAAACTACTTTCACAAAAATAGCCATAACTTTCACAAATATTAATGAAAATTGATGCCACAAAAAGAAAAATTAATTATAATAAATCAAATTTTATTTCCCATTGGTCTCACACCACAAAATAACTATATCGGTCCACACCACATTAAAGAACGACAATGAAAAACTCAGATTTGCAAAAACAAAAGTGTCATTATTGAATTTCACTTCAAAAATGTAACCACACCCTTCTCCAACCACCTCCAACCATGGAATTAGAGTTGGAGGCCACGTTTAAGCCTTTTCCAACTAACAAGCATCAGTTACAACTAAATTTTGAATGGCTTGATCCTTTAACTTCCTTATATGAGAATATTTTCAAAAGTTGCTTTGCAACTTTTACAACAAATTACAAAGCATGAAAAAATGTATTCAAACTAACCCCATGATACTTATTACATTGGAAATGGTCTAAATAGACCTTATTACACCAAACAAGACTTCTAAACACTTAACATGTGACCATATTTACAAAAGTTGATTAGGTGCCCTTGCACCATACTCCCAGACAAAAAACGAACTCAAGTCCACTCGAGTGGAGGTCTTCTTTCTTTTCATGGTCTTCCAACTCTTTTGTAGCTTGTCCTTCATCTCTGCAACTTTCTTGGGATCCTTTTTCTTATTCTTGTACCATCTCTTACTAAGCATCTTCTCAACTTGAAGGTACCAAAATTTGAGTTCTTGTTCATACATCTTATTGCTATTGTCCATGTCTTTATCTTCATCATCATATTGTGCATAAAACTCGGCATACACCATTGCTCCTTTTTCTTTATACCCTTTTCCATCTTTATCTTCATCGGCGGCACCTATAGACACATACTCACAAGTATTATTAGAAACAAAATCTTGAGTCTCAATGGACCCATTATCTTCACATTTTTCCTCTTTCTGAGATGGCTTAGACTCTTCCCTCATCAACAAATATTATCCAATGTTTGATTCTGCTATCCTCTTTTGCATCCTTATCTTCTGAATGATCTTCTTGATGGGCCATTTTACCTTCTTCCTTATTGGTAAATCCAACCATTTTCTTTCTCACACAATTGTTGCATCTTTTCTATTTGTGTTCCCATTTGTTCAGCTTGCCTTAAATCTGCTATCTCTCGCTCCATATCAATTTGTTTGGCCTTCTCACTTTTCTTCTTTATCCCTTTTCCCTCAAGTTTCCTCTCTTGTTTCTTATTGTGTAAACCCTCACCCTACAAGTATCTCTTCCACACATCCATTCTTCACACATACATGCCTATCCTCTACCCAATAGGATTTTAGAAGATGCACTCTCCAAGACCTCTTCCACCCACTTCCTCTCAGTGGAAGAAATCTACACACCTTCTACCCAGCTTCATCACTATTGGAGGATACAACAAACTCTCTCTCACAACTCTATTGTCGTGATCCATACCTTGCACTCTCAGGCTCTTCTAGCTCTGATACCAATTTGATGTAGAGAAGAGGTAATTACCTTCTAACTAACTTTAACAAGTCTTCAAGATTGAATTTGAGCATGTGTCAATAGAGTTTTCTTCACAATTAGGCCTATTGCCTAGTAGCCCTCCAAATAGATCTAACAGGGCATAATTTTTAGCACGAGAATCATAGGACAAAAATAAAAGTTTTCTTGGATATCCATTTTGTCATTTTACAACATAACTCTAAATGTATAGGGGTTACTTTGGAGTTAAGGGCTCAAAAAAAGAATGGCAATGTGGCAACTAGGCCTAATACATGAGCAAACTTATAGGAGCAAATGAGATTTTTCACCCAGAACTTTCAAACCAAAACCGATCTTGAAGAAATAAAACTTGATTCAAATACCCATTTGGGCTTTATACAATATATGTGAAAATGGTTTGTGGTTCCTTTGTACTGACTAGGGAAAAAACAAGTCTGCTCCTGTGCAAAACCTTAGGTCTGCTATAGAATTTCTTTCACCAAAATAGCCATAACTTTCACAAATATTAATGAAAATTGATGCCACAAAAATAAAAATGAAGTAGACTTAATAAAATTTCATTTCCCATTGGTCTCATGCTATAAAATGATCATATCGATCCATACCATATTAAAGAACAACAATGAAAAACTCAGATTTGTAGAAACAGAGATGTCTTTATTGAATTTCAGTTCAAAAATGTAACCACACCCTTCTCCAACCACCTCCAACAATGGAATTAAAGTTTGAGGCCATATTTAAGCCTTTTCCAACCAACAATAATCAGTTACAACTAACTTTTAAATGGCTTTAACCTTCAACTTCCAAATATGACAATATTTTCAAAAGTTGTAAAGGAACTTTTACAACAAATTATAAAACATGAAAAAATGTACACAAAATGACCCCATGAGACTTATTACATTGAAAATGGTTTAAATAGACCTTATTACACCAAAAAATACTTCTAAAAACTTAACATGTGACCATATTTACAAAAGTTAACTAGGTGCCCCTACACCACAACCTCATGCTAGAATGCTTTTCAAAATTATCAAGAAGGTAAACCTGGTAAGGTCTACCTTGGTGAAAATTAACCATGTTATATTATTGGTAAAATTGAAGTGATTTTGAGATTAAAAATGGTAATAAGTGGTTATTTTGAGATGTGAGGCATATTCCTAAACTTAAGATGAATTTGATTTATATGAGGCAGCTTGATGATCAAGGATATAGAAGCATTTTTCAATCAAATACTTGGATGGTGACTATAATGTCCCCACTCTAAATTATAATTAAAAATAAATAATATTAAAAAAATTAAAATGCAAAAGAATAATAATTAAAAAATTAAAATATAACAAAAAAAAAGTATAATTAAAATTTAGTTAAGTTAATGAATGGTCAAAAGGCATGAAATTATAAGTTGTGACTCCCTCAAATATGATTTATAAAAGGGAGAAGAGAAGAATTGGAACTGAAGATTTTATTTAAATAAGAAGTGCAGATATGATTATGAAAGGTTGTGTCCCTTTCAAAGGGTAAAAATAATGAAGAGTTACACTCTTTCAAAGGGTGCTAATGGTGAAGGTGTGTCCCTTGCCAAAGGGAATACATAATTAAGAGATGTGACCTCTTTCTCATATTGAAAGATACAATGGAAAGGAATCAAAAGCCTTCAGTGAGATCACCATGGATCAAATTAGATCATAACCATTATTAAGTTGCAAGTAGTAAGATCTTTGTTCTTGGTGGTTTGCATGAGGATGAGACGAATATGTATTCTTAATATATGAAGATTGATAATGTTCTTATATAGAAATGAATAGTAATATTAATATGGACTATGATATGTGTGACAATTTAATAATACCTTTCTATCACTAACTATTTATATGATGATTAAGTAAATTATATGATGGAGTCTATAATAAATTTCAATCTTACCATCCGATTATGGAGGGAGAATACAAGGAAGCAAAAGCACTAGGCTCCAATAGATATGCCAAACTTGAGTGTGGGCCAAGATGCCAAGTTGATGAGGTCTTTGTTGTACTTGGGCTTGTTGGAGAGGAATATACTCGAGGTGCCTTAGGTGATTCTCCTTGAGCTCCATAATGGGAACTAGTGTAGGGTGAGAAAGGTTTGTTGAATCCTTCATATAACTATGTAATATATAAGAATGTTGAATATATAGTCTATCAAGACATAATGGAAATGTTGACTAATTTGTTGTGCAGGGTCCAAACCAAGCTTTTTTGACAATAGTGTCCCTCTATTGTGTTTACTATGCACTAAAATTGTGATTCTAGGTTAGAATATAAGAGGGTCCCATTTGGGGACATTATAATTGGTATCAAAGCCTTAATCTTGTCATCTTGCAGGATAAACATGTATCAATGACTCATTATAGTCAGTAAGAAGGAATCTAACATGTACGCTATGTGTTTGGTTCATGCCTGATATTTTTCCAGCATGTTTATTTCACGTGTGTTTCCAAAGCCATTTCATATTGGAAGTCAATTTGAACACTCCATGATCATTGCTTGAGGAAAAGCAATCTTGGGTGGGCAGACTATAATGTCCCCATTTTGAAATATAATTAAAAATAAATAATAATAAATAAATTAAAATACAAAAGAATACAAATAAAAATTAAATTAAAATATAATTAAAAGATTAATTAAATTAATGAATGGTCAAAAGGAATGAAATGATAAGTTGTGACTTCCTCAAATATGAGGTATAAAAGGGAGAAGAGAATTCATTTGAAGGGGTAATATTTTGGGAATCAGAAGCACAAATCTAATTTAAATAAGAAGTGTGGATCTGATTATGAAAGGTTGTGTCACTTTCAAAAGGTAGAAATAATGAAGATGCGGACTCTTTCAAAGGGTACTAATGGTGAAAGTGTGTATCTCTTACCAAAGGGCATACATGATGAAGATGTGTGACCTCTCCCTCACATTAAGAGATACAAAGGAAAGGAATCAAAAGCCTCCAGTGATATCATCATGGATCATGTTAGATTAGAACTGTTATCAAGAAACATGCAATAAGATCTTTGTTCTTGGTGGTATGCATGAGTATGAGCTCAATATGTATGCTTCATATCTGAAGCTTGATAATGTTCTTATGAAGAATTTAATAGCAATATTAATATCAACTACAATATGTATGACAATTTAATAATGACTTTCTATCACTAACTGTTCATTTGATGATTAAGTAAATTATATGATGGAGTCTGTAATACCTTTCAATCTCACCATCGAATTATGGAAGGAAAATATAAGGAAGCAAAAGCACTAGGCTCCAATAGGTACGTCAACCCTGAGTGTGGGCCAAGAGGCCAAGTTGATGAGGTCCTTGGTACTCTTGGGCTTGTTAGAGAGGGATATACTCAAGGTGCCTTGGATAATTCTCCTTGAGCTCCATAATGGGAACTAGTGTAGGGAGAGAAAGGGTTGTTGAATCCTTCATATAACTATGCAATATATAAGAATACTAAATATATAGTCTATCAAGGCATAATGGAAATTTTGACTAATCTATTGTGTAGGATCCAGACCAAGATTAGTTGACAATAGGATGAACTCACAATGTTGGTTCTCACTTTTTCGTACATCCTAATTTTTGCTCAAATCATACATTTTTCAGAAAATATAATGATTTAAGCTTTAAGAGGTCCCATTTGAAGTAATTAACTAAAGAGAGTTAGATCAAAGGCTCTTATATCAAAATTTATTGGATAGAACCTCTCTACTTCTAAATCATACTTGCAATGGAGTCTCCTTTACATCTATCAAATGTTGATAAAAAACCAATTTTACATTAGCTTTTGGGGGGTCAAATGAATTCATTTAGAAGTTTTGTTTTTTTAAGTATTTAGCCCTTATTATAAGCTTTCCAAATAGTATAATTTTTAATATATTTAATTTCATTAATATATTTTTATTTTATTTCTTATGAATATAGGGTTTTCACCGAACATGAACTTCTTTGTTCAATGCTTATGGAAAAATAGTAAACATCACCCAAAAAATTCTTATTTATATTTACACACTTAACTTGTTATGTAATATCAAATCGACATATGTCAAAATTACAGTTAACTCGACTTCAAATCTTAATAAAATATGAATATTGAAGATAATGTTACAAAACCAATTGCAAACACTAGTTATGGATGTTACAAAACCAAATTTGAAAGAATAAATATTCATATCTATTAGAGAAAAAAAATTATGCTATACAGAGTGAGTATCACTCTTTAAAAATGTTGTTTTTTGAAAAAAACTTGTTTTCGAAGGAGATAAAAAAATGGAAGCAAATTGATTCCAAAAATTATCAAAAAACCATTTTTAGAATCTACATACAAAATGACACAAGTCACTAGTTCACATCATCTACAAACTCCTTACGGTTTAGAAGTAATAGGTGTCTGAATCTGAAGTTTGTTTTCTAAAAATGAATATTGCAGTGTCAAAGTTGGCAAAAAAGTGTAACACACTATTGTGGGTTCACCCAATAGTGTACCTCTATTGTTTTTAATATACACTAAATTTTGATTCTAGCTTAGAATATAATAGAGTCCCATCTGGGGACATTACAATAACCAAAGGAGCCCTATTAATTATAAGAGGTATCAAATTGGACACTTTGTATGTGCTAGAAAGTCACACTAAAGTGGGAGTTGCGATGGTAGTTTTGGCTAGAAGGATGAATATTTGGCACAAAAGGCTCAAGCATATGAGCAACAAGGGACTTGAAATTTTGCTCAAAAGGGATCAACTTCTAGGTTTGAAATTTGATGATTTAGAGTATTGTGAGTATTATATCTATGAATTACAAAGATCGATCATATTTTCTAAAATCAAACATGACAAGAAGACATGGCCCTTAGAGATCGTTCACTTAGATGTAATTGGTCCTACAAAGGTAACCTCTATTGTTGGTTCAAACTACATTGTTACTTTACTTGATGATTGCACTCACAAAGTTTAGGTTTATGTGATAAATAGAAAGTCTAAAGTGTTTACAAAATTAAAAAATTTCAAAGCTATTATTGAAAATCAAACCAACAATAAAATCAAGAGATTGAAAATAGATAATGGTGGACAATTTTTATCTTTATAATTTGATAAGTTTTGAGTAGAAAATGGTGTATAATGCACCAAAATTGTCCCTTTCCCCCCTTAATAAAATAGTGCAGCTAAGAGGTTTATTCAAACAATCTTGGAGAGAGCTTGGAGTATTCTCAATAATTTATGTTTGGGTAATTAATATAATAGTGTACCTAATTAATCAAGACCCTTCATCTTCGTTGGAGTTTTCTATTTTAGAGGAGAATTAGTTAGGAAAAATAATTTCCTACAATCACTTATGGGTTTTTGGTTGTGAAGCATTCACTCATATTCCTAAAGAGAAGAGAACAAAAATTGGATACCACATACAAAATATGTACTTTTTTTGGCTATGGAGAATATCGATGTGGCTATAGGTTGCAGAATACAATTGCCACATAGCTAATTCAAAGCTGAGATGCGATATTTAATAAGAAGATAATGTCAAGTTTTCAAGAATAGAGGACACCAGTAAAAGAATATGTGTTGTTGTTTGCAGCGTGAATGCAAATAAAATTTTTAGCAATCAAGGTGAAAGTTCACTAGCACAAGGGACTCCACATCTTACAAAGTCCCAAGTTTCTACCACATGTACCATATCTTCCCCTATAAATTCATCCTTTGTGCATATTCCAATGTGAGGTTTACTGCCTACACAAGCTATCTTACTACCCACGCATTTCACTACAATGCAAAAAAAAAACAACTATTCTCAATGCTTACACACTCCCTTCTATGTGTACATAGTCTATGCATGTGCATCATCTAGTACAAAGTATTGGGGTCACTATTGAAATTTCAATGTAAATGACAGTAGAGTTGCCCACTCGACAATTGGAGCAATTCCCAAATCTACATCTCTCTAATCTACCATATCCAAAAGTGGAATAGGATGTTGAATCTACTCCCAATTAGTCCTCATAGCCTCTTTGTTACTATTTACTAAGTTGTCATTAGTTTTATGTCCAAAGTCATTCTATACACTCTAGTTGGTAAGCATAGATTAGTCGGTTACAAAAGTTACAAGACACAGAGTTTAGTATACATCAAGCAGTCTACCGAGTAACACTCTATGTCTACCGAGCAGCAAAGATGGTATACCGAGTAAATATGAACTGAGTGAAACGTGTTACCAGATTCATTGAACATAGACACATATGGGAAACATGTTACAAAGATCGAGGAACAAGAAACCGTTATCACATTGGAAATTGCACTTTAAGATTTTGTAAGATTTTGAGGATATCTATCCAATGAAATAATTTTGTATGGTTATTCATTTAATGAATCATGTTTGTAAGATCGAAGCATGAACAAGATCACCATTACAAGAGATCAATTTATACATCATGAATTGAGGATTAGATATATGTGTGTGTGAAGAAAGACATATGTAAAAAGGGAAAAATCATTAGAAAGCACAATGTGTCATGACTGTTACGATTGACAAAGATACATAGAGGTCACCGAGAAGGATTTTAGAGAACAGTCAAGGAATGGAGTAAATAGAAAGGTTTACCAAGTTAATTTATGGTTTACCGAGGTATGCTATAAGCAAGGTAATTTCATTTTGGGCACATAGAATCTGCTATAACATTTCAGATGTGAAGTTGCAGATATTTTGTAAGATTTTGATTGTAATATTTTGAGTTGTAAGAGAAACCTTTAACAGGGTAAAAGACTCTAACAAAGTCTATAAATTGTAAAGCCTTTAACTAGGTGCAACATTTAGTATAGGTGTTGTAAAATGCTTTAGCAAGGTAGATCTAAAGATCTTGATACTCCTAACAGGGTAAGCTATCAGAAATAGCTAAACATGTAGCTCTAATTAAGAAACCTTTATTATTGCAGTAGTGAAGTTGTGGGTGTCATCCCCACCACAATTTTTCTCTCTAACCAAGAGTTTCTGCGTAACCAAAATATATGTGTTATGGAGTGAAACATGTATGATTGTTATTTATTTGTTTTAGCATTATATTATGTTACAACAATATTTAGTTTATGCTTTACAGTAAAGTTATTATTGAAGAAAAGATTTGAAGTACTGATTCACCCCTCCCCTCTCAGTATATTAGCTTTCCATATTGGGCCTAACAATTGGTATCAAAGCTTGAATCTTGGAAAAGGGTTTAATTTCCTAAAGAGAAAGATCTTATCAATGTAAGGCTACAAACAATCTCGGAGAATTGTGAATCTTCAAAATGAATTGGATCATGCTAATCAAGTGATTGCAGACATGCAGAAACAAATGCAAAGATCACTGAAAGTTAGAAGAAGATTGTCTGATCGTTTGCAGGACTCTCAAGAGCTAGTGGAGCAAATTGAGACATCATCTAAGAATAGTATATCTGAGGAGACTGAAGAAATGATTGGAGAACTGAAAGAAAAGAACAAAGCACTGATTGAACAGCTAAAAGCAATGAAAAGAGAACATGAGCAATTCAGCACACAGATGACTGAAAATCTTGATGCATTGAGGACAATCGAGGATAACATAAGAGATATAGAAAGAGAAAAACAATAGCTTGAAGAATTAGTGTCTGAAAAGAATGATGAAATCACAAGGATGACTGGAATTCAACAAAATCTATCAGATCAATTGGGTTATGCACATCATGAAGCAAATCTGAAAGATAATGAGATTCAAGCATTGAAACTTGAAGTATCAAGGTTGACCGATGAACTTGAAACAGAGAAGAAATCCAAAGAAACACTGAAGAAGAGTTATGAAGCATCAAAGATGTTGGATGAGCAGCTGAATACAAAAAGACCCAACAAAGTTGTAGGACTCAGTTACAAAGGAAAAGACTCTACCGAGAAGGGAATCCACACTACCAAGAGAGGAGAATCAACAAAGCAAGCTAGAAACAAGAAGAACATCAACGGAAAGAAGCCTATTTGCAACTACTATGGAAAACAAGGACATACTGCCAACATGTGTCAAATCAGAAAAGGTAAGCAACCGAATGACACTAGGTCTAATGGTTATTGTTACAATTGCAATAAATATGGTCACACATCTAACCAATGTAGGACAAAGTCTGCTAGCAATTATCAGAAGGCAAAATTCAAAGGGTTTTGTAAAAACTGCAATAGATATGGACATAGTACCGAGAAGTGTTGGTTTAAGCAGAAGAACTATATGTGGTCTCCACACCGAGCAAATACTAGAAGCTACCAAACTTTCACAGATCTTAACCGAGAGTATACTGCAGTACCATGGGATTATAATACAAGGATATGGTGTGAATGTTGTGGAAGATATGGACATATAAGTGCCAACTGCTTTATAAGGTTTGGAATGAACAACCGAAGATCATGGAGAAATCCTAGTATGGCATGTTTTCATTGTCACAAAGTTGGACACTTGGCTAGAGATTGTAGAGATCAACCCAGAGGAGATACTGAGGAAATAAGAAGCACATTACAGATGATTTGGAAAAAGAAGGAAATTGTGTCAAAAGAAGAAAGCACCTTACCTACCGAGTTAGGTGCATCTATTCCAAATTAATCGGTAAAGGTATGAAGGGACTGCATTCTCTCAAGGTTAAATCTCAACAGTTCCTATTTTGCAATATACTTAATTCAAAATCTGCATAGCTAAGATGCATTAGCAAGTTTGAAATTTTATCAAGTCTTTTGGAGCACTAGTCAAGTCGGTAAATGTAGGAAACCTGTCAAGTCGATAAATGCAGGAAGTCTGGCTACTCGGTAAAAGCATAAAAAGGAAGGTAAATCGGTTTAGAGGAACCGAGTGCATTTAATGTTTTCTGACCTAACTGCACGGAGCCCGATAAGGTAAAATGTGTACTTAAAGCTTTTACGCGGTCATTTTACACTCACCAAGTTATCAGAAAGCAGAGCGAAGCGATTCAAAGGTGATCAAACCTCTTCCGAAGTGAAATTCAAGGTATTTATATAAGTCACAACGCATTGTCAAGCAAGTTAACCGATCATATCAGTTGAGAATATCTGTTTTATATTTACTAAGTGGAAAGTGATGCTCTGCAAAAAGGGAAGGTTAGTCAATGATAACTAAACACAAACAAGAAGAATAGCCAAATTGTTAGTATCAAAAATCACAAACAAAATATTTTCCTACACAAGCATATCAAAAGAGATATCAAAAGCATGACATAATATCTAACTAAGAAGGTAAATATGATGAGGCATCTCCAAATGCCTCCTAGCATGCTCTTGGCTTCTTCTCCTTTGTTCCTCTCCTATCCAAGTTCCAAAATAGTGTAGCTCTCAGTAGCTTTTTGCACTATGGATGCTTATGGAGGTTTGAGATTGAAGTATTTGCTCTAAATATGAATAAAAGCTAATACTATACTATTGATACTAAAATGATTTATTTTATCTAAAATGACAAGATATTAGTTGATTATGCTAAAATGCTCTCTTAAAATGCCTATAGCTTAAATGCATACAAGTTTTCAGGATGCTTGAGGATTTGAAAATGAGGAATGTGAGCTCTATTTATAGGTAAAATGGAGCAATGGATGGTTGAGATTGAGTAATCTCAACAAGGGTCAGGATTGAATGATATTTAATCCATGTGAGGGTTTTCAACCCAATCCCAAGATGACAAGTGTCAATGTGAGATAGGTTGAGAGGAGAGGGAATAAGCATTAAATGCTTGACATGACCTTGGGAGTTAAGGTCAAGGTTAATTGAATGGATAAATTCTTTATTCAAAGAATAAAAACTTTTATCCAATGAATAAACTCTTGTGCAAAGGCAAAAGGGATAAACATGGTCAAAGCAATAAATGCTTGAGGAGACACATGAGTGCAAGTTGAAATAACCATAAATGGTTATGTAAGAGCTATTGATGGTCATGTAAGAGCCATTAGTGGTTTTGGAAGACTTTGGAGGTTAAATTGTTGAACACACAAAGCATTAAATGCTTTTCAAGGACTTTGGAGTCTTTGAGAAGTGACTTAAAGTTGCTTAGGAATATGACAATAATTAGGGAATGGATTAGGCTAATTAGAAAGGGGCTAGAAGAATCTAGAAGGGGGTTTAAGAATGCAATTGGATTTGGTGGGTGAGGGAAAATAGGATTTTATTAAAATAAAAATTCATTTATTTCAATAAATGTGTGCAAGTTGCATTTGTAGGAAAATGCAAGTGGGGGGATAAATGATTTAAATAAATGTTAATTTATTTAAAAGAGGAAAAGGGGGATTTAATTAAATAAATAGATTTTATTCATTTAATTGATTTGAATTTGGTTTAATGAATAAAATAAAGTAAATTGAATAATTTATTTAATTAATAGGAGAATGTTTAGAGATAAATTAATTAAATATTAATTTAATTAACTGATGGCTAGTGGATTTTTAATCAAATAAATAGCAATTATTTATTTAATTAAGTTGGACAGATTTGTGTGACTACAGAAAGCATCTGCTGGTTAAAAGTTTTCAAACCCTAAGGCTCTTTCATTAGTGATTATCCAAAGTTTGCAATGGCTCCTAAGATTCAGAAACCCGTTGTTGTTGAGAACATTGAGAAGCCCTCACTGAAATACTCACTACCTCCCAAAGTAGCGGGTGGCTGCAAGAAGTTGAGTCCCACTTTTGGGCAAAAAGTGGAAGTGTTTTCTCTGTTTTTCAAATTTTATGTCGATTGATGTCAAAATTTGATGCACTTAGAGATTGAATCTCAAAAAACTTTAGTAATAGAAAATGTAGTGCTCAGAGTCTACTTTTCAAATATGTAATTTATTTTAATACCCACATGGTAGAAATCCCTTTTTAGTAGGCATGTTTAAAAACCATTTTTTCAAAATGCCTATTTCAGGACCATACCACGCATGTGTACAACCACCCTTTTTTGATGCAAATAAATGAATTTTTGCAAATCCTTCTGGGAAATGATACCTAAGACACCAAATATTGATGAGAATATTTTTGCTTTTTTTTTTATTAATTTTTAACTGACAATAAAGTATATTTTCAAAACATCGGGTGTATGACCACCATAATTTGATGAAAATTTGATATTTTTCTATTTTTTTTTTTAATATTCAAAATAATTGTATTTAGATTGATGCCATATAATTTATTTTTCTAAAATCCTAAAAACCAAAAAGTTATTAAAGTTTTAGTGAACCTTGGTATTTTAGGTTTAGGTTTCACTTTTGATTAATAAATAATACAAAAATAGTAAAAGTAATCTTATCACTATAAAATTTACATTTATGAATTCAAGACGCTGAAAACTCTAATGGGTTTTTGTTTCGTCAAAAAATTCAATCAGAAAGGCCCTCAAAAAATTAGGCCAAGGTAGAAATTTGATGTCGATTTACCTTAGTCATTTTTTTGGAGGTCCAAGCATAGGATTGGTGAGACCAAGCCTATCCTGAAGCAAAAAACAAATCTAAGGAATGTTCCTGCCCCTAATTTTAAAAAATGGGCACCCGTTTCTGAAAAGATCCGTTGGGCTAGAATCTGGCCCACAAGCACAAATCCCAATGATTGAATGATTTTTCAATCATTGGCTGATAGGTACGATCTGCAAAGAGAATGTTTTGATTAATCATTCTCTTTGTTTGTCTTATTGTCGATTTGGTAAGGAGATTGATTCGAATTCAAATTTTGGTGTAGCCATGGGATCAAATCAACGCAGGAAGAGGCAAAGGAAGGTTCTGACAACTGAGGAGATTGCAACAAATAGGGAGAAGGAGGCAATGCGTCAACGAGAGAGAAGATAAAGAATGAGACAAGGAGCTTCAAGTTCCACAATCATTTTAGAAGAGGATAACATCAATGAGACCATAAATGCTGATGAAGGAAACACAATAGAACCATTTAATTCAGGTGCATCTTCTAATCCATTATTGGATACAGGTATGTCTCCACAGCCCCATGTTTTTTCTCATGAAGAAATTGGTGATTTAGTAGAAGTAGGTTACTTATTAAATGAAATTCTAATTGAAAATCAAACCCCAAATGAAATTAGAAGTCAAGTTGAAAGTGAAATTGAAATCCAAATTGAAACCCCAACTGAAACTAGATCTCAACTTGAAACTGAAATTGAAACCAAATTTGAAACTCCAAATGAAATTGAAAATCCACATGCAACTAAAACCAATAATGTGTATGTAGACATGGAAACACCAATTGAAAATGAAACATGTTTGAATGATAATCAAATGAATGAAAATTTTGAAATTAAAAGTGATGTACTAGACAACCTTCCCGGCTTGGTTTCATGGAGACAGATTAGGACACATGCAAATAGATTGTTTAGACATTTTTTTTATAATAAGAAATTTGGGTTTCAATGTCAATTAATGATACAACTAATTAAAATGACTAAAATGCGAAAAGTGATGAAGAAGTTAGGCTTTTATGTCAAACCCAAGAAGAAGGAGTCATCTTTAAAACAAGTTGTATCGACTGTTGCTAGCAATTGGAAAGAAAAGTTGTTCTAAAGATAAAAATGCGGCACAACGGGCAATAACAACAGCTTTAGTAAGCCTAACAACTTCTAATAAAAGAATGATGAGTAACATAAGTGGATATCTTAATATTCATTGCAAAACTTTGTCAAGAGCTATAAAAAGAAGAGTTAATTTTGAAAGTGATACGACAAACAAATTGTGGACTTTTAGTGGTAGACTACCAAGGTCTGATATGAAGCTTATTGGTGAAGTCAAAAATTTGATCGAAAAATTCTGGCACGATAATACGAGAGTATCACCTAATGTTAGAGATGTTCTTAAATTAAGAGTTGGGTCAAAAATTCGTGATCCACATCCAAAACACCTATTGGACATGACTCAAACTGAATTGTATAAAAAAATTTTGGATGATAAAGTGTTGACTATTAGCATTTGTCAAAGGTCTTTTGAAAAGTGTAAACCTTGGTACGTTCGAATTAACAGGGAAAGAGTCACATGTTTTTGCAAAACTCATGTTCAATTTCACTACCATTATGATGTATTTCGATATATACGTGTTACCATGCATAGTAATGGAATGTTCCAAGAATGTGGTATAAATATACCACCTGAAACTATAAAGGAGTTTATTTCAAGTTTGTTTTGCAACCCACTAAATGAACAAAATTTCCTTTTCAATGCATGTGTTTCTGGTGTATGTGATATATGTGGCAATCTTGCATTGTTGGATGAATGTTTGCATGAAAATCTTTCAAATGATTTTGGACAACAATTAATTAATGTTAAAAGATTTAAAACTATTGAGTATCCACTGAAGGATGGAAAGGTTGGAAAACAATGCGATCTAATCATTGAAAAAGTTAGTGTTCATGCATTTATGAATGAATTCAAGAGTAACATCATACCTAAATATGTTAAACACACTCAAAATGCTAGATGGCTCAATGGTCAGTTTCAAATATGTAAGGATACATTTCCTGTTGGTAGTATACTTTCGGTTGTTGACTTTGCAGAGAACTACACGCTTGCACCACAAGATGAGGTACAATCACAATACTACAATTCAGTGCAGGTATCAATTTTTGTCCATATTGTCTATAGGCATGCACCAGATAGTACACAAGAGGATCGCAAAATTTTGAGAGAGTACCATTTCTATATGAGAGATAATAAATTACACTCATCTGAGTTTGTCTAGTTTTGCTTCAAGACCTTTTTTCAGAATTTGAGGGAGAGAGAAATTCAGATGACACAACATCTAATATGGTCTGATAATTGTACAGGGCAATTCAAGAATGCTAGACTGTTTTATTGGTTGAGTAGGATTCATAAAAAAAGTAATATTGAACACATTTGGAGTTTTTTTGAGGCTGGACACGGGAAAGGAGAACATGACGGTGCTGGTGCATGTGTTAAGAGAGCCCTTTGTAGAGAGCAACTCAAATTCGAGGAAAAGGCTAAATTTAAAAATGCAAGTGCAATTGTGGATTGGTGTAGTGCAAATTTATCCACAGCATCAAGTCAGAACTCTACAATTAGACGTTTCTTCTGGCTAGTTAAAGAGGATAATATCCTTCCAAGATATGATTGTGATACAATAAATGGGTCAGCTAGATGGCATTCATTTAAGAGTTCTAATTCTAACACTTGGACTATATGGACTAGAGAGCTTGCATGTTTTTGTCAATTTTGTGTTGTAGGTGAATGGGAAGAATGCGAGATTGCGGAATGGGTCGAAGAATGGAAACACAAATCCTTAACACCTACTGAGACACAATATGAAGATGTTAGAAGAAATGAAGACCTCGATCATGCATTTGCATCAGAAGATTATGATCGTGTTTCGGACCTCATACAACCTGGTAATTTAATTCAATTTATTGTTTATAACTTTAAATTATATATTTTTATGTATTGTCATATAATTTATGATTACATATTTGAATTATAAATTCTAACAAGTTTTATTTCTACACATTGTACTTAAATTTGTTTTATAGGACATGTGTATGCTGTTGTTGCACTTGAGGATAATGATGAGCAGGTTGAGTATTGGCTAGCTGGATGTGTAGAACCTAAGAAAAAGTTGATATGTGATCAAGTAGATGATGATGGTTTTCAGTATCCAGTTGGGTCTATTGTAGTGGTTGGTACATGGCTACGCAAATACTTAACAAGAAGGAATGACTTACCAGCTTATGAAGACTACCAATCAGAAAAGAAGATTATACACTATTCTCATTTGGTGGTGGCAACAAACATCAAATTAGAAAGATACAAAGGTAGACCTGCTAATAAGGTATTGTGGACACTTTCAGTAGAAGAGCATGAGGCAATCAAAGACGCATTGTAGAAGAGAGAGGATGCAGATGGTACATTGGGTTGAATCAAATTTATATGCGTGTAAGATAGAATTATGTCTTAACTATGACCTGACTCTATATTTATCATTGTATGACAAATCTATATTTATAGTGTACTTTTTTATTTTAGTACCATGAAGTCCATGCTTTTCATACCACTACTATCCGCACTAATAAACCATCAATACACTAGTAAAGTAGTGTGGTCAACTTAAGAGGAAAGTCGATACTATGTTTGTAGCTTCCTAATAATTTGGTTAGCCTTAATTCCATCAATCTATTGGATTCCTCTATGAGATTCATTTATAATTAATAATCCTTTTATATAATCATGAAAATCATGATTCCTCTATGAGATTCATTTATAATTAATAAGTCGATACTTGTGTGAACTCTTTTAAATATTTAATCACAATAATTGTTTTTCTTTGTCCCTTTAACATTGTATTTGTCTACATTTGATACAATTTTGGTTTCATAAACAATATTGTATTAGTTATCTTATTCTTAATGTTATTTTGTGCACATTGAATTATAAACTGTTGCACTATAATAACAAGTCTTGAAATAATAATTTAATAAGGAAATGACATTAAAACAAGTCCAAATAACATAATAACAAAACAATGTATCACATATATAATCACTAGAGTGCGCCAAATCACATAACACGACCTGATATCATAATAGCAAGGAAATGACATAATAAAAAGTCCTATATATAATCACATAACACATAACAACAAGTCCTATATATAATCACATAATAAAAAGTCCCGGGATAACATAACAAGTGTCATCATAAAAAGTCCACAATACAATAACATGACATGATCTAAAATATACAATCTAAGAACTCGCGTGCATCTCATTTGCAGTCCTCTTCACTCCATGTGAAGGTGGCTGAGATGAATCATCCTGCTGCACGTGGTCCTGAGATGCACCATCCTATGTCTGTGCAATATCAGTGTTTGCACCCTCCTGTGCATTATTAAAAGATTTTACATGAGAAGAAGTTACTTGCATAATTCACTTATAAAGTAATTAAATACTAAATTTTTAAAAATAAATTACCATACGACCGTGCTCGACAATGCCCTCACTGATACGTGGAGGTCCACTATCATGAACAAGAAAAGTGGTCGTAGCCAAGTCCTGCAAAAAAAACATTGTATATCAATTTTGATAATCCATATAAAAGCCAGGTACATAGCATAAACAAATTAGAAATTATTTTTGTAATCATCATGCCTCAAATGATAATGTCGATGGTTGCATCTAGCTCAACCCCATAGCCGTACCAATATTGGTAGTGGTGTGGACCTGAACAACATATATAAAGCATGAATCAAACTTGTATATATACATAAATTTATATATATATATATATATATATATACACACACACTACAAGATTATCACAGAAAAGCATACATGTGATGCAGGGAAAGTAACTGATGGTCGAAGGCATACATGTGATGCACCATCAAATGATCCAGAAGCCTACAATTGCAAAAAATAATGAACATGAATCAAAGTTGTACTTAAATTAGTAAGCATGTAAACACTTCAAATTAATGGATGAAAAACATACTAATGGTATATGAGGCTAAGCCTCAGTGGTCCATGGGTCACCTGAAGAAGTACCCACCTTAGTGCTACATGAAGCACCCTACAAAATTGAAAAAACATATCATATGTAAATCATTACATTAAAAAATTTATTGTTTATTTTAAATGTACATATCAATACAATCTATCTAGATGAAAGTGCATACCGTAAATGGGGCACCAACATCTCTAGGTATTGAGGTAACATGCTGTCTGTTCCTCAATGATGTGGTGTGATCCATCCTCTGTTCAGAAAAAAATGACTCATGTTATGGTTCATATGTGTATATATAAGGAATTTAATATTGCACTGTAAATTATACAAATAAATTTGTACCTCTCTAAGCTGATCATCGTCTGCCCATAGGAGATCAACATATGAAGAGATGACATCAGCATGTGCGACCTCCTCGGCATCATCATAACCACCATGGGCGGCATCAGCATCATCAAAATCATCATCTCCTCCAGGGGTAGCCTCACTCCGTGGACCCCTACATACATCCCCACAACTCGTGCAAACATGTGCTAAGCAGGGGGCAACCCTCACCTCCCGCAACTGCTGTACCAAATTGCCCGACAGGACACTCAATGAACCTAGAGCAGAATCCACTGCTCGATGATGGGAAGGTGCTGGAATAACTGGTGATGGAAGAGGAACCAATGGATCATCCCGCACATAGTTTCTAACCCCGTCACTCAATTTTGCTCCTGGCCTATCCTGGGGCATACCTCTCCCAACCCCCTGAAAAGATCTAATATCGAAGTAATTGGGCTTTTTGCCCAATTCAAATTCCACCCATAATTTTGTCAAAAAATACATTGGGACCTCATGATTGGAGTGTGGTGGATGGTGGATGAGGCTCACGCCTAATAGTGTGAATATCTCTAATCAGAGCATCAATATTTGTCCTAATTGTCTGTCCCAACTGCTCTGGTGGAGGTGGAGGTGGAGGTGGAGGGGGTGGAGGTGGAGGTGGTACTATACCTAATAGCTCATCTATCTCAAACTCATCCATCATGTGAAAATAATCTGCATATATATACAAGCATGAAAATTTACAATTACAATTACAAACATGAAAATTTACAATTACAATTACAAACATGAAAATTTACAAACTTGAAAATTTACAATACAATTACAAACATGAAAATTTACAATTACAAACTTAAAATTTTCAATTACAATTACAAACATGAAAATTTACAAACTTGAAAATTTACAATTACGATTACAAACATGAAAATTTACAAACTTGAAAATTTAGAATTACAATTACAAACATGAAAATTTACAATTACAAACTTAAAATTTTCAATTACAATTACAAACATTAAATTTTCGATTACTTTTATAGGATTTTATATAGATTGTTACAAACAGAGATTAATCGAAAATTTATAAAAGACATTTAAGGGAAGAATTTTTAGGATTATGATCTTTTTAGTAGAGCATATGTATTGATTATTGTTATTTTTAGAAGCTCACTTAATCAATGTTCGACAAGATATATGAAGGGTTGATCATAAAACTACATAGTTTTTTAAAGTTGAAGGTGCATTTGGGCTTTAGAAGATCTTCCATGACTTGTAAAGTCAAAGGAGGTGATCTAAAACCAAGCATATAATTATTTTAAATTTCATAAAATCATTATGTTCAATCAATTTGGGAAATATAAAAATAATATCCAATCTCTTTACTATTATAATTAAACTAGTCCCTTTTGTTTGTCGATGTGAGTGTTCCCTTTCTAATTTTCAATTACAAACTTGAAAATTTACAATTACAATTACAAACATGAGGAGGCATCATAGGTTTCTCTATTCATCCTTTTGTGGTAAAATTAGAAAGGGACAACTATGATTCTTTTGTAAAATGGTATCTTCATAAGTTTTAGGTGGTTTAATCATTTTCCTTTTATGTATGGAGTCATACCTAAACTAGAAACACTAGAAAATATATAATCTTGGTGTAACATCATTGACCATGTAGGAGTGATTTGATCTAGTATCAAGATCATGATTCTATGTGTATTGCATTGGATATTGATTTCCCCCACACACTTTGGAATAGACATTAGGAGATCCATGGAGACCCTCATATCTATTTATTCCTAAAGGATCCTATTGTAGATTGTTTCATTCCCTTTGTAGATGAAGATCACATACCCTTCGATGGTGATACTTAAGAGGAAATTCATTATATCATATTAAATAATTTATTTACTTAAGATCAACTTTTATTTACATATTAAATAATTTTCAAAATATATTTTAATTATTTACATCAATTATATCAATTAGAATAAACATTTGGTAATGAAATATAAGCAATTATCATAAAAAATTTAGAATCAATTCATTCTAAATGTAAAATGATACATACACATATAAATATATAATTAGTTTTTTAATTTAATATATACTTGGCAAAATAAATTTATATAGACATGTAAATTTTTAAGTAATTTAGTGGGGTTTATAATGAAACCTATCCAAGAAAATTTGTCATATATTAGAATACATAACTCATCTACCCTATATAGACACCACCCTCAACTCTCCCTTCTTGTTGGTTCTTATTTTACTATTTCAATTAATGCTTTCACATAATATAATACATTCACTTCCAACACACACTCTACTAATATTGCTACAATAAGATTGCAATACCTCAAACTCTTGATGTACACCTTCTATTTATACTTTCTTGCTTTCCATTTGAGGCAAGTAGGTCACTAAGTCCAATCCTTTCGAGAAATCAACAAACATTTCTTAGACAACCCTACCTTGATTCTCCCTTAACAATTTTCATGTCCATAATTAAAAGGAGTCTTAAGATCCATTTTCATAAGCCTGCATTAATAATGAACATAATTAGGTTGAAGAAAAACCCCTCTTAGATAAATTTTTTTGCCTCCATACTTGTCTCAAGCATCATAGGTAGTTGGGAGCTTATTCATAATTCTTAGTAACATGATACTTCGCAATTGATAATAATTCTATTTCATCTAAAATAATTACATATTCCCACCATTGTGCAAACTATGCACTAAAGAATTAGGTGATTATTGCCTAGTGATAGATATTGGTATAACAAATTACATTTTATTACAAATTGGTATAAGATAAACCAAATAATTATAACATACACTTTCATGGCCTACCCTTATATTGACATGTATGAAAACATAATGATGTAGTGATTGTATTAGTTGATATCCACTTGTAGCCTAGACAATTCCTACACTATCTACAATGACCCATTTCTAATCATAGCCAATCCTCTTGATCATGCAAAAAAATGGGCCACCATGCCCTATACATGAGGTCTTAATTATTAATTTTTATCATTAAGACCAACACTAACACTACCCTCAACGGTCTTCCACCATACTTGTATAGGCCTTAGTTCAATACTCTAACCAATATATTTTTGACACATTATGACACAATGATGGTGCATAATCTTGAGAGGTCACCTAAACACAATGACATGGATAAAATTTAGGGGCTCCTCAACATTTCCCTCACTATATTCTATGCCCCTCTAATGCAAATCCCTTTTACTCATTTGCATTCTTCATTCTTGATGTGGATTTGGCCATGTGCGTATGATTGTGCCATTTACATTTTGAATGTAAATCTTTCAGTTTTACTTTGATCTTATTCTAGATGCTTCATTCGTTGCATTGTATGCCCCTGAGTGTTTATTGTTTGCTTAGTTTGATATATGTTTTGTGATTGCTTTGGACCCATGATGTGTTGGATCGCCTTATGGTGATTTGTAATTTTGTAGTTACATTGAGATGAATGATGATCTATTATACCTTTGCTGATTATGATAGACTGAAAACCAAAAAAAACTAAATTTAACTCTAAAAGCTCCAATCAAAAGCTAAATATATGTTCCATTTGATACAACACTGCTAGGAAAAAGACTGATCACTAAGCACCATTTAATTTAGGGTTTAGGGTTTAGGGTTAATTTAGGGTTTAGGGTTAATCAACCAAGATAGTCAAATTTCTCCTGGGACTTGTTCATTTTTTTCTATTTAGGGTTTAGTGTTCATTTTTCTATTCAGGGTTTATTGTCTGTTTTTTGCGTCTAATGTTTATTGTTCGTTTTTCTGTTCAGGGTTTATTGTCTATTTTTTGCGTCTAATGTTTATTCGTTTTTCTGTTCAGGGTTTATTGTCTGTTTTTTGCATCTAATGTTTACTGTTCATTTACGTTTTTGTTTTTTTCCTACGGTTTAAATACTATTCATGTTTTTTGTTTTTTTCCTACGGTTTTTACTATTCATGTTTTTTGCAATATTTGAAAACTGAAAACTATTTTAAACATGAAATAAAAGATGATTTTCAAACTTTAAAACATAAAAATTAAAAAATAACAATACATTAACTTTTTTTTATGAAAAACAATAAAAACAAATAACATAGAATATAAAAAATAAAGCTAAATACCTGGAAGGAGGTAAAAATGGTCTAGAGGGTCAGCTGAGGTGAAAAAAATGGGTACCCGTGCTCCTCAGAAATGCCTACCCGTTTTTCAAACAGTAAAAATGATGGGAAAATGGTTTAAAAAAAAATACATTTAAAAAATGGACGCCCGTTTTTTTCAAATTGGGTGCCTGGAAGGAGGTAAAAATGGTCTAGAGGGTCAGCTGAGGTGAAAAAAATGGGTACCCGTGCTCCTCAGAAACGCCTACCCATTTTTCAAACAGTAAAAATGATGGGAAAATGGTTAAAAAAAAAATACATTTAAAAAATGGACGCCCGTTTTTTTCAAATCGGGTGCCCGATTTGAAATAAATGGGCGTCCATTTAGCTTCGGGCACCCGTTGCTAAACGGACGCTCGTTTTTTGTTAGCTCAAGCACCTAAAGCTAAATGGGTGCCCGATTTGTAAAAATCGGGCACCCATTTCTAGCGGGCTCATTTCCCAACCTGCGGACTTCCACGGGATTGGGACCCAACTCTTTACGTTTACCCTAGCATCTGAACCGGATGATAAAACTAAATTTTCACTCATTCCGGATAGGGTTTTATTAGTTGAGGATGTCAGATTCTTCACTAAGTGTCGTGTTGAGGAATTAGGTCATGTTGAGATCAAGGACATGTATGATGAATTGTGTACCGATGGAAAACTAGATAGCAAGTTTGAACATATTAAAGTCAAGGGATTGACTGAAGCCCTAACCTACCCACAAGTCTTCAAACCCTAATGGGTTAAATTTGTTATGAGCAGAGTTCATGATGACTTTATGTGGTTAGAGGAGCAACCATTTAAGATCACCAAGGAAATCATCCACTTGATCATCGGTTACCCTATTTTTGACCATGCCCGAGCTCAGAAAATGATTTCACAGAAGGAATTGATCACTTTAACTAGAGTTGAATCTGATTGCAGAGGTCTAAAACTGAACAATGTCACAGATGCAGAGATGAAGTTTGCAATTAGAGTCATAGGTTATTTTTTCTTTCAATCGGCAAGGGAAAACAGTGTACCCTGTGCTGCTGTTGATTTAGCATACAAAATTGTGAAGAAAGGTATGAAGATTGATCTATGCAAAGTGTTGTTGAAAAATCTATTTGAAAATCTCAACACCATACAAAAGCCGAAGAAGAACAACTCGGCAAACACACTAAAGTTTGGATCACTTTTGGTATGCATGTTTTTCTATTTTGAGAAATTCTTTCCATCAGTCAGTAATGTTGTTTGGGAGTTACACCGACCAATCACCCATCAAATCAATGGCTTCATCAAAAAGCTAGGTGATAACTTCAATGATATAATGGATGATTATTTTAGCAAGTTTCAGGAAAAGATGCATAACAGGCACAAAATACCACCCCAGTTAGTGGAAAAATATAAGGATGATATATGTTTTGAAGTGGACACCAACTACTGCTATGTTAATGCGGTAGAACTGAGAACTCAATCTTTGCTGCCTATGGGTTATGAGGTTGATTTTGACATTACACAGCAACAGATAGATGCATTTATTGCACTACCAAGGCATGATACTGAGCTCAGATATGGTACATATGAAGAAGAAAAAGAAAAGTTAAGATGAGCATTGTAGTACCAAAGGCTACAAGGAAAGCAACAAAAATGATTAAAGCATTAACAGAGAAATTTGGAGAAGGTTCTTCCTCCACTCCTGTCAAGAGCATTCAAGTTATCATCGAGGAGGAATCTGAAGCCCAAGAAGTAGCTATTACATTGAGCACCGAGTTGCCAAAAGGGAAAATTTTGAAAAGGAAGAAACAGGATACTTCACAGGTATCATTGACTCCTTCAGTTAAGCACCCATACACTAGATCATTTGCAGTGCCATCGAGCAAGAAACAGAAAATTGTTGTCGTCCAAAGGTAAGAAAAACTTATAAGAAATCTACTTGGAGACTCATTTTGAATAAAGATTCAAGTGACACCAAATCTGAAGACAAAAACAAATTTCAGATTGTCAAGAGCACAAAGAAAGATGTACATAGTGTTGATAATTTTTGTGCAAATCTGAAACAATATGGTGGATTTGGAGCATTTAGATATGTAAAATATGACTCCAGATCTAATACAAAAAAGAGACAAATAGAAGAAGCTATAATCTACACTCTTCTGAAATTCCGATTGGTCCCATTGGAAGTAACTAATTCTCTTCCAACAGAATTGTACTTACACATTGATAATAGGTGGAAATATGCTATGGATTCGGAAAAGTAGATAAGAGAAAGAAGTCTGGTACATCTCTTTCCAGACATGTCGGTAGATGAGATAAAGGAACATCTGAAAAACTACCAGACAAACTTCCTAGTCAAGCAAAGAGCTTTGAAACTGATGAATGACCTTTATATTGAAGTAGAGAAGGAAACAAAAGAATAATAGCAAGAAATATTTCGAATCAAGAGTACTGTTGAGCAAGGTGAAATTGAAATAGTGGATATCATCGAGCAAGGTCCCGCTGAAACTATACAACCTGATGAGGATGTCATGGATACCGAGGTTCAGGAAAAGGAACTGATAGAAGGGAATGCTTATGCCAAACTGGTATCAAGTGAGTCAGTTTTGGAACAAGTCAAATCCTATCCTCCCGTAAGTCATCATGTTTCAACCAAGACACCTTAGGATACTGATCAAGGAAAAGAGGGTCAATAGTCTACCAAAGGAGAAGCTACTTCTCAGGCCACTGGGGAACAAACTTCTCAAGCCCCTTCAAGTACTGACAATGTTACAACTGAGACCCCGAGCAAGGAATCACCGAAGGCTACATCCGAGGCTAAAGACACTGAAAAAAGTGTTGCCTCTATCGAGCAACCTACTGAGGGTGAACAAGCCTCCCAAGCCATTGTATTAGTTCAACCGGAGAAAGCCTCCTCCTCTAAAGAAAAGAAAATGAAAAAGCATAGTTTTAAGTTAGATTTGTCAAAACCGATTGTGTTGCCGAATGTAGACATATCCAAATTGAAAGGGCAAGCACTTGTTCAATTCGGTGAACTATGCAAAGCCAAAGCAGAACAAGAGAAACAAATGGCTATACAAAAGAAAAACAAAGTACTTCAGAAGGTCAAAGCACTATTAACAGATATGCTACCTGAAGCTACAGTGACAACAGATGCAGCCATCCATATTCAACTGGATGAACTCCTCACTAAAATAGAAGCATCTAGAGTAGACGCATCTGCATACCTGAGCAAATTGAAGGACAAAGAGCTCACTGCCAAAATGATTGAAGAGGCACAGAAAGCCATTGCTATCGGTAAAGTTAAGCTCACCAGACTCATTACTGAGTTGTCCCCTCAACTCAAACATATTCTTTATTTATTTTAGAAACTCTGTACATTTTCCTTATTCATTAAAGATATCAAGAATAAAACAGAAGTGATTGAGAAAGAGATCACTGATCTCTCCAATAAATTGACCACTGAGCCAAATTCTATTCAGAATTTCTATACTAAGTTACAAACGCTCATGGCTCAACAATTAGAACTTAGGAATGAAGAGCACAAAATAAGGATGGACATTATGACTCTTCAAACCTTATTCATTCCACATCTGTCATCCGTCCAAGAGCAGATTAACCGAGCAACCTCTTTATCCACTCAACAAGAGGGAAGCACTTTAGATGGTTTGATTTCACTGTTAGCTGATATTACAGCTCAGAATTCACTCATGGATAGTGTCAAGGATGCACTCTCTGCCGCTCTCACCGATGCAAGAAACAAGTATAAATCCATTTTTGATGAGTTGCCTCCACTGAATGGTAACTAGTTTTGATGTTTGTCAAAAAGGGGGAGTATAGTGTATACAAGAAGTGTATACCGAGCAGATCAACATATTCGAGTATATAGATAATTTGACAAGGGGAGCAGTGAACTGAGCAGTGAACACAGAGTATTGATCACAACGCATGCAAAATCAGAGTTATGTATAGTATATTGATAAGGGGAGTATATCTGAGTATACTATTTTATTGAAAATTGTATATACTGTCAGTTTAGTCAAATTTTGTAGTATATAGATTTTTGAGTTATGACTTTGAAAGCAATTTTGTCAAACATTTCAAAACTAATGTCAAAAGGGGAGATTGTTACTATTTACTAAGTTGTCATTAGTTTTATGTCCAAAGTCATTCTATACACTCTAGTCGGTAAGCACAGAGCAGTCGGTTACAGAAGTTACAAGACACAGAGTTTAGTATACACCGAGCAGTCTACCGAGTAACACTCTATGTCTACCGAACAACAAAGATGGTATACCGAGTAAATATGAACCGAGTGAAATGTGTTACTAGATTCATTGAACGTAGACACATATGGGAAACGTGTTACAAAGATCGAGGAACAAGAAACCGTTATCACATTGGAAATTGCACTTTAAGATTTTGTAAGATTTTGAGGACATCTATCCAATGAAATAATTTTGTATGGTTATTCATTTAATGAATCATGTTTGTAAGATCGAAGCATGAACAAGATCACCATTACAAGAGATCAATTTATACAGCATGAATTGAGGATTAGATATATGTGTGTGTGAAGCAAGACATATGTAAAAAGGGCAAAATCATGAGAAAACACAATGTGTCATGACTGTTGCGATTGATAGAGATACACAGAGGTCACCAAGAAGGATTTCAGAGAATAGTCAAGGAACAAAGTAAACAGATAGGTTTACTGAGTTAATTTATGGTTAACCGAGGTATGCTATAAGCAAGGTAATTTCATTTTGGGCACATAGAATCTGCTATAACATTTCAGATGTGAAGTTGCAAATATTTTGTAAGATTTTGATTGTAATATTTTGAGTTGTAAGAGAAACCTTTAACAGGGTAAAAGACTCTAACAAAGTCTATAAATTGTAAAGCCTTTAACCAGGTGCAACATTTAGTATAAGTGTTGTAAAATCCTTTAGCAAGGTAGATCTAAAGATCTTGATATTCCTAACAGGGTAAGCTATCAGAAATAGCTAAACATGTAGCTCTAACCGAGCAACCTTTATTATTGCAGTAGTGAAGTTGTGGGTGTCATCCCCACCGCAGTTTTTCTCTCTAACCAAGAGTTTCTGCATAACCAAAATATATGTGTTATGGAGTGAAACATGTATGATTGTTATTTATTTGTTTTAGCATTATATTATGTTACAACAATATTCAATTTATGCTTTACAGTAAAGTTATTATTGAAGAAAAGATTTGAAGTACTAATTCACCCCTCCCCTGTTAGTACATTAGCTTTCCATATTGGGCCTAACACTCTCATTATTATAATTAGGTATCAACACTTGATATATACCCAATACCATATGTTCTTAGGGAATAAATTAGATCTTGAAATTATAATTTGCTTATTACTAGTATATCCTAGTTGTTCTATGAAAAAAGTTCTTAGGTCTAGATGATTATGTTCTATGTGAATTCATTTTATGAAAGCCTTGGATGAGTTTGAAAATTTGGAGAATTGATAAAATTTGATATTTTATTTAAATCTTGGTACATTGCAAACACCATAATCAAGCATTAGTTTTTTATACTATTTTTTTCATATAGAAGAGATATTTATTAAGGAGCAATACTAAAAGCAAAAGGCCCATATATCAAAATAGATAAGGACATCAAATATTCCTATATTTGATTGAGTATATAAGTGATTTAATAGTCAAATAAGGAGGTTTCAGGTATGTGCATAGAAATGGGGAGCCAAAAGAGGGTCAAAAGTTGTCACTTTTCTTCAAAAGTTAGTAAAAATTGATCTTGGATGAAAATTTCAAGATAGCCATGTTCAAAATTTGAAGATATGACAAGAAAATGATTTGTGTTACTCATAATCTAGTATCTAAACTATAATTTGGTTTTAAGAACAATTAGTTTAAGAGGTTTAAATAAGGGGAGCACACAAAGCTTTCCTATTCTTTTATAATGGAAAACTAGCTAATATCATGTATTTTATTCTTCATTTTTCAAATTTTAAATGAACATATGATATTTTACTAATTTTCAAAATGAACAAATTCTAAAAAATTAAAATTTGAGTGTGTTCCTCCATATTTTTTTAAACTGGTCAAAGTCATTTTTTAATGTCTATAGAATAAAGTTTACAATACAAAAGTAAAAATTATCAAAAAATTATATTTAAGGATTAAAAAATAACACAAAAAAATATACATAGGCTTTTGGATAAAAAAGATGACACTACCAAATCAAATTGAAAATTAAATTCTTATTGTATTTGACTTGTAGAAAAAAAAATGCATGGAAAGGTAAGAGAGAGATTGATGTTATTTTGGAAATTATTTAGATCAATATTGAGAAATGTGTAATTTTGATAAAGATCATACTCAACATTTTATTTTTCCTATATTTTATAAGAAACATTTTTTTGATTATTGACGTGCTAATTTTTTTTATTTGGATGTGCATGGTAAATCCAACCCTAGCGGTTAGTAGTTTCCAAGAAATTTATAATGTGTGTATGTTTATTTACAGGTATGTTATATTTTATGGAAGAAAAATATTTCCATGCTATAATTCACTTGTATTATAACATTCTTGTGTTACAATTCAATATAGGTTGATTTTATACATGACCATAATATGACCTAATTATAACGTGAGTGCATTATAATGCACTTAAATTATATTAAAAATGAAGCAAAATGTATCTTTGGTCATTTTTTGGTCTCTCATCTTTTAATACACACCCTTAATTATTCTCAAAGACATCACATGTTCATCATATTGAAATTAATCTAAAATCAAAAGGAAAAATGAAAGATAAGCTTGGTGTATTTACTAATTCTAAATCTCATAAATACTAAGAAGTTGTAGGTCATATATATGAAACATGATTAAATTTAGCCTCTGACATTGCAATAAGTCGCATTCAAATCTCATCATTAGACATATTGGAAGTGGAGACACTAACATGAGGTTCAACTTAGGCAAACCCCTAAATGACATAATACTTTCCTCATATTTCATATGTGTAGGTGTATATTTGACAATGAGAAATTTATAGAAGTGTAGAGTAGACAACAATATATTACAAGAAAATTTGAATGCACAAAAAACCTCAGATAATAGCACCTAGTATCCTTGTCTTTCCATTCTAAGCTAGATTTTTAGGAGATGATGGTACAAAAACTGTTGATTAAATTTATAATCATTTGCACATTCTTAAATACCCTTGTACTAGGGAACCCATCTCCCCTATCTAGCACAATCTACTCAAAATTTTAGATCTAGGTTCCTGTTTGTGTCTCTATTCTAGATTTATCTTACTAATAATTTTACAATCTATTGTTTACTATTAAATTAAATCATTTTTCTATCATTAACCTAGTTCATATATACGAACTTCATAATCTCATTTCTTTTACAACAAAGAAACAAAATCTAAGTGTCTAGCTCTCCTTTCAAGACAATAACTAGACCTATTCATGTTCCAATATTATTAAAGGATATTAGGATCTTTGATTTACATTGATTAGCTTGGGATCTTATTTCCAAATATTTTACATATAACATAATTGAACCTATAAATTTTAAATAATTTATAATGATGAATTAAAATATAGTGGCATTAAGGCTTTTTTAAAAATAGCGCCATTTAAAAACACTAAAATATGGTAATTACAATATTTAGGTAGTGTGGGGAAATTTTTTTAAAAATGATAATTTTCACCAACCAAAATCAATGCTATAGCATGAATTTAGATTTTTAATGAGTGTAATAAAATAAATTTAAATCTAACAAAAAGAAAGCTAAGTTCCTTTCAAAGTAAACATTGGTAATTACACTCAAATAAACTTTGTACTTTCATGTTGTATTTTTTGTTCAACCCCACAAGCTCATGAATTACTTGCAAGAAAAAAAATTGTCAAGATCATGCAATATAGATTTTCTCAACCTAAAAATTGCAGTGATGCACATTTGAATATTTTTTTAGTTTTTTTCCTTAAAAAAAATTCGACCCTCTTTTTCAAATTTGATTGATTTTTGAGTTGCTTTTTAAAATTATTGATTTGTTTCTTTTCAAAAGAAACATGATTATTTGAATAATCCAAATTTCTATAAAAATGAAAAAAAAGAAGATTTTTTTTCATTTTTGAAATATTTTTTGCCTTTATTTTGAATTTTCTAGAAAAAGCAACACTAAAACTAGAAAAATATTGATTTTGAGGGGAAAAAAATGAAAATTAAGCAATAAAAAAGTTGTTTTATCCCTGCAGATAGATCAATAAATTGTAATAATATGGCATGGATCCATATGCAAGGCTCCTCCTAAAATTTTCTTATTTTTAAGGCTTCTTATATATTTTGACTAATTGACAGCCGATTTTAATATTTTTGGGCGTTCTAGGTGCAACAGTGAGGTGAGATTAAAATCAAAGAGGACCAAAAGATTTATTTAGGATGGATGTATTTTTTTTTATTAAATATAATTTAAGCATAGTAAAAAAAATGTATAGCATTCCAGATATCCACAATGATCAACATATATAAGAGATCAAAAATTATGTACAAACATGGCACATCACAGTCACCAAGTATCGACAAAGTCTACAAAAATGCTACATATATGACTATGATTTTCTATCTTAGTGATATCCTAATCATAGAAATTTTTCCCATCTAAAGAATTGGAATCACCAATAATCTCTACCCATGTAGTCCATCCTTATGGACCCTCTCTCCAAAGTAGCTCCTTACCCACATACTGGGGTCAACATATGGGTAGGATGGATGACTTAAAATTTGAATAGGTACTTAGTAGATATAGAGTTATAGTACCATGTTGGAGTTATAGTACCATGTTAGAGTTATAGTACTCTCAAAACTCATGAATCACTTATAAGTAAAACACTTGCAACAAATGGAGATCAAGCAAGATAGGTTTTCTCAGAGATTATTTTACAAATGAATGAATCATTACAAAAAGGATGAATACAACCCTAGACTAAACTCTAGAGGAAGATTAAACAAAACCTTTACAAGTGTCCAAATCATAATGAATCAGTCAAAATATGCTACATAAAGCTTAATCTAATAAATAATAACAAGCATATTTGTTTAGCTTAAGTGAACAAAGTAATAAAGGACCTAATTAGATAACTTCCTAATTACTCCAACAATTCAAAACTATATTTATTTCTGTAAAAATCATTATAGAAATAGATAACTAAAGTGTGTGTGAAAGAAGTTGAGTCTAGTTTTTAGCCAAAAAGTTGAAGTAATATTTCCAGTTTTTAAGATTTATCACATTTGACCTAAACATTTGAAACACTTAAATATTGAATCTTAAAAATGTTAGTATTATTTTTGATAAAGATAAATGGGTTTTACTTGGACCTAAAACCAAAAGTTTTACAAAAACCGGCCATCAGCCAAATAGATACAAACCAACAGTAAAACAGGGGAGCACCCCAGAACAGTCATGAAAGCAAAAGAAAAGCACTCAATTAAGAGAGTGCACCAGCTCCTTGTTCTTCTGGATGGAAATCTTGTTGATTTCCTCCAGTTCCTCCATAATGAATCTGGAGGTACCCTTGTTGTTGCTCCTACTTCTAGTTCTGAAACTAGGACCAGTGGTTTTGTTAAATGTAGTACTCGAAGTCTAATTTTCAAATATTAATTTATTTTAATTCCTAGATGATACAAATTATTTTTAATAGGAATGTCTTAAAACCATTGTTTAAAGTCATTTTTTCATGACCATACCATGCATGTGTACGAAAGGCATACTTTGACCTAAATAATAGTATTTAATAAAACCTCTTGTAAAAATATCTATAAGGCACTTAGTATTTTTGAGGATATTTTTTTGTAATTTTTTTCTTTTAATTTTTTATTGGTCATAATTGCTATTTTAAAAACCAACCTTGCACAAAAAGCATAGGTAGACCTAAATTTATCATTTTTTATTTATTTTTGTTTAATTGTAAATAATTATCTACAGATTGTTGACATATAATTTATTTTTCAAAAATAAAAGTTTATTTAAATTTTTTAAAAAACTTGTTACTTTAAGTTTATGGACTAGTTTCACAAAAAAATGTTTAAAAAATAGATAAGCATGTCCAATTGTAGAAATAATTACTTATTTGGAATCCACACAATCTCATCTATAATGTCTTCATACATATTTCGAAAGTCACTCTTTGCTAGTGACACTAACATGACCTTCAAGTTGTAGGTCAAAGCATGTCCAAGGCTAAGGGTTGGCTTCCCCAGCCATTTCCAAGCTGAGACCCATAGCAAAAATCAAGCGTTCAATTAACATTTTTAAAAATAGGATCTTGTTTCAAAAATGGGATCCCATTATGTTTTTAGAAACGGGATCTCATTTCTTAAAAAATGGGATCCCGACCCCATTTCAATTTTTGACAATTTTTAATAAAAAAAATTATTAACAATAAATTTGAAATAATGGGATCTCATTTTCTGAATTTAGATGTGGGACCTTAAATAATAATATGATCTCATTTCGAAAATAACAAGATCAAATTTCCAAAATAACAAGATCCCATTTCCAAAATAATAAGATCCCATTTCTGTTAGCGTATTTCTATGGTTTTGGTTAATTCCAAAACTTCCACAAGATGTGGACTCAACTTTGTGCTTTTGCTTTAAAGCACTAGAATAAAATAAATTAGTAAAATAACTAGAAAAAAAAAAAAACAATAAAAATGAAATTTTTAGGTAAGGTGTAACTTAGGGTTCAAAGTTAGAAGTCATTCGCATGGATTCTAGTGTGTCGCATGACCATTTTAATTTCACATTGTCATGTATATGAACATTGAACAAAAATATGTTGGTTGTTCCAACTAATTTCCTAAGAATTCCTATGAATTAGCCATGTTCAATTAACAAATTCTTGGATTAGTGGCCAACTGACAAGACTCAATCACATGATTTATGTCTTCTACACTTTAGGATCTACTATATCCAAACTACCCAACCAAAATATGAAATTCAAAACCCTTAGAAATGACTGTGTAATCTCTTTTATACAAAAAGAAAGAAATAAGCATCGATCCATGTACAAATATCAAGTAGTCATTTGATAGATGTTTAAAACAAAAGAATATGCCTAATGGCATCTTTGAAGCACATAAGACAAAACAAGCTTTGCACCAATTGAAGGAATGTTGGAGCTACAAAATGGGAACAAACTTTGATGAAGAGTTTCCACATTCTGAACTAATTTCAGTTAGTGCAATACCACTACAATTGCATGTTAAGGTAGCACGTGACTACAAAATGCTAAATAAGTAAAAGGTCTGTATCAGATGACATATTCAAATTTAGATCAAATGTATTTCATTTCATTCCATTTCATCTTAGATTTTAGGAACTCGTAATATGATGCTCTGGAAAATATACATACAAGTCAAATTAAAATGCAAATCAAATTTGTATTTATCCTTCTTTATTGCTCAATGGTTTGGCAAAAGAATTGATTTATTTTTGTCATGTGTTCTACATATTCTTTGTTAGCATGGGTGACAACAATAGTATTAATTGTAAAATTCCCAAACTCAAGCAATAATAATTTATCAAAACAAAAACTTAATTTATTGACAACCTTCTCCTCATCTTCATTTATGATAGCAATAATCAAAATAGAAACCTATGAAAACTCATCCTTCCATTCTACTTGATTTTTTTTCTACTTCATCTTCCTTCCAGGATGATGCCATAGGATATCCTTTCAACTTTTCAAAATGCTTTAACTCCTTCGCTATGAGAAAATGAACCTTCATATGTTGACTCAACATATTCTTGAATATTTTAACCTCATTGACAATTATTCTTTAAACAATCATCATCAAAATAATTTTGTTCTAAAAGAATATTGAGAAGGGGTATCATGAGGAATCTATTATTTTCCATAAATTTCAATCTTATTTCTATCATTCTTTGTTCAATGAATAAGCTCCTAGTTACCTCATACCTCTCCCAAATCTTGTCAACAAGTGCCATTATCTTTTCATTTTTTTTCTTATTATGCTAGGGTATGTGTACCAAGATGGTAAACAAAAAAGTGGCCACTCACCTAAGAAAACCCAAAAAACATAGGTAACATGTTTGTGTTATTTTATATTTCAAGTAACCCAAATACATTATGGTTTCAAAAATCGAAGCCTTAACGCATACGAGGTTTTAAAATTAAAACATTGTACGTATCAAACTTATAATTAAATTGTGAATGGGTTTTTAATGTAAAAAAACTTGATCATGTTTTCCTTATTGTAATTTAAAAAAAAAAAAACCCAATTGGATCATTCTAACCTTTAGTTGGGATGAAATTGGTTGAAACCCTCCTAAAAAAAGGCATCAAAACTCATGTGTTTTTGTTCCCATCAACCAGTCCATCATGCCACGACATCACAAAGGTAAGCCAACATTCCTTTTTGTATTTTTAGTTGGTTTTTATTTAAAATTTCACTATACTTTCATTGTTTTTAATTAATTTTGTTCATTTTTAAAATTGGTATCAAATGCTCAAAACAATGTAGATGCCCCTGAACAAAATTTATCTCCTAATAACCCTGAACAAAACATTGATAAACCATACTCAAACCACACATGAGGAATTATTTGGACATCTAGCACAAAATAGAGTGGTCATTTCTCAATTAGTGTCTAGAATAAAGGTCTCAAACACCAACACCATGCATCCCTTGCCACACCCTTAGAAATAATGGTGACAAGTGTAGATAAAGTTTTCAAATGAGTAACCAACTCAAAAACATATAGGGATTCATGTCGCAACTATTATGCACATGGTATAACCTATGATGAAGTAAAAATTAAGGAAATAAAAAAAGTACAAATAAGTTCTCTTTTCACTAATCCTCAAACCAATGATACTCTACCTCTTAATTCAAAGAGGTTTCCTATATATTGCTATAATCATGTGCCCATAAAAACTAATTTTTGGAATAGTTGGTCAATGGTCTTCGATGAACCTCCTTGCAATAATTATGAGGTGCCTTTATATTTTTTAAGAGATCTATATTGTGAGTCCATTCTTAATTAGATGCCCAATTATTTTGATATGAGGGAGTTCCACAGTACAGGTGGAGGCTCTAATCAGGATAGACAAAGGGATCAATGAGTATTAAACTACCCTAATCATATACCACTAGCTATCAAAGATATTGCTAACGTTATGATCCATGTAGCCCTAAAGGAGTCTATGGAGATAGAGAGGCTTTAGGTAGTTGTTGCTTTAACTAACACCATCATCCAGTATGGGACATAGTTATCCCAACCTCTTGACCTAGATGATGATACAATGCAGTAACAAATAATGGTGTAGTAGCTAGACCATCTACCTCCAGTGTTCCTATCTTTCGCCAATGCCCCACCTATTACCATTTATTCTTTGGGGTAGATAAAATTTTATATGGAGATGGTTTGATCTCCCATGAGTATACACTTTGCAGGGCTAGTTGTCGGATTGGTGTATTGGATGATGTGGTGCTCATAGATGACTTGATGGATCAGGTCTTTGCCACTAAGACACGGGTATGCTGAATTAAATTTATAACATTTTATTTATTAAATAATTTCAATTTGCAAATGTAAATAGATTTTCAATTATATATCTATAGATGCCTAAAATTATCCTGGCCTAATTGATAAATATTTTATTTATTTATTTATTTTATCCTAAGCCTTCTATTAATTAAATAGATTTTTATTTATTTAATTAATTCATTAGCTTTTTCCCTCCATGACACTTTTCATTCATCTCTTAATTTTCTTTTAACCACCTTCTTAATATTTTCCTATTTTCTATACCCACTGTTTAATCTAATCTAACCATTTCTCATTTCACCTCTTAATCCTAGCCCTCCATTTATAGGGTACTCTCTATATAAGAGTATTCCATCATCCTTTCACAACCCTAATACCCTAATCAACTAATCAATCTTTATGCAATCAATCACTCAAGCGTCTACACAATCATAATTTGTTCTTTGTTGAGCTCTTGTGCACACATAAAATCTGAGAGAAATCATATCAAACAAGATCATTGGAGAAAGGAAATAATGGAGATCAAACCCTACTAAGCATTTGAATGGTACAATGTTTATATTATGTTGATTTTGTATGTTTTAGGTTCTTTATTAGTGTCTGGTGGATTTTTATTGTAGAACTAGATTTTTTATGTGTTTGGATCTTTGCTAGTTTTACAATACTTTGTCATTTCATTTTTATTGTATACAATATAAAATCAAATTGATACACACATTATGCATTTCAATATTGTTACCCCCTATTTTGGCATTCATTGGTTGTCCTTATATTGGTATATTTGTGCCCAGATAATGCGTGTTTACTTCAGCATAGTTAATTCTCTTAAATTATTATCTTCTTGCTTTAAATTAGTCTCGGCTAATGCGTCTTTACGTCTAAGTGTTCACGTCTTTGAACCTTCTATTTGAACCTAAATTTTTCTTCAAGAGTTCATTGGTTCATTGGTTCATCAAGTCTTTGTGTGTATTATGTCTTAGTAACGACAAGTATAACTTATGCAGAAAAGCTCGTGTGGAGAATGAACTTGAACCTTTGAACCTTCATTGGTTCAAGAGTTCAATGGTTCAACAATTCAACATTCAAAATAGAAACATCATAAAAGCAAGAAGCCAAAGGAGAGAAATTATTGGCATGGAGGAGAATATTTTGGGAATCTTGATGATTGATTTTAAGGAATTTTCACTTGAAGAGGTAATCATTTTCTTGATAAGAGATCGCGTGGAGTGTTTTGTAATAAAATCAGGTGTCAGAAGTGTCATCTCCACCGTAACTCAACACGAGTGAATGAGTTGTGGTAATCATGAAATCATGAAACCGAATGAGTTGTGTCTTCACAAAGAAGCTAAATTAGGAAAGGTGGAAGTTTGACATCGGAGGTAATTTTCTTTCTTCTCAGGATTAGCGGACACTCAATTGCATGAAAGAGTAGAAAATGTTCACCATCTCTATCATTTTCGTGCCTCAAAGATGAAATTTGTTAATTTATTGTTGTGGTAGCTATTGTGGGTGTGTTATTGCAGTCTGTATTAGTGTGCTGAATTTGAATAAAATTTGAAAATGAGACCCATTCCACCAAAGTTAGGGTCAAAATCAGGTCTTAGTTGTTCTCTCCCAGAATTTGGGGATACGTCTTTAGCTAATACTGATTTGAATGAATTCTTAGAAAGAGCTAAGAATCCCTCTAGTTCACCCATGATGGAAAAGATTATGGATAGCGGGTTAATAGAAGCTATCATTTTACCTCCTATTGTACAGTACCCTTAATTACTGCTCAAGTGCATGAACAAGTATGACCTAGAACACTAATGTATTAGAAATGTAAATGGGGTTTTCTATTGAATGTAAATAGAGAAAATGTTATGGCTGTCTTGAAAATTCCCGCTAATGAACCATGTGAGGATTGGACAATAACCACGTCTTATGGAATTTTCTCAGAAAAGAAGTGTCATAGCCAAGAAATGGCTCTTGAAATTTTGGAAAGGCAGTTCTAGATTATCCAAGCCCTTAATGTATTAGAAATGCAAATGGGGTTTTCTATTGAATGTAAATAGAGAAAATGTTATGGCTGTCTTGAAAATTCCCGCTAATGAACCATGTGAGGATTGGACAATAACCACGTCTTATGGAATTTTCTCAGAAAAGAAGTGTCATAGCCAAGAAATGGCTCTTGAAATTTTGGAAAGGCAGTTCTAGATTAGCCAAGCCCTTAACTAGAGAGCACTTGATCAGGGAGGTAAGGGATATTATCATTTTGTTGCACAAGGATAAAGGGAGCCATCAGGCATTCCATTATGAAGAGTGGATGTACTCTTTTATCTAGGTCATATTAGATGAGAAGCGTTATATAGATTGGGTAGAGCTAACTGTTGAAAGGTTACATGAAGGGTTAAGTAACTGCCTCGGGAATAAAAACTTCTATATGTCTTCATATTTTTTCTATTGTTTGGCATGTGTCAGGCCTTGTCCTGGTTTGTATCATGAGGACTGGGTTGATGGAGTGAAAATTTATGATTATCATCCACAGCTTCAGCTACAGAAGTGCCATGAGGATTTCTGGAAGGTTCATGATGTGTTTGTAAGGAGATTAGTCTATGAACTTCAAGGGAATGTAAATAAAAGACTATCTGATGAGGCTATGCAGCTAGTGAGAACATATGGAAGTTATTTTATTTAGTATCCTCGGTTCACCTAAATCGAGGTTGGAGGGTTCAAAGGAGAACCATTTAAATTATCGAGGTTTTCCCTTGATTACTTCGTGCTAAATTAACTTTGTAGGCAGCTCGCTCACATTGATAAGAGAACACTAGCCAGACAAGATTCAGGCGTTTCTTTCTCAGTTGAACTAGGTTATTATATTTGCCATACTGTTTCTAATGCATTGAACCTAGAGGTTGATTTCAAAAAGCTTAACCTTCAGCACTATACAACTCAACCTAATTTAGATAGAAAAGGATTTTCTTGAGTGCATCTAGCTCTCAAAGAAGGTTTTTCTCACATCCCTCAACTTGAGGACTTTTGGGATGATGCAGTGATGAATTTGAAGTAAGGAGGAGAACATTTTTTAGGTTCACAATGGATCAGATCAATACCTTTCAGCTCAAAATGAATGTAGCAGGAGTTGTAGATAATGGAGAGGATTTGATTGATCCGTAGTATGGAGAGAAAGTAAAGGGTTTCCCAATCCCTGGGATAGAATGCAATAAGAAAGAGGAGGATTAAATCAAAATGAGAACATTCCCTATTATCTGCAGGATTGAGCAATGGTTGTGGAAACAAAGACTGGAAAAGCTAGCAATCATAGATTCTCCTGTTCTAGTTCAAAATGCTTTGTCTAATAAATTTATTAAAACTTGTGTTTCAGGTAGCACCAAAGTTCAACTTGATGAAGACACTAGAAAAGGTTCGAAGAAATCCCTTGTAAGCCATCTTCCAACCTGTGTCACCAGATCAAGAACCAAGAACAAGGGCAAAAAGTTGCTAGAAAGCACAATAGTGGTTGATTTAGAAGGATCTCCAAAGGTTGAGAATATAATGGCAGAACAAAATAATGAGATGTCCTCCATGGAAGTTGGTGACACTAAGAAGAAGCGAGCGTTGGAGGTTCATTAGTCTTAGCGAATATTGGTGTTGAACAATCCCAAACAAAGAAGGATGCAGGTTCCAGTGCTCCTCATTGGTTAGACACTTCCCTCAGTAGAAAAAATAGAAATATGGTTCCAGTTTCGGTTCATATTGAGGATATGGTCAATAAATGTTTGGGCAAAAATCCAAAGTCCAAAAAGATGAAAACAGTTTCAAAAATGGATTTTGACCAAGATATAGGCAATTGGAATGCTAAAATCACTCGTCTTGTTTTAGATAAGAGGTGGAAAATCCTTCAGCAAAGGATTTCATTGTTGAAAAGATTAATTTAGGTGTTGGATCACAGGTAGCGGATGTACACCATTTGGAAGACTCCACAAAAAGAAAAATAAGAAGGACATGGAAAGATGAAAGGGATAATCTGGATCTCAAGGAGACACTAAGGCACATGGGTGAGTATATAGATGCTATTCACAATCCCAATGCTTAGCCAATTTCACATTTGCCCATGTCATTTGATCCTAAGTCACCTGTTAATCAAAAACCTTTTGGTCAAATTCAAAAAAGCAAGATGGTGACAGAGATCTTCTTGGAATGATTGGAGAGGATCACTCAATCTAGCACGAAGTATTTCAAGAACTTGAGCAAAGTATTAAAAAACACCCTGACAGTAATGAAAGAGCTAGAAATAGAAATTGTTGACTGGAAAAAGGAAGAAACAAAGTGGATGGTTGTGGTGACTCAAATGAATGATGTGCAAAAGTATGGTATTATGAATTTTTTGTTAAAAAACCTTGTACAAGGCTTGGATGATAACGTTCTCTATGTGTGCAAGAAAAGAATTCAATGGCATAACTCTGTGGTGAAGAAGGGATGTGAAGAGTCCACCAAACTGCGAAATGAGTAAGCTTAACTCATTTTATCCATGCAAAATGACTTTAAATGCATAGGCATCAAATGCCTAAAGGAGGATGGGAAAATAATATAAAGTCTCGAAGTGGTCACCCAATGCATGGAAGGAAAAATTAATTATGCTAGAGAAGCTAAATGTCTTCTCAATTATGGCGAATATTGAGTCCCTCATTTTTCTGTGAATAGAACACTTGGGAAGTCATGTGGATATTGTGGCCCAGGTCTGGCGAGACAAGGAAGTGTGGCATCAGATGATTGCTCACATCAGACTCCCAAACTACATCGCTATACAGAGCTTCTCAACTGCTCATTTGGATTGGAGATGTGTCACCGTGGCAGTGCAAAACCAGCCCAAGGATCCCGCCCCATAGCCTCAATCTCAGTTGTATAGTCCCTTTGAAGTTATTTCATAATGAATTTTAGGATGGTTTTATAAATTAGTTTTCTGGTTATGTTTAAAACCAAATCTTGACTTAGGGGCAGAGTTATGTAACTTTGTGTTTCCCTAAACTGCAGTTAGCCTATCTGTGGCTATTTATATGTTTTAAAAAGACTATGTGAAGGTTCGAGATTTTTTTTTTGGCTTTCAGAATTGTTATACTTTATTTTGCAGTTGTGTAAGGTTTTAAAAAGAAGTTACACTCATTTATCTGTGAATGAATGAAAGTGAATATTTTGGAGTTCCAAATCTGTGTGTTTGGTGAATGAAATCAAATTTCTTTTGGAGTTCATTTCTGTCAAAATAGTCTCTTGTTTGTTTAAGAAATGTTATGCATTTGATAAGAAATTTAGTCTGAAAATTTCTTTGAATGAGAAGTGCGAGACATAACAAAGCCTGTGAGATTTGTCATTTAAGAAATATATTTCAAAACTTGCATTTATAGCATAGTGATGTGTAGATGTGAAAATGCCTTTCGTACTTTCTAGTTATAAGTATATGCATAGTTTATTTCCTTGTTTTCATTCATTGAAAATCTAAGAGGGATTCGTAACTCATAAAATTCAAACGGAAACTTTCATAATTTTACCCAACTATTTGGATACTGTTTTGTTCTTTTAAGGGGAAATAGAGTTGTGTTATTTCATTTTTATCAAATGACAAATTTGTTAACCAACAAATATGTAACACTAGATTTTGGTATGCCACTAACCATTTATACCACAACTCATGCACATGTATCTTCATCAAAGGTAAACATTTTATAGCATGTCAAAATAGAATAAGACCTTGAATTTAAAATAATGTTTTTAAAGATATATTAACTTCGTAATGTATATTTATGTGGTGTTTGATAGGTGTTTATAGTGGACCATATTTTACAGGTTTATGATGCCACTCTTATGGCCATTTCATTTGGCCTAGAAAGATAAACGATATTCTTTTTTGCACACCTCTTGTTTACAATTTTTATTGAATATGCATATCATTTAAATTTTGATTAATTAAATTATATGATGATATCTATTATGCTACTCTTTTAGGGTATACCATGTGTGGCTAAGTTGCTTAGTTTTCAAAGGTCATTCTAGAGGACACATGATTCATAAAAGGAAATTGAACACAATTTTAATCAAGATACAATAGTTTTAAGAGATGGTGTGAGTTATTTTAGCATGATTTAGATTTAATTTTTTTAATATTATGATTATATACATACATATAGATTGATCTAGTCTTAGATTTTTTGTCTTGTATTTACATGAACAACTAGGATGATTTATAGAATTGATGAATGTACTTGATGATACATTAGAAGAAGAAATGAAAGAGGTATATTTTTTTTATATTTTCTCAATTTCATCATGATGTGCACACATGTACATTCATTGTATTACAATCTTATTATTTTTCATACAGAAACATCTATACCTATTTCATCAACATTGATCCCTCCTAATACAACAGGAGAACTATTAGAGCCTCTTGTAAACATTTATTTTATATTGTAAATATATGTTTATATAGAAGCACATACATTTTTAGTCTATTTTTTTTGTTAAATTAACTTGTATCAATTGTATTTTACCTAGTACAACCCCCTCCATGATTTGGCCATAACATGGATTCTCTAACTCACCAATTTGGTAAGACTCCTAATCATCAAAGAAGGCCATCATTTTTAGAATTCCCTTCAGTGAAAAGTGATGACATGAGGTAATCAACAATTCAATTGTAGAGAAATTATAGTTCATTCTAGTTATTTTGGTTTTAATTTGGCAACTATAAACTATTATTGACATAAATTGTTTGAATTATTGTTGTGCAACCATCTATAGAGTCACATAGTACTTTGAAGAGGCTCAATTTTGATCAACCACAGCTATAGGATTTGGTAGAGTCATATAGTTTAAGTTGTGGTTATTGAATGATTGATACATGTATATATTCAACATTTCTTATTTTATATCAATCTTAAGATACAATATGCTAAATTTTAGAGATTGGTGCCCAATTTTCCTTGATCCATTCAAATAGTGGATTTGATTAGATGTAAATATAAATGTATGGCTATTAGGTAATTTGTTTCAAGATCATTTTTATTATGTAGCCATCCCTCACATGGGTATCTCTAACTTGAGATCTAGAGCAATTCCTATAGCATAACAATACCTAAAAAACTTTATGCACTCAACCTCTATATTAAGAACTTAGATATACAAAACATAAAACCATCAAATGATAATTAGAAAGCCATGAGATAAACCATCCAAAAGTAGTTCCCAAATTATATTTCAATCAAATATGTCTTATGATGTGTCATAACATGCACCATAAGTTGGTCAACAATTGCAATTCCCATTTACAACTCTTTTATGTGTCCAACAAATTTTTACACTTCCTATGAAAACTTTTATAGGCCATAACTTTGGACCATCTAGGTTGATTTGACCCATTTTTTAAAAAATGAATTACTTGAAGAGATCTGCACAATAGGTGCCCTCATGGGTGGTGTAAGAAAATAAATAATTTTTAAAAAATGAATTTTTTGATTTTATTTAAAAAATCATATTTTCATAAATCTTAACATTAGGATCAAGGTTGATAAACCTTCCCAACATTCTCCAACTTGTTGAACACCTTGAAAGAGAAAACGGAGTATTAAAACTATTATCTAATTGCTATGGGCTAAGAGACCTATAGACTCATATCATAACTTCAATCTTTCTATGTTGAGTGGATTTGTCAATACATTTGCAAAATTCTCCAAAGAGTCAACTTTTTCTAGCATCACCCTCTAATGCTCTACCATATCCTAAATAAAATGGTACTAGACATCAATGTTATTCATCCTTGCATGAAAGTTTAGATTCCTTGCTAAACATGTGACACCATAACTATTACAATAAATTGTAATGGTTCCTACCTCTATTCCAACATCTGAACACAATTTTGTAAGCTAGATAGATTCCTTGTAAGAATGAGTTGGTACCATATACTATATTTTTGTAGTGCAAAAAATAGTAATATCCTATAATTTACTTATCCAACTATTTTTACCACAAATCATAGTGAAAAAATATCCACTATTAGATCTTTTTCTATTGATATCTCTAGCCTAATTTGAATCCACAATCAATGAACATAAATAGACTTTTCTCCCATACATGATAACCCTAATAATATAAGGAATTCTTAGAGGTACCTCACAATTACCTAAAGTACCTTGTCAAATAATATTATCCACAAATTGGTCAAGGACACCCATTACTTGGGAAATATCTATTCAGGCATCGATCATATGATTTATCAAACTCCTAGAACTTTGCACCAACATAAGATAATTTATCAAACTCCTAGAACTTTGCACCAACATAAGATAGTTTCCTTATATTCTCCATATCAGTAGGACAAATTAGAAACTAGTCAATAGATAAGTTTGCTCCCATTTTAACATAATACATAATTGTTTGTAATCAATCATTTTAAGCATCTCCAATAGTGAGTTTATTTACTTGCTAGATAGCCTAGATAAAGCTTTCTTCTCATTCTATATTTTCTAATATTCATCCTCAAGATATACTTGGTTGTACTTAAGTCTATCTCAAATTGTGCTAAAATTTGATACTTGAAATCACAAATAAAACCTTTCCAATAATCTAAATATAACATATTATCATCATATAATGCAATAATAAGAATATAATCACTATCCATATTATAACATATGCAATAATTTGATTTGGATCTCAAAAATATCAAACTTAACACAAAAGAAGACAAATTTTGGTAGCACGTCTTGGGAAATTTATTACAACCATACAAATACTTCTTCAACTTATAGACCAATGATTCTTTAGCTTTAGCAATGTAGTGTTCTAGATATGTCATATAAATCTCTTCCTTCAAATCACCATGAAGTAATGTTGTTTTCACATCTATTTTACCAACCCCAAGATTGTACACTATAGCAAGAGACAATATAAATTGAATGGATGTCAACTTGCTACTAGAGAGAAAATATCACCATGATATATTCTCTCAACCTGGGAATAAACCTTCTTAAACAATCACACCGTTTTTCTCTTTTGAACACCCATTTGGATCGAACAAGTTTTCATTTATCAAGAAAAGATAATACGTACCATGTGTTATTTTCTTCAAATAAATCATCTCTACCTCCATGGACACCTTCCAAGACTCTACATCATCCATACCTATAGCCTCATCTAAACTCCTAGGGTGAACCATCTATGTTAATAATCAAAGTAAAAAAGGTGGCTCTCCAATCAAAGGGAGAATACCTTTCTAGTTATTATTTTTTTGTTTGAATTGGCATGTTTAATTGTGTGAAATGTAAATTTTATGGGAGGTGGAATATCAAGTTTTACCTTTAATATAATCAATGTGAACAATTATTTGTTTGTCTTACAAATAATTAGTTAAATTCTTGTAGGTTGGTTGTTTAGGAAGTTGTATTTGAGAGACTTTATAAAGAGTATATTGTAATACATTTGTGCATCAACTCTCAGTTATATTGTTTAATTTCTCCCATGGAGGTATGAGTTAGGAGATATAATGATAGAAGAGAGAACTAAGGAACTTTTAGGTAATGAATTTTAAAATAATAATAATAATTAAAAGACTGACATGATAAATTGAAAACTTATTAAAAATAAACATTACTAGATTTTACATTTTAATCACATATTATAATATAACTGAAATTAAACAATATAGAAAAAAATATTTTTAAAACTTTAATCTGTCCTTAAAATAAGATCAATTGAAATATTAATATGTAAACCCTGAAATACAGACGTGAAAGCTAACCTAAAATTCGTACAAACTAAACTATCAAGTTGATGAAATATGACCCAAAGGTATTGTACCTTCACAATAATAATTCAGATAACATTTTAATAGAATTGACTGAAGGTGCGCCCACTTCCTCACAAAATATTCTCTCCCGACGCCACTGGCTACGCAGCGGACAAAATGGCCCGCCCCATGCCATGCCCCCATGCCATGTGTACGAGTCTATGCAGCGATCAAATCAAACTCAAAGTCAGTCAGGCTACGTTCAAAGGAAAGTGGAAAACGCGACAGCTAAAACCCATTGGGGTAATGGAGAAGACATGGCATGGGGCGGGCCATTTTGTCCGCTGCGTAGCCAGTGCCTTAGAGTTTTGCTTTAGGTCGGTAGGGCAAGTACACACGTTCTGCGAAAAGTGGGGGAGCTTCTCATAGTGGCTGACTGCTGTACCCAGTAGAAGGACCAACATGGGAATGGGAAGGTGCAAAAACATCTCCCATAGCCGGTGCCTAATAGTTTGTATCTTATCAAGCCCAGATTGATGAAATGTCACAATCTTGCAATAAACATATGGTACCGTCACATTAATATCTCAAATAATGTTGTCTCAGAATGGACTGAAATTCCGCAAACTTTTGGAAGTTGGCTTGGCTTGACTTGACTTGACTTGAATTGAATGAATAATTGTACAGCTCAATCTCTCGGCCCAATCTCTCACCTGTTACCTTGCTAGGTCAAATCTTTTAAAACATATTCCCCTTCATTTCCAATCCTTCAATTGCAGGTATGCTTGGTTTTTACCTTTAAATTCTTTTATTTTCTCATTGTATTATTTAACGTTGGGTACACTAAGAGAGAGTTTAAAATTGCTAAGATGGAGAAACGCAAATTTGTAATGCTTTTGATGATCTGGAGCACTGCTATCATATGTTGCAACTGCAATAATATTCAGTGTCTACCCAAGGAAAGGCTTATTCTGCTGAGATTCAACACTGAGAATGGCGGATTATTTCCCTCATGGGAGGGGTTTAATTGTTGTGAATGGGATGGCGTTGAATGCAGCAATCTTACATCCCATATCACCCACCTGCAGCTCTCAAATTTGGTGCTGCAAAACTCTTCGGCAATTCACACTCTCCCTCCATTGTTCGAGTTAAAGCAGTTGGAATACCTGGATATAAGTTCCAATGGTTTAACTGGTGTCATACCCACAGGTATTTTGGAAAACTTTAGAGCAAATAATTTGAGAAAAATGATTCTAATTGAAAACATATGATGTTAACATTCCCAATTCTTTGAAATGAATTATATAAGTAGTCTTCACTTGTACATTTGGGGTAAGCCATCTAAAATCAAGGGAGTTTCACTTGTGTTTTGCATACCAAAGTGATTCAGATTATTGTATCATAATACTCTTAGACCCTTACGCTAAATTCCGTGGAATAGAAACCTAATTTCAGGGCAAGTTTCCGTATAATAAAATTTGGGTTACATTGTGAAATCTTCACTTTTGTCAAGTTCTGATGATGGGTCAGAGTATGATTCGAAGGCAGACGTTAAAAATATTTACACAATTTCCACTTTAAAACATTGCGCACCATAACGATTCCTCCTAATATTAGCTTTTTGTCATCGGTTGTGTTTTGGATGCAGGTATATCTGCGCTCAAAGAACTGAAGCATCTGGACATGAGCAACAATTCTTTTGAAGGTGAGATTCCATTGCCACTGGGAAATCTCTCTAACCTTCAATATTTGAATATTTCCAAGACCGAGAAGAATAAATTCAAATGTTGGTCGAGTTTAGAGTGGGCGCGCAATCTGCCAAGGTTACAGTATTTGTCGATGAGGTTTGTGGCTGTAACTAGCAGTGGTAAAGAGTTGGGGGGTTACATATCTTCTCTTCATAATCTGCACTTCCTAGACATGAGGTACAGCAAATTGACAGGCCCAATCCCCACTGCTATCCTAAATCTCACATTCCTCACACATCTTGACTTCCACGGCAACGCCCTTTCTTCCCCACTTCCTCCATGGTTAGGAAATATGACTAGTTTACAATGGCTTAGTTTTTATAAATGTAATTTGACAGGTCCATTCCCCCTCACTCTCTCCACTTTACCTCATTTGAAATACCTCCGAATGGCTGGAAATAATTTTTGTGGGAACATAAGTGAAATATTAGGTAGCGGGTGGCCTGAGATCGCTTACATTTCTTTGTCAGGGCGCAGCATACGCGGAAGTATACCTCCTTCCATTGCAAATCTTTCCTCCCTCGCAATTATTAAACTGGAAGGAACCCAAATTAGTGGGCCTATTCCTACATCTCTTGGTAGTCTCCCTCTTCTTGAGGAACTCATACTCCAGGACAACTCCTTGACGGGAACGATTCCTTGCTCGCTTACTCAACTTTCCAAGTTGACAAAGCTTGATCTGTCCTTCAATCAGCTCACTGGCAACTTGCCTTCTCATCTAGGTGGGTTTTCATCTATCCGTAAACTTTTCCTCCAATCCAACATGTTGAACGGTGCAATTCCTAATTCTCTTGGGGATCTCCATCGGGTGAAATGGATTGACCTCAGCTTTAACCGCCTGCAAGGCAGATTTTCTCTCCATGTTTTTCAAAATACCTCCAGTCTATGTCGCCTCTATCTTTCACACAACCAGTTGACTGTTCGTCTTGGTTCAGATTGGGTACCGCAAATTTCCTTTCAAGTACTGAAATTGGCCTCCTGTAATATTGGAGGTTCTATTCCTACATTTCTTTCAACACAATATAGATTATTGGCTTTGGACCTCTCCAACAATAGCCTTGTTGGAAGCATTCCATCCTGGCTTTGGGATCTAAACGTTGGCCAATCTCTCAACTTTTCATACAATGATTTAGAAGGTCAACTTCCCCCCATTTTGAATACGACTTTGTTAACCTTAGACCTACATAATAATAGGTTGAGTGGTCCTCTTCCCCTGCCCTCCCAGTCCCTCTTTGTTTTGGACCTTTCCTATAATGACTTTACGGGAGTCATTCCCAGCCAAATTGGTATGCTACTTCCTAATATCCTGGTTTTAGGTCTTTCAAATAACAAATTATCTGGCAAGATACCATCCAGCATAACCAATTGTTCAGCTTTGACAAGATTGAACCTAGCAAATTCTGGTTTGGAAGGAGAGATCCCATCCACAATGGGAAGGCTGTACCAACTCCAGACGCTGCACCTGAATGACAACATGCTAAAGGGAAATTTGCCACACAGCCTTTCTAAATGTTCCAATTTACAGATATTAGATGCTGGAAATAATTTCTTGTCGGGGGAGATACCAAGTTGGATATCAAAACTCTCACAGCTGATGATACTTGTATTGAGGAAAAACATCTTTACAGGATCTCTTCCACCTCAATTGGGCAATCTCAGTCATCTTCATGTTCTAGATTTGTCACAAAACAATTTGACTGCGTCCATCCCACCGGAGCTGGGGAAATTAGTAGCAGGAATGGTTCAAGTCGGAAGCTCAAAAATACAGTCTAACAATGGCACGCCATCCTATTACAAAGAAGAGGTTTCAGTCACCAACAAGGAAACCCTGTTGGTATATGTGGATTCTATTTTGCTACTTGTAACATGTATTGACCTATCTAGAAATCAGCTCTCAGGTAACATTCCTTCAGCAATAGGTGCACTTAGTGGCTTAGTCATCCTGAATATCTCCAGGAACAATCTTAGTGGAGAAATTCCACAGACATTTGCAATGCTAGAGCAAATAGAGTCACTGGACCTTTCCTACAATAAACTGCAAGGCAAGATTCCAGCAGAGATGCAAATTCTCAACTTCTTAGCTGTTTTCATCGTCTCTAATAACAGGCTTTGTGGCAAGATTCCAATAGAAGGTCAATTCTCCACATTTAACGCCCTCTACTTCTATGACAACCCCTGCCTTTGTGGTTTTCAAATTGATATCAGATGCCCAGGATCACCAGGCGTCATTCCAGTTGGAAAAAATGAAGATGACGGAGATGAAGAGGGAAGACAAGATCCATGGTATTGGTATGTTGGCTGTATGGCTACCTTTGCTATTGGATTTTGGGGATTGCTTGCACTTGTGTGTGCAAGGAGGACATGGCGAGCAGGATACATCAACATGTTAGATGAAGCTGTCGTTAGCTTTTCTGATTTATTTACTAAGCATTAGAAGGTTATCCGAAGCAAAATCATGGATTCATCTCAAGAATAGTGCTGCTGCTTCTTGAACAAAAGGGCAAGATTTTAGTTTCTAAATGTAGAATGGCCATGCATAACTTGAGGTAAGTTGCATTCAAATATAGAATAAAGTATTATAGTAGCTTCATTTGCATTTGAATCTGTTTTAAAATAAAATAAGAATTTGTTATATTTTCCATAGAATTGCATCGGTCTCTCCTTTTAATGTATATTTATTCTTTAATAATAGAAATCTATTATTTGGTGAAGTGAAATGTATATAAAGTTATATTATTGATGTATATATATTATATATATTTAAACTTTTCCAATCTTTAAAAAAATTAAGAGATATGAATTATGTGAAGAGTTTTTATGTGACAACAAAGGGTGAAATGTTGGGAAGTGTCTATTCTGGTTTCAAAACGGTAGTACGGTACTAAAAAATGCTTACCATGTGTCTTCAATGCTATAGAGTAAAATATTTTTTTTTTAACAATAAATTTAATATTTAATAATAATTATAAACATAGAAATACAAATACAATTAATATTTTTTTTCATTCTTGTAACCATTCTTTTTCTTCTTCAATTTAAAAATTAAGCATTTAAAAAAATTAAAAAAAATTTATTATAAATAAATTTGAAGATTTAAATTGAAGTATCTTTTATAATACTTTATAGGTTAAATACATACATCAAGTCTTAGACATAAACTAGTTAAAAAAAAAAGTTGTTGCATCTCTTTTCATCTATTTAGTTATCTATTTGTATATTTATAGTAATTCAAATTAATATATGGTTTGTTTTGAAAAACTAAATGTAGTCACATAAATTTGTCCATTTAATTAAATGAATATTTAATATTTAGTTGATTATTTAATCGTCAATTAATAATTAATTAAATTAATATATTTAATTAATTTATCTTAACACTCTTCTCTTATTAATTCAATTTATTTAATTTAATTCACTTAACAAATTCAGACTACTAATTAAACAAATAAATAAATCATATTTATTTAATTAAATATTCTCTCACATTTAAATAAATAAATCCCCCAAAATCTCACCTCTCACATTTAAATAAATCACCTTTATCTTCCACCCACTTGTGTTTTCTTACAAATGCAAGTTGCACAACTATTTTAAATAAATCATTTATTTAAATCACCTTTATCCTCCACCCACTTGCATTTTCCTACAAATGCAATTTGTACAACTATTTTAAATAAATCATTTATTTAAATCACTTTTATCTTCCACCCACTTGCATTTTCCTACTAATGCAAGTTGCACAACTATTTTAAATAAATTATTTATTTAAAATCTTATTTATCCTCTTCCACTTCAAACCTTTAATAGTTTCCTTTAAAGTTTTCAAACTTAATGGCTTTAAAGTCTTCAAACTTGATGGCTTCCTTCTATAGTCTTCTTAAGCCTTTAATGGTTTTCTTTAAAGTCTTCAAACTTAATGGCTTCCTTTAAAGTCTTCTTAAGACTTTAATTGCTTCCCTTAAAGTTTTCAAGTCTTTAATGGTTTCCCTTAAAGTCTTCAAGCATTTTAATGCTTTATCTTCCTTTTTTCTCATTTGAATAAATTAATATTTATTTGAATATTCGCCCAAATGAAATTTACACCATTTAATTGAAATAAATGATTTTATTTTAATTGAAAATACCAAAACTCCCCCCACTTGCATTTTCCTACAAAATCCACTTGTATGCCTAAACCTCTTCTAGATTCTTCTAAACCCTTCCTAATTAACCTAATCCATCCCCTAAATATTGTCACATTCCTAAGCAAATTGGAGTCACTTCTCAAAGACTCCAAAGTCTTTGAAAAGCAATTAATGCTTTGTGTGTTCAACAAATTAACCTTTAAAGTCTTCCAAACCACTTATGGCTCTTACATGACCATTAATGGTTAATTCCACTTACACCCATGGTTAAGGACTTTGACCCCTAACTTAACCCTCATGTAACCCATGTGTCTCTTCAAAGAATTTATTTTTTTGACTAGGGTAACCATCATGTCCCCTCAAGCATTTAATGTTTCTTATCTCTCCTCTCAAGCCTCCTCATGGTGACACTTGTCAACATGGGATTGGGTTGAAAGTCTCACATGGATTGAATATCTTTCAATCCTAACCTTTGTTAAGATTACTCATTCTTAACCCTTCATTTCCTCATTTCTTCTATAAATAGAACCCTTCTCCTCGAGCAAAAAAAAGGAAGCATTAGAGTATTGTTGTTATACTGGCATTAGCATAGAGCTTTTTCATAGCATCACTATCTACACTTGCATAGCATTTGTTTATCATATTCAACCATCTTGAATCTCCATATGGCATCCATGGATAGTGCTAAAAGCTGAGAGCTACACTCATTTGGGACTTGGAGAGGGGAGAAACAAGGGAGAAGCATCAAAAGGCATCATGGAAGCATCTTAGGGAGGCTCTTCTCCTTTCTTTTATTTTGTTAAACTTCTTTCATGCTTTTTGAAATCTCTTTTGATATGTTTGGAATGGTTTTTAGTTCTTTGTTTTGTTTTTATGGTTGAAACTAACTTATTAACATTGAACTTTGTTGTTGCCTTGTCCCCATTTCCATGACATCATTTGGTGAACCCGACGTGAATCAAAGAGCAATCATTTTGAAGACTACTAACTTTTGAATATTTTAATTGACACACAGGTCATTCTCTTGCGTTTTTGTTCTCAATTTAGCACCTTCACAAATTGATACTTTAGCGCTATTGTCTATATTGTTGCTCTTTCATGTTAAATAGCACTTTTGTTTTCACACAGAGTAGAGCTATTGTAACAGAGAGTTGTAAGAAAATTCTTTGTAACCGAAAACCAAAAATTTTAGGCTTGTAGAAGCCCACCAAAACATGCGGATTTTTCTAACTAATTATCTTTTGTGTAGGTTTTAACTAACCCCTACAATAGGATTTTTTAGCAATTTTAGCTTAGGAAATAAATTTGTTCATATTTCTAACTTTATCTTTCAAGTTAGGATAAAATAAATTCATTTTCCTTTTGGGTTAAAATCAACTACACATTCATTTGGAGTTTTAAAAAGAACCACATCTTTCATTTAGAGCTCTAAAAAGAATCACATTTGTTCAAAGTTAAAAAGAATCACAAAAACAAACACGCAAATTTATTTTTTTTTGCAAAGTTAGGAACAAATTCTTTTGGTGCTTAAAATCGACAAGACAAATTTTATTTCTTGCATCAAGATAAAACTCACAATCCACACTTCCATTTTTGGTGGAAATAAAATTCACAATCAACTTGTCTCATTTTTAAAGCAATTTTACTTCATGCAAACGTGTTTTTCATTAAGTTGACCAAGATTTTCAAATTCTAGTTTACTCAAACAATTGCCTTTGAAAATTAAAAAGAACACCATGATTGTTGGAGCAACATCTCCAAATAGATAGAAAATCATTGCGATGACAACTTAAAAGGAACAAGTGAATTTTGTGTTTGGCACACTTGTGCAAAAGAGTTGGTCGAGTGGTCCTACTTCTAACACACACTATCCTCTCCCTTGGCTCTCGTGGTCCTAGGTGCAAGAGAAAAGTGTTAGTAACACTCAAATTTTATCTTTTTAAAAGAGGCCTGCCAAGGGATTGATACTCTTGGGAATGACTTCGAGTGGTAAATCCTTCGAGCCGCTATAGAAATCAGGTGTGAGCGAAAGCTGTAGCCTTGGGTATAACTATTCCTACAGTGTAACTGGCCGAAAGGACAAATGGGCCCCACCACTGGTTACAAGGCTCTTAAGTGAGTCACTGCAGAATGAACTTATGTCCAAAAACATCGAACATGACTAAACACCTTTAAGTGGTAGCCCACCCGTTCTATTGATTGAGGATATTTGTGATATAATTTAGTGCAAGAGCATAGATGGTTTTGCTTCCAAGATACTCACCATACATATTTCCTTGAGTAGAAACATAGCTTTTTGAAAAGTCACTTGTGGCTTGATAAAAGTGGTGACTCCCCCATCATAGGGATCATCTATTTGTTATGCTCGTGCAAGACTTAGTATATCACATCCTTACCTGCCATGACGGGATTCATAAGGTATGTAGTACCAAAGTCGAAGAAATATCAAAATGTGGGCTAAATTTATCACAACTGGCCATTTGACCTTAGGGATAAAAAGTGTTTGAAGTGTGTTCGTTTTAATCAAAGACCAAGTGCAAATTGAGCCGACTTCAGGCTTTGAAAACACACCTTAAAATACATCTAAAGGAAGGGTTATATAAAAGTCCAAGGATTGAGTTGATCTAGACCCATACTCATTTGTTCCTTTGAGGCAACATTCTTGTGTTTGTGTGCTTGCTTTGTTTTCCTATCAAAGAAACATCAAAAGAAAAATCACTTCCAAAAACAAAGTATTCATCCAACCAAACATCTTTCAAAACAACCAAAAATACCAAAAACAAAGTGCAAACAACAAAGAATCAAACTTTATGACCATTCTTCACATCTTGCGAAAGAAGAAGCGTCATCAGAATATCAACTTGAAAAGAAGACCATTGAGCTCAAAGGCTTTGATCAAAAGGAGGAAATTCTTCTATATAAATAGACAAATCTTTGTTTCACATAGAGTTTTTTTGCGTCACATGCGTCTCTACCTTCAAGGCAAAACAAACGAATTTGATTCAGAGACATTGAACCGTAGAGCTTTTATGCAATATAGAGCTCTAAGTTATCACAAAAACCAAGGAGGTAAGATTAATCCCAACTTTTTCCCAAACGTTTGTATCACATACAACGTAGCTCGAGAAATACCACCAACACCCAAAAGGGAAGAGGTAGAGTTTGTCCCATTTGTGACACAAAGCTTTTATTAAAGTTAAAAACATTTTCATCCATTATCTTACTCATACATCATCACTTCATCATCAATCCGTTCCAACTCTCAAAACATTAAGAGGTTCTTGCTCCAAGTTCTCTTTTTAGATATTGCTTGAATCAAATGCATTACATCACTTTTTAGATTGTTTCTACATCTAGAATAAGCTCATCCTAAGAGACACATCTACGCAGGTTAAAACTAGTTCATGAGTGAATCCTCTCATTACTAGGTAGTTAAATCTGTAACACATCTCAGATTTCTCTACACCTTATCAATGTGTGCCCATAACTTTCCCTATTTACTCTATCAGGGTCGAATATAAGAGGAAGTATACCTTCTTTCTTTGGAAATTCATCCTCCTTGAAACATGTTAAAATGGTATCTATACCAAGGTTAATGGGTTTATTTAGGCCTCTGTTGGCAGTCTCCCTCTTCATTTGTAACTCATACTTTGAAATAACTTTCTAACAAGAATGATTTTTACCCTCGCTCGCTCAACTTGCAAAGTTGATGATTCTGGACCTATCCTTAAATCAACTTAGTGGCAACATACCTTCTCAATTGGATGGAATTTCAAGTCTCTATAAACTTGAATTATAATTGAATCAGTTGAACGACACAATTCCTAGTTCGATACAAATATCTCCCTCACATAATATTTATTTATCACTGTTTCAATAGTCTACATAGCAATTTTTCTCTCCAAGTTTTTAAAAATTCTTCTAGCCTTGTTCATCTTTATCTTTCATATAACAAGTTAACTAGTTACCTTAATCCATATTGGGCACCAAAAAATTTCTTTCAAGCATTAGGTTTACCTTCTATAATATTGGAGCATCCATTCATACATTTTTTTCAAGTTAACATAGATTATTGGCTTTGGATCTCTCCAACAATAGTCTTATTGAAAGCATTCCATCCTGGCTATGGGATCTCAATGTTTTCTATCCTAACTTGTCATACAATAATTTAAAATGTCAAATTCCCTCAATTTTAAAAATAACATTGTTAACCTTAGACCTTTATAATGATAGGTTGAGCGGCCCTCTTCTGTTACCTTCCCAAATCATTTTAAGACCTTTCCTATAATGAATTTGAAAGGAAATTAGAGGAGCGAAAACAACCTCCCTAGTGTAAACCTTCAAGGAGCATGAATGCAAATTTCTTTGCAAACCCTTGAACAATGTTACAGATAAAGAAAAACACAAAAGTAAATTTCAGGTTTAACATAAACACATGACATCAAAGATTTAATGTGGGAAAACCCTTTTTGGAAAAAAACCCACCACACCAAAGCACATATCAATTGTATTATAGTAAAAAGCTATTACAAAAAATATGCAAATTCTATGCTCTTGCAGGTGTGTTCAACTGTAATATCTAGATCCAGAATAATTTGGCAGCATAATGACGTCTTTCAAAAATAATTCATGCTACTTCTCTTCTACAACACATTGTATTTATGAAATTTACAGTGCAAAAGGAAACAACTTCACACAAGCGTTCGCATTCAATGTATCTACAACATATAATTAGAAACTTCCTTTGTGCACAAGCCTTTCATAAATAATATTTAATACAAAATATTTTTATTCCACAAATGCAAGGTGTCCAAGAAAATCAAACCTTTTTGCCAAAATAGAACTTTCTATCTTCTCCAAGTTTATCCTTGTGGAAGATTTAAACCTGCTGAAAATCTTTCCAAAAATTGCACAAGAATGGAAAAAAAACTATGCAACCACTTGTCAAAAGAAGGGAACTTTTGAGATATTCTTCTCAAAACTTTTCCAAAAACTTCCCTCCTTGTGACACATAGCACACCTCTCTCTTTCTCCTCAATATTAATTGTGTGTAATTTGGAAATTTATATCATAACATTAAATTAATTAAAATCAACATACAAGACCAATTAAATAATTAATTAAATATCTACTTGGGACTCCTAAGGTTGAGGCACCTTAATCCCAACAATATCTCACCTCACGAAGACATTACAAGAATCATCATACCACAACTTAGGCCCCAAGGCCCATCAAAATGACACACCACTTGACCTTCTCTATGCTCACTAGTTTTGTCAATACATTAGCAACATTCATGAAAGTGTCTACCTTTTCAAACTTCACCTTTCCATCTTCCACCATATCATGAACAAAATGAAATTGCAAATCAATATGTTTTGTTGTGGCAGGGATAGTAGGATCCTTTGCCAACCAAATGACACTCTATCTATCACAATATATAGTGATTTGTCCCGCATCAAAACTAAATTCTAAACATAGTGTCTTAAGACAAATGGTCTTTTTGCAAGCATGAGTAGCTGCTATGTACACAGCTTTAGTTGTGGACAAAGCGATCACAACTTGCCACTTGCTCATCCAACTTACTACACCACCAAACACCAAGAACACATATCCAATGGTGGATCTTTTGCTATCAATGTCACCCACCCAATCAGAGTCTACAATATTTACAATATTAATGAATTTACAATATTTTCTATTTATAATTTTAATAATTTGATTACTCCATATCCTAACTATGTAACTATTTTTTCTACAATTTTGAAAAAGTGAAGTGATGAAAAGATTACAATAAATACAAAAATAGATAACCCAATAGTGAAAAGAGACAAGAAACTATTTCATTTTATTTTAAAACAAAAAAAAATTCTAAGTCTTTTTTTTTAATATACTTATAAAATTATTATAGAAAAATATTTTAATTAAAATCCCAACTTAAATTTATAATAAAACTATTTCATTTTTTACAATTTATTTTTAAATTTACATTTATAAGAAAGAAAAAATCACAAGAATGAAAGCAATTTTTTTTTTATTTATATTTGTATTTTGTATTTTCCATGAGTCTTTCTTTTTAAATTTACATTTAAAAAGAAAAACTCATGGAAAATATAACAAATTGGTATGTTCTTGTAAAATATAATTTGGACATAAAGATGAAAGTAGTATAATTCTTTCGATAAAGGAAAGACCGATGAAATTATATGGAATATATAATAAATTTATTTTCTAATAGAATTTATGTTGCTGTAATAAGAAAATAATATTTATAACACACAAAACAATTAACAACAATAAAAATTGGAGAGATAAAATAAAACACAAAATTTTTATTGCATTCAAAATTTAGAATTTGCAGCCTAGAAGAATTAATAATAATTGCAGTCCATTTAACTGATCTAAAAAAAACTATTCAAATCTTCCTATATTTAGCTTAATGAATCTCATGCAAAAAACTAAAAAACTTCGCAGTACGCTGAATTATAAGAATAGTGGCGATGCATGTAGTTGCATGCGTGAATAACAACTTTTGCAACTGCCTTGGTGAAGATATCTGCTAGCTGATCTTGAGTGTTAATGTGCTTCAATTCAACTTCTTTCTTCTGCACCAAATCTTGTATGAAGTGATATTTCATATCAAAATGCTTTGTTCTACTATGATGAACCAGATTCTTAGCTACTTGATGGCACTCACACTATCACAATAAATCACTGTAGGCAGAATTTGTTTTTCTCCAATTTCTTCCAAAACTTTTTTGAGCCAAAGAGCTTGTGTATCTGCAAAGGTAATTGTAACATACTCTTCTTTTTCAAGCTCCAAGTAATTAATCCAGAACCAAAAGAGAAACAATTCCCAGATGTAGATACAATCAGTCATATCAATTTTCTTCAGCATATCCCGTGCATAATTTGTTTGACAAATGAAAATCTCATCCTTAGTTTGATAAACCTCCATTCCTAGAAAATATTTCATGAGACCAAGATTTTTCATCTCAAATTCTTTCATCATAGAAGCTTTGAATTCATCTTTCATCTTAGAACTACTACCCATATACAAAACATCATCAACATACAAACTTATGATGAGAATATCAGTACCTTCTTGTATGTAGTAAAGGGTAGGATCACTCTTACTTCTCTGGAAGCCATTCTCCTGAAGGTATCCATCAATCCTGGCATATCACGCTTTTGGTGCTTCGATTGCAGAGTATAATAAATTTTATGAATACTCTTTATACCTTCTTTTGTTTGGACCTCCATAGCTCCTTTGGCAACAACCTCCAATGATTTATCATCACCAAGCCAGATCTTGGATTTGAAACTTCCATCCTTTGTTGAGAACAACTTTTCATTCCCTATCATATGGTTAGAGCATCCAAAATCTAGGTACCAAACATCTTTACTAGTATTTTCACCCTTGGCATAAGATAAAAATAAGTGATCAGGAGGATTCTCGCTACTTTCTTGAGCATAGTTAGCACTTTTACCTTCTTTCAATCTGCATTCTCTTTCAAAGTGGTCATACCTGTTACAATGGTAATATTGAACATTTCTCTTATCAAATCGACCTCTACCTCTTCCTTTGGAACCACCTCTTCCTCTTGACCCACCTCTACCTCTACCTCTACCTCTTGAAAATTTTTGGCTTTGCCCTTTACCTTGGCCTTGATTGATTTTGGCACTACTGCTGCTTGCATCTTCATTTTTTGTGATTTGTAATTTAGAGGAGAACGCTTTCTCTACACCTTCAAAAGAATCTTTCAATCTTTCTTTATGAGACATCAGGGATCCAACCAATTGATCAAATTGTAGTTTTGTCAAATCCTTGCTTTTTTCTATGATTATCGTTACATGATTCCATCTGGGTGTCAAAGATCTCAACACCTTTTTTATCAAAACTTCATTGCTTATAATTTCCCCAAGTGTAGCCACTTTATTGACCACATCTTTGACTCTGACACAATAATCACTTATACTTTCAACTTCTTGCATCTTTAAATTTTCAAATTCTCACTTCAATGTCTGAAGCTTGACAACTTTAACTTGATCACTACCTTGGTAAGCTTCTTGTAGAGTCTTCCGGGCATCTTTGGCAGTTGTTGCTCTTGATATTCTTGGAAATAAGTTCTTATCAAGAGCTATCTGAATGTGAAACAAAGCTTGAGCATTATTTTCCTTGCTTCCTTTCTTGTTGTTCTTTCATTGGCTGTAAGGGCATTCCAATTAGTTGGCTCCTCATAACCCGATTCAATAATCTCCCACAAATCTTTTCCAATCAAAAAGGTCAGCATCTTAATGCACAAATAATCATAATCATTCCCATCAAATTCTAGAACGGGCATATGGTTAGAATTCGACATGATTAACTTTGGTGAAATTCCAAAAATAAAACTTTAACCCAAAATAATTTTACCTGATCTGATACCACTTGTAGAATATGAAACTGTCTTTGTTCCTAAAGCCAACTGATAAGAAAATAATATTTATAACAGAGAAAACAACTAATAGCAATAAAAATTGCAGAGATAAAATAAAACACAACTAATTAAAAAACAGGAAAAAACTACTCCCTAAATTAAGAATACATTAAGTGCATGCACATCATGCTTGATTTACTAAAAACAAATATTAACTAATCTTAAAAAGAACTATATTTAGCATCAGTTCTCCACAATTATGCAGGGCCTTCCTATTCCTAAAGCTACATTTAAAAACTAACATCCGGTCTTCCTGTTCAAGAAGATGAAGCACTATTCTTGAGATGAGATCTATGATAACCAACTAATGCATAGTGATTAAGCTTGAGAAGCTAACAACAGCTTCATCTAACATGTTGATGTATCTTCTTCGCAATGTCCTCCTTGCACACACAAGTGCAAATACTCCCCAAAAGCCAATAGCAAACGTAGCCATACAACTGATATACCAATACCAAGGAGCTTCTGTTCCCTCTTCCACCTTATCATTTTCATTTTTATCAATGGGAATGATGCCTGGCGATCCTGCGCATCTGACATCAAGTGGAAAACCACAAAGAGAGGGGTTGCCATAGAAATAGGCCACATTAAATGTGGAGAATTGACCTCCCGTTGGAATTTTGCCAGAAAGCCTGTTATTAGAAACGATGAAAACAGCTAGGAAGTGAAGAACTTGCATCTCTACTGGAATCTTGCCTTCCAGTTTATTGTAGGAAAGGTCCAACGACTCTATTTGCTCTAGCTTTACAAATGTTTGTGGAATCTCTCCACTAAGATTGTTCCTGGAGATATTGAGGATAACTAAGCCAAAAAGTGCACCAATTGTTGAAGGAATGATACCCGACAGCTGATTTCCAGATAGGTCAATACATGTTACAAGTAGCAAAATAGAATCCACATATACCAACTCAGTTTCCTTGTTGGTGACTGAAACCTCTTCTTTGTAATAGGATGCGGTGCCATTGTTAGATTGTACTTTTGAGCTTCCGACTTGAACCATTCCTGCTGTCAATTGGTTGTGTGAAAGACGGAGGCGAGTTAGACTGGAGGTATTTTGAAAAACCTGGAGAGAAAATCTACCTTGCAGGAGGTTAAAGCCCAGGTCAATCCGTTGTACTCGAAGGAGGTCTCCAAGAGATTTAGGAATTGTACCGTTCAACTTGTTGGACTCGAGGAAAAGTGTACGGAGAGACAAAAACCCATCAAGTTGGGAAGGCAAGTTGCCAGTGAGCTGATTGAAGGATAGATCAAGATGTTTCAACTTGGAAAGTTGTGTAAGCGAGGAAGGAATCGTTCCCGTCAAGGAGTTATTCTGGAGTGACAGATTCTCAAGAAGACGGAGATTGCCCAGAGAGGCAGGAATCTGCCCACTAATCTTGCTTCCTTCCAGTGAAATATTTGTGAGGGAGGAAATACTTCCAATGGAGGGCGGTATCCTTCCGCTTATTCTGGGCCCTGACAAAGAAATAGAACTGAGCTCAGGCCATCCGCTGCCTAGTATTTCGGTTATATTTCCACTTAAATTATTGCTATCCATTCGGAGGAATTGTAAATGAGGCAAAATGGAGAGAATGAGGGGGAACGGGCCAGTCAAATTACAGTCATGAAAATTAAGCCATTGTAAATTAGTCATATTTACTAACCATGGGGGAAGTGGAGAAGAAAATTTGTTGCCGCGTAAGATAAGATGTGTGAGGGATGTGAGGTTGAGGATAGCAGTGGGGATTGGGTCTGACAATTTGCAGTTCCTCATTTCAAGAAAGTGCAGATTATGAAGAGAAGATATGAATTCCCCCAACTCTTTACCACTGCTGGTTACGGCCACATGCTTCATTGACAAATATTGTAATTTTGGCAGATTCCGTGCCCACTCTAAACTCGACCAACATTTGAATTCATTCTTCCTGGGCATGGCAATATTCAAATATTGGAGATTGGAAAGGTTCCCCAGCAGCAATGGAATCTCACCTTCAAAAAAATTATTGCTCATGTCCAGATGCTTCAGTTCTTTGAGCGCAGATATACCTGCATCCAAAACACAACCGATGACAAAAAGCAAATATTAGCAGGAATCGTTATTGTGCGCCATGTTTTAAAGGGGAAATTGTGTAAAAATATTTAATCACACACAGATAAATCATCAGAATGATATACAGAAGAGAAGATTTTGAATCAGACTCAGGTTTTTCAGATTAATCGATCTATAATTTTTCAAAATACCTGCAGGTATTGCACCAGTGAAACCATTGGAACTTATATCCAGATATTCCAACTGCTTTAACTCAAACAATGGAGGGAGAGTGTGAATTGCCGACAAGTTTTGCAGCACCAAATTTGAGAGGCGCAGTTGGGTCACATGAGATGTGCGATTACTGCATTCAACACCATCCCATTCACAGCAATTAAACCCCTTCCATGAAGTAATTAATCCTCCTACCTCAGTGTTGAATCTGACCAGAATTTGCCTTTCCTTAGGTAGACATTCAATATTATTGCAATTGCAACAAATGATAGCAGTGCTCCAGCTCATGAAAAGCATTACCCATTTGTATTTCTCCATCCTACCAATTTCAATTTACTTGCTTAGCGCAACAAACATGGAATGGAATTTCAATTTAACCTGGTTTTGCAAACAGATACGAAGGGGAACGTAGTTTAGAAGATTTGATGTAATAAGATAACACGTGGAAGGTTTTATATCATTCAAATCAAACAATTCATTCAAATCAAACAATTTGTTACAGATAAATTACTTTATTGTTGTGGTTGGTTTGATAGATAGGATATTTTTTATTAAAATAAGTAACTTTTGAAAATTCAAGTAAGAAAAACATATATGTCCCGTACAATATTAATGTAAAGGTACAATATTCTTTGGAGAAGAAAATGATATATCATCGTTTTTATAAGATTTTTAGGTTAGTTTTCTCATCTAGTTATATGAAATATTTTAGGGATTTGATATAAATATTGCAATTAATCTTATTTAAAAGAAGATTAAAGTTTTAAATATAATTATTTATATATTGTTTAAATTTTTTTTTAGAAAAAGAAGGATAAAAATTTATTAAATTATAACTAAATCATCAATACAAGTTTATCAGGGATCTAAACAATTTAATCATTAAGAAAACTACAAAAAGAAAGAATCACCTCTCCCACAACCTACCATAACATACTATTCACCATGCATATCTTCATGAATTAATCTATCTTATTCTTGAAAAAAGTCTAAAGCAAGATGCTCTGTTAATCTACATTCCCTTTAGGTTTTCCTTTTAAAAGCTTGTTTTCTCCATAATGAGAGAGACCCTAACCAATTCCCAAACAAGTCTAAGCTTTGTCTCAAATCAACCTCAATAAGCTCTAGAGGGGTATCCATATCACATTTTGTAATAATTGTTCGATGAATCATGCTGATAATTTTTTGCAAAAGCTACAGACCTTACAGATTCTTTACCTAAAAGAATGTTAAATTTGGGTATAAATGAAGGAATTGCATGCAACAAAACTATAAGAGGTGTTCTAAAGACTCTAGTACATTACAAAATGAACAAGGGTCAAAAATGCCTATGTGTGGAAGGTGAGAGCATATCAAGTCAGATAGATTTGGTGTAAATGATAGTTAAAAATGTACGGACAAATTTTGTCTTTCGTATTGATTCTCAATTACAAATTTGAGAAACTTGATGTAATAATTAAGTTCTCAAATTTGCCACATGAGAGTCCTAATTGAAGCCAACTTGTGTGTATGACACATATAGAAGACTAGTCCTAATTGACTTCACATTCCAACAAAAAATATTCTTTTTTAAGTGTCATATATGATCATGGGACAAAGACATTTAATTTATGATAGAATTTGAAGGTTATTAAACATTAATTTTTAGAAACCAAACGACATCAAAATGTTCTTAATATATTAAAGAAAAACAAGATACACATACTTTGGAATGTGATCAAGTGTAATAATTATTTTTAGTTATTTATTCTTTTCTTTAAATTATCTTTACTTCAATTTACAAATATCATTTGACTTGTAATGATTTTCTTACACAAGAATATATATTCAAAATGTTACCCTTGTAACTTAAAATTCAAATGATAAATAATACCATATTTGATAAGTTTTCATACTTTTTTGAATAATATGAGTCAAGTGGACAGAAAGAAACCCAAAGAAACCCTAAAAAAATCAGTTAAAATTCTCACCAATCAGATTGAATTTTTTTTTATATTTTTAATTAAAAATTTCTATATAAATTTTAGAAAAAATAAATATTGAACTTATTAAAAAAACTAAAATTTTATTTGTTAACAGATTCTATTATAGCTTGAAATGCAATAACATCAAATAGACGATAGATTAAATTAAATGTGTACTCTACATCGTGCGACTCTGATGGTACACTAAATCCAAAAACATTTCTCTCTCTTTGAAATATTCAATCAGAAGGAGTCGTGTTGAACATTTAGTGAGAAAATTTGCGTGGCTTCAGCCAATTGTTTTATGACATTATTTGAGTTATTAATGTGACGCTAACATATGTCTAGGTAAGAATGTGACATTTCAACAGCTTGATAGTTGATTTTCTATAGATTCTTCAGGGCACTGGCTACGCAGCGGACAAAATGGTCCGCCCCATGCCATGCCCCCATGCCATGTGTACGGTTTGATTGGACGTGGTGGCTCTTTCTTTCATGCACATCAACATCTTTTAACTGTCGCGTTTTCCACTTTCCTTTGAACGTAGCCTGACTGACTTTGAGTTTGATTTGATCGCTGCATAGACTCGTTCGTAGACTGAGCACACTGTACCTATGGCCAAATGCCAGCAAATCGAATTGATGTGCATGAAAGAAAGAGCCACCACTTCCAAGAAAACCGTACACATGGCATTGGGTAATGGAGAAGACATGACATGGGGCGGGCCATTTTGTCCGCTGCGTAGCCAGTGCCGTTAAGAGAAACCTCATCTCCATTACTTGTGAGCAGAACACTTTTTGCCAGTCCGATTCATCCTGCTTAACAATCCCCGCACTTCACTTTAGATCGCTACCCTCCCATAAATCCTCAACAACCTTCCCATCTAAAAATCTCATCACATTGTCCTGTGATGCCCCTTAATGGCACGGACCTTATTAACAGTCTATCATTTCACGTGGGTGATTGAGTGAACTATGGGGTACCATACCTTAATAAAGGCGTAGTCTGTACTATTTTATTTCTTTCACCTGACTTGCAGACTTTTTCTTGTCTATGCACAGGGATGCCATTTCGCTATGACTATCTCCACCATACCTATTCCATTCTTATTGATTGCACGTTGTCCCTTATCGTGGAATGAAGGCAAATGAAGGAACTTACTTCCTTTAATGCTTCTTTGACTACATCTCTCGGTCTCTTTTCCTATTTCAAAAACCATTTCAAATTACTTTATTCACTTATTCAATATGTTGTCGGTGTCAACAACAGGGATGTGACATGGTTACACCATGTTGTGTCATGAATCTGTGGATCAAAGCTTAATATATATTATATTTTAATCAGTACTGCACATCTGGTTTCTAATGTTCTCATGGTTGGTAAATCAAATGAGCTTTCTACAGTCGAGTTTATTAATGCTTTAAAATCTAAATTGCTAAATTTCAAATTTGTGTGACTAAACTGCATGCTTATATGTCATAATATGGTCACTTACTTTTGCCTAACATTAACATCTCTTTTACAAACCCAAGCTCTTACATTATATCAAGCTCAATAGTAGCTTAATGTCTCTCGACTAATAAACTTGATGGATAATTAACTTATTCTATCTGTTATTGCTTGCATATATCTCTTACATTATATCAAGCTCATTAGTATCTTAATGTCTCTCGACTAATAAATTTGATGGATAATTAACTTATTCTATTTGTTGTTGCTTGCAGATAGTTTATATTTATAACCTTGTTGATCATTTTAATTGGTTTTCTAATGTGGTTATTAATCTTGGGATTACTCTTGAAGATGTTCTTTATTAATCTAAGTATCCTTATATATGCAATTTTGTGGGTATATAGTGTAGGATTGAAGGGAGAGGAGAAATAATAGAAAATATACATTAAAGTTTATATTCATCAATAAAAAGATTACAGTGCTTCATACATTTTGATTCATATTTTCAGTTAGAGCTAGACTCTTGATGCAGGAGCATCCCCGGTTCTTGGCAATCTTGCATCAACCAAAAATATTTCCTTTCTGTTTTGCAATTTTAGCATTTCATTCTGCATTTTCTGGCATTGGCTCACCAGATCTTGAAGAGTTGGATTTTGCTTGAGGACTTGATCATCTTCTTTATTCCTAAACCGCAAAGCATTTAGATCATTTCCGACAAGTTATCGATTCCGGTTTCTGAGATAGTTTTCTGGCACCGGAACCGGTTGGACCTATTTGCTTTGGTGAATCTATCGGATCCCTTCCATAGCTTGCAGAGCTCTCAGTGTTGATTCTGATGTTCCTTAGCGTGTGGACGACCTTCCCTTTGATCTGTACTTCATCCTTTGGATTTCCTAGAGGAATCTCTTTGGCGGAGGTCGGCCTTGTTGGTTTTACATGTTTGGTCTTGTTCTTCGGCATTTGATCCTTTTGGGCCAACCGGGTCCCCTTGGATCGTATAAATCAGTGTAATTGAGCATTAGAATGGGATCAGGGGGAAATATAGAGCATAGAGGCTAGATCAAAAGTTTTGAGGTCCTGATTGTGACCTATTTTGTAATTGAGCACATTTGTAGCAAGCCAGTGAGCCTAATCTTGTATCCTGAATGTTACCGATTGCTTGCAATCAGTTTTCATGATTTAATGCATTCAGTTATGCACTACCTCCATCATATATTTGTGTTTTCATTATGTTTACTCTTGCTGACCAGTCCAGACTAATCTCTTTGAGGTCCCTCCTAACCGGTGGTTGCACCAAGTGGTATCAAGGTAGATTTCATTTCGGAGATTGTGTTGTCTTGAGAATTTTGTTTTAGGGTGGCAGATTGTGGATCCGACCTGTAGCTGCAGAGGACTAGCGTGAAGATGGCGCGAAGAGGAAATAGGAATGGTGGAGCGCGTGGGAATGCAGACCCTGCTGGGATGGAAATGTTGTGAGGAATTACAGCCCAGTTGGAAGCCGTTGAGATAGCCTAGAGAAGAGGTCAACATATTGAAGATGTGTGTGAAGACGAAGGAGAAGAAGCCTCGGCAAAACAAGTAAACCCACTGACGATTGATCCGAATGAAGAAAGGTTCTTAAGGGTTTTGAGTAGGGTGAATACTAAACCACATTTTACCCCATCAGAATATGATGGAAAGTTGGATTCAAATGAATTGATGGATTGGTTCTCGGAGATGGAGAAATATTTTAATTTTGAGAACACCGCAGAAGAAAGAAAGGTGAAATATGCATGTACCCAGTTGAAAGGTCATGTATCTCTTTGGTGGGATCATTTGCAGGTTGATAGATAGAGAAGAGGTAAAGAGAAGATCAAAACATGGGATTGAATGGTTGCTAAGTTAAAATCAAAATTTATGCCAACTGATTATCAAGTGAATATGTTCTGGAAGTTGCAGAATTTGAAGCAGAAGGAATCTAGTGTAAAGGAGTACATCGAAGCATTCTACAAGTTGAATATCAAATCTAGACATGTTGATGATGAGGTTGAAAAAGTTTCAAGATATTTGAATGGACTACGAATGTCTATACAAGATGAACTCAGTTTGATCAAATTGCATAGTGTTGAAAAAGCATACCAGTATGCCTTGAAAGCAGAAGAGAAGCTGAACAAAATATGTGAGCAGAGACAAAGAGGTAGAGGTGGAAGGTTTTCCGGAGGAAGATTTCAAGGAGGAAGAGGATATACCGAAGGAAGATGACCTGTACGGATCATAACAAGGACAAGGAAGTAAGAAAAGAAGGTAATTCATATCGGAAGGATGACATAAATTTCTACTGGAGGAGAGAACTAGATAGCTACCGGAGTGAAAATTTTGGAAAAGATGATAGAAGACAAGATAAGAAAGTGTTTAGAGGAACTTGCTATAAGTGTGGAGGAGAAGTACATCATGCTTTCGAATGTAAGAAGATAGAGAACACTGGGAGAACAACATTGGTGGAAGAAATCCCAACTGGATCAGCTAACAAACCGAAAGATGGAGAATTGTTGATGATGAGGAGAGCTTTGTGTCATACCGGAGAAGATGAGGAGCCCTTGCAAAGGATAAATTTATTCAAGACTAGATGTAAGGTATCTGGTAAGTGTTGTAAATTTGTTATTGATAGTGGTAATTCAGATAACCTTGTTTCAGAAGAGATGGTGAATAAGTTGAAGCTGTAAAGATTGAAACACCCTAAGCCTTATCAGATAGCATGGATTCGGGATGATCATAAACTGTTAGTAAGTGAGCAATGTTTGGTGAAATTGAAAATTGGAAATTATCATGATGAAGTCTTGTGTGATATTATGCCTATGGATATTTGTCACCTTTTGTTGGGTAGACCTTAACAGTTTGATAGACAAGTATTATATGATGGGAGAAATAACATATACACTATTGTAGCAAATGGGATGAAACAAACCTTGTTACCCCTAGAGGAGCCTTTCAAGAGTGAAGTTTGTATGAATGCTAGAATCTGTTTGGTGGATGGAAGGAAATTCCTGGATGGAATGGGGCATGAGAATGTGTGTTTTGTCTTAGTTCCTAAGAAGACTGAGAATCCAGAGCATGAAGAAGAATAACTAGAAGAGATAAAGAAGATATTGTCAAAGTATGAAGACATCATTTCAGATAATGTGTCTGATGGATTACCACCTATGAGAAGTATCAGTCATTGCATGGACCTAGTTCCCAGAGCTAGTTTGCCAAACAAAGCTGCACACCGGATAACACCGACAAAGAATAAGGAGTTGAATAAATAAGTGCAGAAATTGTTGAAGAAAGGTTTGATCAGAGAAAGTTTGAGTCCTTGTGCAGTACCAACAGTATTAGCACCTAAGAAGAATGGAGGATGTGTATCGATTCCAGAGCAATAAACAAGATCACAGTTAAATACCGGTTTCCTTTGCTTGGGATGGATGCCATAATGGACAATTTGAGTGGAGCCAAATACTTCACAAAGATAGACTTGAAGAGTGGATATCATCAAATTAGGATCTAGAAGGAGATGAGTGGAAGACAACATTCAAGATAAATGAGGGACTGTATGAAAGGTTGGCGATGCCTTTTGGGTTAACTAATGCACCGAGTACTTTCATGAGGTTGATGAATGAGGTATTGAAGAAATTCTTGGGTAAGTTTGTTATAGTATATTTGGATGACATTTTGATTTTTAGTAAGACAAAAAAGGAGCATTTGTTGCATTTAAGACAAGTTTTACAGAGGTTGAGACAAGAAAAGTTGTTGATAAACCTTAAGAATTGTACTTTCATGAAGGAAGAGTTAGTCTATTTGGGATGTGTGATATCTCGAGATGGTTTGAAGATGGACCCTGAGAAAGTAAAAGCAATTTTCAAATGGCCTACATTGGAAATCTTTGGAGAGGTAAGATTGTTTCATGGATTTGCTAGTTTCTACCGGAAGTTTATCAAAAATTTCAGTTCAGTTTGTAGTTCTATGACTGAGACAATGAGGGGAGATAGGAAGGAGTTCAAGTGGACCACTGGAGCAAACAAAAGTTTTGAACTATTGAAGCGGAAAGTGGTTGAGCAGCCTATGTTAGCTTTACGGGATTTCAACAAAGTATTTCAAGTAGATTGTGATGCAAGTGGAATAGCAATTGGAGAAGTCTTGATTCATGAAAGGAGAGCAGTAGCTTATTTCAGTGAGAAGTTGAATGATGCCCGGAGGAGATATTCAGTGTATGATTAGGAATTTTATGTCATAGTTCAAACCTTGAAGAAGTGGAGACATTACCTGTTGCCTAAGGAGTTTGTGTTGTATACTGATCATCAAGACTTGTAGTATTTGATCAGTCAGAGTAAGTTGAATCAAAGCTATGTGAGATGGGTAGAATTTTTGCAGAGTTACACCTTTGTATTGAAGCATAGGAGTGGCAAGTCAAACAATTTTTTTGATGCATTGAGTAGAAGGAGGAATTTACTGACAGAGATGAGAGTGACAGTATTAGGATTTGAGGAGTTGAAAACCTTGTATGATGAAGACTCAGATTTTGCAGACTCTTGGAGAGCATGTAGATAACCGGTTATGGTAGATAGAAGCAAGTGGTTGGATTACTTCATTTGGGATGGGATGTTATTCAAAGGAGTTCAATTGTGTATACCTAAGAGTTCTATGAGGGAGAATCTGATAAAGGAGAAGCATAGTGGAGGATTAGTCAAACACTTTGGTATTGACAAGACAGTAGCATCGGTGAGTGAGAATTATTTTTTGCCCTAGATTCATAAGGATGTTAGGAAATTTGTGTAGAGTTGCAGAGTTTGTCAAGTTGCAAAAGGCAATAGTCAGAATGTGCGATTATATAAGTCTTTGATAGTACTGGAGAGACCTTGGGAGGATATAAACATGGATTTCATACTTGGATTGCCTAAAACACAAAGAGGAAATGATTCTATATTTGTAGTAGTGGACAGATTCTCGAAGATGGCTAATTTCATACCTTGTAAGAAAACATCAAATGCAATGAACATAATTGATCTATTTGTCAAGGAAGTGGTATTATTGCATGGATTACCTAAGAGAATAGTTTCAGATAGAGATACTAAGTTTATTGGTTATTTTTGAGACCACTTTGGAAGAAGATGAAGATAGATTTGAAGTTCAATTCTACTTTTCACCCACAGACTAATGGATAGATAGAGGTAGTTAACCGAAGCTTAGGGAATTTGTTAAGATGCTTACTTGGAGACAAAACCAGAAGTTCGGAAGCAGAGTTTGCCTACAATAATTCAGTAAATAGGAGTACTGAAAGGACACCTTTTGAGATTGTTACCGGAGCACACCCTAGAGGTATATCAGAATTAAGAGATGTCAATAATGAAGACAAGGGGAGTGTAGAGGTAGAAAACTTTGCAGACCACATGATAGCCTTGCATATTCAAGTTAAGCAGCATTTGGAGGACATGACCAACAAGTATAAGGAGAAAGCAAATGAGAAGAGAAGACATAAGGAATTTGAAGTTGGCGATGAAGTGATGGTGTATCTAAGAAAATAAATATTCCCAGTCGAAACTTATAACAAACTGTAGATGAGGAAGTTTGGACCTTGCAAGATTTTGAGGAAGTTCAGTTCTGGAAATGCATATGAAGTGGAGTTGCCAGATAGTTTGAGTATTTCACCTACATTCAACATTGTAGATCTATATTAGTATCATGAACCAAAATTCAGTGAGGACAATATTGCATACTTGGAGAAACAGTTGCCTAGGAAGGAACTGGATCAAATTGAAGACATTTTGGACAGTAGGATTGGGCATAGTACCCGGAGCGGTCAGTATAAGGAGTATCTATTGAAGTGGAAGGGCAGACTAGTTAAAGACTCATCTTGGATTTCTAAGGTAGAGGTAGACCGCCTTGGTTTTCCTCTAACCCCAACAAAGTGAGAGACTCATTTTTTAACAACCCCAGATGTCTGATGTAGGAGAATCCCCGGTTCTTGGCAATCTTGCATCAACCAAAAATATTTCCTTTCTATTTTGCTTTCTGTTTTGTATTTTCAGCATTTCATTTTGCATTTTCTGGAATTGGCTCACCGTATCTTCAAGAGTTGGATTTTTCTTGATGATTTGATCATCTTCCTTATTCCTAAACCGCGAAGCATTTGGATCATTTTCTGGCAAGTTATCGATTCCGGTTTCTAAGACAATTTTTTGGCATCGGAACCGGTTGGACCTATTTGCTTTGGTGAATCTACCGGATCCCTTCTGTGTCTTACGGAGCCCTAAGCGTTGATTCTGATATTCCTTGGTGTGTCGTTGACCTTCCCTTTGATCCACACTTCATCCTTTGGATTTCCTAGAGAAATCTCTTTGGTGGAGGCATACCTTGTTGGTTTTATGCGTTTGGTCTTGTTCTTCGGCATTTGATCCTTTTGGGTCAATCAGATCCCCTTGGATCATATAAATCATTGTAATTGAGCATTAGAATGGGATCAGGGGGAAATATAGAGCATAGAAGATAGATCAAAATTTTTGAGGTCCCGGTTGTGACTTGTTCTGTAATTGAGCATGTTTGTAGCAGGCCAGTGAACCTAATCTTATATCCTGAATGTTATCGGTTGCTTGTAATCAGTTTTCATGATTTAATACATTTAGTTATGCACTGCTTCCATCATATCCTTGTGTTTTTTTTGTGTTTACTCTTGTTGACCGATCCAAATTGATCTCTTTGAGGTCCCTCCTAACTGGTGACTGCACCAACTCTTCTCTACTGATAGAGTGCACACAGAATACAAAATCAAATATTATATAGATCAATTAAAAATTCTGAAAGAGACGGAGTGAATATAAAATAAGGTTTTTCTGACTGTCCATAAAGTGTGAAATTACAAATGTGACAATGGACAAATAAGATGAAATCCCTTCCAATCCAATGAAGATGTGCTTCAATCTTTATTATTAATGTTGTAGATATGCCTGCAAACTAGAAGATATGGAGGATATGAATTTGACAGAAACATTGGCAGATTTTATTTTCCATATAGAGGATTTGACAAGGTAGTTGAGAATACATCTCCAACACTCCCCCTTAATCTCAAATACCAATTCTAATTTCTTCACTTCTTTCACTAATGCTTCAACATCTAAAACATTCAAATACTAGAGATCAAACCTAGGAAATCCCATGATGTTGTTGGGATGCTCAAACCATGAGTTCTGGCCCTTTTAGTAACCAGTTCATCATAGGTTCAGGTGTGATTCACTTGTTTTTTCAACACCTCCCATAAAGTCACATTGTTGGTGCTTGGGGATCCTAATGAGCTCTGATAGCCTCATACAAACATTTATTATACAATCCAGAATACTGGTGCTTTCAACCATATTACTTGTTTATCTATTGACAAATTTACACTTATCTTTTCATAACAGACACTTTGTATCCTCCTGTAATGTTGTTATCTCACTTGTCACCTCTTCTTCCTTGCTTCATTCTATAGAATTTAATATGTTTTTCTACAATCTTTTACTCTCTCAACTGAGACTACCTTTCACCCAAAAAATAAACTTCATTTTCAAACAGCTAAGAACAATTCCCCAACAATTTCTATTTTCTTCAACGACATCTTTTTCTACAGATCCATAGTCTTCTCTGTCGATATACCTTTCCGACTTCCTCTTTGACAGACTTTGGTGGAGGTAGGCTTACTCCTTCGCTAAGTACAAATATTTCTTCACACTTGGAAAACCACTTTGTGATTGACTCTTTAACTTTACAATTGCCCTCTTTATACTTGAACTAGTGACATCACCAATCTCCATGCAACAGCTTCAATTTGGGGCATTCTCCTTTACAGCGAGTATCAACTTCCTTTTTTTCTGGCTATGAAACCATCTCGCCTTTTTTCTTCTTTTGACAAGTAACCACTTTATCAATGATCTCTCTTGAACCTTTTGGCTATGCCTCATGGCCAAACCTTTAATATATGGACAAGAAATTGCTCTATCGATCAATCTCCTTGTTGGACGCTTTTGCAAATGTCATGACCTCTGTCTTGTTTGATAGTGGCATGGTTAGACTCTATGATCTCATAGCAATAGAAATTTCATCCTTCCAAATAGTTTGACTATTGTGGCATTTTTTCTTAGTGCAAATATTTGACTATTTCTTCAAAATTATTTCATGTTTTCTACAAACTAAATAGTTGCTCCTTTCATGGCTATTATTTCCTCTCTTATTTCTTCGGTGACCTATATCAATGATGCTCAATTTCCTAGGCTCTTAATATTCTTCAAAATAACAAAATAAGGCAAAGTAAGCAACCTTCTTACCTTATTGTCAACAAGTCTGTTTCCTACCACCCGATTCCTCCAAGCGTAGGATTGGAACATACTTAGTGGCAATCATTCGTACAACATTGCATTGAAGCTAAAGAAATCTAAGCTTATCATCATCATCATATAACACAAATTCTTTCTGTTCACTTCTTTCACTATGCATAAATCAATATAATTATCAATTTAAAAACATTTTTTTATTCCAAGTTAATACGACATGTCAACTAAGCCACATTGTATTTTAATTTTTACCTTGAATGTATAATATTCGAGAGCATAGTTATATTATTCCACATGATCACCTAAATATAATTAAGATTTAATTATAACCCACTTGTTCCCTTACCATGAAACTCAAATAGAGCATCTCATAGTAGCATCAAGATATAAAATATCATTATTGAACTATAGACCTGGGGCCTAATAGTACTCTAAATGGGGTTGGCTCAAAATAAAATAAAATAGGTGGAAGTAGTTGGCACCACTTATTACTTGGTTAATATGTCTCTTGCATCATCTCTTATTGATAAAAACATTTATGAAGGTGTGGTTGGAAAAAATACTCATTGAGACATCTTTGAGTGTTTGGTTACAAGACATATGCACATCTACCTGGGGGGAAGTTATCAAGCTAAAAAACAAGGCTATACAATGTATTTTCATTAGTTATACTTTGGGTATTTTATACTAAAACTATATATAGATATATCACTATATATTAGGAGTATAAAGAACCTAGTTTTATTTAAATTTCTCAATTATACTAATCCATTACCCACTTTCATGTTTAGATATTGAGTATTATTTTTATCTTAATGAGGAATTTCATATTATCACCTCTACATATTTCTAAAATAATACAAGAAACAATTGCATTGAATTTCCAATACCTTTAGTGCCTTCTAAACCATTGAGGGAATCTACTTTACTTTAATAAGAATGTTGATTGATATGTATCCTAAAGGAATGATGTAATGTACTCCCAAGAAACAAAGTCAAACCCATTTATTGTTGTCTCCTTCTCAATGTAATATAATGATAATTTAGTTGGATAACATTGTCAGTGTGAAAAGAGGTTTTGTCTAACTTGTTTTCTTTTAGACTACGTAGTTGAATTCTATTCACATTACACTTAATCTCACTTAGAGGTTAGCTATACTTTTATCTTACCTCATTTAGACACCCCAAGTGTCCCAACACTTGTTACATACTTGGAGGGTAGTCATAGTTTCACTCATACCTTCTCACCTCTTCTTGGTTGCCTTTATAAACAAGGCTCTTTTGTACATTTTTAATTAATCACTTGTGGCATTTCCCATTTTTCATATTTCTTGTTTGTGGTGAGTTTTTTAATTTTTCAAGTGATCTTGGTTGTTTCAACATGGTATAAGAGCATTCTTGCAATAACTCTCCCTTTTAAGATTGAATTTGTGAGGGTAATGCGTATAATGTTTCTAGAGAGGTCAAGTGGTGAATTTTTATATGTAACACTTGATATTTTGACAATAGGCAATTTTTTAAGGTTTTTGTATGTCCTTCCATGGATGGTTGTTCTTTGATCATAGTGTTATCTCTTGATCTACACCTTTGTAGGTTCATTGATTTGATCATACACTAGTGTATCTTTTAGTAGAGTTTAGAATTCTTGACATGCTTCAAGAGTTCATCATCATGTTCATCTTCACACGGACATCTTTGCAGGAGGTCTTATTCTTCTCTTTCTCTCTTTTAGATAAGAGATTTGTTTCCATACGGTTTTCTCCCTTTCTTTGTTTATTAGAGATATTCATTTGTACATAAGTATCTTATTAGGCCATGTTGCTGGGACTCATATTTTTTGTGATTAGCTTACTCCCTACATATTTCTTAAGGGGGTATTAGTGTGAAAAGAGGTTTTATTTGACTAGTTTTCTTTTATCCTACATAATTAAGTCCTATTGACAATAAACTTAAGCTTCCTTATATTTTAGCTAGATCTTTGTCTCACCTCATGTAGATTCACCATGTGTCACAACAATGTTTACAGAGTCCAACATTTGTTGCATACTAGGAGGGGTAGTCAAAGTCTCACTCCTACCTTCTCACCTCTTCTTGGTTTCTTTTATAAATAAGGCTCTTTTTGTACATTTTTAACTAATTTCTTATGATATTTCTTATTTTGCATATTGCCTATTCATGGAGAGTTTTTGAGTTTTGCAATTGATCTTTGTTGTTTCAACAAACCTTTCATTGCATGAGTATTGTCGTGCTTTATATTGTTTTGTCTTTACCCTATAGATCACATGTCTTATATTTATAATCACCATACAAGATTATAATTTTTTTTTTGAAGAGCCTTGTTCTTCACTCTAAATATACCTCACCATAAATGTTTTCTTGTTGAAGTGATCTACCTACTCATCTTGATATGGCTACATGTACTTGACATAATGCTTATTTTAACTTAATTTCAATAAGGTCACTATACAAATCAATTTCTTTATATTATAGTTCTACTAATACTTTAAATATTTTTATTAGTAGTATAAAAATATTTAATGCGTTTATCTAAAAGACATTGAATGAGTGTTTGATGTTTTTAAGATAAAAATATATAAGATATTTTTATCTATAATTTAATGATCTATTTACTTCATATCCTAGATACATGATTATATAAATAGTGCCAAAAATTTATGAAAACAAATTATGTCAACAATTATCAACATTATTTTTATTTGAAAATCTATTTTTTCTAAAATTTTGAAAATGTTAAAAGAAAAAATATATATTTACTTCATATGTTTACATTTTTAAAATAGGTAATTTTTTAATTTAAATATCTCTAAATACAAAAAAAGATAACTAAACAAATGGGACACAAAACTACTTTGTTTCATTTTGAATCAAATTTATTTCTAAGACTTGTTATTTGTAATAGACTTATAAAATATCATAAAAAGATATTTTAAATTTAAATCTTAAAATGTACTTATAATAAAATATTTATATTTTATTTAAATAGTTTATTTTTATTTTCAAATTTGTGTTTTGACTAAGAAAAAAAATGGTCACAAGAATGAATTTTTTTTTTATCTCAGCAGAATTTGCCTTTCCTTAGGTAGACATTCAATATGACTAGCATTTGCATCTAAATGAGATGCAATGGATTAGCCGATAGTAATTTATATAATCTATCTTTCTAATTTTAATATAGATTTTGTTTTCGTTAATTAATATTGTTAATTAAAACTTTGAAATAGCTAGTAGAAAAAATGCAAATAACAACACGCTCCATCATAAAGAAAAAATGAGCCCTCTCAAATTAATCTAAACATAGAGCAAAATAAGATAAGATATGTGTATCACATCTTGGAGATATTCATGATGCAACTTTTAAATCTTAGCAAATAAAATAAAACCTTCATCTACTCTTACCTCTTTTGCAGATCCCATTAATAAGGGTGATGTATCTAACAAAATCAGGAAAGCAATGAGTGCATTTCCATTTCTTTCATTTCAACAAGAAGGGAGTTGCTTCTACAAGGTCATCAGTGTCTTATTTAAATAAAGTTAGTTTTCTTTTTAATAAAAAAACATTTTAAATATCTATAAATATGGGTCATTTTTTTAAAGAAAAGATCTAACTTGAATTTCATTTTGTACCAAAATAGAAAAATTATCTTTAACTTCTTAAATATTACAATGCTGTTTTTACTTTTCACCTAAAATTCTTCATAAATTACTTTTTTTTCACCATCTAAATTTTCTATTGTAAATTTGTTTTTTATCTCTCACAATGTAATATTTGTAAATCATTGTTATAAGCCATTGTTTTTTCTACCATTATCTTTAATAATAAGATTTAAATCAATAATTACATATGAATATAGCTGAAGATAGACTATAATTTCAAAAAAATTAATTTTAATCTTATTTAATTTATATTAATTATAAAACAAAATATTAATATATACCTTTTAATTAATATGTCTATTAACAATGTATAGAATTTTAATTTTTACAAACAAATCATTTACCAATATTGCATGATACTGAGTCCCTTAATTTATTATTCCAAATAAAACTTTTTATTAATAGTATATAATTATCTTTTATTATTAACACTAAACAAATTAAACATCTTTAATAAATTTGTGCACTTATTTTGGTCTATCTTTTGACACTAAATTTGCATTTCCATTTATGATTGAGACATGACAAGATCTTGGACAATGAAGTAAGGAATGAAAATAGATATTTTTAAGTGGAAGGTAATTGAAATGGGATCAAGCAAACCACTTATAAGCTTTAAAAAAATCATTCTCTTGGAGTACAAATTTTCAAGGACAACTCAAATGGAACTAATGAGTCGAACTTGTTTCTTGTACAAATATAAAGCCTATTTGGGAAAACAAATAGCAATTGGTTGGTACTTAACAATTTTATTTCACCAAATAGATGATGATGCAAAATTGAAACCATGTTGCAAATAGGAACCATTCCATTGTAGAAATTGACAAACATGTTGCTAAGATTTCCAAATGGATTGTAAAGGATAAGAGACCTTGAATTTAAAAAAGGGATCCATAATAAATTTATTAAACTAGATGACAGACTGCAATTTATTATTTGTTGTAGTAGCTTGAAAAAAATAATTACAAACAAGTATTTTCCATGGTTCATCCTCTTCAATATCTCTAAAAATCCATTTCGTAGCAAGGCACAACCCTTGATTTTTAGGACCACAGATTCCCAACCCACCGTTATGCCTTAGTTGAATGTAACAAGACTAAGAAAAAGAAATAAAACCCGCATTGCCATCCCATTTGGACTAGAGAATTTTTTTAATTTATTTGTTCAAGTCTTCACATTTTCTCTTAGATGGCATCCAACAAGATGAGTGATAAACATGGCAAGGAAGAAATATTTTATTTTCAACTTGCCCTCTTTTGAGGAAAGATACAAATTTATTTCTCTAGAGTTGAATAACTTTGATTCTATTAAGGAAATAGCCCCACATGTTAGAAAGAGAGACATTTATAGAAAAGGGAATGACAATATATCTAGTAATCTCCCCTTGTTTAATTTTATTCCATTCCTTGGGAATCCACTTAGGAATAGGCCCAGATTTCAGAGACATCATAAATTCAATCTTACTGTGAGCTAAGTAAGAACTAGAGATGGTACAATGTGGTTCCAACATGTCCAAGGTGTTCCCTAACTCTTCTTCAAAATTTTGCTAAAAAAGCATGCTATCATCCTCAATATGAGAGTTTAAAACTTTTTTTTTTGGAATATGAACCCCTTTGATAAGTTTCATATGATTAGCTACTTGAAGAAGATAACCCAAATCATCAACTAGAAGCATATATTAAAAAGGTAATAATGGGCATCTATGTCTAATGGATCATTGTAATTCAAATGGTGTTATTCAAGAATTACTAGTAATAATCTTCCAATTAATCCCTAATTCTTCCAATTAATTAAATTAAGATTTAATTAATATCCTTATTCCTCTAATTAGCCTATTAATCAAACTAAAGATTTGATTAATATTTCCCTTCTTCTATCTAAGTCATTTAATTAAATTCACATTTAATTAAATACCCCTCTAGCTATTTTAATTAAATTCACATTTAATTAAAAATCTCCATTTATCCCCTTTCCCCTTTTAATTAAATCCACATTTAATTAAAACCCCTTTTGCAAATAAATAAATCAAAATTTATTTATAAATACCCCACTTGCAAAATTCAAAATTCACATTTAAATAAATCAATGTTTATTTAAATCTATCAAATGCAAGTTGCATCCCTTTTTGGCTAAATTAAATCATTTTAATTTACCAAAATTACCTATTTTCCCTCAAACACTTGCAAAATCCTACATCTCCCACTTGCATCCTAATCATCCTTCTAGAAACCTCCTAATCCCATCCTAATCATGTCTAATCTCCTAATCATGTCCTTTCCCTAAATTTGAGGAGGTCACTTCTCAAATTTGAAATAAAGTCTTCTAAATGCATTAAAGGCTTCATTTCTTCAACAAGTTAACTTGTTGAGTTCCCCAAATTTGAAGGGACTCTTACAAATTTGTCTCTCAAAGTCCTATTAACCATTAATGGTTAATTCAACTTCCCCTCATGGTTAGAGACTTTCTCTCTAGCTTAACCCTCATCTAACCCAAGGGTCTCATCAAGCATCCATGGCTTTGACCCTAGTTATCCTATTAACCCTTGCACAAGAGTTTACCCCTTGGGTAAAGGCTTTATCCATTGGTTATTCACTATCCCAACCATAACCTTACCTCCTAAGGTAACCACAATGTCTCCTCAGGAATTTAATGCCTCTTACATCTCCTCTCAAGCCCTCTCAAGGTGACATTTGTCAACTTGGGATTGGATTGAATCTCTCCCATGGATTGATTACTTTCAATCTTATCCCTTGCCATTTTTCTATTTTCCCTATAAATAGAGCCCATTCCTTCTTCAAAAATTATCCAAGTCTTCATGCATCTAATTTATAGTCTCATTTCATCAAGCATTTTTAGTCTCTCTTTGATAATAGTAATCATATCATTTAGTAGCATCATAGCTTAGATTTATCATGTTTTGCATATCATATTAGTAATATCATGTTAGCTTCATTTACATGCTATCTTAATATCATCTTAATATCATTTTCATGTTAGTTTAGCTTCATATCAATATCTTGCACCACATCATTATCTAGTTTCATATCAAAATCATTCACTAGGATCTTAGTTGCATCTATTTTGATCCTAGAATCATACATTTAAATCTTGTTCTCTAGGTTGTCATCCAAGAGATCAAGTGCTCTTCCAAGTGAGGGCCACCTTGAATCTTGAGGATATTTAGAGATAGAGGAGCATGGAACGATTTTAAAGAGTTTAAATTCACTAACTTGTTTGGTTTATTTCTAACCTCTAATGTTATGTTCCATGTGTATGTTTGAGATGTTTTCTCCTCTTGTAGGTTGAAGACCACATTTCTGGCATACATCAATTGGCACCCAGTGTGGGGCTCGACCCCTAAAATTGCAACATTTCTAAAAAAAATTCCGTGGGATTCACGACCACAATTTTCAAACGCAGATTAGCGCATACAAACTCTGTTGTCACGCATTTGATAGATCTTATAGCACATTCGACGGATATTTTCATGCATTTGACAGATCTTCTAGCACATTTAACTCTTCTTTTAGTGCATATAACATCTTTTCTTGCGCATTTAACTTTTCTTGTAGTACATTTGACTGATATTTTTGTGCATCCAACTGTTCTTTTAGCGCATATGATCTTTGTTTTTGTGCATATAAAATAGAGATAGGAATTTGTAATCGAGATTTGAAAATTAGGCTTGTGGAAGCCCACCTAAGGTTTTGGATTTTCACTAACTTCTTTCTTTGCAGGTTTCTAACAGTGTCTTGCAGATTTGGAGGAGTTAAGTTAGGATTTAGTGATTTCTTTTTTAGCTTTTTTTTTTATAGAAAAGTTGGTTAAAAATAACTTTTTCTTTTTGGGTCAAAATAACTTCGTTTTTCAATTTGGTGTTCTAAAAATTACCTCACTTGTTTTTGGGCTCTAAAAAGAATCACATTTGCAAGGTAAAAAGAACAAATCAACAATTTACTTTCTTGCAAAGTTAGGATTCACACCTCAAATTTTGGGCTCTAAAAAGAACAACAATCTTTCATTTTCTTGCAAAGATAAAAAGCACAATCAATCTTATTTTTTTGCAAGTTAAAAAGAAAAATCAATTTGTCCATTCTTACAAAGTTACTTTCAAGCAAAACATGTTTTTATTTCATTGACCAGGATTTCCATTTCCTAGTTAAAAAATCAATTGCTATGAAGGATTAAAAACAACACCATGCTTGTTGAATAAATGATAGAAAATCATTGCTTTGGAAGGATAAAAAGAATGCTTGGATTTTGTGTCTCGAAAGTGGTAGGCATATGCTCTCCCCTTAATTGGGTGATCAAAAAGTCAAACCCACTCTTTTATGCTTTCTTTTACTTCAAGCATTTTACATCCTTTAGAGGGTATTCCTTCCTGAAGCCTTGAGGGGGATAGTGAGAAGGGTACGACCCAAGTGAGTACGGCTAAAGCCAATTAATCTAACTCACTATAATCAAATCACCTTTTGAGATGAAAATCTCGAGGGGCATAGCATATTTGAGTCATCTCTTTTGATTTATCTCATATCGAGCACTATGTAGGGCCTTGAGGTCTCAATCACGCTTGCATGACTACATCTTGTTAGATACTTTGTTGGTCTATAGGCCTCAATCATGCTTGCACAACTTCAAAGGATATCTTTGAACAAAATCCTTATTATGAACCATAGAAGTAGAAACTTGGAGTCAAGTCAGTTGCCATACATTGGCAATATCATAGTGCAAGGGTGGAGAAGAATCTACCCCTAAGATTACTCACCATATATCTCCCAAGATAACTACCCAATTGTGAATAAATTCACTTTGGGCTAATTTATGGAAAAAGGCAAAAAAATGGGCGCCCTCTAGGGGGTGACAAGGTTGTTTGAGCTGACGGAATATAGAGACTAGTGGGATATGATATTGTTGATGACCCTTGAATAAAGTGTCTATTTGATGTGTCTTTTATTGTAAATCAAACCAGTGATAACATCAGAGATTTGAAAACATCCTCACAAGAACATACACTCAATGTTTAACATAGGTATGGTCATTGTTTTCATGTGTTATGTATTCTTGTCATGAACATTGAAACATCTTGCAAGTTACAAATCAACCAATACCATAATCGGTTTCAACAACAAAGAGCAAAGAGAAACCTTAGAGAGAAGAGAATTTCCAAATCCAACTAAGCATCCTTAGAAGGGGTATCAAATCTTCAACTATCTTAAAAGATAAGATTTCATCTAACGAGATTAAGGAGTATCAAATAGAGTGATCAAGGTTCCATCATCCAACAAATCTTACCAAAACAATACCAAGTTAGGTTCTCAAGTTGCCAAATTAAGTTTCTACATCGTGAAACTTGACTCACATCATTTGACATACTTTGTCATGGAGGCAAATCAAACTAAACCTCTACTTGAAAAATAAGCTTGAGTATCCGAAACAAAGTATCCATATCAACCATCAACATCAACATTGATCATTTTGTATGACCACTCCCCATATTTTGAGAAGAAGTCTTCATCAAAATACTAAGTTGAAGAAGAGACAACCTAGTCCTAAGGCACTTATGAAGAGGAGTACATTTCTCTACATCAACCATCAACTCCTTAAATCACATCGTGTTTTGTTGCATCATATGCAATTATATCTCCAAGGAAAATCTAATGAGTTTGACAAGGAACCTTTGAGAAGTAGAGCTTACATTCAAAAATCAGTATTCAATCAACACCTTAACAGTAGGGGAAGGATCAATCCGGCTTTTTTTCCAAGAAACCGCATCACCTACCACGAAGATCGGCCTGAACCACCAACCCCATTAAGAACCCCGTTAGAAGAGGAGGAATTCACTACTATATAAATCTATTGATGCCCATTGTCACTCAATCTCAGAAAAACAAAGGAAAGGATCCACAACCAGAATCAAGTATGAGTCAAATGGGGTCCAATCCTTTTAATACGAACATGGAAGAAGAAGAGATCACCGAGGAGCTTGTCCAACAATGTCAAGAGAATGTCTCTTTCCAAAAACTCATGGAAATACTTATAGACGCAGATAAACAAAAATATCTTCTCATGTTAACTAGTAAAGGAGTTTGGATTCCTAAAGATTTTGACATAGGAAATTTAAGCAATACTGATGAAAGAATCTCACGAACAAGGGCACGGACCTACACATTCACTTAGATCAAGAACATTTGAGAAGAGAGGACATGGATGATCAAGACAACATCCGCAACTGAGATGATACTCGTAATTATGACAATGTTAGTGAAAAAGGAGATTCCCGCCATCGAAGGTCCAATGAAGAAAATGTTCCCTTAGCTAACATTACGCAACAACTTCAAGCACTCCAACGACAAATGCAAGATATGAAACAAGGGTCTACAATGAGGTATTCTTTGGAGGACATTTGTCCTTACCCTTTTGACAGGAGGCTAAATATGATACCTTTCCCACCAAATTCAAATATACCAAAATATGATAAGTACGATGGTAAGAGTGATCCCCGTGATCACGTCAAGGAATTCTTTACTATAAGCTTAGAGTTTTCTCACAACGATACATACATTATGAGGCTATTCCCATGAAGTTTGGGAGGGCAAACAATGGAGTGGTTGTCAAAACTCACACCTCCCATCAGATTATTTGATGAGTTGGTGAATAAATTCATTACACAATACTCCTACAATATCCAACATGAGATCACTATGCTTGACATATGCAACACGAAGCAAAAGAACAATGAAACATTCATGGTGTTCTTACAATGATGGAGATGTATGGTTTCAAGGTACCCATCCAATGTATCTGAAAAGGAAAAGATGGAGATCTTCATATACAATTTGAATAGTGAAATGAGTTATCAACTCAAACTACAATGTCTACCTACTTTTACAAAGTTGATCAAAAATGGCATCCAAGTAGAGGAAGCCTCCATCAAGAAAGGGACCTTGAAGTTCTCCAAGGAAGCTGTTATCTCTTCAAGCAATAACACTTATAGCAATCAATATAATAACAACTCAAACAAGTCCAAGTTTTGGACTAGAAACAAAAATGGCGTTAATGATGGGGTAGTTGATGCCAACAATGTAAAGTCTAAACAACCGGTGTTGACTTTATCAAGTAACACACCACCCAACGATGATCAAATAAGTGCCAATCAAGGAACTAACAATTATCAATGCAATACCAACCAAGGAGCATCAACATCAAACAATAACAACAACAATAACCAAGGAAACAACAACTACCGAGCCAACAATAACAACAATCAAGGGAACAACAATAACCAAGGGGGAAACGCTAACACTCCACCTCCACATCAAAGAACATATACACCATTGGGACAAACCTTGGAATCTGCATTTCGATAACTATTGGCAAACAAGATCATCACATTGCCAGTCATAAGCAACTTTGAACCCCAAGTCAAACCACCATGGTGGAATGACTCATACTATTGTGATTATCATCGAAACAAGGGGCATAGAAAAAATGATTGCATGAGGTTGAAAAACCTAGTTCAAGATATGATAGACAAGGGAGACATAATGGTCGATGGATATAAAACCAATGGTGATCATGAGGCTTTCAAAAATCCTCTTCCTAATTACGACAAGGGAGGAGAACCAACGTCAAATAACAACAAAGGACCCCATAGAAATCACATATACAAAAACATTATAAATCACATATTGGCATGCAACAATCAAGTAAATGTCATAAAGATCAAAGATAAACAACAAACATGTGCCGGTAAATGTGACAACAAGGTCTCAGAAATATGTCTAGAAGGAGAGCACATCTAAAGCAACAAATATTCCCATGACTCATTATAACTTGGTCGAACAACTACAAAGGACACTCGCTCAGATATCATTACTAGAATTGCTCAAATTTTCACCAAAACATAAGGATATCTTGGAGAAATCTCTTGTAGAAACAATTGTTTCAAATGATCTGGATATCAATCGGTTCCAAGCCATGGTGGCCCATATGACAGAGACACATTACTTATCCTTCTCAAAACATGATGATGTCTCCTTGAGTCATCCGCACAACACCCCGCTCTATATCGAAGTCCTAGTCTACAAACACTGGGTGAAAAGAGTACTCATAGATGGAGGAGTCAGTTTCAATATATGTACCTTAAATCTTATCTGTGCATTGGGCTTCTCTGAGCAAGCTATTGACCCTAAAAAGAAGATCACTATCAAAGCTTATGATGATGAAGAAAGGTCATCTGAAGGAATAGTGGTACTCCCCATTCAGGTAGGACCGGTGCAAAGAGGCAAATTGTGCAATGTCTTGGACATAGACTTGACATACAACATACTATTGGGTCGTCCTTGGATGCCTGAAATGAAAGTGGTAACTTCCTCGTACCATCAATGTCTCTAGTTCCTCTACAACCGACAAGAAATTTGAATATCAGTGGATACTAACCCTTTTCAGTCCTATAATGCTATGAGGGCAACTCAAGATGTTCTGGTTTCAGACAACATGGAGGCCCAATCTTCCTCATCATCCAACCATCAAGAAAAACTCAAGTCCCTATCCATGAATTTTGAGCAAAAGATGAAGATAAAGGACCAAGGTATGGGGGAGTTCTCTTTTGAACCCATGTGTCTATCTAAGTTGCCAACTTCACCAAGGTCTCATGGACAACCTTCCACATCAAGACATCAGGCATCACAACCCATCTAGAAGTTTGATGGTAAATTTATCCAAATGGGAACACTAGCTAAAAAATCAAACAACAAAGACATCCTTCATTGGCTATACAAAGATGAGGAACAAATCAGAGTTGTGGCCCTAGAAGTAGTCATTCCCACATAATAGTATGGCAATGGGTTCAGAATCATGCAACGCATGGGATACAAAGGAAAATGACTTATTGGCAAGCATCAAGAAGGCATCCTAGAACCCATATAGCCTCATTCACAACTTGCAAAAGACAAATCAAGACTTGGATATGGCCAAAATATTCAACCTGTGCAAAAGAAAGATCACTTTAAAAAATCCCAATGGAAAGAAATGGAGACACAAAACGAAAACTCCTAGCAAGAGGTGCTACACTACGTAGCAGAAAAGACAAGAAAAATACAAGAGCATGAAGAAAATGAGAAATGACAAGAAGAGCTTGCTATCCAAAGGGAGGATGCTTCTTATACAAAAGTACATCATGTACAAGAACCTAATCAACCAAGTCTGAGCCACAATCTGAGGAGATTGCTACTTAAAGAAGGGAGACTATGTATGAGAAAATCCAAAGAGTACAAACAAGCATGGATCCTGAATCAACACAAGCCACCCAACTTGTATTGATTATTAGTGCGCTCTTTTCACCATACAACATTCTTGTCCGATTCAGTGAGGTAACCATGGACAATGATTCTAATATAGATTTCAATGAGTTCATATGGGATACTTGTTCTAATATCACTGAGGATGTTGAGGTGGATACAATCCACACCTATACACCCATACCTTATGAGGGACAAGGCTCAAGATCTAGACTGTTGGAATTCGGCCCACAACATATCTATGAGGCTAGTGAAAATGAGCAATGTCAATAAAAAAGAGGCAATATCGACGAGAGTACCATCAAAAACCTTGAGACTGTTATAGAGCTCACCCATGCTACAAACAATTATGACAATATCTCTATTATGACTGTCATAGCGGCAAACCTTGATTCGCCAAATGATTCCCTACCTCTCATATATCATGACCTCATAAACTGAGAAGAGCCTGAGCACAATGATATTACCCATATTCCAAAATGATAAGACCATTGTTCAATACCTCTACTTTGTTAACCCATAAACATGCTCCACCAGTAAATCACATAAAGATATCTGCAATCAGGGGAGTGCCAAGTCTCTCAGTCACAAAATAAACAAAATGAACACTCGACCTAATGATGAAAACCATCCAAGGACAGAATTAAATCGCAAAAAAGTAAAAATAAAGGACGCATCTAATGGTGAAAACCTCTTTGAGGCACCTAAGGGTGGGATACTTGACACTCTTCCTGAACATTACCAAGAGAGATCACCAATATTGATTGAGACAACTCAATCAATAAATATCGACATTGAAGCAGCAGCCAGAACCATACATCTAGCAGACTCACTCACAGAAAAGGAAAAACCGGACTTTGTCAAATTCTTCAAGGAGAAGCAAATTAATTTTGCTTGGTCTTATGCAGACATGCTAGGGATAGATCTAAATCTCATCATGCATCACTTATCAATCGCTCTTGGAGCTAAACCTGTCAAACAAAAATTAAGGAAGATGAACCCACATGTGGCCATCTTGGTAAAAGAAGAGCTAAACAAATTACTTGATGTAGGATTCATCTGACCCATCGATTATGTGGAATGGATCTCTAACATTGTGCCACTTTTTAAACTGAATAAAAGCAATAGGATTTGTACAGACTTCGGAGATCTCAACAAAGCTTTTTTGAAGGATGACTTTCCTTTGCCAAGAATCGACATCATTGTCGATCTAACGGCAGGGCACGCAATGTTATCCCTCATGGATGGTTTTTCCAGCTACAACCAAATCAAGATAGCTCCAAAAGATCAGGATAAAACTGCATTCACATGTCCATGGGGTACATACTGCTGGAACGTCATGCCTTTTGGCTTGAAAAATATTGTTGCAACCTATCAGAGAGCAATGACAACAATCTTCCATGATATGATGCACAATTTTATGGAGGATTATGTGGATGATTTGCTAGCTAAATCATTCACATGAGAAGAACACCTACACATCCTGGATAAAATCTTTGAAATACTGGAACAATTCAATGTCAAATTGAATCCTAAAAAGTGTGTTTTCGGGGTGACGTCCGGAAAATTTTTGGGATACATTATATCAAAAAAGGACATCAAGATAGATCCAACAAAGGTTCAAGATATCATGGAAATTCCGCCTCCTAGGAACATTAGTCAGCTATGATCTCTTCAAGGCAGGGTACAATCTATCAGAAGGTTCATCGCTCAACTAGCAGACAAATGTCTCCCATTCAACCATTTGCTTCATAAGAATGTACCTTTCAGATGGGAGGATATATGTGTAGAATCATTCTATCGACTGAAACAATATCTCATGAATCCACCTATTTTGGTGCCACCAATAGTGGACAAGCCACTCATTCTCTACATATCAGCCACAGAAGTGTCACTAGGGGCATTACTAGCACAAGAAGACTCAACAGGAAAGGAAAGAGTCATTTATTACATTAGTGGGATGCTAAATGGATACAAACTCAATTACACCTTCATCAAAAAAGCTTGTTTAGATGTGGTGTTTGCTTCCCAAAAGTTACGACACTATATGTTATCTCATACTATCAAGCTAGTGGCAAAGATCGACCCACTAAAATATCTACTCAACAAAGCTACTCTCACAAGGAGGTTAGCAAAATGGGTCATGATCCTAAGCGAGTTCGACATTCAGTACATGGAATGATAGGCCATCAAAGGACAAGCAATTGCAGATCAACTGGCAGAAGCACCACTCCCAGACCAACACCCACTACAGGTGGAATTTCCAGATATGGATGTGCTCACTATCACATCCAAGCAATGGACCCTATACCTTGATGGAAGGTATACACAACATGGATCAGGTGTTGACATCTTGTTTGTCACTCCAGAAGGACACACAATTCCAAGATCATATAGGTTGATTTTCCCATGCACCAATAAGATTGCTAAGTATGAAGCTCTAGTGATAGGTATCAAAGTAGTCGTGGAATGGAGAATCACATAATTGAAAGTCTATGGAGACTCTCAATTAGTTAACAATCAAATCAATGATGACTATCAGATGAAAGATGATAAGCTCATTCCCTACAAATGCATGGTGGATGATTTCAAAAAGTACTTTGTACACATCACCTTTAAGCAGATTCCAAGGCTAGACAACAAAACTTCTAATGCAATGGTCACTATCACCTCACTTGTACAAATTCCAAATAAAAAAAAATTGTTATGAATTCTTGCTGGAGCAATTTTTTTCCCCGGCCTATGATAATTCAACATCCCAAGTCATTTGTGCCCTGACCGGTTCTAATTCCCCCCTATACAGGAAAACTATGCCTATCTCAAAGACAATACCCTCCCACCCGACCTATCTCACAATAAAAAATGAATCTGACTCCACCTTACACAAGCTTCACGAAGGAATTTGTGGTACACATTCAAGTGGTCCTACTCTTGCTAAGAAACTGCTAAGGATGAGATATTACTAGCCGACAATGGAGAAAGAGTCATATCAGTTTGCTAGGAAATGTCCTAAGTGCCAAATTCATGGTAACCTCATACATGCACCAACGCAGGAGTTGCAACCATTCACCACACCATGGCCTTTCTGTTAATTGGGACTTGACCTAATGAGAAAGATTCATCCTTACTCCTTGAATGGACACAAGTTCATCATCACGGCCATCAAGTACTTCACCAAATGGATTGAAGCAGTTCCATTGACTACAGTGACTGGAAAACAGATAGCTTCCTAGAATTTTTTAGCCATAGAGACCCGATACCAAGCAATTTCAATTTCTAGCGACATGGAGAGGATAGAATTTACACTACCCACAAATCCATGAAGTAATATATAGCAATAGGAAACAATAAGAAAAATGTCACCTTATATGGCAATAATTCCATCTTACATCGGTCCAAGTACATGAGCGTGCGAAAAAGAAGAAGCACCTTCCAAATATGGTGGCTAAGAACTATATATACAATAATATACATGTACCACAAGAAGATTAAACCATTGCCAATAATTATTATCATTTAATCTCAAGTGTGATGTCATCTACCAAAGGTCGATGCACCATAAATAAACCAAATGTACCATCATTTAAAGGCACACAAATAACTACAACATTTCCAAAGAAAATGTGCCAAGACAAAGGTGGTGGTCCATAATAAATAACATCACAAACAAGATAACTACCATAAATGATCTAACAAGATGATATATGAGTAATGTGGCAAGCATATATATCATCATATAGAATGCCATCAACCAATAATTGAAAAGTGTGACAATGAAAAATGCTTCATCATATAAGAAAATATTAAATACATAAAAGTTCTATGAAATCAATGGAGGTAGAGAAGAACCTTCCACTTCTTGATATTCCACCTTCTCATTAATAGTCTTGTTAGCCAAAAATTCTACAACCATGTTAGCCTCGCGATAACAATGAACAAATTGATAATATTGAAATTGGTTTATCTGCAATAAAATATTATCCAAAATATAATGTAGCTGCCAACAATGCAATTGTTTATTAACCAAGGCATGAAACACCAACATAGAATCACCTTCTATGATAATATCATCAATTTTAAGAGAGAGCCAAATCCAACCCCAACATTAAAACTTCCAATTCAGCCTTATTGTTAGAACCAACTGACGCCATCTTGCATGTTGCCAAAATAACTTTACCAATGGAGTTAGAGATAATAGTGTTGGTATTTGATTGAAGATTGCATTGATGAACTATTTTGTTGTCATTGATGTCAATTGTAACCGGTAATGATGTTGTTATGCAACCAACTATTGAGAAAGTGATGGAAACCGGTATTACTTTAGAAGCAGTGAGATCAACCAGTAACCCTACTTGTTGATGTGCCAAACCCTAACAGATGGAGCTTGGTGAATTAGTTGTTTTATATGATCAAATGGTGATCGGTAATGATTATGCCATGTATACATGTTGTATGTGATAAGTTTCAAATGGTTTTTGGCATGTAGAGATAATTGTTTCATCTTGGGAATGAGGGAGTGCATAGCATGAAGTGGAAACTGTGTGATGAGTTACATAAATCAATGAAGAGGTGATCAAGGAGTAGTGGAGGTTGTCTTGTATAATGTGCAATGATTGCTATGTAATCCAATGGTCATACTTGAACCGATTTTTTTGTAATCTCTATCAAATCTTAGGTTTGTAATATGTTACCAACCTATTATTTTGCCTTTAAGGTCGATGAGTTATTTTGTTGTAGTGTTGGCAATTTTGGTTAAGTGTTAGTGAGATTGATTGTCGAACCAGAAGGAGTATCTTCAGTATGTGTGAAGGCAGATAGGAGCATGAAAAGGATTTGATCAAGTAGAGTAGTGCTATTTACTAGATCAGCAAACCCCTATTGTTCTCTAACAATTACAATAGTTAAAGCCCTTAACCGGGTAAGCTTTAATAGGCTTAGTGATATCTAAATCTTCTAACCAGGTGATCAATTAGCTTGGATTTCAAATCCTCTATCGAGGTTACTCCTAAAAGGGTATTGCTTATAACAGGGCATTATAGTCAATCCCTTAACCGGGTGGTCCCTAACAGGATATGTTCCTAACATGATATTTTTGTAAAGCTTTAATAGGCTTGGCTCCTAACAAGGCGAACTTCAGAAGAGTTCAGAATACTTGTGGGTATTCATCCCCATAGTGGTTTTTCTCATTTGGGTTTCTACATCAAAAATTATTGTGTCAAGTGGTGAATGGTTTTTGTGGTTATGTTTTGATATAGTTAATTTGCTTAATTATTAAATCCACTTAGTTATGTTAAGATGACCAACAAAAATCTGAAATGTGCTTTTATTGTTGTTAGTAAAGTATTTTAATGTTTTGGTTAAATGGTTTGGGAGTTTCAAATCTGGTATACTATCATTTTGATATGCCAGTCAACCGGTAAACTATCAGTGCTATTGCAGTTTATTACTCAGTGTTTGAACTAGTTTGTTCAGTGATTGATTTGTGAGATTGTTTTGGAGTTTGGTGAAAGTTAGTTAGTTTTCTATCTACTGATTCATCCCCCCTCCCTCTTAGTAGTTGTCTGGATCCTTATTGATTCATCATATCATCAAATAGATCCAATCTAAGATGCATCTGGGTTACCCTGAGATGCACCATCATAATTTACCTTGAACTTACCAGAGGGAGGAGGAGACTATTTATGCTATGCCCTCTTCAACCTATTTGAATTTGTATGAACAGAACCATGCTGGGGAAGAGGACACAACAATGGTCAATTAGAAAGCATTGTATCATCCCAAGAAGAAAAAGGATTTGAGGTGAGATATATTTTTATACAAATAACTTAGCCCCACCTCAGAAATGGATTTCACAATTCTAGAGATAACATCAACAACAGAAAAAGATATATTCTTAAATATCTAGTTATTTCTTTCCAACCATATTTTCCACACCACCAAAGAAGGGTAAATCTCTCACAAACAAGCCAACATAGAATCATAAAACAGTGAAGGACAACTTAAAATTTGCGATTTTAGCGAAGAGAAAATAGGAGTAGACCATCGCAACTTGGAGAGAAGCCAATACCAACAATCCTTGGCAAAAGGATAATGCAAGAACAAGTGATCACAAGATTTCATGAAGTAACCACACAAAATACAAGGAAAAATAGTAGTAATACCCAATATATCCAAACGTAAACCAACTAGCACTCTATCCTGATAAGCTAGTCAAGCAAAAGCACCAGCCTTTGGGAGACACTCAGAGCCCAAAAACAACTTTGTAGGATACCTAGGAAGGAAAAAGATATTTACAAGCGAAACATAACTTTCTTTCACAGAATAACCCCCACTCTTAGCTTTGATCCAAATCAACTCATCCTCCTTCCCAAATAAAATGATCAACCTTTTTGAAAAATCAAGATAATAAGCATCCTTCAAGTCCTGAGAAAAGGGAAGGAAATCAATATATTTCCACCTAGCTTTGGGAATGGAGCCCAAGTAATTAAAAAAAGAAGTAATCGGCTACATAAGGACCCCAAATAGCTTGCAAACCCTCTAGCAAACCGCCCCAATCATGAGCATGACACAAGGGAGAATGCCCATTCCAAGAATCATCCCAAAAATGAGTCTTATGACCATTATGGACCAACCATGACAAATAGGGAAATGTCACATCTCTACATGAAGAAAAAAAATTCTAAATCTTGGACCCCGAGGTAAAGAAGAAGTAGTAAAAATTCTTTACCAAATAAAACTATTCAAATGCTTGGCAAACATTAGCTTACCCCATTTAGAATTAAGATTCTAACATAACTTTCAAACTAACATAGCTCCCAAGGCCTTACTCTGACAATCCAAATTACAAATACCCGCTCCCCCAAAAGGTTTTGGCAAGCAAATCTTACTCCAAGGTAAAAGGGGGATCCTAGCTCTACCAATAACATTATCATTCCAGAGAAAAGATCTCAATTTTTTTTGAAGTTGATTTTAAAACTTCTTGGGAAGCTTCAATACTGACATGGGGTAAATTGGAATCACATTAAGCATCGACATGATCATCAAAATATTACCCAAAAAAGACAACCACTTATGTTTCCAAGCAGAAATCCTTTTAGATATCAGAGAAACAATCCTATCCCAAAATTGATGTTTCTCGGTATTCGAGCAAAGTGGAATACCTAAATACTTACAAGGAAATGAACCAACTGAAAAACCTCCAAAAGTTAATTAATCTATGTTGCACAAGGGAGGATGCGTTCATAAAGAAAATTTTAGAATTTTCAACACTGACTACCTGAGTAGAAGCATGAGTATAATCATCAATGATAGCTTTAATAACCCTTGACTCCCTAATAGAAGTTTGACCAAACAACAATGTGTCATTTGCAAATAAGAAATGAGTATAAGGGGTCTCAACATTTGAAATAGAAACACCTTTCCAATTACTGAAGGAAGATGCAACCCTAGTAGCTCTACTCAGCCCCTCAACCATGAAAATAAACAAGGAAGAAGACAAAGGATAACCCTACCTCACACCCCTAGATTGTACAAAAAATACACAAGGGGACCCAATAACAATAACTAAGAACCTCACAATAGATATACAAGCAAAGATCCACTTAACCCGCTTCCCAGAAAACCCAAAATGCTTAAGAACCGCAATCAAGAAATCTCAATTTACCCTATCATATGCCTTCATCATATCCAACTTTAAAACCATAGAAGGAATCCTCTTAGGCACTATTGAATGTAACACTTCATGAGCAAAAATGGCACCCTTCAAAGTCTCCCCACCTAGAAAAACACCCCCCTGTTCCTTTGACATAATCTTTGGGATTAGAGAAGTCAACCTCCTAGAAATGGTGGGGTAGTAAATATCATGTAAAGAGTATTACACAAAGCAATAGGCCTAAACTATGCAAAAAAATAAGGTTTTTCTACTTTTTGGATGATGGAAATTAGGGTATTATTAAGTTATCTAAGAATAAACCCATTCTTGCAAGCCTCCTCCAAAGCTAAAAGAATATCAACCCCCAAAAACTCCCAACATAAAGAACATGGTCGTAAAACCATCAGGACCAGGAGCCTTATTTGGGGCCATTGAGAAGACAACCTCCTTTAACTCTTTTAAAGAAAATGTAGCCATCAACATTTTATTTTCCTCCTCTGACACACATTGAGGAAAAGCATCCAATAGACTATCACTTGAAGTGGTGACTTCAACAGATAGAAGTTTCTTATAAAAATTGGTAGCCTCAAGATTGATCTCATTCCTATCCTCCAGCACCTTACCATTGGCATCTTTAATGGAGGCAATCTAGTTCCTATGCCTACACTACTTAATTGAAGCATGAAAAAATCTAGTATTCCTATCTCCCTCCTTCAACCATAATTCCCTAGATTTATGCTTCCAAGAAATTTCTTCACAAAGTTGAACTTCATCAAGCTTAGAAGAGAGAGCCTCTTTCTTTTGAAAAGAAGTAGCATCCATACCTTGTCTAATAATGACTTCATTCAATGCAGCCAACTCCTTTTCCAACCTCAAATTTTCCTCAAAAACATTCTTAAAATGTAGGATATTCCACTCATTGAGTTTGGACTTTAAGAACTGAAGCTTTTTGACCATTTGAAATATCCTTCATCCAGCAAATAAAGGGGCATTTTCCCACCAATACTTAAGCATGGGAATAAATGAAACATCTCTAAACCACATAGGTTCGATCTTAGAAGGAGATTTCATAGGAGCCCTATCCTCAAGAATCATAAGTTGGATAGGGAAATGATCAAATCCAACATTAGTTAAAATATCTATGCAAGGACATCCATATCTCCCACAAGCCAATTATCATAAATGAGAAACCTATCAAGTCTTTCAACAATCTAATGGAACCCCAACCTTTGATAAATCCAAGTGAAATAGCCCTACTTTGAAACACAATCGAAAAGAAAATTTGAGCTCACAAAAGCATTAAAATCATCTATCACCCGCTTAGGTTGAATGATGCCACCCATTTTCTTAGATAAATCCAAGATTACTTTAAAATTCCCCCAAAAAATCTCAACTCCTACTCTAAAGGAAAGAGACCAAAGACAAATGATCCCAAAGACGCTTCTTATCATGAGAGCTCATAGGTCCTTACATATTGAAAAGAAAAAACTTACAATCAAAAGAAAATGATTCCTCCACACTTTCCAAGAACCAAAAAGAGAAGAAACTGCATTAGAAGAAATTTTAGTCTCTTGTAACATAGCTATATCGAAACCTAAAACATCTAATTGACTCTTAATTAAGCAACATTTGTTAGGGGCATTAAAGCCCCTAATATTCCATGGAATGAACCTCATTTGGCTCGAGGGGAGACCTCACCTCCACTCTTTTTCTGAGTTTTATTTTGGGATAAAGGACACCATGTAGTAAACTCCATCTGTAAATTAGGCTTAGTATAAATAGATCTAGTCATTAAGGGACTAAACTTCTTCTTCGTAGAAGATCCCCTTGAAAAACAAAGTAGATTGGATTCATGCAGCAATCTCCTACTGCATTTTGAAATTTTTTTGGCTTTCTACCTCATTGAGAAGGAGATGTCAAGGGGGAAGAAGGAGACAAAGGAGTTTGAGATATAGGGCATGAACCCTCACCCACCTTATTCCCAACATCTTCTAGATCAAGATGTTCCAGTGATAAAATAGAAAAAAAGATCTACACACGGCTGAATACAATCAACTTTTTGAAACCTAGCCACAACTTGATCAAAATTCTCAACTACCTATAATCCAAAATGTCATCTGGAAACTCCACATTCAAACCCCCAGCAATTTTCTATACTTTGCTTTAATCAACTATTCCTTTAAACCATCCCCTTACCAATTCCTAATAGGAGGCAATTGCTCAAGAGCCTCCCAAGTTTAGGCATGAACAAATATAGCAATACCCTCCCCATCCTTGCTAAGCACACATTCTGATGAAAGTTGAACACAAGAAGCATTTTTTGAAACCAACTTATCCCCATAATCTATAGATTGGACTGGAACCGAATCCTCATTAACCTAAGGAAACACATCCATAAATGATCTCGAGGACTACGGATTAAGTAAATCATTATCCATGACAATATTTTCCACATGGGGTACTTTTTGAACCTGAAGATGACACATTTTCTTAGAATGGAAAATTAAATCGGAATCTAACACCATCTTCATTTGTTTAAAACAAGTCAAGTCCTTCTCAATAGCATGATGCCAAAGGGAATTCCTAGATTTAATATTAAAAGTATGAGGCAGAACCCTTCCAAATTCAACTAGCACACAAATATTAACATTAAACACCCCATCTAGCATAGTTATATCAGACATTAAATAATACCAAAAAAATTCCCCATTAGTTGTAAGATTTCTAGATATAAAAATTCAAAAGACAAATTTGAAAGAGAAAACCACATCAGAACTTTATCTAATATATCTTGGAAGAGTAGAAAGAATGGTCAACAAGTAAACAAAAAAAAATAAAAAAATCTCTTAAACCAATAAAAAGAATGCTCCAAAACCTTCAATTTAGCAACCTCCGAATCAAAAATTAACACAAAAGTATTTAGAGATAGCACCTAATAGAGAAGCGCTCCAACCCAATTCAAGCGAATACACTTGTGAAGATGTGACAATGGAATAGGCTCACCCCAGATTTGGAAAAGGATCGCATAGGAATGAAGATCCTGGGCTTTGCAATTTAGAGAATCGCCCACAACATCAATCAGAGGAACTGGAACCCAAACTTTCTTAGCCAATTCCTCTCCTACAACCTCCTCATGATGCCTTGCGAAGAAAAATCTTTAGGGTTTTCATTGGAATCCAAAAGCTCTTTCGAGCCTAGATTTTCCCTAGACCTCCCATTCCTTATATCTTGCAATCCTCTCCTCCTATGCTGAGGTCTTTTTTCATGGTTACGCCTTTTCCACTAGTTAAAACCCAAAGGATTACGAAACCCTTGAAAATACTGTGATCAAGGAGCAACAAATCTATGAGTAGAAGCAATAAATATAGATTAAAAAATAAGAATTTAAATTCAAAAATAAAATGAGACATCTAGACATCCACTTTGACAAAGAAATCATTGTTGTATTTGAAATTTTTGATTCATTTAAACTACTACTATTTGTTGATTTCATAAGGAAAACTTCTTCCTAAAATGATTAACCACACTCGTTTGGTAGCTTAACAAAATTTCCATAAACTTAAATTTTAACTAGGTTGATTAAAAGCAAGACTATAGAGCGTGCCATGATTGGACAAGGGGAGAAAATTAGGCCATTTCCTCAGTTTAAAAATTTCAATCTTCTACACGCCATTGAGAGGCACTTGGTTTGGGGAGTGCATCTGTCCATATTATATTAGTGTTTGTGAATGAAAATATGCTAACAAGTGACGTGAAGGGGCTCAAATAACCGAACTGGTTGATGGGCAATATGCTAACAAGTGACGTGAGTTTGTGAATGAAAATATGGGCATGTGCTAAGCTCTCTACGTCGTGCTTATCTCATAAGAATCCTTTCAAACTATGAAATGAAAAGAAAAAATTAATGGCGTGATCAAATAAGGTAAGCAATATATGAGTTTGACACTCTTCTTATTATGTTTGGGAGGTATTTACAATGACATCAAAATGTTCGTCAACAAAAATTCAATTTTGAAAAAAATTGACATGTAAATGATGGGTAAACGCATGAAATATGCCATCTTTTGGTTTTTGTGGAGGTGTTATTAGTACTTGCCATTAGGCTAGTACTATTGCAATGGGTTGGACCAAATTTTCATTAACTCGTTATTATTAAATTGTTTTTCTACCAATTATTTCTATGATTTTTTTCTTTCGATAGTTTTTTTTAAATCTTTCAATAGTTAAGATGCATGATTTTTAAGTTTTCAAATTAGAGAAATTGTTTTTCTTCAATCTAATTGGCTCAAATAATTTGCATCTTATTATCGGAATCTTATTATCGGAGTTCCGGGTCCACTTTCTACATGATTTGTTAAAGGCAAATTTTTAGGTAATTAAAATAATATTTAGTTATATTATTATTAAAATAATATTTATCTCACCTAATATATATCATTTGAAAAAATAGCATAATAAATTTTACCTTCATTATTGAAATTATTCTTGAAATTATTCTTGGATCCACTTTCTACAGGAATTTTTATTTAGGTCACTAAAATAATATTTAGTTCATCTAATAATATTTAGGTCATTAAAGTTTTATTATGTAATGAGTTATAATATTATATATTATGCTCATTTCATGTTAACAAAAAAATATTTATACTATAACAAATATATATTATTTCAATAAAATAGCATAATGAATTTTACCTTCTATGATATTTTTTTTTAATATTAAAATCTATTCTAATTAAAATAATATTTTAATCTAATAATATTAAAATAGTAATAAAAAATATTTATATTTTAATTGAAGATTATGTATATAAACTTATATTTATATATTTTTCATAAAAAATGAAATTTAATTTGTTCTAGTTGATTGGAGTTATCTTTCTTTATCTTTAATATCAATTGAAAATGAGAAGATAATGACACAAAATATATTAGATGAACATCTTTAAATTGTAGAACTTTTAAATGAATGTACTAATTAGAAAGCATAAGCAAATATATAATTCTTCATATATTAGATCAACTATCACATTATTTTTTATATCCATTCTACATAAAACCTCCCCCTTTTACATGAGTTTTTTAAGGTAAATTTTTTAGGTTATTAAAATAGTATTTAGTTCACCCAATAATATCTAGGTCACGAGTTTCACCTAATACTCATATGTGTTAATTTATTTGGTTCAATAATAGCATAGTAAATCAATTCAACTAATAATATATATCATGCCTATTTCATGTTAACAAAAAATGTTTATTTCGCCGAGAGGCGATCTACAATGGGATCGAAGTTGTCCGTAAACACAAAATGCCTTTAAGAAAAAAATGACGGTCTCATGCCTGTTTAAATAATCCAAACTATATATCATTTGTTAATATTTGAAATCTAAAAGGTATGCATTGAGTTGCTTTGGTGAATCCTTCAATGCATGTTTTCCTTCACCGTGATTACGCCGAGAGGCGTTCCTACAGTCGCAGCAGGGGGGAGTGAAGGCATCCGTGTATACATTAAAGAAAACGGAAATCTTGGCCATGCATTATAACCGCTCCAAGTAAACGTTTAGGTTGCGATTGCCATTCCTCTCCAAGGCATGTACGTTACTGTAAATGTTCAGGTTGCGGTTGCCATTCTGCTTCAATGTAACGCAATGTAACGTTATCACCACCTTTGTCTTCATCAATCGCTGCCCTTGATTAATCGCTGTCTTCTATCCACCGTTGTTGTTTATTAAAAAAATCGACTGCTACCTTTGCTTAATATTTTGGGGGGGGGAGGAGACTCTGCCGTGAATTTTCCTCTCTGCAAAATTTGCCTGGTTATGGGTGTTTTGTGATAAAAAGATTTTTGGGGCTTTGCTTTTAATCAATTGGAGAAAAAGGAAATTTTGGAAAGGAGATCGAAAGTTTTGGGGGTTTTGTGACTTAATCACCTAAAGTTGCGTGGAAGAAAAAAGATGGAAAACGGAACACCACACTGGTTGCGATTGCCATCCACTTTAGTTTCAATCTATTCAATTGATAAAGTTGGGCGAAGATTGCTTCTGCTCGAAGCCGGAGTGCAAATGTTTGTTTCATAGGTAAATCTGTGTAGCCATTCTGTTGTTTTGGAATTGCAGGTGATCATTGGAATTCTATTAGCAAAAGGGACGAAAGAGGACGAAGATATTTCCAAGGGCATGACAATTGTGATAGTACTTATGGTATGCACATTCGTCTCAGCCTTTGCGTGGTCATAGGGCCTCTTGCATGGCTCATTCCCAGCGAAACTTTTCCACTAGAAACAAGATCCACTGGACAAAGTGTCACCGTGTGCGTCAACCTTCTCTCCACATTCATCATTGCATAGGCATTCCTGTCAATGCTTTGTCATTTCAAATACGGGATTTTTTTATTTTTCGCTGGTTGGGTTTTAATCATGTTTACATTCGTCCTATGTCTCCTTTCGGAAACAAAGAATGTGCCAATTGAAGAAATGATAGAGAAAGTGTGGAGACAACACTGGCTATGGAAGAAGTATGTCACAGACTTTGATCTGATCTGATTGATGATGAGGACGGTGATGCCTATGCCAATCAAGAAACTGGGAAAGCTAATGGCAAGGGCCATCACAATTCTCAGTTATAATTTGATTTTACTGCATAATTAATTTTCAAGCTTAAAGTTTTTTCTAAGCCTCCCGAATTGATCTACTCTGCATCTCTGATTTGAATGGTTGCTTTTTCATGTCTCTGACAAGTGTAGAGCTTGAAATTAACCAAGCCCAACCTTAAGTCAATTCTGTTCCCCTTTCCCTTCAAAGATACTGAACTTGTAAGAAGGGAACCAAGCTCAGTAGCAGGATCTTCAATATATATTTAGAAAAAGGGTTCAGAAACAGGATGATATTAAATATGTTAAAAAAAATTCAGAATTAAATGGTGTGAGTTGCACCATTTTTTACTGGAGAACATCATTAAATCTTTCATATCATTGAATTTCATTCAATTTAATATATTGTATTAAATAATAACAATTAAAGATTAAATATTGTTGGGGGAGAGGGAAAAAATTGAGTTCTATTTGGAATTGAGAGTGGGGTTTTTCCTTTTTAAATTTAATATACTTTGTACTATAATTGCATATTAAGCGTACCATATAATTATATTCCAAGTTGTTGTGAATTACTCTTAAATGGTAGCTCAAATTTGTGCTCTAGAATTCTTGCAATAGGGTGGAAACATGATCTACAATGGGCACAACCTTTACTAATTTGTGCTGCTATAAAAATGATTTATTTCTCTTCTTAATGAAAGATTTTGAATGAAAGTATAGATGATCAATTTTATGGTATTTTTAATTTTTAAATAAATTACAAAGCTTTTGTTCTTCAATATCAAAATTGTTACTTTCAAACTATTGTTTCTTTTTAATAACAAAGATCTTAATTGATAATCAATTTGGATATTAATTGATACGCTAGAATACAACATTTTCCATAAAATTTAAAATAAGTTTCTATAATTTAACCACTTAAAATAGATTAAGATTGTGACAAATATCTTTCTATATTTTCAAATATCAATATAGTAACATTTTTTTTTCCAAAAATCTACATATAAAGAATGCCCAAATAATATAATAATAAGAAAAAAACCTCAATATAATAGATAGAATGTCTCCAAGACAAGATTGTAGCTAAGAATGTTTTTCTACTATGCTTATTGATTTAGGAATGTTTGTAATGGATGTGTGTTTGCAAATGAAACTTTCTTCTTTCAAAGAGTTGTTTCCAAATACAAATGATTTTAATTTTTTTATCCAAAAAAAAAACAAAAAAAGTGAAAGTGGCACATAAAAGATAATAAAATTAATATAAATTTATTAAAGACATCCATTTGAAGGATGCTCTTATATATTATATACAAGTGTTTTAGATATCTATAATAATCCAGAATTTTTTAATATGTATAATATAGTTATTTTATTTAACTAAAATTATTAAATTTAAAATTAATATAATTTTCTTAAACATTATTTTATTTTATTTTATAGAATATATAATAATTTATTTATATACTAAAGTATTATATTCTTTTACTTAAGAAAATGCATAATCTTTTCATAATACTTTGATTTTTGAGAAGTAAATGAAAATAGGTTCAATTTGACAAATAGAAAATATTTTATAACATGTAAAAAAAAAATCTAAAAGTCTTACTCTAACAATACACCAAATTGAACCCTATCCCTAAACCAAATTGAACCCTAACCCTAATTTAATTGAATAATAAACCAAATTCTAACCCTAATTAGACTCAAATCCTAAGCCTAACTATAATTAAACCCTTATCACAATCAAACCGTACTACAATTGAACCCTAACTATAATTAACTATAACCCATTAAACCCTAACTAAGATTTTTCTCTAATTGAACCCCAACCCTAAGCTTATATTAATCCTTAACCCTAATTGTGCTTAAACCATAATGTTAATTAAACTATAACTCAAACAATATTTGAAACGTAACCATAACCCCGAGATTCATCCTACAATAGTAGTTCCTTAATTAAAGTCTAGCCCAAACCCTAACCCTAATTAGCCTTCAATCCTAATTTAGCCCTAAGCCTAATGTATTTGAATCATAACCCTAATTCTAACCTAAACAAATTTTAGTATTATATTAAACCTAACTATAATAAAAATATTACCATAATTAAACCCTAACCTTGATAATATCTGTAATAGAGACCTAATTCAACCCCAATCTAATCATCATTAACCCTTAACCATAACCAAAACATAACTATACCAAAACCTAATCATAATCAAACCCTAACCCTAATCATAACGAAAACTTTATCCTAACCACAATCAAAATCAAATCTAACTGTAATAAAAACCTATAATTAAATCCTACCTCCAATATTAACCCTAACCCTAATTTTAGGTTAACGTTAACCCTAAACCTAATCTTACCATAATTGAAACCTAATCATAACCTAACACTAAACTTAACTATAACCCCATATAATTTTAAAACACCTACAACTTCAACCCTCATCTAACAACAACTGAACCATAACCCTAAACTAAATTATAACCCTAATTGGACTCTAATCCTAATTGAATTCCAGCCCAAACCCTATTCCTAATTAAACTTTAATCCTAATTTAACCCTACTCCTAATGTAATTGAATGATTACCCTAATTGAACTTTAATCCTAATTTAACCCAAACCATAATGTAATTGAATCATAACCCTAATTGAACTCTTATGTTAATCCTTACCATAATAAACCCTAACCTTGACAATATCCATAAACTAGACCTAATTGAACCCCAATCTAACCATCATCAAATCCTAACCATAAGCAAACCATAATTGTACCAAACCCTAATCATAATCAAACCCTAACCCAAATCATAATTAAACCCTAATCTTAACTATAATCAAACCCTAAGCCTAATCATAACCAAAACCTAACTATAACCATAATCAAACCCTAATCATGTAGTCAAACTCAAATCTAACCATAATTAAAACCTAGAATTAAACCCTACCTCCAATCTTAACCCTATTCCTAATTTTAGCTTAACATTAACCCTAAACCTAATCTTACCATAATTAAAACCAAACCATAACATAACCCTATACTTCACTATAACCTTAGAGAATTAAACAATATTCCTTAGCCCTAACCCTAACCTAACCCTAACCCTAACAATAATCCTTAGCCCTAACCCCAAACCTAATCCTAATCCCAACCCTAACCTTAACTTGAAACTTATCCCTAATCCTAAGAGTAAATCATGTCCATAATCCTAATCCTAACCTTAAACTCTAACCCAAACCATATCCCTAACCCTAGCCTTAATCTTAAATCCTAATCCCAACCATAATCCTCACCCTAACCCTAAGCATGGTGTAAATCATAACCCTAAACCATGACGTTAATCATAACCCCAACCTTAAGCCTAACCCTAACTATGATCTAAACCCTAACCCTAGCCATAATCCTAACTATGACCCTAACCATAATCCTAAACCTAACCTTAAACCCAACCATGATGTAAACAATAAACCTAACCATAACCAAAAATAATAACCCTAATCATATTCCTTACCCTAAGCCTAATCATAATGCTAACCTAACCATAATCATAAACCCTAACCCTAACAATAATCCCACCCTAAACTTAACCCTACCCCAAATTGAACCTTAATCCTAATATATTCATTTTTATTGCATAGCTCTCATTTGTCACATAGAAGGTAAAATGATTTATTCATTTTTATGAATCTTAAATATTTTGAAATTAGATATCTCTCGGCGAATTTTACATAGATTTTTTAAAATATAAGTATACTAGTACTATAACAAATATATATCATTTCAATAAAGTAGCATAACAAATTTTGCCTTAATTGTTGAAATTATTCCCAGATCTTTTTAGGTAATTAAAATAATATTTAGGTCATTAAATTTTTAGGTCATGAGTTATAATAATATATATTATGCCTATTTCATGTTAACAAAAAATATATTTTACTATAACAAATATATATCATTTCAATAAAATAGAATAATGAATTTTACCTTCTATGATATTTAGCTTAACCATGTGCTCATTTTTTTATATATTAAAATCTATTCTAATTAAAATAAGATTTTAATCGAATAATATTAAAATAGTAATAAAAAATAGTTATATTTTAATTGAAGATTATGGATATGAATTCATATTTATATATTTTTCATAAAAAAATTAAATTTAATTTGTTCTAGCTAATTGGAGACATCTTTTTTTATCTTTAATATCAATTGAAAATGTGAAGATAATGGCACAATCTGCAAAATATATTAGATCAAAATCTTTAAACTGTAGAACTTTTAAATGAATGTACTAATTAGAAAGCATAACCAAATATGTAATTCTTCATAAATACAAAAGAATAACATATCTAAGGTTAGGTGTAAATTTAAATTGGAGTTAGGGTTAAGGATCAAATAGCCTTATAGGTAAAACTTTTGATTTAGGGTTAGGGTTAAATTATGATTAGGATTCAAAGAGATTAGGAATAAAATTCAATTTACATTAGAGTTATAATTGGATTTAAAGAGAGGACTTTTATTAGAGTTAAAATAGGGTTAGGGTAAGGGTTAAGATTAGCATTCAATTTAGGTTAGCGAATATAGTTATTAATCTCTTGTATTTGCTAATTGTTTGCCAAAAAATATACTCAATTACTATTAAAAATCTAAAAGGTAAGTGATAGCCACTACATGGCACTTGTTTTATTACTCCAAATAAAATAGAACCCTTGCCCCTTCTCTCCAACTATGTGAAACTGTTACATTCAAATGATAGTGGAAGAGTGCCATTATATTTAAAAGGGAACACTCAATCGTTAGTTTTTTAAATATAGATACACTAGTTGTAAAATGGTAACACTGTGATTATTATCTGTTACTTTTCTTTAATTTTTTTCATCCTATAAATTTATTTTAGATGGAATTGTTTAATAATTTTAAAGAGAAATAATTTAATATTTTTAACTAGATAACTCTGAAAATTTAGAATGAGGTCCACATCGACTGGCTTATTTTCAAAAATTTCAAATTTTCCCCCTTGCTAATGTTAGAGACCCCTTACACCATCGCTCTCAAGCTAGCAAGAAATGGTCATTATCAAGCTCTACTTGTTTTCCCAAAGGACATTGTATGGGAGATGGTGTTTATGTAGCTTCCTATCCAAATAACATAGTGGTTCCTAAGCATGGCCCTACAACATACCCTAACTCCATTCCTATTAGTAGAGTTTCCTTCAATCCAAAACCAGCTTACCATTAAGCCTTTCATGAGGGTTTTGAGAATTTTTGTGATCGCTACAATAGGATTGCTTTTTCTCCTCAAAGGGATCTCATTTTTCAGAAATCCTTTTGTCCTTCTAATTATTGTTCTTTCAGGAAGAACCCTGAAAGACAAAGGAGGGATCAATATAGAAGGCGCAAGCAACGCCCTCAAAAAGCAGTTCTTAAAAAATGGGTTCAGAAAAAGACAACTACTCCTCTAGTGATTGAATCTAGCCTTACACTTCCTAATGTTGGTTTTTTGGGTGAAAGAGGCTCCATTAGGGTGACTTTATCAGAAGAGGATTCGTACAACTAGTCACAAGATCTTCATCAGTACACTCTAATTGATCAGTTTTGGAACTTGTCTCCTCATTCAGATAAGCTTCAAGAATGAGTATCAAAAAATTGGGAAGGAGTCTCAGAGTTTTCTTATTTAGATAATGGAAATGGTTTTCTTGTAACCATGTTCTCTAGTAAGGAAGATAGAAATGTTGTGCATAAATGTAAAATATAATGGAAATGGTTTTCTTGTAACCACATTCTCTAGTAAGGAAAATAGAAATGTTGTGCATAAATGTAAATCTTGGTTTTTGGATGGAGTGGATCTTTATACCCAGATCTGGTCCCTCAATTGTAATCCTTCTCTATCTCAAATCAATTTTATTCCCTGCTAGTTTCAGCTTCCTTCCTTGCCTTTGGAATATAGGGAACCAAATCTTGTCAAGGTTATAGATAATCAAATGGGTATTTTGTCAAGAATGATCCTCATTTTTTGGTAATGCATTGTTTCCTATTTGTATATGTGTTCTAATAGACACATCCAAGTATATTCCTAAATCAGTGCATATTCAATCAAAAAATCCTCAAGGAAATGCCAAATAGGGTTTGTAATAATTGTTATTTATTTGGTTTGTAGAAGTTGATGATCAACCACAAGACCCAAGAATCATTTTCAAGCAAAACACTTGTCACATAAAAGAGATAAAACAAGGATTGTATTCTCTATAACAACCAAAGAATTTTGTATTATTCTACAAAACAATATTGGAGATACAATTACAATGAATAAAATGAGTCCTTATAAAGGATAAATGAAATCCTAGGTACAAACCCTAATGCTAAAATTAGGAGAACTAAAGAAATACAAAGTAGGAGCTAAATTAAGCTCAACAACATCTAGAACTAATATTAGGATAGAAAACTCTAGATAATAAAATTCACCTAAGTTTAGCTTAAATGAAAGAGAAATTAAAGGATGTAATTAATTAATAATTATATAATTATCCTAAAGTTTCTTCAAGACCTCCTCTTAAGATTAATTTAAGAATAAGCTAAAGAGCTAGCGATGAATGCAAAATGCATGCATGAATGAGTCCAAAAAAATAGGCCTGATCATGTACCTATGTACAAATCAATGCAACTCACACCAATGAAGTCTCTCTAAATGGAGAAAAGGAGAAAAACCACATGGGAAAAAACCCCACTCCAAAAGCAAGAGATGTAATAAAATGAAAAGGTACATATGTGATAAAGATGAAGGACTCCAAGAGGGCCCCCAAGAATAGAATTGATCACAAAAGTACAATGAATATCTCCCCCATACGAGCTTGAGAAAATAAGGATAGGAATCCCTACAATCAAGAAACAAATCCTATGCCAATAATGAATGCTTGAAGATAGAACATGATCTACTACCTGTAAACAACATGTCTCCCCTTTGGAAGAAACCAATCCACTAGAGATAGGAGAAGTCGCTCACATAAATTGGAAGATGTAGAAATCCAAATCCAAACTACATGTGCCTTTGGAAATCGCTCAAATGTTACTATGTCCATGATAGATTATGATGCCACAAACCAATCAGGTGCATGACCAATCAATGTAGGAGGTGACAAATGAGAACTACAAAAGTTGATGAAGAACAAGTTCCATAGCTGATAAAGATAAGTTGACAAAATTGATGTGGCTATCAGCAATGAGGAGTTGAATGTCCTCAAAATAATTCTCCAAATCAGCAATATGAGATGCCACAAACAAGAATGATATAAGTCTACAAGATACAAATCCCATGTAGTTATGTTTCAAAGAATAATGTCCCAGTTGCACTAAATCAATGGGGGATATGCATGATCCAATGTCAATCCGATTGGGAACAATAGAATATGAAGATGATTGAGAGGAGTACGAACACGAAGATAGGCCTCTAATCCATTGAAACATGCAAGACCTTTGATATACTCAAGCTCCTCTATAGTATCATCATCATAGGGAATGAAATTTGCATGTGCAAGGTATCTTTAAAAATGGAGAGATATGAGGGTTTCCAAAGATCTCTCAAAGATGAGTCCAAAGTGTGCGAGAACACTCAAGGTCTGATATAGCACACATAGTGTCGTAATCAACACTAGAACAAATCACACCTACATCATGGTCTATGATATTACCCCAAGTTGATTTACCTCTTGATGTTGTTGGTTCAAATATGATTCCACACCATTAAGGCAATAAATCTAGCCACCTAAGATGTGACAAAATGTCATGTCACCAAGACTCATAAATGCTCTTAGCCATGCAGACAGTTGAAGGATGAACAAAAAAACCCATGAGACATCCTCAAATGAAACTATCAGACCCCAATAATCTCGACACAAGTAAAGACCATCAAATACAATACTCTCCACCAAGAAAATCCATCCCAATTGCCAAAACATCCAAATAGTTGATAAGATTGTGAAAATACAAAAATCTAAATAAAATGTTCCTAAAGCACGATCCACAAAAAATAGCGGTATATTTGACTAGAGAACGTTGAGAGATTTTTGCCAATATCTAGTTTTTGGAAAATGGAGCGTTTTCTCAAGTTATGGCTCAAAAAGCACAAAATTGAAGAATTAATTTGGAGGCCTAATACATAAAATTGTTACAAATTTTAATCAAACTACAAGTATAGAATTGTATAACCCTCTAAACTATCTTTCCAATGATATCTTGTTTGCCTAATTTTGAGTCTGTATGACGAAGTTATGTGCAAAATGTTGAAAGGTGACCTTTAGAGAAAAAGAGGGCTAAATATATGGAAGGTGTTGGCATTATGTATGAATTGATTATGTGTTTCATTGATGTTTTGTCATTGATGTCAACACTAGTTGTTATGGTTGGTTACAGGCAGACACATTTTGGTTATCGGCAAACAAGTTTTAGTTACTGGTAGAAGATCTAGTGTTATCGGCACAAGGGACTATATGTTGGACACTTCTGGCATGTTTGGATCAATGGAGTAGGTTTGATTTTATGTGTTACATGTTCATGGAGCATGTTTTGGTCAATTGGCATTGACTTGGTAATCGGATGCTATCACACACTCTTGTAAACCCATACCGACATTGGTTTAAGGTTTAACCGACAGAGCTTTCATTGAGGAATCTTGATAGGATGCATAAGTGGTGTTGGTGCAGCTTCTAGATGGATTTCAGGATGCTAAAGATGTTCTTTGATCGTGCCTCAACTGAGTGAAGATATTTCTTTGGCATGGTGGACCCAGAATAGGTGCGGTACCTATCTAGGTTATGGACCAGTATCATGTTAACGTGTACTCTACACGTTACTAGGATGTTTCAGGATGTTCTATGGATTGGTTATTGTTGTTTTGGTCTTAAGCCGACATGGCATATCATTGTAATATGGATTTATGTAATGATATTATTGTAATATCTTTTAGGTGGCCAACCTAATTGGTTTAGGCCTTAAGGTTGGTATAAAATGATGTAAGATCTCATTGTAGATTATGGGGACTATGTGTCGTGGTCTTGGAATGCAATATCATATGCGAAGGAGATTTGGTCAATCATAGGTGAGCGAATTGGGATTAAGGAAGAGGTTAAAGGCCTCCGATATTGAGCTTAACCGGGACTGTAATCAGGCATGGTAGATGCTATCTCTGGTAGTTCATTATTCTGGATTGTTGTCCATTTATCTTGAGATGGTTATTACCCCTTTGTAGTCAGTGAGACTCTTTTGTAATGAGCAGTATGCTCTAGGTAGTGTGCCTTCTTGCATGTGCAGGCCCCACATTATATCACATACTTTATGCAGAAGTATCATCTGACTGTGGGTAGGCTTCCCACCGTGGTTTTTCCCTTTTCGGTTTTTCCATGTACAAATCATGGTGCCATGTGGTATGGTTTCATTGTGTTGATTATCTGTTTCATTGTTAAGTTTTATTGCTTACTGGTATCTATTTCTACTATTCCGGTACTTAATGTTTATGTGATCTAGTTAAAGGTTATTAAGTGTATTAATTGATATAATTTGTTAACAATTGATTCACCCCCTCCCCCCTCTCAGTTGTTCACCGGTTATCCTAACAATTGGTATCAGAGCTTTGGTCCTCTTTTGCAGAAGATTAACTACTTGAGGTAGATCCTATGGCAGCTAACACTTCAAATCCATCGGCAACTATTTTCAGAAGAGAAATCCCTAAGCTTGATGCAAAAAATTATGGGATATGCAAAATTCGAATGGAAACTTATATTAGATGTCTTGGCAAGGATATTTGGGAGATAACTGAGAAAGGATACACACCTTATGATCCAGCATCTGACAATCCTACTCCTACAGACCTGGACAAGAATATTGAAAATGATTGCAAAGCTAGAGAAGCCCTCTTGTGTGCACTTACTGGTCAGCAAATCATGGGATTGACTGATAAATCATCAGCAAAGGTTATGTGGGATAAATTGCAAACTCTGAAAGAAGGCGATCCTACTGTCAAAATTGCTAAACTTGATGGTTACCGAGTAAGATATGAAAACTTGAAGATGGAAGATAATGAAAGAATTGTTGTGTTTATGGAAAGAGTAAATGAGATTGTTATGGGAAATCAATGTTTTGGAGGATATCTGAGTGAAGATGAAATAGTTTCCAAAGTCTTGAGAGCCCTTCCACCGACTTAAAAGATGAAGGCAACTGCAATTAATGAGTTGAGAACAATGGTAAACACTTCAATTAACAGAGACATTCTGATTGGGAAATTATTTGCTTTTGAGCTTGAAGAATTTGGATCTTCTAGAGCTGCAAAGTCTGAACCTGCTTTTCATGCATCATCATCTACCAGAAAAAGTGATTGGAAAGCCTTATTTGCAAAAGAATTGGAAGATATGAGGAAAGAAGATGAAGAATTTGAGCAACTTGAAGCCTTATTTGCTAGAAGAGTACCTAAAGGACTGACAGGAAGTAAGTATGAAGGAAAAGCACCTTTTAAATGTTTTGCATGTAATAAGATTGGTGATTTTGCATCTAGATGTCCTAAAAGGAATGCAAGATTTGTGAAAAGAGTTAATAAATCATTTAAGCATAACCAAAACAGATATAGATTCAAGAAAAGTAAACAATGCTACATAGCGGATGAGGAAGGAGTAAGTGATGACTCTAGGGATGAATCGATAGAAGACTTTGCTAGTGGATCCTGAAATGGAAAGGAATGGTTGTTCTATGCTTTAAAGGAAGATGAACCGGGACCAACTATCATGAATGAAGAAAAGGCTATGGCAGCAAAAGTTGAATATAAGGATGAATGGGTAATTGATAGTGGATGCTCGCATCATATGACTGGAGATAAAAGAAAAATGTTGTCCCTGCAAGAATACAATGGCAGTCAAGTCAGATTTGGAGATGACAAAGCATGTATGATCAAAGGTAGAGGTATTATTTCTCTGGATGGCAAGCATAATACTGATAATGTCTATTATGTAGAAGGTTTAAAGAATAATCTTTTGAGTGTTGGTCAATTGGTGGACAAGGGTTTACAACTTTAGTTTAAAGATAGAAAATGCAAAATCATTAACAAGACTAGTTTGGAGATTGCAATCGGTATTCAGACTGGAGGTAATATCTTTCACTTGAACACTGGTAATAAGACATGTTTGGTTGCTTAGATTGATGAGAGTTGGTTATTGCATAAGAGATTGTCATGTAACTTTTGAATTTATTGTTAAAATAAGTTCAACTAGGGCAGTTAGAGATATACCTAAGATTATGAAGCCTCATAATCCGGTATGTAAGGAATGTCAATTGGGAAAGAAAGTTAGAACTTATTTTAAGAGCATACATGATAAATATAATGATGTGCTTGATTTGATTCACACTGACTTATGTGGTCCTACAATGACTAGAAGCTTTCAAGGTGATAGGTATTTTATGCTGATAATCGATGACTATTCTAGGATGATGTGGGTGACTTTTCTAAGGGAGAAGTCTGAAGCCTTTGAGAAATTAAAGATCTTTAAAGCAAAGGTTGAAACAGAAACTAGATTAAAAATCAAATGTCTAAGATCAGATCAAGGTGGTGAGTTCACTTCTCATGAATTTAACAGTTAATGTGAGACTAATGGAATTAGGAGACAGTTATCTATACCTTGGACTCCTCAGCAAAATGGAGTAGTGGAAAGAAAGAACAAAACCATTTTGGATGCAGCAAGATCTATGATGATGGAATCCAAATTTCCTCACATCTACTGGAGAGAAGCAGTGAGTACAACAGTCTACATATTCAATAGAGTTCACATAAAAGCTGAAACCGATAAGACCCCTTATGAATTATGGTTTGGACATACACCTATTGTTAAATATTTTAGATTTTTTGGAAGTAAGTGCTATATCAAAAGAGATGATTCAATTGGGAAGCTTGATCCTAGATGTGATGAAGGGATGTTTCTTGGTTATTCAATTCAAAGCAAAGCATATAGATGTTATAACAAAAGAATGCAAAAAATTGTGGAGAGCGCTAATGTGAAAGTGGATGAGAAATACAAAAATCAATCTATATCATATGACAAGGAACCGACAATGGAAGTGATCATAACTGAACCAACAATGCCTCACCCGGTATAGGAAACTGAGACAGTTACATCGGTACAATCAGAAAATTCAACTATGATTGATGATCAGAGCAGTGAACCTGAAGTTCAGAAGATACCAAGGTATGTAAGATTAAATCATTCTGAAGATCAAATCATTGGAGATAGGAACAAGGGAGTTATGACAAGAAGAAGACTGACAAATGAAGAGGTATGTCCTATTTCTCAAATTGAACTGGCATCTATTATTGAAGCTTGTAAAGATAAACATTGGTTAAAGGCTATGGAAGATGAATTTGATCAGATAGAGAAGAATGAGACTTGGACTTTAGTTCCCCGGCCTAAAAATATGAATTTTATTATAACTAAATGGGTTTTTAGGAATAAACTAAATGAGGATGGTCAAGTTGTAAGAAACAAGGCTATATTGGTTTGTAAAGGATATTCTCAAATGGAAGGTGTTTATGGTAAAAATGGAAACAACAATATTGAAAGACTAAATGAATTCAACCATAAAACCCAAGACTAAAAACAACAAAGATCCACCATAACATGTGAAGATTACCTAAGACAAATGCAAATCAACAAAATCACAAAGATGATACCATCACATGTCTAATAGGGTTTGATTCTCCATTCTTCCTAGCTCCATTGATCTTGCTTCATATATTTGCTCTCAGATTTTATGTGTGCACGAGAACTCAACAAAGATCAAAAATGTGGTTGCAAGTAGGCTTGATCGCATATGAAAGTTCGAATGCTAGTCGAGGAGGCTTGATAATGAAGGAAGCATCTCCTTATATAGAAGACACTGTAAGAAATGGAGGAATAAGATTAAGAGGTGTACAAGATAAATGGTCGGCTAGGATTAGAGGGTAGTTAAAAGAAATAAGAAAATAATGAGAGGGTAGGTAGTGTAGGAATTATGAGATGAATGACATGTGTCATGGGTAGAAAAGGCTAATGAATTAATTAAATAAATAAAGATTTACTTAATTAATAGAGGAAGTGGGATCGATTAAATAAATAAAAGTATTTATTTAATTTAGGAAAAGGATAATTTAAATAAATAAATGTATTTATTTAAATGAGAAATAAGGATAGAAGAGGGTAAATGAATTAATTAAATAAATAAGGATTTATTCAGTTAATAGAAGAATTAGGCTAAAATAATTAAATAAATAAAAAAATTATTTAATTAGACAAGACAATTTTAGGTGTCTACATTTTCCCCTCTTTGAGACAATGCAGCTTGTCGCATTGTTTCAAAGAAGATAAGATGAACTGATACAAAGTTGCCCCAAGATGGGAATGATATGCCCCCTTGAGAGATTGGATGAAAATGTTTGAAAAGATCACAGACAATCTCTCGATAAGAAAGAAAGGCTAGAAAGGACTGACAAGATAGGATAGAGTGACAGAGCCACGAGATAAAGAAGACTGACATGGGAGACTAGGGCTAGGGTAGTCTATAAAATAGACTACGAGGGAAATCATCCTCATTGTCATCCACACACCTAAGAGATCAGAGTGCAGAGAGAGCAGAGAGCAGTTAGCAGCGATGGCATTGGTGCACAGATTCGATCATGTTCGACGATATTAGAGGCCAGCAAATGCAGGAGAGCCGGTGAGTACCACAAAACCTCCTTGTACTTTGTTGCATTTATTGTTTTCATAGGTGCATGTTAGGTAGTGTAATAAATGCACTTTAGGTAGGTTGCAAAAAATTTCAAGTGGGGTAAAAGACGTTAAGGCACACCTGCGTTGGTGCCAAGCACATCTGGGTAGGCTAGGTTCGTCTATTTCAAGTTTAAGCACATCTATGGTGTTAATAGCATATGTGTCCAATGCGAGCGTGTCTATGAAATCCAGGCACGCTTGTGCAAGATAGGAACATCTGTGCCGAACAGCGGCACGTCTGCATGATTCAGGAGCGTCTGTGTAGGGCAGGCGCATTTGTGAAGTATGCAAGCGCGTTTGTGTCATGAATGATTGTTTAAGTCTTCAAGGTCAAATCGGTAGTTTTGTGATAAACATACATTGTCGATTGGATAAGTTGTTGAGAGGATACACTCCAGCAGGTCCTCTAGGAAAGACTAGGATAGCAGATAGGGCTAGGATTGACAATTATGTGATAGAACATATGTTGCCAATCAGAAAACTACTCAAGAGGATACACTCAAGCAGAGGCCCTAGGATAGGATAGAGTGAGGCACTTTGTGATGAATAGGGAGTACCAAAGAAGTTGACAATTTTGTGATAGAACATATGTTGTCAATTGGATAAGCTACTCAAGAGGATGCACTCAAGTAGGTGCCCTAAAAGATAGGATAAAAGAAGCACTTTGTGATGAATGGAGAGTACCACTAGGATAGAGTGCAATATGATAGATATAAGCACTAGGATAAAAAAGCAGCAATTTATGATGAATAGGAAGTACTACTAGGATTGACATAGTTGATTTGCTTGACTGTAGGAGGACATACCGATGCTGGAGTCACGGGAGAGATTCCCTTCAACACAGAGTTTATGACCAGAGCTGACATTTGAGGATACAGTAGCAGTGGAGGCTATGGGCTTGCGATATATTATGTACGTGCCTGAGTTTCGGGTGAACATGGGATTGTTGACTGCATTAGCTGAGAGATGGAACTCATAGACATGTACGTTTCACTTATCGATGGGTGAGATGACAGTCACCTTAGAGGATGTATATAGGATACTGAGGATACCGATCATTAGGGAGTTAGTTCCTTACAATTGAGAGGGAGACAGGGATGCAGTGAGATGAGTATTTCAGGATCTAGGACTGGAGATGAGGATGGGACATGTGGTGTGGGACACCATGACAACAACATGATTGGCACTACTGGTGGTAATGGCAGGAGTTATCAGTGGGTTCCTATGTTCGGACAGGGCGACATGAGGGTTGGTTGTGGGATGGGGGAGGACTCTTGAGACATTGGTGACTGATCACACCAGGTTTGCATGGGGGTCGTGTCTACTGGCACACTTGTACTATGAGATACATCAGTTTGTATATCACGGATCAGTAGGATTAGGATGTGGAGTGGCATTGCTGCAGGTATGGGCATATGAGCATTTGTCGGTTATACATCTAATACACTTTAGAGGCAAGGGACATGGGTGTAGTTTTGTACGCCTGTATGATATGATTACTTCTCAGCCACGGATTGGTAGGCTAGAGTATTGGCGCAAGGTGATTGATAAGGAGGGTTTCATTTTGGTTAAGGCAAAAAATAAAGGAAGAGGTCGAAAGCGATCCTGGAAGGAGAGGGAAACTTGTGAGATGTTTAATAGGTTTAAAGTTTTAGAAGAGATGGATCGGTTTGATGAAGAACTTGTTGGGATTCTTATAGGACAAGAACCTCAGATTTAGGAGTAGCCACTTGAAAATCAAATTTGTGATCCTCCTGGTGATTTTCCAGAGGGATGCATGGATACTAGAAGGTTTAAGGACACTCCTCTTGTGACTTTGGTTGAGGTAGAAGAAGTTGTTGAAATGGAGATTAAATACCCATTCCAAAGTACCCAATGTAGAGGATAAGCCTTTACGGGATCTACAATCAGAGGGTAACGGTAGGATTAGTGCTTCAACTTTTGGGATTAAACAAAAGGCTCTCAAAAAAATAATCCAAAGAAGACACCTAAGTTGGCTAGAAAGAAAGACCAAGAAAAAGTGAAGTTAATTCGAGAGACTTTGTTGAATTTGGTTCTATGAAAACCATTGATTCCAATTTTAACCCATCTTAAAAATTGTGTTGTCGTGGAGCATAAGGGGTATGAAGAGAATCCCTTGACACAAAGATATTTGAAAGTTCATTCAAACTCATTCTCCTGATGTTGTTTTCATCTAGGAAACTAAGATATCAGTATAAGGTGTGCTAAGTTCAACCTCTAAGATTTGAGCTAGGGGACATTGCCAGTATACTGGGGCTTTTGGTAACTTGGGTTGCATTGCTTACATTTGGGAATCTTGTAAGATTGTGTCGGTGTGGTGGATGTTGAGTAGAACTTCTCTAACCTTGGCTGCTACAAGTTTGGATACTGGTGAGACTAATTTAATCGCTGATGTTATAGGAAAATTGTTGCTCCGGTTGCATATTATTAGGCTAGTTAAATATCTTTATCTTTTTCTACCTTGGATCGTGATAGGACATTTTAATTTTATCCCAAGTATACAGGAAAAGAGGGGTGGGATAAGAAGGCTTGAACAATCTTCAAAGATCCTAAGAAACAACATTGATTCTTTGAGTTTCATAGATATACAACCATCTAATGGTTTATTTACCTAGAATAATAGAGGAGTGGGTGATGAAGCTATCTTTGAGAGGCTTGACAGGTTTCTTGTCTCCAGTTATTGGGTGGGTGATAGATAGACTACTAGCTCAGAGATTATGGATTGGAGAGGCTCAGACCATTGGCCGATCAAACTCTCTACTGTGTTGTTTGGTAATTCCAAAAATTGTCCTTTTAAGTTCCAATTAATGTGGCTTCAAGATTATTCCCTACATGATTTTATTTTTTAATGGTGGATTAAGAGGAAACCATTTTTTGGGACATATATGTTCTCTTTTATTAAGAAACTTCAATTTGTTAAGTATATGCTAAAGCGTTGGAACAAGCACAATTTTGGCAACTTTTTTTCAGCTAAGGTGGATGCCCAATCTCATTCGGATGAGATCACCCATAAAATTTGAGATCGGGGTCTCACTGAGGACTTGTTCAAACATGAAGCTGAAGCCATTAAAGTTCTTGAGGATTTGGAATTAAGGGAAGTAGTTTTTTTCAAAATAGAAGTCACAAGTCGATTTTCTTCAGGAGGGGGATAGAAACACAACTTTTTTTCATAATTCTATTTGGGATAGGAGGCAAGGTAATATCATATCTTCTCTCAAATCTATGAACATGAGTCAATTATTTTCTTCTAGGATGATTCCAAATGAAGCTTCCCATCACTATTCTACTCTTTTGACGGAGGACTCTCTAGTGGCTAAGGAGGAAGTAAGCCTTATTTCAGCTTGTATTCCTCCTTTGGTCTCAAATGAGATGAATGTACTACTAATGAAACCAATTACTATGGAGGAATTGGAAAGGATAGTTTTTTATATGAACAAGGGGAAAGACCCTAGCCTAGATGGCTTTCATGCTAAGTTTTTTAGGTTTTTTGGGACATAGTTGTGGTGGATCTCTTGGAAGTAGTTTTGGAATCTCAAAGAAATAAATGGATGCTGAAGGCTATGAAAATTACTTTCCTTACTATTATTTCAAAAAGGTGCAATTATGATTTTGTGGATCTTTTTAGGCCTATTGCTTTGTGCAATGTGGTTTATAGAATCATTACTAAGCTAATTGCAGAGAGACTTGAACCTTGGCTTTGCCTTCTCATTTTAGAGGAACAAGGGGTTTTTGTATCTGGGAGATAGATTTTGGATGGGGTGGTTGTAGAAACAAGGGCTATTAATTCCATGGCAACATAAAGATATGTTCCTCAAGTTGGATATGGCCAAGGCATATGATCGGGTTAAGTTGTCCTTTTTTATTAGAATTTTGGAAGCTTTTGGATTTTTCCAGGATTGGATAATGTGGGTATTGAGTTCTGTCACTTAAGTCTCTTTCTTAGTGCTTGTTAATGGAGTACCATCTGAGTTGTTTTGTGCTTCATGTGGCCTCCAACAAGGTGATCCTTTATCCCCATATCTCTTTATTATAATGGCTGAAAGGTTGGGGAGATTTATAAAATCTCAAATAATGACTAGTTTTATTGAGGGATGGAACTAGGGTAATAGGACCCCTCCTCATTCACATTTGCAATTTGTGGATGACACTACTTTGATGGGTCTTTCTAAAGTTAAGGAAGCTATAAATTTCAGAAAGCCTTTGTATACTTATATGATGGTATTAAGGAAACACGTTAATGAGGACATGTCCTCAATTTTTTTATCTAATACTCCTAAGCCTATCCAAGATAGGATTGCAAGGATTCATTGATTTTAGATAGACTCGCTTCCTTTTATTTACCTTGGTATTCCTATTGTCTTTGGATCAATATTTAAAATTTTTTGGCAAGATATCTTGGATAGGTTTCACAAGAGAGTCTCTCATTGTACTCTTAGATGGGTTTTTATGGTTGGGTGTGTTACTCTCATTAAGTCTGTAATTCAAGATCTCCTTCTGTATAGATGCTTTGTGTAGGCTGCCCCCTCTAGCTTCATTCAAGAATTTGCTGCTCTCTATTGCCAATTCTTATGGGCTAGTAATCTAGGGGCAAGGAAATGGATTTTGGTCAAATGGTCGATAGTTTTTAGAGCGAAGGAAGAAGGGGGAATCGACCTTCGCTTGACAACTCTTAATGGCCAAGATTTGATAGCTAAACTCTACTAGAGGTGCTATTGTTGTCATGACTAGGATTGGGCCAAGGTCCTGAATTTAAAGTACTTGAATGGTGTTGAAAGTAATGATGTGCCCTGATACTGCATTGAGGGTAAGGGATCTATGATCTGGAACACTCTCAAATGTTGAGCTAAGCTTATTAAGAAGGGGTTATTTTGAATTTGTAATAGTGGATTTGATGTTATCTTTTGGTTTTTTTCCTAGGATGGGTTTTCTCCTATCTTGCCTTCTTACCATCACCTAAGATCCTTATGTGATATTTTTCTAGAGGCTAGATGGAGTAAAGTGCAAGATTTCAAAACTTTAGAATGGAATAATCAAGTTGTTACTTATAGATGGAAAGAGCCCCATGAGTGGCCCCCAAGTGGATCTATTGTGGAGTGACAAACGCTTCACAATATCTTATCCGGTAGGGCCTATATTTCTCTAGTGGAGAGGGATTCCCTTGCTTAGGGTCTAGACTAAAAGGGTGAATTTACTGTTTCTCTAGACTATCTAGAATTGGATTTACAGGTTCATGTGAGAGTAGGGTTTACATGCTGAAAGAAGGCTTGGAATGGGTTTTATTGGCCTAAATGTAACTTCTTCATGTGGTTGGTTGCTTGGAACCATTGTCTTAGATGGGGTAACTTGAGAAGGAGAGGATTTCATGTTCCCTCTATGTGTTTTCTATGTAAGCAATATAAAGAAAGCTCTTCTCATCTCTTCTTTGTGTGTCCCTTCACTAGGGAAATATAACATTGTTTGTGGGATTTTTGGAATAAGCCTTGTTTCCACTTTTCCTCCTTGGTTCAATTCTAGGATTATGTGGGGGACCCTCCGGCCAAGGCCTCTTTCCTTCACATTGCCTGGGACATACAACCTTCTTTCATTTTATGGTAGATATGGTTAGAGAGGATTACAAGAATCTTTAAAAGGAGAAGAATTATTAGAGACCAACTTTGGATGTGCATTATGAGTTTCTTGCAGGAAACTATTTTAGCTAAATGTGATTTGTCTGGTTAGCTGGCTGTTGGTGACCAGGTGTTTGTTTAGAGGTTGGGCCAAGTTGGATGTCAAGGTGTGCCTTCCCAATATAAGGGTGGTAATTAGAGTAGGAGAAAGGTTAGGTGATGGTTGTTGGGATCCTCCTTCCTCAGGGGTTTTCAAGATTAATACTAATGGTTCCTCTTGTGGTAATCCTAGGCATGCTAGAACTGGGGGATTTGGTGGGGATAGTTTCATGGTGGTTCATTTTTTCTTCTCCTTGTATAAAAGTCACCATACTAACATGATGGAAGCCCTGGCTATTCTTCATGCTTTGGATAAATACTGTTCTTTGGGTTAGAGAAGAATTATTGTGGAATCAAAATCACAACTTATTATTGATATGTTGAATAGATAGAAGTTGGAGGGAGTGAGTTGGCACTTGACTCATGTGGAAAGACATATTTTTAGGCTTTCTGAGCTTTTGTACTCTATTACCTTTTTTCATGTTCCTGGAGAATGGAATAAGGTGGAAGATTGCTTGGCTAGATGGGCCTTTGAGCATGTTGGTCGGTGACAAATGGAGGATTAGGGACATTTGTCCTTGGAGAATTCAAGGGTTCTTGAAGATTTAGTTGAGGATGATGTGTGTAGGTATTTGAGTATTTCAAGAGAGTCTTGATCCTTTTCTCACCTATTCTCTGTATTTGTGTGGTTTCCTTTCCTTTTTGGCTTTGTAATATTCTTTTTTAATCAATAAATTTTCACCCCTTTTTCTCAAAAAAAAATGTTAATGGTGTCACATGAACAAAAAAAAATTAGGTGGAGATATAGATGTGTTCTACCTTAACTCATTTTAGGCATTACATATTTGGACATATAGATGTGTTTAGAGAATAGGTGAGAACTCATCATATGGGCTCATCTCTATCATATCATAGTTCTATCCAAAGTGCTATCCACTCCTACCATAGATCCAATCATTCTAATAACCCTATTGATCTAAAGTGCTAAATTCATATATATATATATATAAACAAAAAAATATGGTCAATTAGTTGAATCCCTTTGTTGGCAAATTTTAGGCATTACAAGTTTTTTGTTTTAATTCTAGCTTTGAATGGTTTGTGGTAGATCTATTATGGGTTGGGGCCCTTCCCCACTTATTTTAATAAATAAATTATGTTCAACAACAATAGGAACATATGGCCACTGCACCAAGACCAAGGGTAGAGCAAGGGTTGTGGAAAATAATAGATAAATAATGAATGGAGAAATAGGGGCAAAGGGACTCACAAATATGATTAGTAGGGTTTTAGGAGTGAATGGAATGGGTGACCATGACCTTTACTATCATAAATTATGAACTAAGCTCTATAGGTACACAATAATATATTAGGTGAAGGTGATATGTCACCATGTGAAAGATGATTACTTACACATAACATGACGGCAATATGAAGGTAACTGCCCATTGAAAAAGAATTGTCTTAATTGAAAGGTGATTCACTCAATTTTGATTGATTGAGACTAGAGACAATCATTCACCTACAAAATAAACTCCCCAGATAGAGCCTAGAGTAGGATACTATCTAGTAGGCTTTAGAGAAAGGAAGTGTTAGTGAAATTTGAAGAAATGGAATCCACCTTCATGAAGCAGCTAAAATCATTTCCAATGACCTCAAAAGTTGATTTACATAAAAAATATAAGGATAAATATGACAATCTAGTCCAAATAGATATTTTGTCTATAAATTTGATTAGTAGATTGAAAAAAAAATGAACAAATTAAGTGATAAACCCACATCTAGAATCTTTCAACGAATGAGACATCAATATCATTAGCAGACTTAAAAAAATGAATGAAAACATGCCTAACCCATGGATAAATCTCCAACCTATCATCAACAAGGGGTGTCAAATGTTCAAATACAAGTATGCAAGGCTAGGAGAGAAGGCCATAAGTGATTGAATCTACTCTTTTAATTGGAGCAACCAAATTTGCATGCCTAGATATAGAAATACATGAGCTAGAGGCCACAAACTACAACAACTTGAGATCTAAGGTATGGATAGAAGGGTTTTCATGAGCAAGAAATAGGAGTGTCAAAATTTTAAAAAAATGACTCTAGTTCAATTGAGGAAGATAATAGTAGTTCTAATGGGCCTACCATTTTGTGGTTATTAGTGTGAAGGAATTATAGATTCTAAAAAGAAGAGTATTTTCTTAGTTTTGTACCACTATTAGTTATGGTTATATACTTCATCAATAAATATTATATATAATCAATTGAAATAGATATGGTTGAATGTCATAATATTTAAATTCATCATGATGTATTTAATATTAAATATATAAATAGATATATCTATACGTTATGAGTAAAAAAATCTAATTGTCACAACTTCCTTATGATAATATTTTATGAGCTTAAATTTATTTTAGTATATGAACTCTAAGTTTTTCAAACATTCGATATTCTATAATTATTATCATTTTGTAGAGAAAGTAATACTTAAAATCAAAATGTGTAATAAAAGTTGATTAAGCGAATCACTCCACATGAAGAAATCTTAGCTCCACTTCAGCCAAGAAGATGTGAAGACTAGGAAAGGAAAAGACTTAGTCACAAACTAAATTTCCCACACCACTCTCACTTCCTCAGGTGTAAAGCCACTTTCGATAATGAGAAAACCTAGTGAACTCAAGAATATTTCAATGAGCTTAGTAGCTACACACTTCAGATTGTTGGCATTGAGTTTTCATTGATGTCAACCGATATTGCAGGTTACTGGTAGAGTGTGTCAACCAGTATGAAGAAGATTGAATCGGCATAAATAAGAGAAGTATGTTCTAAGCTGACAAATGATATCACTAGTATGAGGTGACATGCAGGAGTGTGTTGTCACTCTTGAATAATAACTAGTATGGAATAAACTGCTATGAAGCTTGGATGTTTGTTTGTGATGAAGAGGCAAAATTTTAGATGAATCACAACAACACCCAGTGAGCTGAACAAAACGAATGGCATGAAGACATACTGGAATGCAAGATGAACTGTCAGTATGATGTGTTGCCGGTAAGAGTAATTGTTTAGTATGTTGGGCATACTGGTAAGGGTTTGTACTGGTAGAATGACTTACCAGATGTTCTAGTTTGAACCGATCCCTTTGTTAGTGAATGTGTGTTGATGTGTGCCCCATAGAGTTGGGGTAGAAAACATGTAGGGGTCAGTGAAATTCTCAACGACATGGTTATCTGTGCAGTAGGTGGTTATTAAATGACAAAACCGCAAATCACAGGTTGGTGGCAGACTGATGCGGCTCGAGGAAGAATGGACGATAGAGAATGATCTGACAGTTCAGGAACTATTATCAAAGTGTGGAATCTGATTGCAAATTGACCTTGAGAAAGAAAGAGTTGGACTATAAATGGGGTCAATAAAGATCAAGACTGTAAAGTAGGGTGAAGTTTATTATTTTTAGCAAACATACATTGGATGAATAAAAATGTGTACAGATGTATCTCCCTAAAGAAGGTGAGTGATTCAAGGTAGATCGAATCAGGTTGGATACAGATTTGATTGAAGGAGGGAAACCCTAACCGTCCTAAGTTTGAATTGGTTTTTGGCGGGAAGCCTCAAGTTTAAAACATGCTGACTTGAGAGTGATATGCCATGATGCTAGTGAATGAAAGTGAGTGGGCAAACACTGTGTTGAGTGAAGAAAAAAGAGAAATCTCAAGTGACTGTGTGTTGAAGGAGAAACTAGTAAAGTGTGTGTGAATCGGTAGAGAACAAACCCACAAAGGCAGAACCTTGCAATGTGTGGTCAAGTGTGAATTGAATCCAGCAGTCAAAGGAAGTGAAGTTTTAGAAAAGTAAGAATTAGTTGAAAGGCATTGTTGTAGGGTGTGTGGAGTTTTCACAGACTGGTAAGATTGAAACCTGTAGAGAAAAGTATTGAAGAGTTGCAAAAATTCATTTGTAACGGGGAATTTACTTGTGTATTTGAATCTTCATATTGTCTTCACTAAGTAGGTGCTTATTGCAGGGGTTGTAGCTCCTTTAGGTTGTAGCCTATAAATTGTTCAGGGGTTGGTGCTCCTTTGAGTCGGTTCTCATAAATCAGGGGTTGGTCCCCCAAAATTGTAATCAGATCATTTTTATTATGAGGTTGGATTGGAGAAGAAGATCTCTAGCAGCTATTCTCATCGAGGTTTTTCCCACATTAGGTTTTCCTCGTATATCTGGTGTTATGTGATGAATTCTTGTGTGTGTTTTATTGAGGTTATAGTGAATCCTTTCACACACTTAGTTTGCATTGTTTGGTTTACCGGTCAACACTCTGTTTGTTTTGTATTATACCGATATATCCCTGATCCAAAAATAAGTGTTTAAAATCACTGATTCACCCCCCTCTCAATGATTTATTGTGTCCAACAATTGGTACTAGAGCCCTGGGTGCCGTATTTTGTCAAAGTGTTCTCTAGCTTGGGTAGATCATGTCAAGTGTGAACAATGGCAAGAAATGAATTTGCCTCCTTAAAAGCTCCTATGTTTGATGGTGTCAACTATGCCTCTTGGAGTAGAAGAATGGAAACCTATTTGTCCTCTCTAGGTTTTGATGTATGGATGTCATTTGTGAATGGTATCCACACCCTAATAATTCCCTTACTAATCCAGATGCCAAGAAGGAATATGAGAACAATGCTAAAGCTAAAAATGTCATTTTTAGTGGGTTATCCAATAATGAGTTTGTTAAGGTCATGCATTGATCATCTACCAAAGAAACTTGGGAAAAGTTGCAGAAAATATTTGAAGGCAATGCTAAAGTCAAGGAAGCCAAGTTACAAACATTGAGAGCACAGATTGAGGGTTTGAAGATGAGAGATGAAGAGAAGATTGTTGACTATCTCCATAGTATTGATGAAACAACAAACACCATTAGAGGGCTTGGAGAAGAAATAAAGAATGAGGTGGTAGTGAAGAAAGTACTTAGATCTATCACATCTAAGTATGATACAAAGGTTTCAACAATAGAAGAAGCAAAAGATCTGAAAACCTTTACAATGGATGAACTATATGGATCCCTAATTGATTATGAGATGAGGACTGCTGGTGCCGAGGCTGTGAAGAAAGAAGCTGCATTCAAAATATCAAGGAAAGGAAATGAAGACTCTTCTCAAGATGAAACCGATGAATATTCTGATGATATCATGGTGAACTTTGTTAGAAGACTCAAGACAGGTTCCATCAAATACAAAGGCAAGTTGCCCTTGAAATGTATTAATTATGGAAAGATTGGACATTTTGTTGCCAAATGTCCCTATGGTGATAAGAATGAAGATGATCAATCATGTGGCAGCAGATCAAACGGTAAGGACAAGAAGAATAATGTCTACCGACAATGTAGAAGAGGCAACCAGAAGCAGAGCAATCTTTACACACATGAAAAGGATACCACATATGACGAGAGTGCCTCAGATGACTATTGTAGTGAAGATGAAGTTGGAGAAAACCTCTTTATCGCCCAAGAGGTTCCGGTACAAGAAGAAGGAGAAGGAGAAGAGAAATAAGGAGAAGTAGATCTTGAAGAAGAGCTCAATAAAACAAGAAGAGATCTGAAGAAGGTGAAAAAGGTTATAGCTGAAGAACAAGAGATGTTGGAGAAATCTCTTGAAGAATCCAAGAAAATAATTGCAGATCTAAAATTTCAATCTAAAGAGGCCAAGAGGATTTGTGAAGTTACTAGTATCAGCTTGAGGGAAAAGGAGAAGGAGCATCAGAACCTGGAAGAAGAAATTGTTAAGCTCCAGAAAGAATTAGAGAAGAACAAGAATGAACTGGTGATGAGAAGCAAGTATGAAAGCAGCACAAAGGCCCTAGATAAGATGTTGAGAAAACAAAAGTCTTCAAAGGATACTAGAGGCTTAGGATTTGTAGAAGGACAAATTTAAAATAGCAAAGACACGTCTGATAAGGAGATACAGTTCACTTCTTCAAATGAAGGTGAAGAGAAGAAGACATTCACGGTAAACAAGGATGCCGATAAGAAGACATATGCAAATGTTGTTAGAAACTGCCACACAAACTGGTATGCACAATCAATGAATAGGAAGCCACACTAAATGTATTGACATGCAAATCCAAGGAGAAATGGAAGAATTGATCATGAAGGATTCACCAGAGTCAGCAACATGAAAGGAAGACCCCCAGTGAGGTAGTCATCTATAGGACCAAGGCAACCTAACCAATATGTTCCAAACTTTCATGGTTATTGTCATCGGTGTAATAAGTTTGGTTATAGTATGGCAGAATGTAGGAAGATGAATGTAAACCCCAGTTTTGAGAGTAGAAACTTATTTGCTGCATTACAAAGTAAAAATGTCACATATTATAATTGTTTGGCCATAAGAGTTATGAGTGTAGGAGAAGTATGCAGATGTCCTACAAGAATGCTTTGAATACATCTTTCAATGCTAATGTGAAATGTTACAAGTGTCAAAATTTTGGTCACATAGAAAGGCATTGTAAGCTAAGAGATGATGATCAAAAGAAAATAGTACCGGATCAGAAGATAGAGACAAAACCAGAACACAAGATGATAGAAGAGGAGAAGAAAGAAGAAAAATAGGTTTGGATAGAGAAGGAGAAGATCAAGATAGAGTCAAGCTTAGTTGTGCAAACTAATCTACATGCTGAAAGGAGGAATCTATGGGTAGTAGATAGGGGTTTCTCAAATTACATGACCGAAGACAACAAGAAGTTTATCAAGCTTGATGATTTTAATCATGGTTTTGTCTAGTTTGGTGACAACTCCTCTATCAAGATTAATGGTCATGGTACATTGAATATTGATGGAAAGGTCAAGGCTCATGATGTGTACCATGTGGAAGGACTAAAGCATAATTTGCTCAATGCAAGTCAGATGTGTGACAAAGGGTACAAGTTCACATTTGACTCTACTGGTTGTCAGATAAGAAAGCATAGTATAGGTCAGGTTGTGGCAAAAGGAAAGAGGACTGATGGTAATGTCTACAATTTGAAGAAATTATATGAGTCCCAATGCACGATGGGACAGGTTGATGAAAGTTGGTTATGGAACTAGAGATTAGACCATGTGAACTTTGATAATCTAGTGAAGGTAAGCAAAAACTGGTATGTAAGAAATATTCCTCAAATAACTAAACCAGCAAGAACTTTCTATGATGAATGCATCAGAGGCAAGAAAATCAAAGTGAGTTGGAAAAAAAAAGAGTACAATACCTAAACACCTTTGGAGTTAGTACATACAAATTTGTGTGGACCAACAAGGACAAGGGCTCTGACCGGTGAGAGATACTTCATACGATTCATTGATGACTACTCAAGGATGACTTGGGTGACATTTCTGCATGAAAAATCACAAGCTTTTGAAAGATTCAAGATTTTTAGAAGAATGGTTGAAAATGATAGTGGATATCGGTTAAAGTGGTTAAGATTAGACCATGGTGGAGAATATTCTTCCAATGAGTTTATTGACTACTGTGAGAGACATGGAATCCGGAAACAATATTCAACAGCAAGAACACCACAACAAAGTGGTGTGACAAAGAGAAAGAATAGGACAGTGAAGGAGATGGCTAGAACAATGTTGAATGAGGCCAACATACTAGATACACACTAGAAGGAAGTAGTTCATACTATTGTCTACACATTAAACCAGGTACAGTTAAGAGTGAACAATATAATGACTCCTTATGAGTTATGGTATGATTGGAAATGTTTACTCAAGCATTTTAGGGTGTTTGGAAGTAAGTGTTTCATCAAGAGAGAAATTGATGGATTAGGGAGTTTTTATTCCTAGAGTGATGAAGGAATTTTCTTGGCTTACTCAACCAATAGTAAAGCCTACAAATTCTACAGCAAGAGATTAACAAAAATGGTTGATAGTATAAATGTGAGAATAGATGAAAAACTACATAAGAGAAAATTTACACTGACACCCTACATTGATGATTTTGATGTTGAGTATGAAGAACAATCTAATAATGGATCAGTAGAAGAAGCACCAAGCAAGAACCCCGACCGATATGTGCAGAAGAACCATTCGAAAGAACATATCATATGAGATAAAAATGAAGGTGTGTAGACCAGAAGGAGAACTAGCTTGAAACAATGAGCAGGTAAATTTTTGCCTCATGAAAGAACTTGAGCCCAAAACTTTTGATGAAGCTAGAAAAAGTGAAAATTGGGTAGATGTCATAGATGAAGAGCTGAAACAAGCTGAGAAAAATCAAACTTGAAAACTTGTTCCTAGACCGGCAGACAAGAATGTCATAGGTACCAAGTGAGTCTACCGGAACAAAATGAATGAAGAAAGCAAGATAATCCAACATAAAGAAAGGTTAGTTTAAAAAGGGTATGCTCAAGTGGAAGGTATTGACTTTGAAGAAACCTTTGCACTAGTTGCTAGGTTAGAGGAAATATAGATGTTTTTAGCTTTCTCTTCCTATAAAGGATACAAGGTTTAGCAAATGGATGTCAATCTATATTTTTGAATGGTAATCTTGAAGAAGAGGTGTTTATGGAACAACTAAAAGGATATATATTACATGATGATGAGAGTTTCATATGCCGGTTGAAGAAATCCTTGTATGGTTTGAAGCAAGCCCCTAGAGCATGGTATTTCTGGTTAGACAAATACTTGAAGGAGCAAGGATTTTGGAAAGGGAATACAAACAACTTGTATATCAAGGTAAATGGAGATCATATGATTATAGTTGTTGTATATGTGGATGACATTATCTTTGGTAGAGATAAGGACATCATGTGCAAAGAATTTGGAGATTAGATGAATATAGAATTTGAGATGTCCAGGCTGGGTGGGTTGTCCTATTTTCTTGGTTTGCAGATCTCATAATAGGAGAAAGGAATTTACATCTCTCTAACCAAGTATGTTAAATACATGTTGAAAAAGTTTCAAATGGAGGACAACAAACCAGTAAGTACTCCCATGGTTATTGGTTGTAAATTGAGCAAACTAGATGAGTCACCGAAAGTAGAATAGACACTGTATAGGTCTATGATTGGTAGTCTATTATATCTAACAACATCTAGACTACATATTGTACAACAGTTTGCATGGTAGCAAGATTCCAAGCTGCTCCTAAATAGTCTCACTTAAATGCAGTGAGGAGAATCTTCAGGTACCTGCAAGGAACAATCAATTATGGCCTATGGTATTCAAAGAAAGGAGACTTCACTTTGTAGGCTCATACTGATGCAGATAGGGTAGGATGTATTGATGACCAGAAGAGTACAAGTGGAGGTGCTTTCAACTTAGGAGACCAATTAGTATCATGGCACAACAAGAAGCAAGATTTAGTGTCATTATCTACTGTTGAGGGTGAGTATATAGCAGTTGCTACATGTTGTTCACAAGTAGTATGGATGAAGCACACTAAAGGACATATAGGTGGAGATACCAGAACCTATTCCAATCCAGTGTAATAACTCAAGTGCAATCAAAATATTCAAGAATCTAGTAATGCACTCAATAACAAAACACATTGCAATCAAGTGTCACTTCTTGAGGGAGAAGGTAGCAAACAAGGAGGTCATTCTAGAGTATGTTCCAACCAGTGAGAAGATTGCTGGCGTATTTACCAAGTCACTTCCTTTGGGAACGTTTGAGTAGTTGACCCAAAAGATGGGAGTCATCCCACTCTCAAGCAATGCTTATATGTGTAGGGAGATGTATGGTTCAGGGGGAGTCAACAATTGTTATTATCTTATGACTCTTGAATCATGAAGCCTAAACTTAGGGGGATAATGTGTCTTATTGGTTGAAGGCATGAGTTGTAACTCAACTGATAAAGGGAGAGAATAAGGTTGGAATCTAGCAGTATGATTGGTGTCGGACTAAGGTTCCCTTTTCCATTGTTGTCAAAGGGAGAGAGAAATAGGTACAAAAGAGTGGTGAAATCAATGCGAAAGGGGGAGATTGTTGGCATTGAGTTGTCATTTATGTCAACCAGTATTGCAGGTTACTGGTAGAGTGTGGCAACTGGTATGAAGAAAATTGAATCGACATAAAGAAGAGAAGTATGTTCTGACCTAACAAAGGATATCACCAGTATGAGGTGAGATGCAGGAGTGTGTGGGCGCGCTTGAATAATAAATTGTATGGCATAAACTGGTATGAAGGCTAGTTATTTGTTTGTGATGAAGAGGCTGAATGTTAGATGAATCATAACAACATTTGGTGAGATGAATAGAACGAATGGCATGAAGACATACAGGAAGGCAAGATGAGCTATCAGTATGATGTGTTGTTGGTAAGAGTAATTGTTTAGTTTGTTGGGCATACTGGTAAGGGTTTGTACCAGTAGAAGGACTTGTCAGATGTTCTAGTTTGATTTGATCCTTTGTTGGTGAATGTGTTCTGATGTGTGCACTGTAGAGATGAGGTGCAAAACATGTAGGAGTATGCGAAATGCTCATCGACATGGTTGTCTGTGTAGTAGGTGGTTATTAAATGATAAAACCGCAAATCACGGGTTGATGACAGACTGATGTGGCTCGAGGAAGAGTGGACGACACAGAATGATCTAACAGTTGAGTAACTATGATCAAAGAATGAAATCCAATTGTAGATTTACCTCGAGAAAGAAATGGCTGGATCATAAATGGGGTTGCCAAATATCAAGGCCGTAAAGCAGGGTGAAGTTTTCTATTTTTAGCAAACATGCATTGGATGAATAAAAACATGTACAGATGCATCTCCCCAAAGTAGGTGACCAATCCAAGGTAGATGGAATCAAGTAGGATATAGATTTGATTGAAGGAGGGAAACCCTAACCATCCTAAGTTTGAATTGGTTTTTGGCGGGAAGCCTCAAGTTTAAAAGATGTCGACCTGAGAAAGATATGCGATGATGTCGGTAAATGAAAGTGAGTGGGAAAAGACTGTGTTGAGTGAAAAATAAGAAAACTCTCAAGTGAATGTGTGTCAAATGAGAAACCAGTAAGGTGTGTGTGAACCGACAGAGGCAGAACCTAGCAATGTGTGGTCAAGTGTGAATTGGATCCAATAGTCAGAGGAAGCAAAGTTTTAGCAAGTTAAGAATCAATTGAAAGGCATTGTTGTAGGGTGTGTGGAGTTTTCACAGACCGATAACATTCAAACCGGTAGAGAAAAGTATTGAAGGGTTGCAAAACTTCATCTGTAACAAGGAGTTTACTTGGGTATTTGAATATTCATATTGTCTTCACTAAGTAGGTTCTTAGTGTAGGGGTTGTAGCTCCTTTAGGTTGTAGAGTATAAATCATTCAGGGATTGGTGATCCATTGAGTCATTTCTCATAAATCAGAGTTGATGCCCCAAAATTGTAATCATATCATTTTCATTGTGAGGCTGGATTGGAGCAAAAGATCCCCAACAGCTATTCTTGTGTATGTGTTATATTAAGGTTATAGAAAATCATTTCACACACTTAGTTTGCATTGTTTGGTTTATTAGTCATCACTCTAGTTGTTTTGTATTGTACTGGTATATCTCTGGTTCAAAAAGAAGTGTTTAAAATCACTAATTCACCCTCCTCTCAGTGATCCATTCAGTCCAACAAAAATCGTATTAAGAGAAGACACTCACCTAGGTAACACATGAGTCAAACTCACTCCAAACTCATCACATCTAAAAGTAGATTATTCTAAGCATGAATTCTACCTAAGAATAGTCACTACCTCTCTCCATTAAATAGGGATAGCTCAAAATTTGTGGTAATAAATTTTAGAGAAACCATTCAACATGGGGAAAAGCCACTCCATGTCGTGGCATAGTTGCATGCAAAATTCACAATGAATTATTTCCACAACTGTGACCAGATGCCACCAATCTATAAGTAGATCTAAAGAAAACATTATTCTAACTAACAACATTCATGGCAAACATGGTGGGCAAAAAGTTAATATACAAAAATGGGTTTTCATTTTGTAGACACTAGAGATATTTTTCCATCAATATCATTTCCTCTCATGCGATAGGTTATTTCTTGGCACCATGTTGCTACATATCAACAGTATAGAAGAGAACACTAGGCTCATGGAATAAGGGAAGAGAGCATTGGCAAGTTGCGTTAAGCCTACCATCCGCAAAAATAGTCCCTAGAGGAATAACACTCCATCTGGGAGAGGAAGGCATTCGTAGAGTTAACAATCTTCATATCTCCAATCCCAAATAGGAAATAGCGATATCAAGTAGGTGGACTAAACCCTTTATTTCCATGTTGATAGTGTTGCTTCTTCCAATGACTGACAAATTTTTAGAAAAATGATAGTCATATCTTTATATAGAAAATCCTATCTCATTGAAGGAACCTTAGATCTGTAAGGAAATATTGTAGCTAGTAATCGCATTATGACCTGTAGAAAAACAAATAGAATTTAGAGGATATCAACAGGAAAGTTATTCAAAAGAATGCAGATCTGTTGCATTCTTATCTATAGGTCTCTATTTCTTCTGGTCTTAGTCTTTTTTGTGTTTTAGGCTAGTTTGTGGGCTTGGCCCATGTTGGTTTAGATTTTGTTGTTGGTTATGGTATTTGATGCTTATTCTCTAGATATTGTAAAAATTTTGGGTTTTGGGTGCCTTTAAAAACCATTTAACTTAATAAAAAAGAAATAGAATTTTTCTCTTCTTGATCCCTATTGTATTGACATGAATCTATACAAAAATAATCATCTTTTGTTCTTATTTCCCCGCCATCCTTCTAGTGTTAGATGAAGGAACCCACTTAATCCAAGCAATCCTAATTTAATAATGGTAATTAATTCTAAGTTATTTAGGAAATTCATTTAGTATAATATGTCTTTTAGATCTAACAAAGTACACCTTCTGATTGATACCAAAATAATCTTACCTTAATCTTGAAAATATGATGTTGAAATGAGAAAAGTTAAAGGACCTAGACATAATATTTGGAATATTAATCTAAATTAAACTAGGTGACATGATCGTAATAAATTAATCTCAAGGACATTATATCTAGTTTCTTAATAACTTGATAGGATCCTAGTTTATCCCACATTTACTGTTTAAACTAAACATAATATAGTTCTTGAATAGTTGTATGAAGTAAACATACAATCTTTTTTTAATTCTAAAATGTAATCCATGGTCATTTATTAAGTCGAGAGGCTTCTACAATGGAAGCAAATTTATGCATCAACATTTGGGGGTTTTCAATAATTTTGACGGTCATTTGGTTTTCAATTATTTAAGGTTTAAAATAATAATTAATTAATATAGAATGTAAAATAATTAATAGATTAATAGATTTGGTTTTCAAAACAGTTACGAGACACTTTAATTGCAGAATCATCAGCATATTAATATTCAACTTTTTGAAAGCTACTTGGATTAGTTCTTCATTAGATTTATATCCCTTTTACTATTCCCTATAAAATCCCTAGAAATTAAATTTCATGTTAATCAAATCAAATCTTGGTTTGTTTGAATTCTTTTGATATCGGGTTTGTTTGAATTATCAATGCAATCCCCTATACTCGCATGCGTTGAGATCGGATTGGTTTCACTTTTTCATTTTCCCTGGAAGCCAAAGCTATATAAATAGAACGACACAATCAAATATGCAAGTAATGCTACACATTTGCCTGACACATTGTTCCAAGCCTGATGATCTTGCCAATCATCTATAAATGGAGGATATCTTGCAAGTACTTTAGAAATGACGGTACCTCTTGCACTGCGTTATCTCTCGGATCTGAAGGAAGTCAATTTTTTTGTGGGAACTCAAATCCAACTAGCAACGCCTTCCACCAGCCGGTTTGGAAAATATTTTGGGTCTATAATGTAATGTGATCTTACCCTATTTCACCCGCTTTGTATTGCCAGTTACAGACCTTTTGAGGGGATTTGTTATCTAGAGGAAGGACATAGATAAACAATACAAAAATCGAGAACAAAAATATGCAACTCTAAATTAGCAAGACTTCAAATAATGGAAGCTTATATTGAGTGTCTCATACATAGATATAGAAATCTCTTAGGTCTATTTAGATTTTAGTTGTTCCATCAACATGTGGAAACACATACATAGATATATATTTATTCTTTTCTTAAAATATTATGATAAATTAAACGACAATAACATTAGAATTCAAGTTTATATATTACTGTCACAAATTTAAAATTGAGTTGTATGCAAAGTTCATTACATAGGAAAAAGATTGGATGAAAATATTGAGTAGTTTTAATGAAGTTTAATCTACTTAAGAATGATAAAAAGAAAAAGTAAGAAATTAAAAAAAATTAAAAAATAGATATCCTATTTTCAATGCATCGTTTTATTTTAATCTCTCTTAAAAAATGAAAAATAGATATCCTATTTTCAATGCATCATTTTAACTAATAATTTTTATGTTATTATTCACGAGTAGAGGAGGGTTGATCTAGATTTGGGGTTGCTATATGAATTATAGATTTTAGGGTTTTTATATAAAGTTTGGTTTTGTTGTATTTAATTTAGGGTTTTGCATTTTATATTTTTGTATATGTTGCAGTGAGTATTAAGATATTAATATTTCATTTATTGTACTAGAAACATATGTGGTAGAATGGTATGTTTTCATTATCTTTATGAATAGCTTCTTTCCAATTTTAATAAACTCATTTGAATTGCAGAAATGAGGAGATCGATGCATTGGAGAAGGAATGCAAGATTCATTAGAACAAAGTTTCACGGTAATCATTTCATAAAAAAATTCAAATAAGGAAAAACAATATTCATAAGAAAAGTACATAATATAAAATACTTTTTTAATATTTTATAAAAAATAACAATAAGTTTTATGAATGCATAATCCTACAATAGTTACCTATTTATAGCCTTACCTTAACACTAAACTCTAATTAACTATAACCTTACCACCTAAACCTAATCTGTCTAAATAAATGTAAATCCTAACCTAACCTTAAAGTTAACTCTAATCATATAGTTTTTAAATTTTTTAAATTATATCATAAAAGTTTAAACCCTTAATTAATTTTTTGGTTTGATTACCATTAGGGTTTGATAAACATTCAAAAGGATACTCTAATAATTTAAAATTATATACGTTTTAGTTTTAAATTTATTTTAAAACTAATTGTTGATTCATTTAACATTTAAAAATAAATTTATTTTAATTTTAAAATTTGAATCGATTTTCATGCAAAAACAAAAAGGGTAGAATAGAAATTTTGTTAATATATTTAGATTAATTTCTTTTCTTTTTTCAATTTCACAACTAAAAGCATACTCTAACAATTTAATATCAATTAACTTTACTAATGCCTATAGAGTATAAGTTTAACTTTTATTTTAAAATATATAAATAATGAAATAAAATATTCATAAGAAAATTATATAATAATAAAGATTCTTTTAATATTCAATAAAAACTTATTATGCGTTATGAATGCATCATCCTACAAAAGTAACCTACTAGCCTTACCTTCAAACTAAACTCTAATTAATTATAACCTTAACTCCTTAACCTAATCTCTCTAATTGAATGCCAACCCTAAGCTAACCTTAAAGTTAACTCTAACAATATAATTTTAAAATTGTAAAAATTATATCATAAAGATTAAACCCTTAATTAATATTTTGGTTCGATTTACCATTAGGCTTTAATAAACATTAAAAGCATACTCTAATTGTTGAAAGTTATCTAAGTTTTAGTTTTAAATTTATTCTAAAACTAATTATTGATTCATTTAACAACATTAAAAAAATGCAAACCCTAACTATAATGAAAACCTTACCATAATAAAACCCTCACCTTGACAATATCTATAATCTAGACCTGATTGAACTCTAAACCATAGCTTGACCCTAAACTTAAATATAACCCTAACTTCACCCTTACTACAATCCTAACCCTAACTCTTAACACTAACACTTAACCTATGATACAAACCCTAACCCTTGAGATAATCCTTTAAAACATAATCCTAATCCTAAGCCTAACCATAATCTTAACCCTATCCCTAACCTCAACCCTAACAATGATTTAAATTCAAGCCCTAACCATTAGCCTAACCCTAATAATGATGTAAACCCTAACTACAATCCTAACCCTAACCCTCTAATATTATCCTTAAACCCTTAACCCCAATCCTAATATTGTGTTATAAACCCTAACCCTAAACACAAAACTAACCATAATCCTAAATCCTTATCCTAACCCTAATAATAATCCCATGATATAAAGCCTAACCCTAGAAATAATCATAACAATAAGACTAAATACTAATCCTAACAACAATTATAAACCTAACCCTAACCTTAACCATAAATCCAAAACCTAACCATTAACCTAACCCATAATGATGATATAAACTCATACTACAATCCTAATCCTAACCATTAACCTAACCCTAAAAGTGATGAAAAACATAAATATAAATCCAAACTATAACCATAACAATAAATATAAACCCTAAACCTAGACACAATCCTATATGTAACCCTAAATCCTAAGCCTAACCATAATCTTAACCCTTTCCCTAACCTTAATCCTAACCATGATACAAATCTAAACCCTAACCATTAGCCTAACCTTAACAATGATGTAAACTCTAACTATAATCCTAATCCTAACCCTTAACCCTAACTCTAACCCTCTAATATAAACCCTAACCCTAACATTGTCATATAAATTGTACCCCTAAACATAAAATTAACCATAATCGTAAATCATAATCCTAATCCTAACCCTGATCCTAAGCCCATGATATAAACCCTAACCCTAGAAATAATCATAACAGTAACATTAAATCCTAACCCTAACAATAATCGTAAGACTAACCCTAACTCTAGCCTTAAACCCTAAATCCAAAACCTAACCATTAAGCTAACCCTAACAATGATGTAAACCCTTCCTACAATCCTAACCCTAACCATTAACCTAACCCTAAAAGTGATGCAAACCATAACCATTAGCCAAACCCTAACCCTAACCATGTTGTAGATCCATACTATACCCATTAACATAACCCTAACAATGGTATAAACCATAAACATAATCCTAATCCTAACCCTAACCCTATGATATAAACCCTAACCTTCCACATAATTCTAAACATAACTCTAGAAATCCTAAGCATAACCATAATCTTAACGCTATCCGTAACCTTAACCCTAACCATGATATAAATCCAAACCCTAACCATTAGCCTTACCCTAACAATGATGTAAACCCTAACCCTTAAAATCGTAACTCTAAGCCTCTAATATAAACCTTAAACCCTTAACCCCAATCCGACTGTTGTGATATAAACCTTAAACCTAAACACAAAACTAACCATAATTGTAAATCCTAACCCCTATCATAATCCCATGATATAAAGCCTAACCCTAGAAATAATCATAACAATAACACTAAATACTAATCCTAACAACAATTGTAAACCTAACCCTAACCTTAACCCTAAATCCAAAACCTAACCATTAACCTAACCCTAACGATGATGTAAATCCATACTGGAATCGTAATCCTAACCATAAATATAAATCCAAACTATAATCATAACAATAAATAAAAACCCTAATGCTAGACACAATCCTAAATGTAACCCTAAATCCTAATCCTAACGATAATCTTAACCCTTTCCCTAACCTTTACAAATCTAAACCCTAACCATTAGCCTAACCTTAACAATGATGTAAACCCTAATTATAATCCTAACCCTAACCCTAACATTGTGATATAAACTATACCCCTAAACATAAAATTAACCATAATTGTAAATCCTAATCCTAACCCTGGTCCTAAGCCCATGATATATACCCTAACCCTAGAAATAATCATAACAATAACATTAAATCTTGACCCTAAGAATAATCATAACCCTAACTCTAACCTTAAACCCTAAATCCAAAACCTAACCATTAACCTAACCCTAACAATGATGTAAACCCTTACTACAATCCTAACCCTAACCATTAACCTAACCCTAAAAGTGATGCAAACCATAACCATTAGCCAAACTCTAACCCTAACCATGTTGTAAATCCAAACTATACCCATTAACTCAACCCTAACAATGATATAAACCATAAACATAATCCTAATCCTAACCCTAAGCCTATGATATAAACCCTAACCTTGGACATAATCCTAAACATAACCCTAAATCCTAAGCATAACCACAATCTTAACCCTAACCCTAGCCTTAACCCTAACCATGATGTAAATGCAAACCATAACCATTAACCTAACCCTAAAAGTGATGCAAAACACAACTATAAACCTAACCCTAACCCCTAACCCTAAGTCTAACCCTATTATATAAACCCTGGCCCTACAGATAATCCTAAGCATAACCATAAATCAGAAGCCTAAACATAATCTTGACCCTAACCCTAACCCTAACCATTAACGTAAACCTAAGAATGATGTAATATCTATCTATAATCCTAACCGTAAGCCTTAACCCTATGATATAAACCCTAACCATAGACATAACCCTAACCATAATTCTAAATATTAATCCTTTAAACCACAATCATAAACTTAACCATAACCCTAACCCTGATGCTAATCCTAACCCTAATGTTGTGATATAAACCCTAACCCTAAATGTAAAACTAACCATAATCATAAATCCTAATCTTAACCCTAATCCTAATCCCATGATATAAACCCTAAACCTAGAAATAATCATAACAATAATACTAAATCCCAAGCCTAACCATTAACCTAACTCTAACAATGATATAAACCCTTACTACAACCATAACCCTAACCATTAACCTAACCCTAAAAGTGATCAAAACCATAACTATAACCCTAACCCTAACCCTTAACCCTGAGTATAACCCTATGATATACATCCTTACCCTACACATAATCCTAACCATAACCATAAATCCTAAGCCTAAACATAGTCTTAACCCTAACCCTAACCCTGACTCTAACCATTAACCTAACCCTAACAATGATGTAAAATCTAACTATAATCCTAACCCTAACCCTAAAACTATGATATAAATCCTAACCCTAGACATAACCCTAACCATAATTATAAATGTTAAGCCTAACCACAATCTTAAACCTAACCATAACCCTAACCATTGTGCTAACCCTCACCCTAACAAGGTGATGTATAAACTACAACCCTAAACATAAAACTAACCATAAATGTAAATCCTAATCCTAACCACAATCTTAACCCTAACCCTAATCATGATGTAAATCCAAACCCTAACCATTAAACTCACCCTAACAATGATGTAAACCCTACCTATAATCCTAACCCTAACCCATAACCATAACCACCCTAGCCCTATGATCTAAAGGTCCTAACCCTACATATTATCTTAACCATAACCGTAAATCCTAAGCCTAACCATAATTTTAAAATTAATTGTAACACTAAACATGATGTAAATCCAAACCCTAACCATTAACCTAACCATAAAAATTATGTAGACCCTAACTATAATCCTAAACCTAATCCTTTACCCTAACCCTAACCACAATCATAACCGTAACCTGATGATATAAACTCTAATCATAGAGATAATCCTAACCATATACCTAAAAATTAAGCCTAAACTAGAACCTTAACCTTTACAATCATGTAATTATAAACCCTAACCATTAACCTAACCGAAACAATGATGTAAACCCTAACTATAATCCTAACTCTAACCTTAACCCTAGACATAATCCTCACCATAATGATAAATCCAAAGCCTAACCACAATCTTAACCCTATCCCTAATCCTAACCATGAAGTAAATCCAAACCCTAATCATTAACCTAACCCTAACAATGATGTAAACCCTAACTATAATCCTAACCCTAATCATAGCCCTATGATATAAACCATAACCCTACACATAATCTAACCTTAACCCTAAATCCTAGCCTAATCACAATCTTAACGCTAACTGTAACACTAAACATGATGTAAATCCAAATCCTGACCATTAACCTAACCTCAACAATGATGTAAACCCTAACTACAACCATAACCCTAACCCTAATGGAAACACAAAATGAACCCTATTCCTTATTGAATTAGGCCTATTATTTTTAACCAAATCAAATCCTAACCCTAATAGTAAACCATAATGAACCCTAATCCTTATTGAATTAGGTCTACTATTTTGATTCCAATCCTAACTATAATTATAAATCTAGAATTGAACCAAATGGAATCCTAAATCTAACACCGTACCAATCCAAAATATACACCTATACAACAATATATAATTTGAAAATAATTTATGTCATGTCTTACAATTCATGTTGTGATTGCTACTAGCTTATATATATTTAATAATATATATAGAATAAGCCGAGAGATATTCTTCTCGAGGCGCCTATTGCCATTTAATGTTGATAAATTAATAAAAAAGAGGCGCATCTAGAAGGATATCTCTCTGCTTATTATATATATATTATTAAATATATATAAGCTAGTTTTATTTTTACTACTTGAAGTAAACTAAATGAAATGTTAATTATTTTCTATTAAAGCTTAAAATGCAGTCTCTCCCATTGTGATAAATAATTGTGTTCTTGAAAGATGATTAGGACAGATAAAATTATGTATACAAGTTTATAATTAGTCACTATGGCATTTATGTTTATTTTAAATGGAAAGTAATGAAAATTATAATTCGTCAATTGCTATCTTTTAGTAATGATTGATTTGAAATAATTTCTTTGTATGAAAATGTAAATCATCCCTTACCTTTTTAAAATCTTATTATTACTTTCCAAGCAATGGATTGGACAAAATTTTCAATACATTACTGCAATGTAGCCTTCCCCTCACGTGTGCATAAGAACATAGTCACATATCACATTTTCCCAATTGTTGCATATGACTGAGAAGTCTACCGCAAACCTCTAATTACTAATTTACCATAATCCAAGATATCAACACTCCACACATCATACTTAGGAGAATATGAAATAAATTGGTGAGTAGTTGCTATGAAAATAATTAGAAATCTTTTACTAGTAAGTGCTTATACATTCGATAATAATATCAAAAAACTATTCAATTATTACTCATAAGTTAATGATGTGATTAATAGGATATCTTAACACAGTTAGGATGAATTTTCAGTAATATAAAAATAATTTATATATGTATTTGTAGACACTCAAAATTGTCTATCCCTTTTTGTTGGGCATACTCTTTGACTACAAGCCTAGTGTTGTATCTCATCTTGCCCCCGTCTTCCTCTTTCAATTTGTAGACCCACTTGTTTCTTAAGGCCTTCCAATTTGGTGGAAGAGGTACTCGATCCCAAGTCTGGTTTGTGAGTAATGAATTCATTTCTTCAAGCATGATAGTCTATCATTTATCACAATCAACATGTTGACATGCTCGTTTATAATTTCCAGGCTCTGTTTGATCTGAGATTAATAGTGCAGGCTCAGCTTCTTGACAAAATAATAACTCATAATCTAAAAACTTTTTAGGAGGTTAGCGTTCCCTGGTAGACCTTCGCAACTGAGAGTTCTCTATTTACGAATTACCTCTCTCTAAATTATTCTCACTCAAGAGTTGTGAATGAACTGCATCATGTGGTACAAAGTCACCACAACCTTGTGTCTTTGGTCCCCTTAAAACTTCAGTGGATGATGGCATGTTATTATCAGTGTGCGGCCTAGAGGATTCGGGACGAATTTGGGAGACTTGAATCCTCTACATTAGAGCCAGAGTGTGTAGTATAGGGAGGGCGAGAAATGAATAATTACCCTTGAGAATGACCACGATTTGCACGTCTATTCTCTATGACCAAAAAGGAGTTATCACCAGGCTGTCCAGACACATTGGGGAAATTTGAATTCTCTATTTGAATTCGCTGACGTGAAGAAGAAGGTATCGTATTTAGGCCACGACATGTAACCTGCAAGCCAATGTTTGAAGGCTTCTTTAAGCCAAACAAGGAAGACTGGGACGTAAGCCGTGAAGGTTGCTCCATGCCAGGTCAAGAGTTTTTAACGGAGACCCTTGTTCCAAGACGTGTGGAATCCGTAATAAGCCATGGTAAATCTGTTTCAAATTTGGATGAATGTAAAGGGAGACGTGAGAAGTCATGATTGAGGCTCTCAAATTCTTCACCAATCTCAGTCTGACTAGAGGAATGAGAACTTAATTCAATCACGGTGGATGCCATTGGGGATCCAACTTGATGAGAAGATTGATGTAAAACACCATTATTCTGAATTGGTGAAGAATAGTTTTCAAAAATAGTCAGAGGAACATACTTTGTGTCTAATTTATTTTTAATTTGCAGTGCTGGGAAAGACTTCATTGAAAATAACATCCCTACTACAAATAATTTTCTTATTGACCTGATCCCACAACTGGAAGCTAAATTGTTCTTCACCATACCCAATGAAAATGCATTTATACGATTTGGGATCCAATTTAGTCCTCTTTTCTTTGGGAATGTGCAAGAGGGCTTCACATCCAAAAACCTGAAGATGCGAGTAGGAAATCCTCTTACCCTGTCATTCCTCTTCCGAAATACCAAAATCCAATCGAGATGAAGGACTTCGATTGATCAAATAAACTACTATCTTGCAAGCCTCCTCCCAACATTCTTTACCTAGACCTGTGTTTGATAACATACACCAAGCCCTTTCAAGGATTGTCCTATTCATATTCTCGGCTGCACCATTTTCTTGAGGAGTGAAAGGAACAATCTTAATCCTTCTAATACCATTATCAGTACAAAAACATCAAATTTTTGTCAACAAAACTCTCCACCATTATCTATTTGTAAACACAATCTTATGCCCAATTTTTTTTTCAACTAAGGCTTTAAAAATTTTAAATTTGGAAAATACTTCATATTTCTTAGAGAGAATATATATCCATACTTTTCTTGTACAATCATCAAGAAAAGTGACAAAATAGTTAGCTCCTCCAATGGAGGTTACTTTGAGACCCCAAAGACATCTGAATGTAGTAACTCCAATGGTGTTGTCCTCGTATCATGTCCACCTTTCAAAAAACTAACTTGCTTTTATTTTCCATAGAGGCAATGTTCACAAAATGCTAAATCCACAAGTTTGAGACCCGGAAGCTGATCCCTTGTATGTATAACATGCAGCCCTTTCTTGCTTATGTGCCCAAGCCTTTGATGCCAAAGCTCCTTTTTGCTATCCTCAACCACCATTGAAGCTCCCACTTCACCACGTCTCAAATATATAGAGACTACATAATTTATTGGCCTTGCCAATCAACATGGTTCTGTGGGTTACCTTTCAAGTATTCAAAAGAAAATTCACATTAAATCCTTGTGCGAAGCATTAACCAATGGATATCAAATTCTGTTTCAATTTTGGGACATGCTTGACATCTTTGAGCAACCATGTTTTTCCACCTTCTAGTCGTAACGAAACATCACCCTTTCCAATAATTTTGCAAGATTTCTTGTCTCCTAAGAAAACATTTCCAAACTGGCCTTCTACGTAGTTTATGAGCGCTTTCGTGCATGAAGTAGCATGGTAGGATGCACCGAAATAAGTACCCATGAATCCAGAGTGGTATCAGTTGTTGAAAGGATTAGAATACTATCATCCTTGTCATAGATGCTATTAGCTTCATTGTCCCACACCTTCTCTTGTGCCTTTTTGTAATTTGTACAATCCTTTTTTACATGAGCAGATTTACCACAAAACCAACAATCACCATTTTTATTTCTAGACTTTGATCTCCTAGCTTATTTGGATCTTCTATGATGATTATTTCTGCCTCTATTGTGGCTCCTACCTCTATTGTCAGTGCTTACAACTGTATTCTTTCTTCTCAAATCTTTGTTGAGAAGAGTAGCCGTTACATCATCAAAAACTAGCTTGTTCTTGCCAGATATTGAAGTGCTAACTGTTGTTACAACTCCATCCCAGCTGCTTGGTAAAGAGAATAACAAGAGAACAACTTTGTTCTCATCATCTTGTGTCATTCCCACCAAATTTTCTATTATAAGTAAGAGTTTTAATGAAATATGAGAAAATCTTGACTTCATTATCACTTAATTTTTTTCTATTATAAGTAAGAGTTTTAATCAACAAGTGTAATTTTTTATATTCATCAAATCTCATTTATTTTATAGTACTAATATCTAAAATACGGTTATCAAAATATTTACTTAAAATTTTAAAATTATTCACATTATCTATTTTATTTTTATCTAAAACAATATTTATTTATTGATAAAGTATTAATTTAATTCAATATATTTATTCTAAAATAATTTTAATATATATTGATTGTATTTTAGTTTTTAATTACACTCCCTTTCTAAATTTATTTGTTTCGTGAAAAAATCTATTAAAATATATTACATTTTATTACGAAATTAATAAGTAATAATAATTACAAAATTAATATTCAAACCCATGGTATTCCATACAAAAAAGATGAGACAATTCTATAGAAACTCACATATCAAGCTGTTGAAATGTCACTAAATGACTTCTGGAATTTTTCTTGGATTTAGCGTACCATCAGAATAGGATTGCTGTCTGCGTTTGCCATTAATGTATCGTTCAAAATAAATTTAATTTAGTTCTCGCTAAATGCAGATATTATTTAATTAATTTAATTAGTTTAATTAATAGATATCTAGAAATACAAAAATTTAATAATCTAAATTTAATTTTTATTTTAAATTGATTCTGTCATACTATTAACTCTTCTAGAGTAAGCATTTAATTTTTACACTCTTCATAATTCATTGTACCATCTCTAGATGCTATTGCATTGCAAACTATAATAAAAATCTATTAACAAATAAAATTTTAGAGTTTTCTTTTATAAGTTTAATATTTATTTTTTCTAAAATTAATATATAAGATTTTTTTATTAAAAAAACAAAAAAAATTGATTATTGTCAATCTCATTGGTGAGAAGTTTAACTTATTTTTTGAGGTTTATATGGATTACTTTCTATCCACTAGACTCATATCTTTAAACAATGTACAAAAACTTATCAAATATAGTATTATTTACCACTAGAATTTTAATTTTCAAGAGTAACATTTTGAATATATATTCTTATTTTAGAAAATCATTGCAAGTCAAATGATAAAGATAATTTCAAGAATAGAATAAATAACTAGAAATAATTATTACTCTTGATCACATCCTAAAGTATTTGTATCTTTTTTTTTTAAAATATATTAAGAACATTTTGGTTTCATTTTATTTGTGAAAATTAATGTTTAAGGACCTTCAAATTCTATGCTAAATTAAAAGAATTTGTCCCATGATCATATATGACACTTAAGAAAGAATATTTTTAACTATCATTTACACCAAATCTTTATAGCATGATATGCTCTCACCTTTGACACATAGACATTTTGAACCCTTGTCCATTTTCCAACCAACTATAGTGTCTTTCCAACAACTCTTCTAGTTATTTGACATTCTTTCAACATGGCAATTCTTTTTTGCTTATGGAAAGATCAAGATTATGTTTTATTTCTCTCAGCACTATTGATTGTTTAGGGAGGCTACCAGTTAAAGTTTTATTTCCATCATGGATAAAGCTTAGACTTGTTTGGGAATGGGTCTGAGTCTCTCTAGATATGAGGAAAACAAACTTCTAAAAGGAAAACCTAAAGAGAGGGTAGATTGAATGGAATGATGGTGAATAGGAGCATCTTCCTTCAAATTGTTCTTAGAATAAGATAGATTAATTCATGAGCATATGCATGGTAAATAGGTTGTGGTGGTAGATTATGGAAGTGGTGATTCTTTATTTTTGTAGTTTTCTTATTGATTAAATTGTTTGGATCCCTTAATGAGCTTGTATTGATGATTTAATTATGATTTAATAAATTTTTATCTTTTATTTCTTATAAATAATAATCATATTGTTAAATTTAAAATTTTCATCATATATTTAATATAACTAAAATTAAACAATACATAAATAATTATATTTAAAAATTTAATTAATTGCAATATTTATATCAAAACCCTAAAATATTCCATCTAACAAGAGGAGAAAGCTAACCTAAAAATCTTATAAAATGATGAAATGCCATATTTATAAAAATCTTATAAATATTGTACCTTCACATTGATAATTCAAATCATTTTCTAAGAGAATTCACTGAAGCTACGCAAACTTCCTCACAAAATCTTGTAACCGTCATAGTTGCATAATATGTGCATAACTTACTTTTGTTCTTGAAAAGTATCGTTTCTCAATAATAGAACATTATTGTTTATCATTTAGACAAAATAATTTGTATGGTTTTGGTTTTGAAAAGTATACCGCCTTCCATTGCAAATATTGCATCCCTCGCAATTATTAAGCTGACAGGATCCAAATTTAGTTGGCCTATTCCTGCCTCCCTTGGTAATCTCCCTCTTCTTGAGGAACTCGTACTCCAGGATAACTCCTTGACGCGAATGATTCATCCTTCGCTTACTAAACTTTCCAAGCTGACAAACCTTGATCTGTCCTTCAATTAGCTGAGTGGCAACTTGCCTCTCCATCTAGGTGGGATTTCGTCTATCTGTATGGCCAAGTTGATGAGATTAGGGAATATAAACTAGACAATGATCTCACAATATTGGATTTCAAGAATTTTAATACTATCCAAGCCTGTGTCACTAAAGAAAATGAGCTAAGAGCACTCAAGGGTTGTGGCATTGACAAGAAGGATGAACATTTGGTCTACAATTTGTTGGGAAAGTTTCCATCAGAATATCCAATATTTGTTTCTAGCTTCCAAACCCGTCACTTGATAGTAGGTACTTATTTCACTATACCATCATTTGATGCATTCACAGAAATGTTGATGTTAAAACAATCAAACTTGATAAGCATGTGGATTTTGAAGTCTTCAAAGTCCAAAGCTTTGGTGGCTAATCAAGGGAATGAAGGAAAAGGTTCCAACAAGAAGCAAAATTAGTCCAAACCAAAGACATAATAGGATAAAGCATAATCATCCTCTCCACAATAAGGTAATTCTTCATCTTCTTCTAAAAAAGGCAATTCAACTAAGAAGGATAAGTCAACTTGTTCATATCGCATGAAAGTTGGTCATGATGAGCATTGTTGCCACACTAAGCAAATTGATGAGTTGACAAACATCATCAAGAAGAACACCATCAATTTTCCATCTACTTACAACAAGAAGGATTCATCACCTTCTACTTCCTCATAATTAAAAGGAAAAGAACAAGCTCTTTGTGCTACTACAATTCATGATTTATGGAGATGGCTTCTAGATTCAAGAGCTTGTCATCTTGTAGTCTATGTTCTCTTCATTTAAGCCTTGCAACATGCCACCAATTTTGATGGGAAATCATAATAAATTAATGTAATTGGGAAGTGATTTATTGATATTGGGGATGACACCTTCAATGATGTGTTGTGTGTACCTCACTTGACAAATAATCTTTTTTTCATCTATCAAATCTCTCATGGTGCAGAAAGAAAGACTATGGAGTTCAAACCTGATTCGATTATCGTTAGAGACTTGGAGACTAGAGCTATTATTGCTACTAGGGTGGTGGATCATGCATCTCAGCTGTACTTATTTTCAGATTTTATTCCTATAGATGAGTTTGGTTCATCAGATGATGTTCGCACTTCTTGTGTGGATTCCAATATCAAAGAGAACTTTGGTTACTTGAACTTGGGTGTTCTCACATGTGATCCAGTTCTTAAGTCTTGCATTCCATCTCCTCCTATTGATATCACATCTATTGTTTCTCTTGATGATGCTTTTGTTGCTACAATTTTAGGTTCTTGTGATTCAGTGCAACATGATATACCTTGTCATCCAAATATAGTTCCTTGGGATGACTACTTGATAGACATTGCAACTTTGTTTGTGGATGCCTACATTGCAGATTTGGGAGACATCATTGATGATATTCATCTTCTCTTTGATGAAGATGAACCTTCTTTAGTTGTTGCGAGGGAGCACTCTGGACCTCTTGTTCATTCTCTACATGATCATTCTTTCAAGTTTGATGTGATTGTGGATACTTATGTACAACATTTGTAGGAAGTCTCTTCATCTTTAGAGGTGACACTTGAGTATTTGGATCATGCTCTACATTCATCTTCACTAGATCTTGGATTGTCTTTTTAAGAAGTATGGACTAGTATACGCAATTCAGAAGGTACAACTTTCACCATTGACATTGGAACACTTGAGCAAATTTCAGAGACTCCATATATAATGAGTTTTCTTCATATATATTCCTTTCAGGATTGGGGATACTTTATGGATACAACTTTAATTTTGTTTCTTCCTAAGGGTAGGAAGATTGTTCGACAATCATAGAAAAATATCTTCATTCATTTTGAAGCTTCTACCATTGGTGCACATTCTACATTAAGGGGGGCTACTTGGTCTCTCTTCTTCTCTCTTATGGAGGGAACTTTTTTACTCATATGGGGTTTTGTCCTTCTCATTCGTCTTTGATAGTTCTTTTGTTTTTTCATCTCTCTTTTGGGGGGAAGATTTTTCCCACGTGTTTTTCTCTCTTTTTCTATTTGTGAGAGATTTCATTGTATTTGTACATAGGTAGCTAACATGGCCTACTAGCTAGAACCCACCTTGCATTGTTAGCTTGAGTCTGCATTCCTCTAAGTTCCACTTAAGTGGGGATGTTGGTGTAATTTATGTTATGTAATTACACTTAAATTAACTTAGAATAATGCATATCATAGTAATTTGCATAGGAGACACTTAGGGAATTGCATATCTATGGATTATGGTTGTAGGAAAAATTCTAGATTTGGTGGTGTTATCTTGTTATCACATTTTCATATCCACTTATAGTGGAATGATAATTCCACCTTTGATGGGTGATCCACCTTCAATGGAATTATCTTTTGTTTTCTCCTACCTACCCTTACATCTCATTGAGCCACATGTCATCCTTGTGTGCTCTCTTCTCCTTCATCCTTGCCTATATATGCATACACATGTACATTATAAGGCCACTCAATAACTGAAAACCATTAATATTCTCAATGGAAGTGTGGATGGCACTAATAATAAGAACCATTATTATATAATATGGTTTTGAATTATATGTCGCCATTAATATTATTCAAGGAATATGTATAACATTGTTATTTTTCTTCAGCATGGTTATTATTATTATTATTATTATTATTATTATTATATTATTACATCTACCTGCTTAGTTGTCATCATTACCCAATTTTCATGGGAGGTTTACCCTTGCTAAGGAACTTTGCCATGGCTATTTGTTGTATTGGTAAAGAAAGATTATGACTTAAATGAATCATAGGTCATTAAATTATCTTTTCATCCTTTCTATAGGTTCCCTAGAGTTCATGTGGATGGTATACTATTATCTAGATTTGGGCATTTAAAGCTAGTGTATAAAAAAAGGGAAAAAAAATCTATTAATAATATTAATGTTAATGGTGTCGAAAATGAATATCTATGAGGGCAGAGAGAATTCCGTCTGAAGTAGCATGTGGAGTTGTAGGTTAGAGCCAAGAGGGCTTACCTATATTTCTTGTCTTCTTCATGTGAGGTTTGTGTAGGTTTAAAGGGGTGTTTTTCTTCACTGGGAGGTTGCGTTTGGGTTTGGGGCCTTTGTTATTCTTCTACTGGGTTTGTTTTTGCTTGTTTGTTCATCATCTAGGGTTTTGGTGGTTATGGTGCGTTTCGACCTACCCCTCATTGGTGTTGGGTACCATCTTCTTCAATAGCTTATGGTTTGGGGTTTTTTTCCTTTTCTCAATGTAGGGTTTGGCGCTTGTGCTTTTTGGTCTCCATGGCTTTACATGTTGGGCCTCTATGAAATTTGAATTCACCTTTTAAGGACTTATCTCATGAGGGGTTTTCCTCTTCTAGAATGATGGATAACTTAGGAACCAGATTGAACAATGATAGTAATAAAGATGGATTTTCTTTCAATGGTGATTATCACTCTTCTACGTTTAATGGTTGTTTGGCCAGAAGTGATCATAGACCAGTTTTGGTTATCCAACCAGAGACAACTGTTGAGAATGTGAACTATCCTTTGAACCATGTTTTGATCTACAAGTTCATTAGAATCTAGGTATCTCTTCTTTTCTTGGAGTCATGGGCCTATCGAACATGGAATCTAGAGGGTCAAATGGAGGTAATGTTTACTACAAATATTTACTTTCTAGTAGGTTTTTTTAATTTACCAGGTTTTTTTTAATTAAGGTTTTTTTAAAGCGGCTCCTATTCCTACCATCACGTTGGCTTGTTCACGATGCCATGGCGTGTTGGGTTTAATCCTTCTAAGGAGATCTCATCTTGTGTTCCAGTTTGGGTCCTTCTCCCATGGTTTGCATTGGAATTTTTGAGATCGTATATTTTCCACTCAATTGCTCTACTATTAGGGAAGTTGATGAGGTCGTCAACACAAAGGATGGATAAAAAGGTAATCATCTTTGCCCATATATGTGTTGAAATTGATCTTAGTAAACCTTTACTAGATTCTATGAAAATTTTGTTGGGTTATTCCTCTTGGATCCAGCAAGTAGATTATGAAACTTTATGTTTTAGATGTAGTATCTCACATGAGTATGGGCACCTACAGAGAATGTGCCCCACATCTAAACTAGAAAAACATTTGAATAAGGTTTAAAATAATCAGTCATCTAAGCAAGATAAAAGGGAACTCTCTTTTGACTGAAGATAAGGAGGGTTTCATTCCGGTTAAGGCAAAAAATAAAGGAAGAGGTCAAAAGCGATCCTGGAAGGAGAGGGAAACCCATGAGATGTTTAATAGGTTTGACGTTTTAGAAGAGATGGATCAGTTTGATGAAGAACTTGTTGGGATGCTTATAGGACAAGAACCTCAGATTTAGGAGTAGCCACTTGAAAATCGAAATTTTGATCCTCTTGGTGATTTTCAGGAGGGATGCATGGATACTAGAAGGTTTATGGACACTCCTCTTGTGACTTTGGTTGAGGTAGAAGAAAGTGGTGAAATGGAGATTAAATACCCATTCCAAAATACCCAATGTAGAGGATAAGCCCTTACAAGATCTACAATCAGAGGGTAACGGTAGGATTAGTGCTTCAAATTTTGGGATTCAACAAAAGGCTCTCAAAAGAATAATCCAAAGAAGACATCTAAGATGGCTAGAAAGAAAGACTAAGAAAAAGTGAAGTTAATTGGGGAGACTTTGGTTGAATTTGGTTCTGTGAAAACCATTGATTCCAATTTTAACCCATCTTAAAAATTGTGTTGTCATGGAACATAAGGGGTATGAATATAATCCCTTGACACAAAGATATTTGAAAGTTCATTCAAATTCATTCTCCTGATGTTGTTTTCATCTAGGAAACTAAGATATCAGTATAAGGTGTGCTAAGTTCAACCTCTAAGATTTGAGCTAGGGAACATTGCTAGTGTACTGGGGCTTTTGGTAACTTAGGTTGCGTTGCTTACCTTTGGGAATTGTCTAAGATTGTGTTGGTGTGGTGGATGTCAAGTAGAACTTCTCTAACCTTGGATGCTACAAGTTTGGATACTAGTGAGACTAATTTGCTCACTGATGTTATAGGAAAATTGTTGCTCCGGTTGCATATTATTAGGCTAGTTAAATCTCTTTATCCTTTTCTAGCTTGGATCGTGGCAGGAGATTTTAATTCTATCCCAAGTATAGAGGAAAAGAGGGGTGGGATAAGAAGGCTTGAACAATCTTCAAAGATCCTAAGAAACAACATTGATTCTTTGAGTTTCATAGATATACAACCATCTAATGGTTTGTTTACCTAGAATAGTAGAGGAGTGAGTGATGAAGCTATCTTTGAGACGCTCGATAGGTTTCTTGTCTCCAGTTATTGGGTGGGTGATAGCTAGACTACTAGCTCAGAGATTATGGATTGGAGAGGCTCAGACCATTGGTCGATCAAACTCTCTATTGTGTTGTTTGGTAATTCCAAAAATTGTCCTTTTAAGTTCCAATTAATGTGTCTTCAAGATTATTCCCTACATGATTCTATTTTTGAATGGTGGATTAAGGGGAAACCAAATTTTGGGACATATATGTTCTCTTTTATTAAGAAACTTCAATTTGTTAAGTATATGCTAAAGCACTGGAACAAGCACAATTTTGGCAACTTTTTTTCAGCTAAAGTGGATGCCCAATCTCATTCGGATGAGATCACCCATAAGATTTGAGATCAGGGTCTCACTGAGGACTTATTTAAACATGAAGATGAAGCCATTAAAGTTCTTGAGGAGTGGGAATTAAGGGAGGTAGTTTTTTCAAAATAGAAGTCACAAGTCGATTTTCTTCAGGAGGGGGATAGAAACACAACTTTTTTTCATAATTCTATTTGGGATAGGAGGCAACGTAATCTCATATCTTCTCTCAAATCTATGAATGGGATTCAATTATCTTCTTCTAGGATGATTCCAAGTGAAGCTTCCCATCACTATTCTACTCTTTTGACAGAGGACTCTCCTGTGGCTAAGGAGGAAGTAAGCCTTATTTCAGCTTGTATTCCTTCTTTGGTCTCAAATGAGATGAATGTAATACTAATGAACCAGATTACTATGGAGGGATTGGAAAGGATAGTTTTTTATATGAACAAGGGGAAAGACCCTAGCCCAGATGGCTTTCATGCTGAGTTTTTTTAGGTTTTTTGGGACATAGTTGTGGTAGATCTCTTGGAATTAGTTTTGGAATCTCAAAGAAATAAATGGATGTTGAAGGCTATGAAAATTACTTTCCTTACTATTATTTCAAAAAGGTGCAGTTATGATTCTATGGATTTTTTAGGCTTATTGCTTTGTGCAATGTGGTTTATAGAATCATTACTAAGCTAATTGCAGAGAGACTTGAACCTTGGCTTTGCCTTCTCATTTTAGAGGAACAAGGGATTTTTGTATCTGGGAGATAGATTTTGGATGGGGTGGTTGTATAAACAAGGGATATTAATTCCATGGCAACATAAATATATGTTTCTCAAGTTGGATATGGCCAAGACATATGATCAGGTTAAGTTGTCCCTTTTTACTATAATTTTGGAAGCTTTTGGATTTTTCTAGGATTGGATAATGTGGGTATTGAGTTTTGTCACTTAAGTCTCTTTCTTAGTGCTTGTTAATGGAGTATCATCTGAGTTGTTTGGTGCTTCATGTGACCTCCAACAAGGTGATCCTTTATCCCCATATCTCTTTATTCTAATGGCTGAAAGGTTGAGGAGATTTATAAAATCTCAAATAACAACTAGTTTTATTGAGGGATGGAACTAGGGTAATAGGACCCCTCCTCATTCACATTTTCAATTTGTGGATGACACTACTTTGATGGGTCTTTCTAAAGTTAAGGAAGCTATCAATTTCAGAAAGCCTTTGTATACTTATATGATGGTATTAGGGAAACACATTAATGAGGACAGGTCCTCAATTTTTTAATCTAATACTCCTAAGCCTATCCAAGATAGGATTGCAAGGATTCGTCGATTTTAGATAGACTCGCTTCCTTTTATTTACTTTGGTATTCCTATTTTCATTGGATCAATATTTAAATTTTTTTGGCAAGATAGCTTGGATAGGTCTCACAAGAGAGTCTCTCATTGTACTCTTAGATGGCTTTTTATGGTTGGGTGTGTTACTCTCATCGAGTCTGTAATTCAGGATCTCCTTCTGTATAGATGCTTTGTGTAGGCTACTCCCTCTAGCTTCATTCAAGAATTTGCTACTCTTTATTGCTAATTCTTATGGGCTAGTAATATTGGGGCAAGGAAATGGAGTTTGGTCAAATGGTCCTTAGTTTTTAGAGCAAAGCAAGAAGGGGGAATCGACCTTCGCCTGACAACTCTTAATGGCCAAGATTTGACAGCTAAAATCTGTTGGAGGTGGTGTTGTTGTCAGGACTAGGATTGGGCCAGGGTCCTCAATTTAAAGTACGTGAATGGTGTCAAAATTAATGATGTGCCCTGATACTGCATTGAGGGTAAGGTATCTATGATCTGAAACACTCTCAAATGTTGAGCTAAGCTTATTAAGAAGGGGTTATTTTGGATTTTTAATAGTGGATTTGATGCTATCTTTTGGTTTTATTCCTGGGAAGGGTTTTCTCCTATCTTGCCTTCTTACCATCACCTAAGATCCTTATGTGATGTTTTTCTAGAGGCTAGATGGAGTAAAGTGCAAGATTTCAAAACTTCAGAATGGAATAATCAAGTTGTTACTTATAGATGGAAAGAGCCCCATGAGTGGCCCCCAAGTGGATCTATTGTGGAGTGACAAACACTTCACAATATCTTATCTGGTAGGGCCTATATTTCTGTAGTGGAGAGGGATTCCCTTGCTTAGGGTCTAGACTAAAAGGGTAAATTTATTGTTTCTCTAGACTATCTAGAATTGGATTTACAGGTTCATGTGAGAGTAGGGTTTTCATGATGAAAGAAGGTTTGGAATGGGTTTCCTTGGTCTAAATGTAACTTCTTCATGGTCCCTCTATGTATTTTCTATGCAAGCAATATGAAGAAAGCTCTTCTCATCTCTTCTTCGTGTGCCCCTTCACTAGGGAAATATGGCATTGTTCATGGGATGTTTGGAATAAGTCTTGTTTCCACTTTTCCTCCTTGGTTGAATTCTAGGATTATGTAGGGGGCCCTCCGGCCAAGGCCTCTTTCCTTCACATTTCCTGGGACATACGACCTTGTTTTATTTTATGGCAAATATGGTTAGAGAGGATTAGAAGAATTCTTAGAGAACAAATTTGGATGCGCATTAGGAGTTTCTTGTAGGAAACTATTTTAGCTAAATGTGATTTGTCTGGTCAGGTGGATGTTGGTGACCAAGTGTTTGTTTAGAGGTTGGGCCAAGTTGGATGTCAAGGTGTGCCTTCCCAATATAAGGCTGGTAATTAGAGTAGGAGAAAGGTTAGGTGTGATTGTTGCTGGGATCCTCCTCCATTAGGGGTTTTCAAGATTAATACTAACGGTTCCTCTTGTGGCAATCCTAGGCATGTTGGAACTAGGGGAGTTGGCGGGGATAGTTTCATGGTGGCTCATTTTTTCTTCTCCTTGTATAGAGGTCACCATACTAATAATGTGATGGAAGCCTTGGCTATTCTTCATGCTTTGGATAAATATTGTTCTTTGGGTTAGAGAAGAATTATTGTGGAATCAAAATCACAACTTATTATGGATATGTTGAATAGATAGAAGTTGGAGGGAGTGAATTGGCACTTGGCTCATGTGGCAAGACATATATTTAAGCTTTGTGAGCTTTTGTACTCTATTACCTTTTTCCATGTTCCTGGAGAATGGAATAAGGTGGAAGATTGTTGGGCTAGATGGGCCTTTGAGCATGTTGGTCAGTGGAAAATGGAGGATTAGGGACATTTGTGCTTGGAGCATTCAAGGGTGCTTGAAGATTTAGTTCAGGATGATGTGTGTAGGTATTTGAGTATTTCAAGAGAGTCATGATCCTTTTCTCACCTATTCTCTGTATTTTTGTGGTTTCCTTTCCTTTTTGGCTTTGTAATCTTCTTTGTTAATCAGTAAATTTTCACCCCTTTTTCTCAAAAAAAAAATGTTAATGGTGTCACATGAATTAAAAAAAACTAGGTGGAGATATAGATGTGTTCTACGTTAACTCATTTTAGGCATTCCATATGTGGACATATAGATGTGTTTAGAGCATAGGTGACATCTCATCATATGGGCTCATCTCTATCATATCATAGTTCTATCCAAATTGCTATCTACTCCTACCATAGATCTAATCATTGTAATAATCCTATTGATCTTATTTTAATAAATAAAGTATGTTCAACAACAATAGGAACATATGGGCGCTACGCCAAGACCAAGGGTAGAGCAAGGGTTGTGGAAAGGAATATATAAACAATGAATGGAGAACTAGGGGTGAAGGGACTCGCAAATATGATTAGTAGGGTTTTAGGAGTGAATGGAATGGATAACCCTGACCTTCACTATCATAAATTATGAACTAAGCTCTATAGCTACACAATAATGTATTAGGTGAACGTGATATGTCACCATGTGAAAGATGATTACTTACACATAACATGAGGGCAATATGAAGGTAAATGCCCATTGAAAAAGAATTGTCTTAATTGAAAGGGGATTCACTCAATTGAAGAAAGGAAGTGTTAGTGAAATTTGAAGAAATGGAATCCACCTTTATGAAGTAGCTAAAATCATTTCCAATGACCTCAAAAGTTGATTTACATAAAAAATATAAGGATAAATATGACAATCTATCCCAATTCAATATTTTGTCTATAAATTTGATTGGTAGATTGTAAAAAAATGATCAAATTAAGAGCTAAAACCACATCTAGAATCTTTCAATTAATGAGACATCAATATCATTAGCAGACTTTAAAAAATGCATGAAAACATGACTAACCCATGGATAAATCTCCAACCTAGCATCAACAAGGGGTGTCAAATGACCAAATGCAAGTATGCAAGGCTAGGAGAGAAGGTCATAAGTGATTGAATCTACTCTTTTAATTGGAGCAACCAAATTTGAATCACTAGATATAGAAATACATGAGCTAGAGACCAAAAACTACAACAACTTGAGATCTAAGGTATGGATAGAAGGGGTTATATGAGAAAGAAATAGGAGTGTCAAAATTTTTAAAAATTGACTCTAGTTCAATTGAGGAAGATAATAGTAGTTCGAATGGGCCTACCATATTGTGGTTATTAGTGTGAAGGAATTATAGATTCTAAAAAGAAGATGAGTATTTTCTTAGTATTGTACCACTATTAGTTATGGTTATATACTTCATCAATAAATATTATATAATCAATTGAAATAGATATTGTTGAATGTCATAATATTTTAATTCATCATGATGTATTTAATATTAAATATATAAATAGATAAATCTATAAGTTATGAGTAAAAAAATCTAATTTTCACAACTTCCTTATGATAATATTTTATGAGCTTACATTTATTTTAGTATATGAACTCTATGTTTTTCAAACATTTGATATTCTATAATTATTATCAGTTTGTGTAGAAATTAATACTTAAAATCAGAACGTGTAATAAAAGTTGATTAAGCGAATCACTCCACATGAAGAAATCTTAGCTCCACTTCAGCCAAGAAGATGTAAAGAATAGGAAAGGAAAAGACTTGGTCACAAACTAAATTTCCCACACCACTCTCACTTCCTCAAGTTAAGCCACTTTAGATAATGAGAAAACCTAGCGAACTCAAGAATATTTCCATGAGCTTAGTAGCTACTCACTTTAGATTGTTGGCATTGAGTTGTCATTGATGTCAACCGATATTGCAGGTTACTGGTAGAGTGTGTCAACCGGTATTAAGAAGATTGAATTGGCATAAATAAGAGAATTATGTTCTGAGCTGACAAATAATATCACCAGTATGAGGTGAGATGTAGGAGTGTGTTGGAACGCTTGAATAATAACCGGTATGGAATAAAATGGTATGAAAGCTGGCTGTTTGTTTGTGATGAAGAGGCAGAATTTTAGATGAATCACAACAACACTCAGTGAGCTGAACAAAACGAATGGCATGAAGACATACTAGAATGCAAGATGAACTGTCAATATGATGTGTTGCTGGTAAGAGTAATTGTTCAGTATGCTGGGAATACCGGTAAGGGTTTGTACTGGTAGAATGACTTGCCGGATGTTCTAGTTTGAACCGATCCTTTGTTAGTGAATGTGTGTTGATGTGTGCCACGTAGAGTTGAGGTAGAAAACATGTAGGGATCAGTGAAATTCTCAACAACATGGTTGTCTGTGTAGTAGGTAGTTATTAAATGATTAAACTGCAAATCACAGGTTGATGACAGACTGATGCGGCTCGAGGAAGAATGGATGATAGAGAAAGATCTGATAGTTCAGTAACTATGATCAAAGCATGAAATCTGATTGAAAATTGACCTCGAGAAAGAAAGAGTTGGATTATAAATGGGGTCAACAAAGATTAAGACTGTAAAGTAGGGTGAAGTTTGTTATTTTTAGCAAACATGCATTGGATGAATAAAATCATGTACAGATGCATCTCCCCAAAGAAGGTGAGTGATCCAAGGAAGATTGAATTAGGTTGGATACAGATTTGATTGAAGGAGGGAAACCCTAACCGTCCTAAGTTTGAATTGGTTTTTGGCGGGAAGCCTCAAGTTTAAAACATGCCGACCTAAGAGTGATATGCGATGATGTTGGTGAATAAAAGTGAGTGGGCAAAGACTGTGCTGAGTGAAAAATAAGAGACATCTCAAGTGACTATGTATTGAAGGAGAAACTAGTAAGGTGTGTGTGAACCGATGGAGAAAAAACCGACAGAGGTAGAACCTGGCAATGTGTGGTCAAGTGTGAATTGAATCCAATAGTCAGAGGAAGTGAAGTTTTAGCAAAGGAAGAATCAGCTGAAAGGCATTATTGCAAGGTGTGTGGAGTTTTCACAGACCAGTAAGATTGAAACTGGTAGAGAAGAGTATTGAAGGGTTACAAAACTTCATTTGTAACAGGGAATTTACTTGTGTATTTGAATCTTCATATTGTCTTCACTAAGTAGGTGCTTAGTGTAGGGGTTGTATCTCCTTTAGGTTGTAGCCTATAAATTGTTCAGGGGTTGGTGCTCCTTTGAGTCAGTTCTCATAAATTAGGGGTTGGTGCCCCAAAATTGTAATTAGATCATTTTCATTGTGAGGTTGGATTGGAGCAGAAGATCTCCAACAGCTATTCTCATCGAGGTTTTTCCCACATTGGGTTTTCCTCATATATCTGGTGTTATGCGATGAATTATTGTGTATGTGTTATATTGAGGTTATAAAAAATCCTTTCACACACTTAGTTTGCATTGTTTGGTTTACTAGTCAACACTCTGTTTGTTTTGTATTATATCGGTATATCCCTGATCCAAAAATAAATGTTTAAAATCACTAATTCACTTCCTCTCGGTGATTTATTGTGTCCAACAATTGGTATTAGAGACCTGGGTGCCCTATTTTTTCAAAGCGTTCTCTAGCTTGGGTAGATCCTATCAACTGTGAACAATGGCAAGAAATGAATCTACCTCATCAAAATCTCCTATGTTTCATGGTATCAACTATGCCTTTTGAAGTAGAAAAATGGAAACCTATTTGTCCTCTCTAGGTTTTGATATATGGATGTCGGTTGTGAATGGGTATGCAGTCCCTAATAATCCCCCTACTGATCCAAATGCCAAGAAGAAATATGAGAACAATGCTAAAGCTAAATATGTAATTTTTAGTGGCTTATCTGATAATGAGTTTGTTAAGGCCATGCACTGCTCATCTGCCAAAGAAACTTGGGATAAGTTGCAGAAAATATTCGAAGGCAATGCTAAAGTCAAGGAAGCCAAGTTACAGACATTGAGAGCACAGCTTGAGGGTTTGAAGATGAGAGAGGAAGACAAGATTTCTGACTATCTCCAAAGGATTGATGAAACAACAAACACCATTAGAGGGCTTGGAAAAGAAATAAAGGATGAGGTGGTAGTGAAGAAATTACTTAGATCTATCACATCTAAGTATGATACAAAGGTTTCAGCAATAGAAGAAGCAAAAGATCTGAAAACCTTTACAATGGACGAGCTATATGGTTTCCTAACTACTTATGAGATGAGGACTGTTGGTGCTGAGGCTATGAAGAAAGAAGCTGCATTCAAAATATCAAGGAAAGGAAAAGAAGACTCTTCTCAAGATGAAACCGATGAATATTCTGATAATATCATGGTAAACTTTGTCAGAAGACTCAAGATAGGTTCCATCAAATACAAAGGCAAGCTACCCTTGAAATGTATCAATTGTGGAAAGATTGGACATTTTATTGACAGATGTCCCTATGGTGATAAGAATGAAGATGATCAATCAAGTGGTAGCAGATCAAATGGTAAGACAAGAAGAATATTGTCTACCGACATGGTAGAAGAGGAAACCAGAAGTAGAGCAGTCTTTACACACATGAAAAGGATACCACATATGAGGAGAGTTCCTCAGATGACTGTTGTAGTGAAGATGAAGTCAGAGAAAACCTCTTTATCGCCCAAGAGGTTCTGAGACAAGAAGAAGGAGAGGAGAAGAGAAATAAGGAGAAGTAGATCTTGAAGAAGAGCTTATCAGTGCCTTGGAAGAGCTCAATAAAACAAGAAGAGATCTCAAGAAGGTGAAAAAGGTTGTAGTTGAAGAACAAGAGATGTTGGATAAATCTCTTTAAGAATCCAAGAAAACAATTGCAGATCTAAAACTTCAATCAGAAGAGGCTAAGAGGATTTGTGAAGTCACTAGTACCGGCTTGAGGGAAAAGGAGAAGGAGCATCAAAACCTAGAAGAAGAAATTGTTAAGCTCTAGAAGGAATTAGAGAAGAACAAGAATGAACTGATGATGAGAAGCAAGTATGAAAGCAGCACAAAGGCCCTATATAAGATGTTGAGAAAACAAAAGTCTTCAAAGGATACCAAAGGCTTAGGATTTGTGGAAGGACAAAGTTCAAACAAAAGAGACACGTCCAATAAGGAGATACAGTTCACTTCTTCAAATGAAGGTGAAGAGAAGAAGACATTTGTGGTAAGAAAGGATACCGGTAAGAAGACATATGCAGATGCTATTAGAAACTGCCATACAAATGGGTATACACAATCAATGAACAGGAAGCCACACTAAATGTACCGACATGCAAATCCAAGGAGAAATGAAAGAATTGATCATGAAGGATTCACCAGAGTCAACAACATGAAAGGAAGACCCCCGGTGAGGTAGTTGTCTGCAGGACCAAGGCAACCTAACGGGTATGTTCCAAACTTTCATGGTTATTATCATCAGTGTAATAAGTTTGGTTATAGTAGGAAGATAAATGTAAACCCCAGTTTTGAGAGTAGAAACTCATTTGCTGCATTAAAAAGTAAAAATGTCACATGTTTTGGCTATAAGAGTTATGAGTGTAGGAGAAATATGCAGATGTCCTACAAGAATTCTTTGAATACATATTTCAATGCTAATGTGAAATGTTACAAGTATCAAAATTTTGGGCACATAGCAAGGCATTGTAAGCTAAGAGATGATGATCAAAAGAAAATAGTACCAGATCAGAAGATAGAGACGAAACCAGAACACAAGATGATAGAAGAGGAGAAGAAAGACGAAAAAAAGGTTTGGATAGAGAAGGAGAAGGTCAAGATAGAGTCAAGCTTAGTTGTGCAAACTACTCTACATGCTGAAAGGAGGAATCTATGGATAGTAGATAGGGGTTTCTCAAATCACATGACCTAAGACAACAAGAAGTTTATCAAGCTTGACGATTGGAATGGTGGTTTTGTCTAGTTTGGCGACAACTCCTCTATCAAGATTAAGGGTCGTGGTACATTGAATATTGATGGAAATCTCAAGGCTCATGATGTGTACCATGTGTAAGGACTAAAGAATAATTTTCTTGAGTGCAAGTCAGATGTGTGACAAAGGGTACATGTTCACATTTGAATCTACTGGTTGTCAAATAAGCAAGTAGAGTACAGGTCAAGTTGTCAAAGAAGGAAAGAAGACAGATGGTAATGTCTACAATCTTAAGGAATTCTATGAGTCCTAATGCACAATGGGACAGGTTGATTAAATCTGGTTATGGCACTAGAGATTAGACCATGTGAACTTTGATAATCTAGTGACGATAAGAAAAAACCAGTATGTAAGAAATATTCCACAAATAACTAAACCAACAAGCACTTTCTGTGATGAATACATCAGAGGCAAGAAAATCAAAGTGAGTTGCAAAATAAAAGAGTACAATACCTGAAGACCTCTGGAGTTAGTACATACAGATTTGTGTGGACCAACAAGGACAAGGGCTCTGACCGATGAGAGATACTTCATATGATTCATTGATGACTACTCAAGGATGACTTGGGTGACATTTCTACATAAAATCACAAGATTTTGAAAGATTCAAGATTTTTCGAAGAATGGTTGAAAATGATAGTGGATACCAGTTAAAGTGGTTAAGATTAGACTATGGTGGAGAATATTCTTCCAATGAGTTTATTGACTACTGTGAGAGACATGGAATGCGAAGACAATATTCAACAGCAAGAACACCACAACAAAATGGTGTGACAAGGAGAAAGAATAGGACAGTGAAGGAGATGGCTAGAGAAATGTTGAATGAGGCCAACATACCAGATACATACTACAAGGAAGTAGTTCATACTGTTGTCTACACATTAAACTGGGTACAATTAAGAGTGAACAATAGAATGACTCCTTATGAGTTATGGTATGACTGGAAACGTTTAGTCAAGCATTTTAGGGTGTTTGGAAGTAAGTGTTTCATCAAGAGAGATACTGATGGATTAGGGAGTTTTGATTCCTGGAGTGATGAAGTAATTTTCTTGGGTTACTCAACCAATAGTAAAGCCTACAAATGCTACAAAAGGAGATTAAGAAAAATGGTTGATAGTATAAATCTAAGAATAGATGAAAAACTACATAAGACAAAATCTACACTGACACCCTACATTGATGATTCAAATGTTGATTATGAAGAAAAATCTGATAATGGATCAGTAGAAAAAGAACCAACCAAGAACCCCAACAGGTATGTGCAGAAGAACCATCCAGAAGAACATATCATATGAGATAAAAAATGAAGGTGTGTAGACCAGAAGGAGAACTAGCCCAAAATAATGAGCAGGTAAATTTCTGCCACATGACAGAACTTGAGCCCAAAACTTTTGATGAAGCTAGAAAAAGTGAAAAGTGGGTAGATGTCATGGATGAAGAGCTGAAACAACTTGAGAAAAATCAAACTTGGGAACTTGTTCCTAGACTGGTAGACAAGAATGTCATAGGTACCAAGTGGGTCTACTGGAACAAAATGAATGAAGAAAGCAAGATAATCCAACATAAAGCAAGGTTAGTTTGCAAAGGGTATGCTCAAGTGGAAGGTATTGAGTTTGAAGAAACCTTTGCACTGGTTGCTAGGTTAGAGGAAATAAGGATGTTTCTAGCTTTCTCTTGCTATAAAGGATACAAGGTTTACCAAATGGATGTCAAATCTACATTTTTGAATGGTAATCTTGAAGAAGAGGTGTTTATGGAACAACTGAAGGGATATCTATTACATGATGATGAGAGTTTCATATGTCGGTTGAAGAAAGCCTTGTATGGTTTGAAGCTAGCCCCTAGAGTATGGTATTTCTGGTTAGACAAATACTTGAAGGAGCAAGGATTTTGGAAAGGGAATGCAAACAACTTGTATATCAAGGTAAATGGAGATCATATGATTATAGTTGTTTTATAAGTGGATGACATTATCTTTTGTAGAGATAAGGACATCATGTGCAAAGAATTTGGAGATCAAATGAAGATAGAATTTGAGATGTCCATGTTGGGTGAGTTGTCCTATTTACTTGGTTTGCAGATCTCACAATAGGAGAAAGGAATTTACATCTCTCAAACCAAGTATGTTAAAGACATGTTGAAAAAGCTTCAAATGGAGGACAACAAACCGGTTAGTACTCCCATGGTTATCAGTTGCAAATTGAGCAAACTAGATGAGTCACCGAAAGTAGAACATACACTGTATAGGTCTATGATTGGTAGTCGGTTATATCTAACAACATCTAGACTAAATATTGTACAAGTTGTTTTTATGGTAGCAAGATTTCAAGTTGCTCCTAAATAGTCTCACTTAAATGCAGTGAGGAGAATCTTCAGGTACCTGCAAGGAACAATCAGTTATGGCCTCTGGTATTCAAAGAAAGGAGACTTCACTTTGTAGGCTCATATTGATGCCAATTGGGTAGGATGTATTGATGACCGGAAGAGTACAAGTGGAGGTGCTTTCTACTTAGGAGACCGGTTAGTGTCATGGCACAACAAGAAGCAATATTTAGTGTCATTATCTATTGCTGAGTGCGAGTATATAGCTTCTGCTACATGTTGTTCACAGGTACTAAGGATGAAGCACACTAAAGGACATATAGGTGGAGATACTAAAACCTATTCCAATCCAGTGTGATAACTCAAGTGCAATCAACATCTTCAAGAATCTAATAATGCACTCAAGATCAAAACACATTGCAATCAAGTATCACTTCTTGAGGGAGAAGGTAGCAGACAAGGAGGTCATTATAGAGTATGTTCCAACCGTTGAGAGGATTGCTTACATATTTACCAAGTTACTTCCTTTGGGCATATTTGAGTACTTGACCCAAAAGATGGGAGTTGTCCCACCATTAGGCAACTCTTAAATGTGTAGGGAGATGTATGGTTCAGGGGGAGTCAACAATTGTTATTATCTTATGACTCTTGAATCATGAATCCTAAACTTAGGGGGAGAATGTGTCCTACCACTTGAAGGCATGAGTTGTAACTCAACTGATAAAGGGAGAGAATAAGGTTGGAATCTAGCAGTATGATTGGTTTCAGACTAAGGTTCCATTTTCCATTGTTGTCAAAGGGGGAGATTGTTGGCATTGAGTTGTCATTTATGTCAACCAGTATTGCAAGTTACTGGTAGAGTGTGTCAACCAGTATGAAGAAAATTGAATCGACATAAAGAAGAGAAGTATGTTTTGAGCTGACAAATGATATCACTGGTATGACGTGAGATGTAGGAGTGTGTGGGAGTGCTTGAATAATAATCGGTACATCATAAACCGGTATGAAGGTTAGCTGTTTGTTTGTGATGAAGAGGCAGAATGTTAGATGAATCACAACAACACCTAGTGAGTTGAACAGAATGAATGGCATGAAGACATACAAAAAGACAAGATGAACTATCAGTATGATGTGTTGCAGGTAAGAGTAATTGTTCGGTATGTTGGGCATACTAGTAAGGGTTTGTACCAGTAGAAGGACTTGCCAGATGTTCTAGTTTGATTCGATCCTTTGTTGGTGAATGTGTTCTGATGTGTGCACCGTAGAGATGAGGTGGAAAACATGTAGGGGTCAGTGAAATGCTCATCAACATGGTTGTCTGTGTAGTAGGTGGTTATTAAAAGATAAAACTACAAATCACGAGTTGATGACAAATTGATGTGGCTCGAGGAAGAATGGACAACAGAGAATGATCTGACGGTTGAGAAACTATGATCAAATTACGAAATCTAATTGCAGATTAAACTCAAGAAATAAACAACTGGATTATAAATGGGGTTGCCAAAGATCAAGGCTATAAAGAAGGGTGAATTTTTCTAGTTTTATCAAACATGCATTGGATGAATAAAAACGTGTACAGATGCATCTCCCCAAATTAGGTGACCAATCCAAGGCAAATGGAATCAAGTAGGATACAGATTTGATTGGAGGGAAACCCTAACCGTCCTAAGTTTGAATTGGTTTTTGGTGGGAAGCCTCAAGTTTAAAAGATGTCGACCTGAGACAGATATGCAATGATGTTGGTAAATGAAAGTGAGTGGGAAAAGACTGTTTTGAGTGAAAAATAAGAAAACTCTCAAGTGAATGTGTGTCAAATGAGAAACCGGTAAGGTGTGTGTGAATTGACAGAGGCAGAACCTAGCAATGTGTGGTCAAGTGTGAATTGGATCCAATAGTTAGAGGAAGCAAAGTTTTAGCAAGTTAAGAATCAGTTGAAAGGCATTGTTTTAGGGTGTGTGGAGTTTTCACAGACCGATAAGATTGAAACCGGTAGAGCGGAGTATTGAAGGGTTGCAAAACTTCATTTGTAACAAGGAGTTTACTCGGGTATTTGAATATTCATATTGTCTTCACTAAGTAGGTTCTTAGTGCAGGGGTTGTAACTCCTTTAGGTTGTAGAGTATAAATCATTCAGGGATTGGTGATCCTTTGAGTGATTTCTGATAAATCAAGGTTGATGCCCCAAAATTGTAATCAGATCATTTTCATTGTGAGGCTGGATTGAAGAAAAAGATCCCCAGCAGCTATTCTCACTGAGTTTTTTCCCACATTGGTTTTTCCTCGTATATCTGGTGTTATGTGATGAATTCTTGTGTATGTGTTATATTAAGGTTATAGAAAATCATTTCACACACTTAGTTTGCATTGTTTGGTTTATCAGTCATCACTCTAGTTGTTTTGTATTGTACTGGTATATCTCTGATTCAGAAAGAAGTGTTTAAAATCACTAATTCACCCTCCTCTCAGTGATCCATTGAGTCCAACAAAAATCGTATTAAGAGAAGACACTCACCTAGGTAACACATGAGTCAAACTCACTCCAAACTCATCACATCTAAAAGTAGATTATTCTAAGCATGAATTCTACCTAAGAATAGTCACTAACTCTCTCCATTAAATAGGGATAGCTCAAAATTTGTGGTAATAAATTTCAAGGAAACCATTCAACATGGGGAAAAGCCACTCCATGTCGTGGCATAGTTGCATGCAAACTTCACAATGAATTATTTCCACAACTGTGACTAGATGCCACCAATCTATAAGTAGATCTAAAGAAAACATTATTCTAACTAACAACATTCATGGCAAACATGGTGGGCAAAAAGTTAATATACAAAAATGGGTTTTCATTTTGTAGACACTAGAGATATTTTTCCATCAATATCATTTCCTCTCATGCGATAGGTTATTTCTTGGCACCATGTTGCTACATATCAACACTATAGAAGAGAACACCAGGCTCATGGAATAAGGGAAGAGAGCAATGGCAAGCTGCGTTAAGCCTACCATCAACAAAAATAGTCCCTAGAGGAATAACACTCCATCTGGGAGAGGAAGGCATTCGTAGAGTTGACAATCTTCATATCTCCAATCCCAACTAGGAAATAGCAATATCAAGTAGGTGGACTAAACCCTTTATTTCCATGTTGATAGTGTTGCTTCTTCCAATGAATGACGAATTTTTAGAAAAATGATAGTCATATCTTTATATAGAAAATCCTATCTCACTAAAGGAACCTTAGATCCGTAAGGAAATATTGCAGCTAGTAATCGCATTATGACTTGTAGAAAAACAAATAGAATTTAGAGGATATCAACAGGAAAGTTATTCAAAAGAATTTAGATTTGTTGCATTCTTATCTATAGGTCTCTGTTTCTTCTGGTCTTAGTCTTTTTTGTGTTTTAGGCTAGTTTGTGGGCTTGGCCCATGTTGGTTTAGATTTTGTTGTTGGTTATGGTATTTGATGCTTATTCTCTAGATGTTGTAAAAATTTTGGGTTTTGGGTGCCTTTAAAACCCATTTACCTTAATAAAATAGAAATAGAATTTTTCTCTTCTTGATCCCTATTGTATTGACATGAATCTATACAAAAATAATCATCTTTTGTTCTTATTTGCCTGCCATCCTTCTAGTGTTAGATGAAGGAACCCACTTAATCCAAGCAATCCTAAATTAATAATGGTAATTAATTCTAAGTTATTTAGGAAATTCATTTAGTATAATATGTCTATTAGATCTAACAAAGTACACCTTCTGATTGATACCAAAATAATCTTACCTTAATCTTTAAAATATGATGTTGCAATGAGAAAATTTAAAGGACCTAGACATAATATTTGGAAGATTAATCTAAATTAAACTAGGTGACATGATCGTAATAAATTAATCTCAAGGACATTATATCTAGTTTCTTAATAACTTGATAGGATCCTAGTTTATCCCACATTTACTATTTAAACTAAACATAATATAGTTCTTGAATAGTTGTATGAAGTAAACATAAAATCTTTTTTTAATTCTAAAATGTAATCCATGGTCATTTATTAAGTTGAGAGGCTTCTACAATGGCAGCAAATTTATGCATCAACATTTGGGGGTTTTCAATAATTTTGACGGTCATTTGGTTTTCAATTATTTAAGGTTTAAAATAATAATTAATTAATATAGAATGTAAAATAATTAATAGATTAATAGATTTGGTTTTCAAAACGGTTACGAGACACTTTAATTGCAGAATCATCAGCATATTAATATTCAACTTTTTGAAAGCTACTCGGATGAGTTCTTCATTAGATTTATATCCCTTTTACTATTCCCTATAAAATCCCTAGAAATTAAATTTCATGTTAATCAAATCAAATCTTGGTTTGTTTGAATTCTTTTGATATCGGGTTTGTTTGAATTATCAATGCAATCCCCTATACTCGCATGCGTTGAGATTGGATTGGTTTCGCTTTTTCATTTTCCCTGGAAGTCAAAGCTATATAAATAGAACAACACAATCAAATATGCAAGTAATGCTACACATTTGCCTGACACATTGTTCCAAGCCTGATGATCTTGCCAATCATCTATAAATGGAGGATATCTTGCAAGTATTTTAGAAATGACGGTACCTCTTTCACTGTGTTATCTCTCGGATCTGAAGGAAGTCAATTTTTTTGTGGGAACTCGAATCCAACTGGCAATGCCTTCCACCAGCCGATTTGGAAAATATTTTGGGTCTATAATGTAATGTGATCTTACCCTATTTCACCCGCTTTGTATTGCCAGTTATAGACCTATGAGGGGATTTGTTATCTAGAGGAAGGACATAAATAAACAATACAAAAATCGAGAAAAAAAATACGCACCTCTAAATTAGTAAGACTTCAAATAATGGAAGCTTATAAATTGTGTCTCATACATAGATATAGAAATCTCTTAGGTCTATTTAGATTTCAGTTGTTCCATCAACATGTGGAAACGCATACATAGATATATATTTATTCTCTTCTTAAAATATTATGATAAATTAAACGACAATAACATTAGAATTCAAGTTTATATATTATTGTCACAACTTTAAAATTGAGTTGTATGCAAAGTTCATTACATAGGAAAAAGATTGGGTGAAAATATTGAGTAGTTTTAATGAAGTTTAATCTACTTAAGAATGATAAAAAGAAAAAGTAAGAAATTAAAAAAATTAAAAAATAGATATCCTATTTTCAATGCATCATTTTATTTTAATCTCTCTTAAAAAATGAAAAATGGATATCCTATTTTCAATGCGTCCTTTTAACTAATAATTTTTATGTTAATATTCATGGTTAGAGGAGGGTTGATCTAGATTTGGGGTTGGTATATGAATTATAGATTTTAGGGTTTTTATATAAAGTTTGGTTTTGTTGTATTTAATTTAGGTTTTTGCATTTTATATTTTTGTATATGTTGCAGTGAGTATTGAGATATTAATATTTCATTTATTGTACTAGAAACATATGTGGTAGAATGGTATGTTTTCATTATCTTTATGAATAGCTTCTTTCCAATTTTAATAAACTCATTTGAATTGCAGAAATGAGGAGATCAATGCATTGGAGAAGGAATGCAAGATTCATTAGAACAAAGTTTCATGGTAATCATTTCATAAAAAAATTCAAATAAGGAAAAACAATATTCATAAGAAAAGTACATAATATTAAATACTTTTTTAATATTTTATAAAAAATAACAATAAGTTTTATGAATGCATAATCCTACAATAGTTACCTATTTATAGCCTTACCTTAACACTAAACTCTAATTAACTATAACCTTAACCCCTAAACCTAATCTCTCTAAATAAATGTAAATCCTAACCTAACCTTAAAGTTAACTCTAATCATATAGTTTTTAAATTTTTTAAATTATATCATAAAAGTTTAAACCCTTAATTAATTTTTTGGTTTGATTACCATTAGGGTTTGATAAATATTCAAAAGGATACTCTAATAATTTAAAATTATATAAGTTTTAGTTTTAAATTTATTTTAAAACTAATTGTTGATTCTTTTAACATTTAAAAATAAATTTATTTTAATTTTAAAATTTGAATTGATTTTCATGCAAAAACAAAAAGGGTAGAATAGAAATTTTGTTAATATATTTAGATTAATTTCTTTTCTTTTTTCAATTTCACAACTAAAAGCATACTCTAACAATTTAATATCAATTAACTTTTACTAATGCCTATAGAGTATAAGTTTAACTTTTATTTTAAAATATATAATTAATGAAATAAAATATTCATAAGAAAATTATATAATAATAAAGATTCTTTTAATATTTAATAAAAACTGATTATGCGTTATGAATGCATCATCCTACAAAAGTAACCTACTAGCCTTACCTTCAAACTAAACTCTAATTAATTATAACCTTAACTCCTAAACCTAATCTCTCTAATTGAATGCCAACCCTAACCTAACCTTCAAGTTAACTCTAACAATATAATTTTAAAATTTTAAAAATTATATCATAAAGATTAAACCCTTAATTAATATTTTGGTTTGATTACCATTAGGCTTTAATAAACATTAAAAGCATACTCTAATCGTTGAAATTTATCTAAGTTTTAGTTTTAAATTTATTCTAAAACTAATTATTGATTCATTTAACAACATTAAAAAAATGCAAACCCTAACTATAATGAAAACCTTACCATAATAAAACCCTCACCTTGACAATATCTATAATCTAGACCTGATTGAACTCTAAACCATAGCTTGACCCTAAACTTAAATATAACCCTAACTTCATCCTTACTACAATCCTAACCCTAACCCTTAACACTAACACTTAACCTATGATACAAACCCTAACCCTTGAGATAATCCTTTAAACCATAATCCTAATCCTAAGCCTAACCATAATCTTAACCCTATCCCTAACCTTAACCCTAACCATTATCCTAACCCTAATCCTAACTACAATCCTAACCCTAACCCTCTAATATTATCCTTAAACCCTTAACCCCAATCCTAATATTGTGATATAAACCCTAACCCTAAACATAAAACTAACCATAATCCTAAATCCTTATCCTAACCCTAATAATAATCCCATGATATAAAGCCTAACCCTAGAAATAATCATAACAATAAGACTAAATACTAATCCTAACAACAATTATAAACCTAACCCTAACCTTAACCATAAATCCAAAACCTAACCATTAACCTAACCCTAAAAGTGATGAAAAACATAAATATAAATCCAAACTATAAGCATAACAATAAATATAAACCCTAAACCTAGACACAATCCTATATGTAACCCTAAATCCTAAGCCTAACCATAATCTTAACCCTTTCCCTAACCTTAATCCTAACCATGATACAAATCTAAACCCTAACCATTAGCCTAACCTTAACAATGATGTAAACTCTAACTATAATCCTAATCCTAACCATTAACCCTAACTCTAACCCTCTAATGTAAGCCCTAACCCTAACATTGTGATATAAATTGTACCCCTAAACATAAAATTAACCATAATCGTAAATCATAATCCTAATCCTAACCCTGATCCTAAGCCCATGATATAAACCCTAACCCTAGAAATAATCATAACAGTAACATTAAATCCTAACCCTAACAATAATCGTAAGACTAACCCTAACTCTAGCCTTAAACCCTAAATCCAAAACCTAACCATTAAGCTAACCCTAACAATGATGTAAACCCTTCCTACAATCCTAACCCTAACCATTAACCTAACCCTAAAAGTGATGCAAACCATAACCATTAGCCAAACCCTAACCCTAACCATGTTGTAGATCCATACTATACCCATTAACATAACCCTAACAATGGTATAAACCATAAACATAATCCTAATCCTAACCCTAACCCTATGATATAAACCCTGACCTTGCACATAATCCTAAACATAACTCTAGAAATCCTAAGCATAACCATAATCTTAACGCTATCCGTAACCTTAACCCTAACCATGATATAAATCCAAACCCTAACAATGATGTAAACCCTAATGACAATCCTAACCCTAACCCTTAAAATCGTAACTCTAAGCCTCTAATATAAACCTTAAACCCTTAACCCCCATTTGAATGTTGTGATATAAACCTTAACCCTAAACATAAAACTAACCATAATTGTAAATCCTAGCCCTAATCACAATCCCATGATATAAATCCTAACCCTAGAAATAATCATAACAATAACACTAAATACTAATCCTAACAACAATTGTAAACCTAACCCTAACCTTAACCCTAAATCCAAATCCTAACCATTAACCTAACCCTAACGATGATGTAAATCCATACTGGAATCGTAATCCTAACCATAAATATAAATCCAAACTATAATCATAACAATAAATAAAAACCCTAACCCTAGACACAATCCTAAATGTAACCCTAAATCCTAATCCTAACCATAATCTTAACCCTTTCCCTAACCTTTATAAATCTAAACCCTAACCATTAGCCTAACCTTAACAATGATGTAAACCCTAATTATAATCCTAACCCTAACCCTAACATTGTGATATAAACTATACCCCTAAACATAAAATTAACCATAATCGTAAATCCTAATCCTAACCCTGGTCCTAAGCCCATGATATAAACCCTAACCCTAGAAATAATCATAACAATAACATTAAATCTTGACCCTAAGAATAATCATAACCCTAACTTTAACCTTAAACCCTAAATCCAAAACATAACCATTAACCTAACCCTAACAATGATGTAAACCCTTACTACAATCCTAATCCTAACCATTAACCTAACCCTAAAAGTGATGCAAACCATAACCATTAGCCAAACTCTAACCCTAACCATGTTGTAAATCCAAACTATACCCATTAACTTAACCCTAACAATGATATAAACCATAAACATAATCCTAATCCTAACCCTAAGCATATGATATAAACCCTAACCTTGGACATAATCCTAAACATAACCCTAAATCCTAAGCATAACCACAATCTTAACCCTAACCCTAGCCTTAACCCTAACCATGATGTAAATGCAAACCCTAACCATTAACCTAACCCTAAAAGTGATGCAAAACACAACTATAACCCTAACCCTAACCCCTAACCCTAAGTCTAACCCTATTATATAAACCCTAGCCCTACACATAATCCTAAGCATAACCATAAATCATAAGCCTAAACATAATCTTGACCCTGACCCTAACCCTAACCATTAACGTAAACCTAAGAATGATGTAATATCTATCTATAATCCTAACCGTAACCCTTAACCCTATGATATAAACCCTAACCATAATTCTAAATATTAATCCTTTGAACCACAATCATAAACTTAACCATAACCCTAACCCTCATGCTAATCCTAACCCTAATGTTGTGATATAAACCCTAACCCTAAATGTAAAAATTACCATAATCATAAATCCTAATCCTAACCCTAATCCTAATCCCATGATACAAACCCTAAACCTAGAAATAATCATAACAATAATACTAAATCCCAAGCCTAACCATTAACCTAACTCTAACAATGATATAAACCCTTACCCTAACCATTAACCTAACCCTAAAAGTGATCAAAACCATAACTATAACCCTAACCCTGACCCTTAACCCTGAGTATAACCCTATGATATACATCCTTACCCTACACATAATCCTAACCATAACCATAAATCCTAAGCCTAAACATAGTCTTAACCCTAACCCTAACCCTGACTCTAACCATTAACCTAACCCTAACAATGATGTAAAATCTATATATAATCCTAACCCTAACCCTAAAACTATGATATAAATCCTAACCCTAGACATAACCCTAACCATAATTTTAAATGTTAAGCCTAGCAACAATCTTAAACCTAACGAGAACCCTAACCATTGTGCTAACCCTCACCCTAACATGGTGATGTATAAACTGCAACCCTAAACATAAAACTAACCATAAATGTAAATCCTAATCCTAACCACAATCTTAACCCTAACCCTAATCATGATGTAAATCCAAACCCTAACCATTAAACTCACCCTAACAATGATGTAAACCCTACCTATAATTATAACCCTAACCCATAACCATAACCACCCTAGCCCTATGATATAAAGGTCCTAACCCTACATATAATCTTAACCATAACCGTAAATCCTAAGCCTAACCATAATTTTTACATTAATTGTAACACTAAACATGATGTAAATCCAAACCCTAACCATTAACCTAATCATAAAAATTATGTAGACCCTAACTATAATCCTAAACCTAATCCTTTACCCTAACCCTAACCACAATCATAACCGTAACCTGATGATATAAACTCTAATCATAGAGATAATCCTAACCATATACCTAAAAATTAAGCCTAAACTAGAACCTTAACCTTTACAATGATGCAATTCTAAACCCTAACCATTAACCTAACTGAAACAATGATGTAAACCCTAACTATAATCCTAACTCTAACCTTAACCCTAGACATAATCCTCACCATAATGATAAATCCAAAGCCTAACCACAATCTTAACCCTATCCCTAATCCTAACCATGAAGTAAATCCAAACCCTAATCATTAACCTAACCCTAACAATGATGTAAACCCTAACTATAATCCTAACCCTAACAATGATGTAAACCCTAACTATAATCCTAACCCTAATCATAGCCCTATGATATAAACCATAACCCTACACATAATCTAACCATAACCCTAAATCCTAGCCTAATCACAATCTTAATGCTAACTGTAACACTAAACATGATGTAAATCCAAACCCTGACCATTAACCTAACCTCAACAATGATGTAAACCCTAACTACAACCATAACCCTAACCCTAATGGCAACACAAAATGAACCCTATTCCTTATTGAATTAGGCCTATTATTTTAAACCAAATCAAATCCTAACCCTAATAGTAAACCATAATGAACCCTAATCCTTATTGAATTAGGTCTACTATTTTGATTCCAATCCTAACTATAATTATAAATCTAGGATTGAACCAAATGGAATCCTAAATCTAACACCGTACCAATCCAAAATATACACCTATACAACAATATATAATTTGAAATTAATTTATGTCATGTTTTACAATTCATGTTGTGATTGCTACTAGCTTATATATATTTAATAATATATATAGAATAAGCCGAGAGATATTCTTCTCGAGGCGCCTATTGCCATTTAATGTTGATAAGTCAATAAAAAATAGGCGCCTCTAGAAGGATATCTCTCTGCTTATTCTATATATATTATTAAATATATAAGCTACTTTTATTTTTACTACTTGAAGTAAACTAAATGAAATGTTAATTATTTTCTATTAAAGCTTAAAATGCAGTCTCTCCCATTGTGATAAATAATTGTATTCTTGAAAGATGATTAGGACAGATAAAATTATGTATACAAGTTTATAATTAGTCACTATGGCATTTATGTTTATTTTAAATGGAAAGTAATGAAAATTATAATTCGTCAATTGCTATCTTTTAGTAATGATTGATTTGAAATAATTTCTTTGTATGAAAATGTAAATCATCCCTTACCTTTTTAAAATCTTATTATTACTTTCCAAGCAATGGATTGGACAAAATTTTCAATACATTACTGCAATGTAGCCTTCCCCTCACGTGTGCATAAGAACGTAGTCACATATCACATTTTCCCAATTGTTGCATATGACTGAGAAGTCTACCGCAAACCTCTAATTACTAATTTACCATAATCCAAGATATCAACACTCCACACATCATACTTAGGAGAATATGAAATAAATTGGTGAGTAGTTGCTATGAAAATAATTAGAAATCTTTTACTAGTAAGTGCTTATACATTCGATAATAATATCAAAAAACTATTCAATTATTACTCATAAGTTAATGATGTGATTAATAGGATATCTTAACACAGTTAGGATGAATTTTCAGTAATATAAAAATAATTTATATATGTATTTGTAGACACTCAAAATTGTCCTAAGTCTTCGACGGTATTTTATACTAACTTTTTTTCATCGAAATTAATTAAATTTTTTATTATTTATCTAGTATTAATATTCTTCTTGTATTTTTCTATAATTAAATAGTTTTTAATTATTCAATTATTTTTCTTCTAAACCATTAATTAAATAAAATCTTCATTATTTAATTAATATTCAATTCATTATCTCTTTCTAATCAATTAATATTGATCTTAATAACTAATCCTAACTATTCCTCTTCGATTAAATAATTCCCTTAATTATTTAATCCCTTTCTCCAAATTATTCTAATTAAATAAATTTTTAATTTATTTAATTACCATATGTGGGTAAAATAAATAAATTTTATTTATTTATTTATTGATGAACCCACTTAACTCTTCCACTTTATAAATTCTATCTCCCTTATCTCTTCAAACTTGCTAATTCACCACTACTCCTTTCCTCCACTTTCAGTTTTGCATATTTTTGTTGAAAATAGATGTGTCCAATAACTATTTTCACTTTCCTTATTTCATTTTGGTATATTTTAGTGAAAATAGATGTCTCCTCAGTTTTTTATAAATTGAGCTCTAATTGCTCATTTTCAACATCCATGTTTCGAGTATCCTTACGTTGTCATTTTCAATTTACTCTTGCTATCATCTTGCTTGCATAACAATTTCTTTGTAGGTGAGATCCACAATAATTTGAAGGAGAAAGAAGAACAATGGAGGTCAATGAAGGGGACACTTGCATATGGTTTGCGTTATTCTGAATCTGCTTTTCTTCATTACTTTATTGATTGTGTTAGGAGTATTTTCATAACATTTAGGCTTTCGTGGTTGGCTTAGTTTAAGCTTTGATGTTATATCTGTTTTCCTGCCTCACAGTATTAAATAGTTATTTCCTATTGAAGGGTATATGTAAATGAATTTATCATTGTAAAAGATTATACGTAAATGTTCTTTACTTTTTGAGAAATTGAGCAACTAGGATTTCATATAATTCAAAGATGTTCTAGAATGAAATCTTAGATAGTATTGTTACCTACATATAAGCTTTAGGAGAAATATAGCACAAGGAAAAGATCAATAAAGGTTAGATTTAAAATTTCAAACATTTAGATCAATGCTAGAAACTAAGGATTAAGAAATAAATGACTCAATCCTTAGTAGATTAAAAATGTAGTTGGAAATATATTTGAATTCAAAGCATCTTTTTTCCTTCTTAATAATGGATTTATGATAGCATATAAGCCATATTTTTAAATCCTCAAAAAATGCATATATTAGCATTTTGTACGTCTCGCATTAAGTACTTAATAGAATTCTTGAATAAGTTATATGGCTTTATCAATGAATGCTTCAAAGCATAATGCACAAGTAATGTTATTGTATTTCATATAGTTTGTTTTGTATAAACCTTGAGAATGATTAAAGGAAGGAGATAAAGTTACCTTTTGAAAGGATAGTATTAGATGGTATGTTGTCTTAATTATCTTCCTTCTCAAATTTAACAAATAATGAACTCTAATTGTTATTTAATAGTTTTATTTTCTAGATAGATAGAATGATTCTTTCTTAAATCTTGTAATTTCTTTCTATTTTCCTTCATATGAAGCACTTATTTTTATATGTTGGTTTAGTTGCATTTTTATTTTCATGTTGTTAGTTTTAACCTAAATAAGAGGAGTAACATAGAAGAACCCTAGTAGCATTCAGTATATATCATCTGATGTCTAATAAAACTGCAACAATGATGTCTGTGAGACATCATAGACATCATAGACATCCTCCCTATAAATTACTGGAGAGTAATAAGGGATAGCGTGAAATTGAAATCCAAGGGATAGGAAATCCGCCTTGGATTGAAAATCTAATAAGAATTTTTTAATGAACCTACATCTGCTAGTCAAACCCTAGAAACCCCCAATAGGGCTTGGATGCATGTGATTCTTCTATTTTGTTGTTTTAATTTTGGAATATTATGATTCTCTTTTTCAACACATAGGATAAGGGTGTCATGATGTTAGGACTAAGATCTAGATGGAATTGGGTAAACAAGCAAGGAGCTAACTTGGACCCTTTTTGCTTTATGAGCTTCCGAACATGGGTAGCAACTGTAGAGAAACTCTCTAAGATAACGACTCTAGAATGAGTTTTCTACCCACTTAATAATTTACACCAAACCTAGTTTAGAAACCATAACTACTTAGGCCTTGATCTCGTTTGGAAGCGGTGTATGTACGCAATCCGGGCATGAGTGTGTCCCTGGTATGTAGGCAATAGAGGATGGGGTTTTAGTAAGGTTAAATAAGATTAATAACTCAAGATAATCATTAAGTGAAGGGGGTTGGGTTAATAAATCCGAACATAATTGTTAGGATAAAATAAATTCACATTATACTCGGAAGGATCCTAGATGGATCTCTTGACACCCTGAGGCCATAGGCTAAATTCAGAAGTGAGTTTCAAGATAAATTTAAATAATATCTTTGAGGACACCGACCTCACTGCACTTCCAATGGGAGTTGTAGTCTCGAGGGATGTGAGTTAAGACTAGATGGTGTAGTCTCGAAGGATGTGAATTAGGACTAGATGGTCCCAATGAGTCATAAGGCTCTAGTTAGAGCACATACCTATCCCATGTGTAAATGGAGATAGATGCCTATCCTGATAGATGAACTCTTAATAACTTAAAGAGAAATCAAACACACTAGTATTTTGGAATATTATGGAAGGACCTTTACACTAATTAGAATTAAGATCTCCAAACCTGTATGATATTTAAATTAAACGTAACTTAACTGGCGTTAAGGCTGTTCCACCACACACGCTATGTTTAACCTGTGTGAGATTCTTATGAGATGTTGCCTTTTTAAAGGATTATGAAGTTACGTCTGTGCCTCAAATTGTTTCCATCGGCCCTTAAAATTCTTGTAAAATACATATTTTCATTGACGAACTCACAACACTTCTAGTAATACTTGTCCATATTTCCTATCACCCAGCTGGGTTATATGAGCTCCTTTAATGAACACTCATATTTTTCTTCCTCTGTCCAATCATTGAAAACTGTGGGATATGTCGGGTTCTATTTTTTCTCTACTTGTTATTCTCTGTAGCAGATGTGAAACTTTTTCGTACAAGGTGCTTGGAAAATAAAGGTCATTGTAATTGATTTTTCACGAGGAAACTATTTATAGTCTGGAAATTTTAGTTGGTGTGAATGCAGAGAAACTTTTCATTTCATACTTTCAATGGATTCTTAAGAGACATCGTTGTTGAAGGAACAAGAAGTTGCGTATGTGCCTCGAATTGTTTCCATCGGCCCTTCAAAGGTAGAGCATGACGTAGAGAGCTTAGCACGTGTCCATATTTTCATTCGCAAACTTACATCACTTCTTAGCAATACTTGTCCATATTGCCTATCAACCTCTTCGTTCAGTCCCCAAAGCAAGTGGCTGTCAATGGCGTGTATAAGATCTAGATTTTTTTGGTGAGGAAAAGGCATACTTTTCTTCCTTCTTTCTTATCAACACAATTGTGTCGAATCATGGCACACTGCATGCAAACATCAAAGGGTTATTTCGTGTTCTGTTTTTATTCTGTAATTATTGATCTTTTTAGCGGATGCCAATTTTGATTCTTACGAAAAAATTATCTCTACTCTGGAAAATTTAGTTGGTGTGAATGCAAGTCATTTTCCAATGTCAGTCAAAGGAGAATTTGTTCTTCTCAATAGGTATGCCCCATTTTCTCTGTAGAAATCAATAACCACAGTAATAGGAAAGAAGACATGACATATTGTATTAATGAAAATGAAACATTACATAGTTATCTGAGCTGACTGAGCTTCTGTTCATTCATATAAACATCATCATTACATTCAAACGTAAGACTTCATACACTTCATATTTCAAACCATTTTACAGCTCTACGGAGCTTAACTCTGCTAAGAGAATGAGTTCCAAAATATAAGGCATAGATATAGATCAACTGCACAGTTCACACCTACAAAGAGAGGGAACAAATGTTAAATATTTGTTTAAATCAAACTACCCACAATCTGTGAGAACACTGCAGATGGGACAGTGACAAGTTGGAGAAATCAATGTGAAATCAAATCCAATCTATGCAAGATCTCCTTTAAAGTTGTCTTTAAATGTTGAGAGATGTGCCAACAAAATAGAGGATATAAGATATGATAGGAGAGGCGTTGAGTAGTTGGGATTATTTCCAACGCTCTTCCTTAATCTCGACTACTAATATCAATTTCTTTCTTTTTCTATTTCATTAATGTTTTGGTGCCTATAATCTTCTAAATCTAAAGATCAAATCCTAGCAATCCCACGATACTGTTGCAATTCTCTAACCATAGAGCTTTGGTTCATTTGGTTCCTAGTCTATTGTCAGTTCACATGTGAAATACTTCTATTTTATCAGCACGTCCTATAGAGTTACAGGTGCTTAGGGATCCTAGTGGGGTCCACTGGCCCCAAACATGATTAATAAATTCAGAATGTTACAACGTTCAACCATATTGCTTCGCGAATTAATTAACTGGTTCGCTTTTATTTTCACAACATTAAACAACTTCTATCCTCCTCTGATCTTCTCATCTCTTTTATCATCTCCCTTTCTTACATTTTTTCCTATCAATAGCCAACACCAATATCTCCTCTCCTCTGAGGTTCTATTGTTGGGAACTTTACCACCTCCACATTGAACACTCCTAGCAATACTAGAAAGCTTGTCTTCTACTCCACCTTGATCTCCTTGCTCTGATATTAGATGAAGGAAACAGGGAGAGCAAAATAGAAAAGAATACACAAAATATTATATTAATGAAAATGAAACATTGCATACTTATCTAAGCTAACTAAGCTAACTAAGCTTCTGTTCTTTCGTATAAAGAATACCATTATATTCAAACTTAAGAGTTCATACAGATCCATACAACTTCATATTTCAAACCATTTTACTGCTCTATGGAGCTGGACTCTACTAAGACAGTGAGTTCCAAAATACAAATCATAAAATATATAAACCAACTACACACCTACAATGTGAGAGGATAAATATAAAAAATATTGTATATCAAACTACCCACAATCTGTGAATCTGTGAGAACGTTGCAGATGGGACAGTGACAAGTTGGATAAATCAATGTGAAATCCAATCCAATCCATGGAAATTTTTCTTTAAAATTATCTTTAAATGTTGAGAGATGTGCCTGCAAAATGGAGGATATGAAGGATATAAACAGTAAAGGCAATGAATAGTTGAGGTTATTTCCAACAAGTTTGTAGGAAGTCTTTCCAATTTTAGTCACTATCTTCTATATGTGATTTTGGTTTCGATGCATGTTTATTTTTTAAAACAATTATTTTTGAGGTATAAGGTTGGTTAGTGTTTGGGTCTATTATTTGTTGAAATTGGCATTGTCCTTCTTTAATTATGGTTACACATATGTCAAACGTTGTTTGTGTTATTTGGGGCCATCTTTGTTGCATATGATGGGTCCTTCAAAGACTCACATGAGTCATCAAATAGATGAACTATAATAAGGTAAAATTAAAGGTTGGTGGAACTATAGGATGGAGGAAGCTCCATCATCTCAAATTAATTTCTCAATTTGAAATGGTGCTTTGCATGAGAACCATTTTTGCTTTCTTTCCTTTATTTTTTTTATGCTGATGGATTTGACGAAGTGATTTTTAATTATATCTCTTTAAGGGTCATCATTCAGACAACTTGATGGATCTCTATTGCAACTCAATATGGGTTGTTGCTGAGAAATGTAGTAATTTGTGGATCAAAAGTTTAAGAAAATGATATTCATAGAACACATAATTTAGCTTACCATTATATTAAATGATTATAATAAAGCCATGTTTTATCATTCACTGGGCCAATTTATAAGACTTTTAGATAATGCTATATAAATGGTTTAAATAAATTTAAAAAATAGCAATATATAAAAAAAAATACCTGGCAGGGATTGTTGCACACATCTGATGCAAAAGTGCAATGCCCAGAACCATTACAATTCACAACTACTTTTCTCATATCCATTTTTAACCATCAACTAAGAAGAATGGATACCAGACTCTGTGACAACAAAAAACTACACATGTGAAGATGGAAAGCAAAGCATAGATGGATAACTAAATAGGTCATTTTTCTTAACACTGATATGAAATACTCTTAACATTTCTAGGCTTCCACTAGCATATGGCAAGCCTAGGCTGATAAATTGTTGTTCAAGTTGTCGTTAAAGCTGCTCATGAGGCCTTTGAATTCAGAGGAATTTTTTTAACCACCAAACACAGTAAGAACTGATTAGTAAGTATGAACTTAGTTTTGAAATAAAAAATTCATGAAATCCCTCAAAGCCTTTCAAAAAGAGTATATACAAGCTTGAAATGTAACTAAAGAACCCATCTCAACAATCAATCGTTGACAGCCTATTGGGGCCACTTAGATGAACGCAATCAATGAAGGAAGTATCATCTAACAAAGCATCTCATTTTGTTTTTGCTTTTTGATTTGAGCTTTGATATAATCTTTTGGAATGTAACGAAAAGAACCCATAGCAAAATACCTCAGACCTATTTCTATTGCTTTCATCCATCAAAACAGTCTCAAAAATCTAAAACCAAAAATTCCGTAATTAGAAAAAATAATATTAACATACATTGTGGGTTTGATGAAAGAAAGAAACACATTAAAAAAAAACTACCATACAATTTTAACAAAAATACTGTTAATGAAAGAAATGTGAATACAGAAAGAAAACATAATTCAAAAAACAAGCACAAAACTCATGACACGTGTTTTAATGTGGTTCAGTTGGGATTCATATACCCAACAATCTCCCACTTGAAGTCCAATGATGCTGCAGCAACCAGAGATTTCCCCCACTTCAATCTTATTATTACAAGGCCAAGAGAAGTCCGACAAAATTTGAACTTCTCTTTGGGAACTACCTTAGTCAACGCATCAGCCAGATTGACCTTCGTGTCTATCTTTACAACCTATAATTTCCCTTCTTCAACCACACTGTGAATGAAATGATGTTGTATCTCAATATGTTTGGTGCAACGATGAAACACTAGATTCTTAGCCATTTGAATGGCACTACTACAATCACAAAATAAAGTAAACTCTTTTTGTATACATCATAAATCACTCAACAAGCATTGTAACCAAATCAATTCCTTCACTTCTTCAAATAGAGCCATATACATTGCCTCAGTTGTAGATTGAGCTACTGATTTTTGCAGCCTCGAAACCCAACTAATGGAAGCTCCGACAAATGTGAAAACATAATCTAAAGTAGACCTTCGCTTGTCTAAGTCCCGAGCCAAATCAGAATCAACAAAACCTTGTAGCTGTACATGATTCTTACCAAAACACAAAGCATAATCTAATGTTCCTTTTGAATATCTCAAAATCCAATTGTCAGTCTCACAATGAGAATTTCCGGGAATATTCATGAACCTGCTCACAACTCCCACTACGTGAGCAATATGGGTGCAAACCATGGCATACATAATGCTACCAACCGTTAAACAAGCCCTTCATAAATTCTTGAGCTTCTAGTGTTTTGAGACACAAATCCGAAGATAAGAGAAAATGACCAACAAGTGGTGTGTTAACAACCTTGGCTCCAGGCATGCCAAATTTGTCCGCAACTTTGTCAATGTATGACTTTTGAGACAATCGAATTTCCTTCTTTTGTCTATCACGAATAATGGTCATCCCAAGAATTTTCTTTTCTGCCCCTAAATCCTTCATTGCAAATTTGGTAGCTAATTCTTTCTTTAATTCATGAACAATCCTCATGCTCGTTCGAGCTACCAACATGTCATATACATAGAGAAAAAGTATAACGAATTCACCGTTTGGAAGTTTTTAATAGTAAACATATGGATCAAATTTGCATTGAATGAAGCCTTACTCAATCATGAAGCGATCAAATTTGATATACCACTATCATGGGGCTTGCTTGAGCCCATACAAACTTCTCTTCAATCTAGAATAGAGATGTTCTTGCCCTCATTTTACAAATCCTTAAGGTTGTTCCATGTATAACTCTTCATCTACATCTCAATGAAGAAATGCAGTCTTGACATCGATTTGTTCCAACTCAAGATTCCATGCTACTGGGATAGCCAAAACCATGCAAATCGTTGTCATTTTCACAACAGGTGAAAAAATCTCATCAAAGTCTATCCCTTTTTGTTGGGCATACTCTTTGACTACAAGCCTAGTGTTGTATCTCATCTTGCCCCCGTCTTCCTCTTTCAATTTGTAGACCCACTTGTTTCTTAAGGCCTTCCAATTTGGTGGAAGAGGTACTCGATCCCAAGTCTGGTTTGTGAGTAATGAATTCATTTCTTCAAGCATGATAGTCTATCATTTATCACAATCAACATGTTGCCATGCTCGTTTATAATTTCCAGGCTCTGTTTGATCTGAGATTAATAGTGCAGGCTCAGCTTCTTGACAAAATAATAACTCATAATCTAAAAACTTTTTAGGAGGTTAGCGTTCCCTGGTAGACCTTCGCAACTGAGAGTTCTCTATTTACGAATTACCTCTCTCTAAATTATTCTCACTCAAGAGTTGTGAATGAACTGCATCATGTGGTACAAAGTCACCACAACCTTGTGTCTTTGGTCCCCTTAAAACTTCAGTGGATGATGGCATGTTATTATCAGTGTGCGGCCTAGAGGATTCGGGACCAATTTGGGAGACTTGAATCCTCTACATTAGAGCCAGAGTGCGTAGTATAGGGAGGGCGAGAAATGAATAATTACCCTTGAGAATGAACACGATTTGCATGTCTATTCTCTATGGCCAAAAAGTAGTTATCACTAGGCTATCCAGACACATTGGGGAAATTTGAATTCTCTATTTGAATTTGCTGACGTGAAGAAGAAGGTATCGTATTTAGGCCACGACATGTAACCTGCAAGCCAATGTTTGAAGGCTTCTTTAAGCCAAACAAGGAAGACTGGGACGTAAGCCGTGAAGGTTGCTCCATGCCAGGTCAAGAGTTTTTAACGGAGACCCTTGTTCCAAGACGTGTGGAATCCGTAATAAGCCATGGTAAATCTATTTCAAATTTGGATGAATGTAAAGGGAGACGTGAGAAGTCATGATTGAGGCTCTCAAATTCTTCACCAATCTCAGTCTGACTAGAGGAATGAGAACTTAATTCAATCATGGTGGATGCCATTGGGGATCCAACTTGATGAGAAGATTGATGTAAAACACCATTATTCTGAATTGGTGAAGAATAGTTTTCAAAAACAGTCAGAGGAACATACTTTGTGTCTAATTTATTTTTAATTTGCAGTGCTGGGAAAGACTTCATTGAAAATAACATCCCTACTACAAATAATTTTCTTATTGACCTGATCCCACAACTGGAAGCCAAATTGTTCTTCACCATACCCAATGAAAATGCATTTATACGATTTGGGATCCAATTTAGTCCTCTTTTCTTTGGGAATGTGCAAGAGGGCTTCACATCCAAAAACCTGAAGATGCGAGTAGGAAATCCTCTTACCCTGTCATTCCTCTTCCGAAATACCAAAATCCAATCGAGATGAAGGACTTCGATTGATCAAATAAACTACTATCTTGCAAGCCTCCTCCCAACATTCTTTACCTAGACCTGTGTTTGATAACATACACCAAGCCCTTTCAAGGATTGTCCTATTCATATTCTCGGCTGCACCATTTTCTTGAGGAGTGAAAGGAACAATCTTAATCCTTCTAATACCATTATCAGTACAAAAACATCAAATTTTTGTCAACAAAATTCTCCACCATTATCTATTTGTAAACACAATCTTATGCCCAATTTTTTTTTCAACTAAGGCTTTAAAAATTTTAAATTTGGAAAATACTTCATATTTCTTAGAGAGCATATATATCCATACTTTTCTTGTACAATCATCAAGAAAAGTGACGAAATAGTTAGCTCCTCCAATGGAGGTTACTTTGAGACCCCAAAGACATCTGAATGTAGTAACTCCAATGGTGTTGTCCTCGTATCATGTCCACCTTTCAAAAAACTAACTTGCTTTTATTTTCCATAGAGGCAATGTTCACAAAATGCTAAATCCACAAGTTTGAGACCCGGAAGCTGATCCCTTGTATGTATAACATGCAGCCCTTTCTTGCTTATGTGCCCAAGCCTTTGATGCCAAAGCTCCTTTTTGCTATCCTCAACCACCATTGTAGCTCCCACTTCACCACGTCTCAAATATATAGAGACTACATAATTTATTGGCCTTGCCAATCAACATGGTTCCGTGGGTTACCTTCCAAGTATTCAAAAGAAAATTCACATTAAATCCTTGTGCGAAGCATTAACCAATGGATATCAAATTCTGTTTCAATTTTGGGACATGCTTGACATCTTTGAGCAACCATGTTTTTCCACCTTCTAGTCGTAATGAAACATCACCCTTTCCAATAATTTTGCAAGATTTCTTGTCTCCTAAGAAAACATTTCCAAACTGGCCTTCTACGTAGTTTATGAGCGCTTTCGTGCATGAAGTAGCATGGTAGGATGCACCGAAATAAGTACCCATGAATCCAGAGTGGTATCAGTTGTTGAAAGGATTAGAATACTATCATCCTTGTCATAGATGCTATTAGCTTCATTGTCCCACACCTTCTCTTGTGCCTTTTTGTAATTTGTACAATCCTTTTTTACATGAGCAGATTTACCACAAAACCAACAATCACCATTTTTATTTCTAGACTTTGATCTCCTAGCTTATTTGGATCTTCTATGATGATTATTTCTGCCTCTATTGTGGCTCCTACCTCTATTGTCAGTGCTTACAACTGTATTCTTTCTTCTCAAATCTTTGTTGAGAAGAGTAGCCGTTACATCATCAAAAACTAGCTTGTTCTTGCCAGATATTGAAGTGCTAACTGTTGTTACAACTCCATCCCAGCTGCTTGGTAAAGAGAATAACAAGAGAACAACTTTGTTCTCATCATCTTGTGTCATTCCCACCAAATTTTCTATTATAAGTAAGAGTTTTAATGAAATATGAGAAAATCTTGACTTCATTATCACTTAATTTTTTTCTATTATAAGTAAGAGTTTTAATCAACAAGTGTAATTTTTTATATTCATCAAATCTCATTTATTTTATAGTACTAATATCTAAAATACGGTTATCAAAATATTTACTTAAAATTTTAAAATTATTCACATTATCTATTTTATTTTTATCTAAAACAATATTTATTTATTGATAAAGTATTAATTTAATTCAATATATTTATTCTAAAATAATTTTAATATATATTGATTGTATTTTAGTTTTTAATTACACTCCCTTTCTAAATTTATTTGTTTCGTGAAAAAATCTATTAAAATATATTACATTTTATTACGAAATTAATAAGTAATAATAATTACAAAATTAATATTCAAACCCATGGTATTCCATACAAAAAAGATGAGACAATTCTATAGAAACTCACATATCAAGCTGTTGAAATGTCACTAAATGACTTCTGGAATTTTTCTTGGATTTAGCGTACCATCAGAATAGGATTGCTGTCTGCGTTTGCCATTAATGTATCGTTCAAAATAAATTTAATTTAGTTCTCGCTAAATGCAGATATTATTTAATTAATTTAATTAGTTTAATTAATAGATATCTAGAAATACAAAAATTTAATAATCTAAATTTAATTTTTATTTTAAATTGATTCTGTCATACTATTAACTCTTCTAGAGTAAGCATTTAATTTTTACACTCTTCATAATTTATTGTACCATCTCTAGATGCTATTGCATTGCAAACTATAATAAAAATCTATTAACAAATAAAATTTTAGAGTTTTCTTTTATAAGTTTAATATTTATTTTTTCTAAAATTAATATATAAGATTTTTTTATTAAAAAAACAAAAAAATTTGATTATTGTCAATCTCATTGGTGAGAAGTTTAACTTATTTTTTGAGGTTTATATGGATTACTTTCTATCCACTAGACTCATATCTTTAAACAATGTACAAAAACTTATCAAATATAGTATTATTTACCACTAGAATTTTAATTTTCAAGAGTAACATTTTGAATATATATTCTTATTTTAGAAAATCATTGCAAGTCAAATGATAAAGATAATTTCAAGAATAGAATAAATAACTAGAAATAATTATTACTCTTGATCACATCCTAAAGTATTTGTATCTTTTTTTTTTAAAATATATTAAGAACATTTTGGTTTCATTTTATTTGTGAAAATTAATGTTTAAGGACCTTCAAATTCTATGCTAAATTAAAAGAATTTGTCCCATGATCATATATGACACTTAAGAAAGAATATTTTTAACTATCATTTACACCAAATCTTTATAGCATGATATGCTCTCACCTTTGACACATAGACATTTTGAACCCTTGTCCATTTTCCAACCAACTATAGTGTCTTTCCAACAACTCTTCTAGTTATTTGACATTCTTTCAACATGGCAATTCTTTTTTGCTTATGGAAAGATCAAGATTATGTTTTATTTCTCTCAGCACTATTGATTGTTTAGGGAGGCTACCAGTTAAAGTTTTATTTCCATCATGGATAAAGCTTAGACTTGTTTGGGAATGGGTCTGAGTCTCTCTAGATATGAGGAAAACAAACTTCTAAAAGGAAAACCTAAAGAGAGGGTAGATTGAATGGAATGATGGTGAATAGGAGCATCTTCCTTCAAATTGTTCTTAGAATAAGATAGATTAATTCATGAGCATATGCATGGTAAATAGGTTGTGGTGGTAGATTATGGAAGTGGTGATTCTTTATTTTTGTAGTTTTCTTATTGATTAAATTGTTTGGATCCCTTAATGAGCTTGTATTGATGATTTAGTTATGATTTAATAAATTTTTATCTTTTATTTCTTATAAATAATAATCATATTGTTAAATTTAAAATTTTCATCATATATTTAATATAACTAAAATTAAACAATACATAAATAATTATATTTAAAAATTTAATTAATTGCAATATTTATATCAAAACCCTAAAATATTCCATCTAACAAGAGGAGAAAGCTAACCTAAAAATCTTATAAAATGATGAAATGCCATATTTATAAAAATCTTATAAATATTGTACCTTCACATTGATAATTCAAATCATTTTCTAAGAGAATTCACTGAAGCTACGCAAACTTCCTCACAAAATCTTGTAACCGTCATAGTTGCATAATATGTGCGTAACTTACTTTTGTTCTTGAAAAGTATCGTTTCTCAATAATAGAACATTATTGTTTATCATTTAGACAAAATAATTTGTATGGTTTTGGTTTTGAAAAGTATACCGCCTTCCATTGCAAATATTGCATCCCTCGCAATTATTAAGCTGACAGGATCCAAATTTAGTTGGCCTATTCCTGCCTCCCTTGGTAATCTCCCTCTTCTTGAGGAACTCGTACTCTAGGATAACTCCTTGACGCGAATGATTCATCCTTCGCTTACTAAACTTTCCAAGCTGACAAACCTTGATCTGTCCTTCAATCAGCTGAGTGGCAACTTGCCTCTCCATCTAGGTGGGATTTCGTCTATCTGTATGGCCAAGTTGATGAGATTAGGGAATATAAACTAGACAATGATCTCACAATATTGGATTTCAAGAATTTTAATACTATCCAAGCCTGTGTCACTAAAGAAAATGAGCTAAGAGCACTCAAGGGTTGTGGCATTGACAAGAAGGATGAACATTTGGTCTACAATTTGTTGGGAAAGTTTCCATCAGAATATCCAATATTTGTTTCTAGCTTCCAAACCCGTCACTTGATAGTAGGTACTTATTTCACTATACCATCATTTGATGCATACACAAAAATGTTGATGTTAAAACAATCAAACTTGATAAGCATGTGGATTTTGAAGTCTTCAAAGTCCAAAGCTTTGGTGGCTAATCAAGGGAATGAAGGAAAAGGTTCCAACAAGAAGCAAAATCAGTCCAAACCAAAGACATAATAGGATAAAGCATAATCATCCTCTCCACAATAAGGTAATTCTTCATCTTCTTCTAAAAAAGGCAATTCAACTAAGAAGGATAAGTCAACTTGTTCATATCGCATGAAATTTGGTCATGATGAGCATTGTTGCCACACTAAGCAAATTGATGAGTTGACAAACATCATCAAGAAGAACACCATCAATTTTCCATCTACTTACAACAAGAAGGATTCATCACCTTCTACTTCCTCATAATTAAAAGGAAAAGAACAAGCTCTTTGTGCTACTACAATTCATGATTTATGGAGATGGCTTCTAGATTCAAGAGCTTGTCATCTTTGTAGTCTATGTTCTCTTCATTTAAGCCTTGCAACATGCCACCAATTTTGATGGGAAATCATAATAAATTAATGTAATTGGGAAGTGATTTATTGATATTGGGGATGACACCTTCAATGATGTGTTGTGTGTACCTCACTTGACAAATAATCTTTTTTTCATCTATCAAATCTCTCATGGTGCAGAAAGAAAGACTATGGAGTTCAAACCTGATTCGATTATCGTTAGAGACTTGGAGACTAGAGCTATTATTGCTACTAGGGTGGTGGATCATGCATCTCAGCTGTACTTATTTTCAGATTTTATTCCTATAGATGAGTTTGGTTCATCAGATGATGTTCGCACTTCTTGTGTGGATTCCAATATCAAAGAGAACTTTGGTTACTTGAACTTGGGTGTTCTCACATGTGATCCAGTTCTTAAGTCTTGCATTCCATCTCCTCCTATTGATATCATATCTATTGTTTCTCTTGATGATGCTTTTGTTGCTACAATTTTAGGTTCTTGTGATTCAGTGCAACATTATATACCTTGTCATCCAAATATAGTTCCTTGGGATGACTACTTGATAGACATTGCAACTTTGTTTGTGGATGCCTACATTGCAGATTTGGGAGACATCATTGATGATATTCATCTTCTCTTTGATGAAGATGAACCTTCTTTAGTTGTTGCGAGGGAGCACTCTGGACCTCTTGTTCATTCTCTACATGATCATTCTTTCAAGTTTGATGTGATTGTGGATACTTATGTACAACATTTGTAGGAAGTCTCTTCATCTTTAGAGGTGACACTTGAGTATTTGGATCATGCTCTACATTCATCTTCACTAGATCTTGGATTGTCTTTTTAAGAAGTATGGACTAGTATACCCAATTCAGAAGGTACAACTTTCACCATTGACATTGGAACACTTGAGCAAATTTCAGAGACTCCATATATAATGAGTTTTCTTCATATATATTCCTTTCAGGATTGGGGATACTTTATGGATACAACTTTAATTTTGTTTCTTCCTAAGGGTAGGAAGATTGTTCGACAATCATAGAAAATAATCTTCATTCATTTTGAAGCTTCTACCATTGGTGCACATTCTACATTAAGGGGGGCTACTTGGTCTCTCTTCTTCTCTCTTATGGAGGGAACTTTTTTACTCATATGGGGTTTTGTCCTTCTCATTCGTCTTTGATAGTTCTTTTGTTTTTTCATCTCTCTTTTGGGGGGAAGATTTTTCCCACGTGGTTTTCTCTCTTTTTCTGTTTGTGAGAGATTTCATTGTATTTGTACATAGGTAGCTAACATGGCCTACTAGCTAGAACCCACCTTGCATTGTTAGCTTGAGTCTGCATTCCTCTAAGTTCCACTTAAGTGGGGATGTTGGTGTAATTTATGTTATGTAATTACACTTAAATTAACTTAGAATAATGCATATCATAGTAATTTGCATAGGAGACACTTAGGGAATTGCATATCTATGGATTATGGTTGTAGGAAAAATTCTAGATTTGGTGGTGTTATCTTGTTATCACATTTTCATATCCACTTATAGTGGAATGATAATTCCACCTTTGATGGGTGATCCACCTTCAATGGAATTATCTTTTGTTTTCTCCTACCTACCCTTACATCTCATTGAGCCACATGTCATGCTTGTGTGCTCTCTTCTCCTTCATCCTTGCCTATATATGCATACACATGTACATTATAAGGCCACTCAATAACTGAAAACCATCAATATTCTCAATGGAAGTGTGGATGGCACTAATAATAAGAACCATTATTATATAATATGGTTTTGAATTATATGTCGCCATTAATATTATTCAAGGAATACGTATAACATTGTTATTTTTCTTGAGCATGGTTATTATTATTATTATTATTATTATTATTATTATTATATTATTACATCTACCTGCTTAGTTGTCATCATTACCCAATTTTCATGGGAGGTTTACCCTTGCTAAGGAACTTTGCCATGGCTATTTGTTGTATTGGTAAAGAAAGATTATGACTTAAATGAATCATAGGTCATTAAATTATCTTTTCATCCTTTCTATAGGTTCCCTAGAGTTCATGTGGATGGTATACTATTATCTAGATTTGGGCATTTAAAGCTAGTGTATAAAAAAAGGGAAAAAAAATCTATTAATAATATTAATGTTAATGGTGTCGAAAATGAATATCTATGAGGGCAGAGAGAATTCCGTCTGAAGTAGCATGTGGAGTTGTAGGTTAGAGCCAAGAGGGCTTACCTATATTTCTTGTCTTCTTCATGTGAGGTTTGTGTAGGTTTAAAGGGGTGTTTTTCTTCACTGGGAGGTTGCGTTTGGGTTTGGGGCCTTTGTTATTCTTCTACTGGGTTTGTTTTTGCTTGTTTGTTCATCATCTAGGGTTTTGGTGGTTATGGTGTGTTTCGACCTACCCCTCATTGGTGTTGGGTACCATCTTCTTCAATAGCTTATGGTTTGGGGTTTTTTTCCTTTTCTCAATGTAGGGTTTGGCGCTTGTGCTTTTTGGTCTCCATGGCTTTACATGTTGGGCCTCTATGAAATTTGAATTCACCTTTTAAGGACTTATCTCATGAGGGGTTTTCCTCTTCTAGAATGATGGATAACTTAGGAACCAGATTGAACAATGATAGTAATAAAGATGGATTTTCTTTCAATGGTGATTATCACTCTTCTACGTTTAATGGTTGTTTGGCCAGAAGTGATCATAGAACAGTTTTGGTTATCCAACCAGAGACAACTGTTGAGAATGTGAACTATCCTTTGAACCATGTTTTGATCTACAAGTTCATTAGAATCTAGGTATCTCTTCTTTTCTTGGAGTCATGGGCCTATCGAACATGGAATCTAGAGGGTGAAATGGAGGTAATGTTTACTGCAAATATTTACTTTCTAGTAGGTTTTTTTAATTTACCAGGTTTTTTTTAATTAAGGTTTTTTTAAAGCGGCTCCTATTCCTACCATCACGTTGGCTTGTTCACGATGCCATGGCGTGTTGGGTTTAATCCTTCTAAGGAGATCTCATCTTGTGTTCCAGTTTGGGTCCATCTCCCATGGTTTGCATTGGAATTTTTGAGATCGTATATTTTCCACTCAATTGCTCTACTATTAGGGAAGTTGATGAGGTCGTCAACACAAAGGATGGATAAAAAGGTAATCATCTTTGCCCATATATGTGTTGAAATTGATCTTAGTAAACCTTTACTAGATTCTATGAAAATTTTGTTGGGTTATTCCTCTTGGATCCAGCAAGTAGATTATGAAACTTTATCTTTTAGATGTAGTATCTCACATGAGTATGGGCACCTACAGAGAATGTGCCCCACATCTAAACTAGAAAAACATTTGAATAAGGTGTAAAATAATCAGTCATCTAAGCAAGATAAAAGGGAACTCTCTTTTGACTGAAGATAAGGAGGGTTTCATTCCGGTTAAGGCAAAAAATAAAGGAAGAGGTCAAAAGCGATCCTGGAAGGAGAGGGAAACCCATGAGATGTTTAATAGGTTTGACGTTTTAGAAGAGATGGATCAGTTTGATGAAGAACTTGTTGGGATGCTTATAGGACAAGAACCTCAGATTTAGGAGTAGCCACTTGAAAATCGAAATTTTGATCCTCTTGGTGATTTTCAGGAGGGATGCATGGATACTAGAAGGTTTATGGACACTCCTCTTGTGACTTTGGTTGAGGTAGAAGAAAGTGGTGAAATGGAGATTAAATACCCATTCCAAAATACCCAATGCAGAGGATAAGCCCTTACAAGATCTACAATCAGAGGGTAACGATAGGATTAGTGCTTCAAATTTTGGGATTCAACAAAAGGCTCTCAAAAGAATAATCCAAAGAAGACATCTAAGATGGCTAGAAAGAAAGACTAAGAAAAAGTGAAGTTAATTGGGGAGACTTTGGTTGAATTTGGTTCTGTGAAAACCATTGATTCCAATTTTAACCCATCTTAAAAATTGTGTTGTCATGGAACATAAGGGGTATGAATATAATCCCTTGACACAAAGATATTTGAAAGTTCATTCAAATTCATTCTCCTGATGTTGTTTTCATCTAGGAAACTAAGATATCAGTATAAGGTGTGCTAAGTTCAACCTCTAAGATTTGAGCTAGGGAACATTGCTAGTGTACTGGGGCTTTTGGTAACTTAGGTTGCGTTGCTTACCTTTGGGAATTGTGTAAGATTGTGTCGGTGTGGTGGATGTCAAGTAGAACTTCTCTAACCTTGGATGCTACAAGTTTGGATACTAGTGAGACTAATTTGCTCACTGATGTTATAGGAAAATTGTTGCTCCGGTTGCATATTATTAGGCTAGTTAAATCTCTTTATCCTTTTCTAGCTTGGATTGTGGCAGGAGATTTTAATTCTATCCCAAGTATAGAGGAAAAGAGGGGTGGGGTAAGAAGGCTTGAACAATCTTCAAAGATCCTAAGAAACAACATTGATTCTTTGAGTTTCATAGATATACAACCATCTAATGGTTTGTTTACCTAGAATAGTAGAGGAGTGAGTGATGAAGCTATCTTTGAGACGCTCGATAGGTTTCTTGTCTCCAGTTATTGGGTGGGTGATAGCTAGACTACTAGCTCAGAGATTATGGATTGGAGAGGCTCAGACCATTGGTCGATCAAACTCTCTATTGTGTTGTTTGGTAATTCCAAAAATTGTCCTTTTAAGTTCCAATTAATGTGTCTTCAAGATTATTCCCTACATGATTCTATTTTTGAATGGTGGATTAAGGGGAAACCAAATTTTGGGACATATATGTTCTCTTTTATTAAGAAACTTCAATTTGTTAAGTATATGCTAAAGCACTGGAACAAGCACAATTTTGGCAACTTTTTTTCAGCTAAAGTGGATGCCCAATCTCATTCGGATGAGATCACCCATAAGATTTGAGATCAGGGTCTCACTGAGGACTTATTTAAACATGAAGATGAAGCCATTAAAGTTCTTGAGGAGTGGGAATTAAGGGAAGTAGTTTTTTCAAAATAGAAGTCACAAGTCGATTTTCTTCAGGAGGGGGATAGAAACACAACTTTTTTTCATAATTCTATTTGGGATAGGAGGCAACGTAATCTCATATCTTCTCTCAAATCTATGAATGGGATTCAATTATCTTCTTCTAGGATGATTCCAAGTGAAGCTTCCCATCACTATTCTACTCTTTTGACAGAGGACTCTCCTGTGGCTAAGGAGGAAGTAAGCCTTATTTCGGCTTGTATTCCTTCTTTGGTCTCAAATGAGATGAATGTAATACTAATGAACCAGATTACTATGGAGGGATTGGAAAGGATAGTTTTTTATATGAACAAGGGGAAAGACCCTAGCCCAGATGGCTTTCATGCTGAGTTTTTTTAGGTTTTTTGGGACATAGTTGTGGTAGATCTCTTGGAAGTAGTTTTGGAATCTCAAAGAAATAAATGGATGTTGAAGGCTATGAAAATTACTTTCCTTACTATTATTTCAAAAAGGTGCAGTTATGATTCTATGGATATTTTAGGCTTATTTCTTTGTGCAATGTGGTTTATAGAATCATTACTAAGCTAATTGCAGAGAGACTTGAACCTTGGCTTTGCCTTCTCATTTTAGAGGAACAAGGGATTTTTGTATCTGGGAGATAGATTTTGGATGGGGTGGTTGTATAAACAAGGGATATTAATTCCATGGCAACATAAATATATGTTTCTCAAGTTGGATATGGCCAAGACATATGATCAGGTTAAGTTGTCCCTTTTTACTATAATTTTGGAAGCTTTTGGATTTTTCTAGGATTGGATAATGTGGGTATTGAGTTTTGTCACTTAAGTCTCTTTCTTAGTGCTTGTTAATGGAGTATCATCTGAGTTGTTTGGTGCTTCATGTGACCTCCAACAAGGTGATCCTTTATCCCCATATCTCTTTAGTCTAATGGCTGAAAGGTGGATCTATTGTGGAGTGACAAACACTTCACAATATCTTATCTGGTAGGGCCTATATTTCTGTAGTGGAGAGGGATTCCCTTGCTTAGGGTCTAGACTAAAAGGGTAAATTTATTGTTTCTCTAGACTATCTAGAATTGGATTCACAGGTTCATGTGAGAGTAGGGTTTTCATGATGAAAGAAGGTTTGGAATGGGTTTCCTTGGCCTAAATGTAACTTCTTCATGGTCCCTCTATGTATTTTCTATGCAAGCAATATGAAGAAAGCTCTTCTCATCTCTTCTTCGTGTGCCCCTTCACTAGGGAAATATGGCATTGTTCATGGGATGTTTGGAATAAGTCTTGTTTCCACTTTTCCTCCTTGGTTGAATTCTAGGATTATGTAGGGGGCCCTCCGGCCAAGGCCTCTTTCCTTCACATTTCCTGGGACATACGACCTTGTTTTATTTTATGGCAAATATGGTTAGAGAGGATTAGAAGAAATCTTAGAGAACAAATTTGGATGCGCATTAGGAGTTTCTTGTAGGAAACTATTTTAGCTAAATGTGATTTGTCTGGTCAGGTGGATGTTGGTGACCAAGTGTTTGTTTAGAGGTTGGGCCAAGTTGGATGTCAAGGTGTGCCTTCCCAATATAAGGCTGGTAATTAGAGTAGGAGAAAGGTTAGGTGTGATTGTTGTTGGGATCCTCCTCCATTAGGGGTTTTCAAGATTAATACTAACGGTTCCTCTTGTGGCAATCCTAGGCATGTTGGAACTAGGGGAGTTGGCGGGGATAGTTTCATGGTGGCTCATTTTTTCTTCTCCTTGTATAGAGGTCACCATACTAATAATGTGATGGAAGCCTTGGCTATTCTTCATGCTTTGGATAAATATTGTTCTTTGGGTTAGAGAAGAATTATTATGGAATCAAAATCACAACTTATTATGGATATGTTGAATAGATAGAAGTTGGAGGGAGTGAATTGGAACTTGGCTCATGTGGCAAGACATATATTTAAGCTTTGTGAGCTTTTGTACTCTATTACCTTTTTCCATGTTCCTGGAGAATGGAATAAGGTGGAAGATTGTTGGGCTAGATGGGCCTTTGAGCATGTTGGTCAGTGGAAAATGGAGGATTAGGGACACTTGTGCTTGGAGCATTCAAGGGTGCTTGAAGATTTAGTTCAGGATGATGTGTGTAGGTATTTGAGTATTTCAAGAGAGTCTTGATCCTTTTCTCACCTATTCTCTGTATTTTTGTGGTTTCCTTTCCTTTTTGGCTTTGTAATCTTCTTTGTTAATCAGTAAATTTTCATCCCTTTTTCTCAAAAAAAAAATGTTAATGGTGTCACATGAATAAAAAAAAACTAGGTGGTGATATAGATGTGTTCTACCTTAACTCATTTTAGGCATTCCATATGTGGACATATAGATGTGTTTAGAGCATAGGTGACATCTCATCATATGGGCTCATCTCTATCATATCATAGTTCTATCCAAATTGCTATCTACTCCTACCATAGATCTAATCATTGTAATAATCCTATTGATCTTATTTTAATAAATAAAGTATGTTCAACAACAATAGGAACATATGGGCGCTACGCCAAGACCAAGGGTAGAGCAAGGGTTGTGGAAAGGAATATATAAACAATGAATGGAGAACTAGGGGTGAAGGGACTCACAAATATGATTAGTAGGGTTTTAGGAGTGAATGGAATGGATAACCCTGACCTTCACTATCATAAATTATGAACTAAGCTCTATAGCTACACAATAATGTATTAGGTGAACGTGATATGTCACCATGTGAAAGATGATTACTTACACATAACATGAGGGCAATATGAAGGTAAATGCCCATTGAAAAAGAATTGTCTTAATTGAAAGGGGATTCACTCAATTTTGATTGATTGAGACTAGAGACAATCATTCACCTACAAAATAAACTCCCCAAATAGAGCCTTGAGTAGGATACTATCTAGTAGGCTTTGAAGAAAGGAAGTGTTAGTGAAATTTGAAGAAATGGAATCCACCTTTATGAAGTAGCTAAAATCATTTCCAATGACCTCAAAAGTTGATTTACATAAAAAATATAAGGATAAATATGACAATCTATCCCAATTCAATATTTTGTCTATAAATTTGATTGGTAGATTGTAAAAAAATGATCAAATTAAGAGCTAAAACCACATCTAGAATCTTTCAATTAATGAGACATCAATATCATTAGCAGACTTTAAAAAATGCATGAAAACATGACTAACCCATGGATAAATCTCCAACCTAGCATCAACAAGGGGTGTCAAATGACCAAATGCAAGTATGCAAGGCTAGGAGAGAAGGTCATAAGTGATTGAATCTACTCTTTTAATTGGAGCAACCAAATTTGAATCACTAGATATAGAAATACATGAGCTAGAGACCAAAAACTACAACAACTTGAGATCTAAGGTATGGATAGAAGGGGTTATATGAGAAAGAAATAGGAGTGTCAAAATTTTTAAAAATTGACTCTAGTTCAATTGAGGAAGATAATAGTAGTTCGAATGGGCCTACCATATTGTGGTTATTAGTGTGAAGGAATTATAGATTCTAAAAAGAAGATGAGTATTTTCTTAGTATTGTACCACTATTAGTTATGGTTATATACTTCATCAATAAATATTATATAATCAATTGAAATAGATATTGTTGAATGTCATAATATTTTAATTCATCATGATGTATTTAATATTAAATATATAAATAGATAAATCTATAAGTTATGAGTAAAAAAATCTAATTTTCACAACTTCCTTATGATAATATTTTATGAGCTTACATTTATTTTAGTATATGAACTCTATGTTTTTCAAACATTTGATATTCTATAATTATTATCAGTTTGTGTAGAAATTAATACTTAAAATCAGAACGTGTAATAAAAGTTGATTAAGCGAATCACTCCACATGAAGAAATCTTAGCTCCACTTCAGCCAAGAAGATGTAAAGAATAGGAAAGGAAAAGACTTGGTCACAAACTAAATTTCCCACACCACTCTCACTTCCTCAAGTTAAGCCACTTTAGATAATGAGAAAACCTAGCGAACTCAAGAATATTTCCATGAGCTTAGTAGCTACTCACTTCAGATTGTTGGCATTGAGTTGTCATTGATGCCAACCGATATTGCAGGTTACTGGTAGAGTGTGTCAACCGGTATTAAGAAGATTGAATTGGCATAAATAAGAGAATTATGTTCTGAGCTGACAAATAATATCACCAGTATGAGGTGAGATGCAGGAGTGTGTTGGAACGCTTGAATAATAACCGGTATGGAATAAAATGGTATGAAAGTTGGCTGTTTGTTTGTGATGAAGAGGCGGAATTTTAGATGAATCACAACAACACTCAGTGAGCTGAACAAAACGAATGGCATGAAGACATACTAGAATGCAAGATGAACTGTCAATATGATGTGTTGCTGGTAAGAGTAATTGTTCAGTATGTTGGGAATACCGGTAAGGGTTTGTACTGGTAGAATGACTTGCCGGATGTTCTAGTTTGAACCGATCCTTTGTTAGTGAATGTGTGTTGATGTGTGCCACGTAGAGTTGAGGTAGAAAACATGTAGGGATCAGTGAAATTCTCAACAACATGGTTGTCTGTGTAGTAGGTAGTTATTAAATGATTAAACTGCAAATCACAGGTTGATGACAGACTGATGCGGCTCGAGGAAGAATGGATGATAGAGAAAGATCTGATAGTTCAGTAACTATGATCAAAGCATGAAATCTGATTGAAAATTGACCTCGAGAAAGAAAGAGTTGGATTATAAATGGGGTCAACAAAGATTAAGACTGTAAAGTAGGGTGAAGTTTGTTATTTTTAGCAAACATGCATTGGATGAATAAAATCATGTACAGATGCATCTCCCCAAAGAAGGTGAGTGATCCAAGGAAGATTGAATTAGGTTGGATACAGATTTGATTGAAGGAGGGAAACCCTAACCGTCCTAAGTTTGAATTGGTTTTTGGCGGGAAGCCTCAAGTTTAAAACATGCCGACCTAAGAGTGATATGCGATGATGTTGGTGAATAAAAGTGAGTGGGCAAAGACTGTGCTGAGTGAAAAATAAGAGACATCTCAAGTGACTATGTATTGAAGGAGAAACTAGTAAGGTGTGTGTGAACCGACGGAGAAAAAACCGACAGAGGTAGAACCTGGCAATGTGTGGTCAAGTGTGAATTGAATCCAATAGTCAGAGGAAGTGAAGTTTTAGCAAAGGAAGAATCAGCTGAAAGGCATTATTGCAAGGTGTGTGGAGTTTTCATAGACCAGTAAGATTGAAACTGGTAGAGAAGAGTATTGAAGGGTTACAAAACTTCATTTGTAACAGGGAATTTACTTGTGTATTTGAATCTTCATATTGTCTTCACTAAGTAGGTGCTTAGTGTAGGGGTTGTATCTCCTTTAGGTTGTAGCCTATAAATTGTTCAGGGGTTGGTGCTCCTTTGAGTCAGTTCTCATAAATTAGGGGTTGGTGCCCCAAAATTGTAATTAGATCATTTTCATTGTGAGGTTGGATTGGAGCAGAAGATCTCCAACAGCTATTCTCATCGAGGTTTTTCCCACATTGGGTTTTCCTCATATATCTGGTGTTATGCGATGAATTATTGTGTATGTGTTATATTGAGGTTATAAAAAATCCTTTCACACACTTAGTTTGCATTGTTTGGTTTACTAGTCAACACTCTGTTTGTTTTGTATTATATCGGTATATCCCTGATCCAAAAATAAATGTTTAAAATCACTAATTCACTTCCTCTCGGTGATTTATTGTGTCCAACAATTGGTATTAGAGACCTGGGTGCCCTATTTTTTCAAAGCGTTCTCTAGCTTGGGTAGATCCTGTCAACTGTGAACAATGGCAAGAAATGAATCTACCTCATCAAAATCTCCTATGTTTCATGGTATCAACTATGCCTTTTGAAGTAGAAAAATGGAAACCTATTTGTCCTCTCTAGGTTTTGATATATGGATGTCGGTTGTGAATGGGTATGCAGTCCCTAATAATCCCCCTACTGATCCAAATGCCAAGAAGAAATATGAGAACAATGCTAAAGCTAAATATGTAATTTTTAGTGGCTTATCTGATAATGAGTTTGTTAAGGCCATGCACTGCTCATCTGCCAAAGAAACTTGGGATAAGTTGCAGAAAATATTCGAAGGCAATGCTAAAGTCAAGGAAGCCAAGTTACAAACATTGAGAGCACAGCTTGAGGGTTTGAAGATGAGAGAGGAAGACAAGATTTCTGACTATCTCCAAAGGATTGATGAAACAACAAACACCATTAGAGGGCTTGGAAAAGAAATAAAGGATGAGGTGGTAGTGAAGAAATTACTTAGATCTATCACATCTAAGTATGATACAAAGGTTTCAGCAATAGAAGAAGCAAAAGATCTGAAAACCTTTACAATGGACGAGCTATATGGTTTCCTAACTACTTATGAGATGAGGACTGTTGGTGCTGAGGCTATGAAGAAAGAAGCTGCATTCAAAATATCAAGGAAAGGAAAAGAAGACTCTTCTCAAGATGAAACCGATGAATATTCTGATAATATCATGGTAAACTTTGTCAGAAGACTCAAGATAGGTTCCATCAAATACAAAGGCAAGCTACCCTTGAAATGTATCAATTGTGGAAAGATTGGACATTTTATTGACAGATGTCCCTATGGTGATAAGAATGAAGATGATCAATCAAGTGGTAGCAGATCAAATGGTAAGACAAGAAGAATATTGTCTACCGACATGGTAGAAGAGGAAACCAGAAGTAGAGCAGTCTTTACACACATGAAAAGGATACCACATATGAGGAGAGTTCCTCAGATGACTGTTGTAGTGAAGATGAAGTCAGAGAAAACCTCTTTATCGCCAAAGAGGTTCTGAGACAAGAAGAAGGAGAGGAGAAGAGAAATAAGGAGAAGTAGATCTTGAAGAAGAGCTTATCAGTGCCTTGGAAGAGCTCAATAAAACAAGAAGAGATCTCAAGAAGGTGAAAAAGGTTGTAGCTGAAGAACAAGAGATGTTGGATAAATCTCTTTAAGAATCCAAGAAAACAATTGCAGATCTAAAACTTCAATCAGAAGAGGCTAAGAGGATTTGTGAAGTCACTAGTACTGGCTTGAGGGAAAAGGAGAAGGAGCATCAAAACCTAGAAGAAGAAATTGTTAAGCTCTAGAAGGAATTAGAGAAGAACAAGAATGAACTGATGATGAGAAGCAAGTATGAAAGCAGCACAAAGGCCCTATATAAGATGTTGAGAAAACAAAAGTCTTCAAAGGATACCAAAGGCTTAGGATTTGTGGAAGGACAAAGTTCAAACAAAAGAGACACGTCCAATAAGGAGATACAGTTCACTTCTTCAAATGAAGGCGAAGAGAAGAAGACATTTGTGGTAAGAAAGGATACCGGTAAGAAGACATATGCAGATGCTATTAGAAACTGCCATACAAATGGGTATACACAGTCAATGAACAGGAAGCCACACTAAATGTACCGACATGCAAATCCAAGGAGAAATGAAAGAATTGATCATGAAGGATTCACCAGAGTCAACAACATGAAAGGAGAAATATGCAGATGTCCTACAAGAATTCTTTGAATACATATTTCAATGCTAATGTGAAATGTTACAAGTATCAAAATTTTGGGCACATAGCAAGGCATTGTAAGCTAAGAGATGATGATCAAAAGAAAATAGTACCAGATCAGAAGATAGAGACGAAACCAGAACACAAGATGATAGAAGAGGAGAAGAAAGAAGAAAAAAAGGTTTGGATAGAGAAGGAAAAGATCAAGATAGAGTCAAGTTTAGTTGTGCAAACTACTCTACATGCTGAAAGGAGGAATCTATGGGTAGTAGATAGGGGTTTCTCAAATCACATGAGCTAAGACAAGAAGAAGTTTATCAAGCTTGACGATTGGAATGGTGGTTTTGTCTAGTTTGGCGACAACTCCTCTATCAAGATTAAGGGTCGTGGTACATTGAATATTGATGGAAATCTCAAGGCTCATGATGTGTACCATGTGTAAGGACTAAAGAATAATTTTCTTGAGTGCAAGTCAGATGTGTGACAAAGGGTACATGTTCACATTTGAATCTACTAGTTGTCAGATAAGCAAGTAGAGTACAGGTCAAGTTGTTAAAGAAGGAAAGAAGACAGATGGTAATGTCTACAATCTGAAGGAATTCTATGAGTCCTAATGCACAATGGGACAAGTTGATTAAATCTGGTTATGGCACTAGAGATTAGACCATGTGAACTTTGATAATCTAGTGACGATAAGAAAAAACCAGTATGTAAGAAATATTCCACAAATAACTAAACCAACAAGCACTTTCTGTGATGAATACATCAGAGGCAAGAAAATCAAAGTGAGTTGCAAAATAAAAGAGTACAATACCTGAAGACCTCTGGAGTTAGTACATACAGATTTGTGTGGACCAACAAGGACAAGGGCTCTGACCGATGAGAGATACTTCATATGATTCATTGATGACTACTCAAGGATGACTTGGGTGACATTTCTACATAAAATCACAAGATTTTGAAAGATTCAAGATTTTTCGAAGAATGGTTGAAAATGATAGTGGATACCAGTTAAAGTGGTTAAGATTAGACTATGGTGGAGAATATTCTTCCAATGAGTTTATTGACTACTGTGAGAGACATGGAATGTGAAGACAATATTCAACAGCAAGAACACCACAACAAAATGGTGTGACAAGGAGAAAGAATAGGACAGTGAAGGAGATGGCTAGAGAAATGTTGAATGAGGCCAACATACCAAATACATACTACAAGGAAGTAGTTCATACTGTTGTCTACACATTAAACTGGGTACAATTAAGAGTGAACAATAGAATGACTCCTTATGAGTTATGGTATGACTGGAAACGTTTAGTCAAGCATTTTAGGGTGTTTGGAAGTAAGTGTTTCGTCAAGAGAGATACTGATGGATTAGGGAGTTTTGATTCCTGGAGTGATGAAGTAATTTTCTTGGGTTACTCAACCAATAGTAAAGCCTACAAATGCTACAAAAGGAGATTAAGAAAAATGGTTGATAGTATAAATCTAAGAATAGATGAAAAACTACATAAGACAAAATCTACACTGACACCCTACATTGATGATTCAAATGTTGATTATGAAGAAAAATCTGATAATGGATCAGTAGAAAAAGAACCAACCAAGAACCCCAACCGGTATGTGCAGAAGAACCATCCAGAAGAACATATCATATGAGATAAAAAATGAAGGTGTGCAGACCAGAAGGAGAACTAGCCCAAAATAATGAGCAGGTAAATTTCTGCCTCATGACAGAACTTGAGCCCAAAACTTTTGATGAAGCTAGAAAAAGTGAAAAGTGGGTAGATGTCATGGATGAAGAGCTGAAACAACTTGAGAAAAATCAAACTTGGGAACTTGTTCCTAGACTGGAAGACAAGAATGTCATAGGTACCAAGTGGGTCTACTGGAACAAAATGAATGAAGAAAGCAAGATAATCCAACATAAAGCAAGGTTAGTTTGCAAAGGGTATGCTCAAGTGGAAGGTATTGAGTTTGAAGAAACCTTTGCACTGGTTGCTAGGTTAGAGGAAATAAGGATGTTTTTAGTTTTCTCTTGCTATAAAGGATACAAGGTTTACCAAATGGATGTCAAATCTACATTTTTGAATGGTAATCTTGAAGAAGAGGTGTTTATGGAACAACTGAAGGGATATCTATTACATGATGATGAGAGTTTCATATGTCGGTTGAAGAAAGCCTTGTATGGTTTGAAGCTAGCCCCTAGAGTATGGTATTTCTGGTTAGACAAATACTTGAAGGAGCAAGGATTTTGGAAAGGGAATGCAAACAACTTGTATATCAAGGTAAATGGAGATCATATGATTATAGTTGTTTTATAAGTGGATGACATTATCTTTTGTAGAGATAAGGACATCATGTGCAAAGAATTTGGAGATCAAATGAAGATAGAATTTGAGATGTCCATGTTGGGTGAGTTGTCCTATTTACTTGGTTTGCAGATCTCACAATAGGAGAAAGGAATTTACATCTCTCAAACCAAGTATGTTAAAGACATGTTGAAAAAGTTTCAAATGGAGGACAACAAACCGATTAGTACTCCCATGGTTATCGGTTACAAATTGAGCAAACTAGATGAGTCACCGAAAGTAGAACATACACTGTATAGGTCTATGATTGGTAGTCGGTTATATCTAACAACATCTAGACTAAATATTGTACAAGTTGTTTTTATGGTAGAAAGATTTCAAGTTGCTCCTAAATAGTCTCACTTAAATGCAGTGAGGAGAATCTTCAGGTACCTGAAAGGAACAATCAGTTATGGCCTCTGGTATTCAAAGAAAGGAGATTTCACTTTGTAGGCTCATATTGATGCTAATTGGGTAGGATGTATTGATGACTGGAAGAGTACAAGTGGAGGTGCTTTCTACTTAGGAGACCGGTTAGTATCATGGCACAACAAGAAGCAATATTTAGTGTCATTATCTATTGCTGAGTGCGAGTATATAGCTTCTGCTACATGTTGTTCACGGGTACTAAGGATGAAGCACACTAAAGGACATATAGGTGGAGATACTAAAACCTATTCCAATCCAGTGTGATAACTCAAGTGCAATCAACATCTTCAAGAATCTAATAATGCACTCAAGATCAAAACACATTGCAATCAAGTATCACTTCTTGAGGGAGAAGGTAGCAGACAAGGAGGTCATTATAGAGTATGTTCCAACCGGTGAGAGGATTGCTTACATATTTACCAAGTTACTTCCTTTGGGCATATTTGAGTACTTGACCCAAAAGATGGGAGTTGTCCCACCATTAGGAAACTCTTAAATGTGTAGGGAGATGTATGGTTCAGGGGGAGTCAACAATTGTTATTATCTTATGACTCTTGAATCATGAATCCTAAACTTAGGGGGAGAATGTGTCCTACCACTTGAAGGCATGAGTTGTAACTCAACTGATAAAGGGAGAGAATAAGGTTGGAATCTAGCAGTATGATTGGTTTCAGACTAAGGTTCCATTTTCCATTGTTGTCAAAGGGGGAGATTGTTGGCATTGAGTTGTCATTTATGTCAACCAGTATTGCAAGTTACTGGTAGAGTGTGTCAACCAGTATGAAGAAAATTGAATCGACATAAAGAAGAGAAGTATGTTTTGAGCTGACAAATGATATCACTGGTATGACGTGAGATGTAGGAGTGTGTGGGCATGCTTGAATAATAATCGGTACATCATAAATCGGTATGAAGGTTGGTTGTTTGTTTGTGATGAAGAGGCAGAATGTTAGATGAATCACAACAACACCTAGTGAGCTGAACAGAATGAATGGCATGAAGACATACAAAAAGACAAGATGAACTATCAGTATGATGTGTTGCAGGTAAGAGTAATTGTTCAGTATGTTGGGCATACTGGTAAGGGTTTGTAGCAGTAGAAGGACTTGCCGGATGTTCTAGTTTGATTCGATCCTTTGTTGGTGAATGTGTTCTGATGTGTGCACCATAGAGATGAGGTGGAAAACATGTAGGGGTCAGTGAAATGCTCATCAACATGGTTGTCTGTGTAGTAGGTGGTTATTAAAAGATAAAACTACAAATCACGAGTTGATGACAAATTGATGTGGCTCGAGGAAGAATGGACAACAGAGAATGATCTGACGGTTGAGAAACTATGATCAAATTATGAAATCTAATTGCAGATTAAACTCAAGAAAGAAACAGCTGGATTATAAATGAGGTTGCCAAAGATCAAGGCTGTAAAGAAGGGTGAATTTTTCTAGTTTTATCAAACATGCATTGGATGAATAAAAACGTGTACAGATGCACCTCCCCAAAGTAGGTGGGCGACCCAAGGTAGATTGAATCAAGTAGGATATAGATTTGATTGAAGGAGGGAAACCCTAACCATCCTATGTTTGAATTGGTTTTTGGCGAGAAGCCTCAACTTTAAAAGATGCCAACCTGAGACAAATATGCGATGATGTTGGTAAATGAAAGTGAGTGGGAAAAGACTGTGTTGAGTGAAAAATAGGAAAACTCTCAAGTGAATGTGTGCTGAAGGATAAACCGATAAGGTGTGTGTGAACCGACAGAGAACAAACTAACAGAGGAAGAACCTGGCAATGTGTGGTCAAGTGTGAATTGAATCTAATAGTCAGAGGAAGCAAAGTTTTATCAAGTTAAGAATTAGCTTAGAGGCATTGTTGCAGGGTGTCTGGAGTTTTCATAGACTGATAAGATTGAAACCTGTAGAGCAGAGTATTGTAGGGTTGTAAAACTTCATTTGTAACAGGGAATTTACTTGGGTATTTGAATCTTCAAATTATCTTCACTAAGTAGGTGCTTAATGCAGGGGTGGTAGCTCCTTTAGGTTGTAGCCTATAAATTGTTCAAGGATTGGTGCTCCTTTGAGTCGGTTCTCATAAATTAGGGGTTGGTGCCCCAAAATTGTAATCAGATCATTTTCATTGTGAGGCTGGATTGGAGCAGAAGATCTCTAGCAGCTATTCTCACCGAGTTTTTTCCCACATTGGTTTTTCCTTGTATATCTACTGTTATGTGATGAATTCTTGTGTATGTGTTATATTAAGGTTATAGAAAATCATTTCACACACTTAGTTTGCATTGTTTGGTTTATCGGTTAGCACTCTATTTGTTTTGTATTGTACTCGTATATCCCTGATTTGGAAAGAAGTGTTTAAAATCACTAATTCACCCTCCTCTTAGTGATCCATTATGTCCAACACAAATCATAGCAAGATAAGACACTCACCTAGGTATCACGTGAGTCAAACTCACTCCAAACTCATCACATCTGCAAGTAGATTATTCTAAGCATGAATTCTACCTAAGAATAGTCACTACCTCTCTCCATTAAATAGGGATAGCTCAAAATTTGTGGTAATAAATTTTAGAGAAACCATTCAACATGAAGAAAAGCCACTCCATGTCATGGCATAGTTGCATGCAAACTTCACAATGAATTATTTCCACGACTGTGAATAGATGCCACCAACCTATAAGTAGATCTAAATAAAACATTATTCTAACTATCACCATTCATGGAAAACATGGTGGGGAAAAAGTTAATATACAGAAATGGGTTTTCATTTCATAGAAACTAGAGACATTTTCCCATCAATATCATGGGTGGGTGCAAGAAGTTGGGTTCCAATTCCGCGGAAGTTTGCGAGCAAAAAAGTTTGCCGCTAGAAACTAGTGCCCATTTTTTAAGAAACAGACACCCATTTAGCTTCGGAGCCCCGACCCATAAAAATAAAATGGGTGCACGTTTTGAAAAATGGGTGCCCGTTTAGGATCAGACCACCATAGAGAAACGGGTGCACAATTTTTAGAAACAGGCACAAGTTTCTTAAAGTGCTATAAATTTCAAAACGGGTGCCCGTTTTTTAAATTTTAAATAACGGGCGCCCATTTCATAAAAGATGGAGTGGGAAACACACCTATGCCTCATTTTTCTCTTCGTGTTAGGCTTGGTGGGACCAAACCTATGCTTGGACCTCCAAAAAAATGGCTAAGGCACTAGAATACCAGATTTCTGTCGTGTTGTAATTTTTTGAAGGTCTTTCTGATCGTGTTTTTTGATGAAACCAAAACCCATTAGAGTTCTCACTGTCCTAATTTAAAAAATGAAAATTTCATAGTGATATGATTAGTTTTACTATTTTTTCATTATTTATTAATCAAAAGTGGTACCTAAATGTAAAATAGTGAGGTTTAGTAAAGCTTTAATAACTTTTTTGTTTTTAGGTTTTTTTGAAAATAAATTATATGACATTAATCTAAATAGAATTATTTTGAAGATTAAAAAAAAAATTAAAAAATATGAAATTTTCATCAAATTATGCTGGTCGTACACCAGAAGTTTTGAAAATGTACTTTATAGTCAATTAAAAAAATATATTCAATAAAAAAATAAGAAAAAATATTCTCATCAATATTTGGTGTCATGGGTATCTTTTCCCAGAAGGATTTGCAAACATTCATTTATTTACGTCAAAATATGGTGGTCGCACACATGTGTGGTATGGTCCTAAAACAGGCATTTTGAAAAAAATGGTTTTTAAACATGCCTACTAAAAAGCAATTTCTACCATGTGGGTATTGAAATAAATTACATAGTTGAAAATTATACTCTAAGCACTACATCTTCTATTACTAAAGTTTTTTCAAATTCAATCTCCAAGTACCTCAAATTTTGACATCAATCGATAGAAAAATTAAAAAATAGGGAAAACACTTCCACTTTTTGCCCAAAAGTGGGACTCAACTTCTTGCACCCACCCTCATTTCCTCTCATACGATAGGTTATTCCTAGGCACAACGTTCCTACATATCAACACTATAGAAGAGAACACCAAGCTCATGGAATAAGGGAAGAGATCGTTGGCAAGTAGCGTTAAGCCTACCATCTGCAAAAATAGTCCCTAGAGGAATAACACTCCATCCGGGAGAAGAAGGCATTCGCAGAGTTGATAGTCTTCATATCTCCAATTCCAACTAGGAAATAGCAATATCAAGTAGGTGGACTAAACTCTTTATTTCCATGTTGATAGTGTTGCTTCTTTGAATGAATGACGAATTTTTAGAAAAATGATAGTCATATCTTTATATAGAAAATCCTATCTCACTGAAGGAACCTTAGATCCGTAAGGAAAAATTGCAGCTAGTAATCGCATTATGACATGTAGAAAAATAAATAGAATTTAGAGGATATCAACAAGAAAGTTATTTAGAAGAATGCAGATTTGTTGCATTCTTATCTATAGGTCTCTGTTTCTTCTGGTCTTAGTCATTTTTGTGTTTTAGGCTAGTTTGTGGGCTTGGCCCATGTTGGTTTAGATTTTATTGTTGGTTATGGTCTTTGATGCTTATTCTCTAGATATTGTAAAACTTTTGGGTTTCAGGTCCCTTTAAAACCCATTTACCTTAACAAAAAACAAATAGAATTTTGCTCTTCTTGATCCCTGTTGTATTGACATGAATCTATACAAAAAAAATAATCTTTTGTTCTTATTTCCCTACCATCCTTCTAGTGTTAGATGAAGGAACCCACTTAATCCAAGAAATCCTCAATTAATAATGGTAATTAATTCTAAGTTATTTAGGAAATTCATTTAGTATAATATGTCTATTTGATCTAACAAAGTACACCTTCTGATTGATACCAAAATAATCTTACCTTAATCTTGAAAATATGATGTTGCAATGAGAAAAGAACATAAACAATTAGTACAAAATTTAGAGGAAAAAAAATACCTTGAATATCTCAAGGACATTATATCTAGTTTCTTAATAACTTGATAGGATCCTAGTTTATCCCACCTTTACTGTTTAGTCTAAACATAATATAGTTCTTGAATAGTTGTATGAAGTAAACATACAATCTTTTTTTTAATCCTAAAATGTAATCCATAGTCATTTATTTTATTTTTACTACTTGAAGTAAACTAAATGAGATGTTAATTATTTTCTATTAAAGCATAAAATGCAGTCTCTCCCATTGTGATAAATAATTGCACTCTTGAAAGATGATTAGGATAGATAAAATTATGTATACAAGTTTATAATCAGTCAGTATGGCATTTCAGATTATTTGAAATGGAAAGTAATGAAAATTATAATTCGTCAATTGCTATCTTTTAGTAATGATTGATTTGAAATAATTTCTTTGTATGAAAATGTAAATCATCCCTTACCTTTTTAAAATCTTATTATTACTTTCCAAGCAATGGATTGGACAAAATTTTCAATACATTACGGCAATGTAACCTTCCCCTCACGTGTGCATAAGAACATGGTCACATATCATATTTTCCCAATTGTTGCATATGACTGTGAAGTCTACCACAAACCTCTAATTACTAATTTACCATAATCCAAGATATCAACACTCCACACATCATACTTAGGAGAATATGAAATAAATTGGTGAGTGGTTCCTATGAAAATAATTAGAAATCTTTTACTAGTAAGTGCTTATACATTCAATAATAATATCAGAAAACTATTCAATTATTACTCATAAGCTAATGATGTGATTAATAGGATATCTTAACACAGCTAGGAGGAATTTTCAGTAATATAAAAATTAATTTATATATGTATTTGTAGACACTCAAAATTATCCTAAGTCTTCGACCACACTTTATACTAACCTTTTTTCATCGAAACTAATTAAATAATTTTTATTATTTAATTAGTACTAATATTCTTCTTGTGTTTTTCTATAATTAAATAATTTTTAATTATTTAATTATTTTTCTTCTAAACCATTAATTAAATAATCTTCATTATTTAATTAATATTCTGATTCATTATCTCTTTCTAATCAATTAATCTTGATCTTAATCAACTAATCTTAACTATTCCTCTTCACTTAACTATTTAATCCCTTTCTCCAAATTATTCTAATTAAATAATTTTTTAATTTATTTAATTACCATATGTGGGTAAAATAAATAAATTTTATTTATTTATTTATGAACCCACTTAACTCTTCCTCTTTCTAATGTCTATCTCCCTTATCTCTTCAAACTCGCTAATTCACCACTACTCCTTTCCTCCACTTTCAGTTTTGCATATTTTTGTTGAAAATAGATGTGTCCAATAATTATTTTCACTTTCCTTATTTCATTTTGGTATATTTTAGTGAAAATAGATGTCTCCTAAGTTTTTTATAAATTGAGCTCTCATTGCTCATTTTCAACATCCATGTTTCGAGTATCCTTACGTTGTCATTTTCAATTTAATTTTGCTATCATCTTGCTTGCATAACATTTTATTTATAGGTGAGATCCACAATAATTTGAAGGATAAAGAAGAACAATGGAGGTCAATGAAGGGGACACCTGCATATGGTTTGCGTGATTCTGAATCTTTTTTCCTCATTCCTTTATTGATTGTGTGAGGAGTATTTTGATAACATTTAGGCTGAATCTTTTTTTCCTCATTCCTTTATTGATTGTGTTAGGAGTATTTTGATAACATTTAGGCTTTCGTGGTTGGCTTAGTTTATGCTTTGATGTTATATCTATTTTCCTACCTCATAGTATTAAATAGTTATTTCCTATTGAAGGGTATATGTAAATGAATTTATCATTGTAAAAGATTATACGTAAATGTTCTTTACTTTTTGAGAAATTAAGCAACTAGGATTTCATATAACTTAAAGATGTTATAGAATGAAATCTTAGATAGTATTGTTACCTACATATAAGCTTTAGGAGAAATATACCACTTGAAGGAAAAGATCAACAAAGGTTAGATTTAAAATTTCAAACATTTAGATCAATGCTAGAAACTAAGGATTAAGAAATACATGACTCAATTCTTAATAGATTAAAAATGTAGTTGGAATTATATTTGAATTAGAAGCATCTTTTTTCTTTCTTAATAATGGATTTATGATAGCATATAAGCCATATTTTAATTCCTCAAAAAATAAATATATTAGGATTTTGTATGTCTCACATTAAGCACTTAATTTAATTCTTGAATAAGTTATATTGTTTTATCAATGAATGCTTCAAAGTATAATTCACAATTAATGTTACTGTATTTCATATAGTTTCTTTTGTATAAACCTTGAGAATGATTAAAGGAAGGAGATAAAGTTACCTTTTGAAAGGATAGTATTAGATGGTATGTTGTCTTAATTATCTTCCTTCTCAAATTTAACAAATAATGAACTCTAATTGTTATTTAATAGTTTTATTTTCTAGATAGATAGAATGATTCCTTCTTAAATCTTGTAATTTCTTTCTATTTTCCTTCATATCAAGCACTTATTTTTATATATTGGTTTAGTTACATTTTTTATTTTCATGTTGTTAGTTTTAACCTAAATAAGAGGAGCAACATAGAAGAATCCTAGCAGCATTCAGTATATATGATGTCTCTAGCTCATGCTTACAGGTAATGTAATCATGATTGAGCTACTGCATCTGATATCTAATAAAACTGCAACAATGATGTCTATGAGACATCATAGACATCATAGACATCCTCCCTATAAATTACTGGAGAGTAATAAGGGATAGCATGAAGTTGAAATCCAAGGAGTACGAAATCCGCCTTGGATTGAAAATCTAATAAGAATTTTTTAATGAACCTACATCTGCTAGTCAAACAATAGAAACCCCCAATAGGGCTTGGATGTATGTGATTCTTCTATTTTGTTATTTTAATTTTGGAATGTTATGATTCTCTTTTTCAACACATAGGATAAGGGTAGCATGATGTTAGGACTAAGTTCTAGATGGAATTAGGTAAACAAGCAAGGAGCTAACTTGGACCCCTTTTGCTTTATGAGCTTCCGAACATGGGTAGCAACCGTAGAGAAACTCTCTGAGATAATGACCCTAGAATGGGTTGCCTACCCACTTAATAGTTTACACCAAACCTAGTTTAGAAACCTAACTACTTAGACCTTGATCTCATTTGGAAGTGGTGTGTGTAGGCAATCCAAGGATGAGTGTGTCCCTAGTATGTAGGCAGTAGGGGATGGGGTTTTAGTAAGCTTAAATAAGATTAATAACTCAAGATAATCATTAAGTGAAGGGGGTTGGGTTAATAAATCCGAACAGAATTGTTAGGATAAAATAAATTCACGTTATACTTGGAAGGATCCTAGATGGATCTCCTGACACCCTGAGGCCATACGCTAAATTCAGAAGCGAGTTTCAAGATAAAATTAAATAATACCTTTGAGAACACCGACCTCAGTGCATTTCCAATGGGAGGCGTAGTCTCGAGGAATGTGAATTAGGACTAGATGGTCCCAATGAGTCATAAGATTCTAGTTAGAGAACATACCTATCCCATGTGTAAGTGGAGATAGATGCCTATCCTGATTAAGTGGATGCATGTTTGTGCATAAACAAATACCTAACCCATATGATTAGATGAATTGACTAATACCTATTCTAGGTGAGTAGGAGTACCCGAGTATATCTGTGAATGAACTCTTAATAACTTAAAGAGAAATTAAACACACTAGTATTTTGGAATATTATAGAAGGACCTTTACACTAATTAGAATTAAGATCTGCAAACTAGTATGATATTTAAATTAAACGTAATTTAACTGGCGTTAAGGGTGTTCCACCACACACGCTATGTTTAACCTGTGTGAGATTCTTATGAGATGTTGCCTTTTTAAAGGATTATGAAGTTACGTCTGTGCCTCAAATTGTTTCCATCGGCCCTTAAAATTCTCGTAAAATACATATTTTCATTGACAAACTCACAACACTTCTAGTAATACTAGTCCATATTTCCTATCACCCGGTAGGGTTATATGAGCTCCTTTAATGAACACTAATATTTTTCTTCCTCTGTCCAATCATGGAAAACTGTGGGATATGTTGGGTTCTATTTTTTCTCTACTTGTTATTCTCTGTAGCAGATGTGAAACTTTTTCGTAATTGATTTTACACGAGGAAACTATTTATAGTCTTGAAAATTTAGTTGGTGTGAATGCAGAGAAACTTTTCATTTCATACTTTCAATGGATTCTTAAGAGACATCGTTGTTGAAGGAACAAGAAGTTGCGTATGTGCCTCGAATTGTTTCCATCGGCCCTTTAAAGGTAGAGAATGACGTAGAGAGCTTAGCACGTGTCCATATTTTCATTCGCAAACTTACATCACTTCTTAGCAATACTTGTCCATATTGCCTATCAACCTCTTCGTTCAGTCCCCAAAGCGAGTGGCTGTCAATGGCGTGTATAAGATCGAGATTTTTTTGGTGAGGAAAAGGCATATTTTTCTTCCTTATTTCTTATCAACACAAAATTGTGTCGAATCATGGCACACTGCATGCAAACATCAAAGGGTGATTCCGTGTTCTGTTTTTATTCTGTAATTATTGATCTCTTTAGCGGATGCCAATTTTGATTCTTTACGAAAAAACTAGATCTACTCTGGAAAATTTAGTTGGTGTGAATGCAAGTCATTTTCCAATGTCGGTCAAAGGAGCTGAATTTGTTGTCCTCAATAGGTATGCCCCATTTTCTTTGTAGAAATCAATAACCACAATAATGTACAGTATTCAATCGTGAAAAACGATCCGTATTTTGAATATGAAGAGACAAAACAGTGTGGGCAGAATAGAAAAGAAGACAGGAAATATTGTATTAATGAAAATGAACATTACATAGTTATCTGAGCTGACTGAGCTTCTGTTCATTCATATAAACATCATCATTACATTCAAACGTAAGACTTCATACGCTTCACAGTGCACACCTACAAAGAGAGGGAACAAATGTTAAATATTTGTTTAAATCAAACTACCCACAATCTGTGAGAACACTGCAGATGGGACAGTGACAGGTTGGAGAAATGAATGTGAAATCAAATCCAATCTATGCACGTCCTATAGAGTTACACTATAGGTGCAACGGGTCGTAGTGGGGTCCACTGGCCCCAAACATGATTAATAAATTCAGAATGTTGCAACGTTCAACCATATTGCTCCGCTAATTCATTAACAGCTTCACTTTTATTTTCACAACATTGAACAACTTCTATCCTTCTCTGATCTTCTCATCTCTTTTATCAGTTCCCTTTCTTATGTTTTTTCCTATAAATAGCAAACACCAATATCTCCTCTATTTTTTCCTTTAAATAGCAAACACCAATATCTGAGATTCTATTGTTGAGAACTTTACCACCTCCACATTGAACACTCCTAGCAATAGCAGAAAGCTTGTCTTCTACTCCACCTTGATCTCCTTGCTCTGATAGTAGATGAAGGAAACAGGGAGAGCAAAATAGAAAAGAATACACAAAATATTATATTAATGAGCTAACTATATTTCAAGCCATTTTACTGCTCTATCCATACAACTTCATATTTCAAACCATTTTACTCCTCTATGGAGCTGGACTCTACTAAGAGAGTGAGTTCCAAAATACAAATCATAGAATATATAGACCAACTACACGCCTACAATGAGAGAGAATAAATATGAAAAATATTGTATATCAAACTACCCACAATCTGTGAGAACGTTGCGGATGGGACAGTGACAAGTTGGATAAATCAATGTGAAATCTAATCGAATCCATGGAAATTTTTGTTAAAATTATCTTTAAATGTTGAGAGATGTGCCTGCAAAATGGAGGATATGGAGGATATAAGACATGGCAGTAAAGGCAATGAATAGTTGAGGTTATTTCCAGCAAGTTTGTAGGAAGCCTTTCCAACTTTAGTCACTAACTTCTATATGTGATTTTGGTTTCAATGCATGCTTATTTTTTAAAACAATATTTTTTGAGGTGTAAGGTTGTCTAGTGTTTGGATCTATTATTTGTTGAAATTGACATTGTCTTCCTTTAATTGTGGCTACAAATATGTAAAACATTGTTTGTATTATTTGGGGTCATTTTTTTGGCATATGATGGGTCCTTCAAAGATTCACATGAGTCATCAAATAGATGAGCTATAATAAGGTAAAATTAAAGGTTGGTGGAACTATAGGATGGAGGAAACTCCATCATCTCAAATTAACTTCTCAATTTGAAATGGTGTTTTGCATGAGAAGCATTATTTCTTTCTTTCTTTTACTTTTCTATGCTGATGGTTTTGAAGAATGCATACATATTGTGATTTCTCTTTGAAGACAAGTAAGGAATTTTTTGTTGAACTCAATGTTGATTATTGTAGAGCAATTTAATGAGATTGTGATTGTTAATTATATTCCTTTAATGGTCATCAGTCAGAAAAGTTGATGGATGTCTATTGCAACTCAATATGGATTGTTGCTGAGAGTTGTAGTAATTTGTGTATCAAAAGTTTAAGAAAATGGTATTTATAGAACACATAATTTAGCTTAAATCTACACCCTTTCAAGGGTCATGAGGAAACTTGATTGAGCTCTACTTGATTCAATATTTAATTCTTAAAAAAAAAAATTTTTAAAAATGTATATTTATTTTATATATTTACCAATTTTTGTTATGTAAGCCTTAAGGGGGTCCCATGGTAAGTTAAGTTTTATTATTTTAAGGGTACTTTTGTAAGAACAATGTAACAATGGTGGAATGCTAATGTAAATGGTGTATTACATTATTAGCTAATAGAATACAATTATACAATTAGCCATAGTAATAGTTACGTAGTAGGAAATTGCATTTGTTTCTTTAAATATGTTTATTATTAGTTTTTATTAATGGATGAATCAAGAATTTACCCTTACAATATGTTCATCAATTCCTAAAAAATTGTAAATTTGAGAGCTTAAAAACAATGTAGACATCCTAAAAATGTATTGTTCTCTTCATTCTCAGTTAGCTTATAACTAGACTAAATTTTTTATGTCTCAAAATCATTCTATTCCTCCATGGATTCCTAAATAATGGGGACCTATTAAACATGGGGAGATATATGTGGATGTTCCCTTTTATTTAGGGGTTTCTCGTTCTTAAATATGGGCATAGATTTTAAATAGATTAAAAAATATGTTGTTTAACTAAGGTAACAACTTTTTTATCTTTAGCTTCCTCTTATTGCTCACATATGAACAATTAAACAAAAAAAATTAAAATTTTATTTGGTCTAAGTGGGATGGTAATGCTATTTTCATTTCCTCTTATTGCTAGCTTTGCATTAACTGATATTCAAAGGAGGTCTTTAGATTATAGAGCCCAACAATCAAGGGCTTTTCTTTGTTACAAAATGAATTATGGGGTCTGGTAGTGGAGATGAACCATAAAAAAATTTAGTATTTCATCGAATCATGGAAGATTCATTCAAAAAGAAGAGAAAAGTTGTTAATATGTTGGATAAAATGTTAATGTATCCCTTATTCTAAATCAAATCTTCCTTTCATATATAGTCTATTTGAAAAGTTTAGCAACAAGTTTTTAAACTTTTAAAGTAGAATGACTCTTCTTTACTTGATGGTTTTAAGTTTTGTGCAACTTCAATTTGATGAAATAAAATTAGTGGTTATCATAATCAACCACTAGCTATTAGCTTCCAAGGGGTCCTCATTATTTATTTAAAGAAGGAGTTCACCAATTCAAAGATGTTTTGAATTTCACATGTTTTATTCGACCTCTTGACAATATATTAAAGAACATTATGGACTGTCAAAAAATGTAAATATTTCTTGGTATTTGTATAGTCTTTAGTTCCTCTTAATCTTTCTATGAAACTTTGCACTTATAGAGAATGCAATTTATTTTAAGGATTAGATATGGTTGTCATCTGACCCCTTCAATTTGCTAGTTTTTCACTCCTCATCTTATTCATAAGTTGAAGTACAACTATAGATGCAAATAATTATGGATTAAAGTGAGTGCTCAAATATGGAGGTTAAAAGTTGAATTTTACACTTAATCGTCACTTAAAAATTTCTACATTGCAAGCTACTTATTAGGGGTAGATTGAAGTGTACAATTGTTGAACCAATTAATTATCCATATTGCCTTTGTGTTGAGAATGTGAAACATATATTTTGGGACTACATATTTTTTAAGTAGTAGATAATTTTTTTTAAACATTTTCCTCCTATTTTTTTATCATGGGCTAAATTTCAAGGAATCCATTTTTGGTTTTTATATGCATAATAATTTTATTGTTGATTCGATTAGAATATTTATTCAAAATCATGTATGGAAGACTAGAAGTTTTTGCAATTTTTTTTCCTAAAGCATCATTAGACAACTCTACTTTAAGTGACATCCATCTTTAGGAGGATTTTTTCTCCTAGCTCCAAGCCTTATGCAAGAAAAATTAGAAGGTTCATTTATTAGTTTTGGTAAATTATAAAATTGCATCCTCCCTTGAGTTGAATTCTATTTCAGTATTTCATTTACATTTACTTGCAAGTACTTTTCATCATTTGGTTAATTCTAAAATTGGGGTTTGACTTGAAGGAAAACCCCCAATCCCAACCCCTTTTCCTCTCTTTTCTGTGTGTAGGTTGCAGGTGTGCACCTGTATTTGCAGATTTGGACTTCATTTTCAGAGACGAAGAACCCCTTTTCGGCACACGGATTTTTCAAAGGACCATATGCACTTTCAACACGGTCCCAACAAATTTCATTCAAATTTGCAAGGGAGCTTCGTCTCAACAGCTTCATCCTGTATTCCTATCTCAAGTTATAGCCATTTCTTTGTCTCTTTTAAACTTTGTCTTAAATCACATAATTCAACCGTTTACATTCTAAAAGAGGGGTTACTTTTAATTTTTGAATCCATTGTCAATTCACTTAGCATTCAATCCCTTCCTATTGAGATTGGATCTAGTGAATTATCCCCCCTCTTTTAATTTAATGTGCATGAAAAGGTTAAGGAGAATCTTTTGTGAAACTTTCACTCCTTCTCTTGAGGAGAGAAAAACTTTCCTCTTGATTTGCCAATTTTTGTTATGTAAGCCTTAAGAGGTCCCATATAAGGTGAATTTTATTATTTTAGAGATACTTTCATAATAACAATATAATAAGGGTGGAATGCAAATCTAAATGTTGTATTACATTATAAGTTAATAGCATACAATTATGTAATTAGCTAATCAGTTCCTAAAAAATTATAAATTTGTGAGCTTAAAAACAATGTAGACATCCTAAAAATGTATTGTGTTGTTTATGGTTCTCATTTAGCTTATAACAAGACTAAATTTTTAATGTCTCAAAATCATTCTATTGCTCAATTGATTCCTAAGGAATGGGTGCCTATTAAGCATGGGGAGATATATGTGGATGTTCCCTTTTATTTAGGGGTTTCTCTTTCTAAAATATCAGCATGGATTTTAAATAGAATAAAAAGTATGTTGTTTAACTAAGGTAACAACCTTTTTATCTTTAGCTAGCAATATTGAAGTTGGTAATTAAATTCTCATTTCTACTAATGTATATTATTATTCATCATATTGGACGTCTTCTATACAAGGATATGAAGAATTGAACAAAAAAATCCAAAATTTTATTTTGTCTAAGTGGGATGGTAATGCTAATTTCATTTCCTCTTATTGCTCGCATATGAATAGTTAAACCAAATTACTTAAAATTTTATTTGGCCTAAATGGAATGGTAATGCTAGTTTCCTTTCCTCTTATTGCTAGCTTTTCATTTAACTGATATTCAAAGTAGGCCTTTGGCTCATAGAACCTAAAAATCAAGGGCTTTTCTTTGTTACAAAATAAATTATTAGGTCTCGTAGTGGAGATGAACAATAGAAAACTTTATTCTATCATCGAATCATGGAAGCTTAGTTCAAAAAGAAGTGAAAAGTTGTTAAAATGTTGGATAAAATGCTATTGTATCCCTTATTCTAAATCAAATCTTCCTTTCATCTATAGTCTATTTGAAAAGTTTAGCAGCAAGTTTGTAAAAATTTTAAGTAGAATAACTCTTCTTTACATGATGCTTTTAAGTTTTCCACAACTTCAATTTGGTGAAATAAAATTATGTGTTATCATAATCAACCACTAGCTATTAGTTTCCAATGGATCTTCATTATTTATTGAAAGGAGTTCACCAATTCAAAGATATTTTGAATTTTCACATGTTTTATTTGACCTCTTCAGTATATCAAAGAACATTATGGACTAAGTCATAAATATAAATAGTTTTTGCTATTTGTATAGTCTTTAGTTCCTCTTAATCTTTCTATGAAACTTTGCACTTATAGAGATTGCAATTTTTTTAAGGATGAAAGATGGTTGTCATCTGACCCCTTCAATTATTTTCCTCTACAAAAGATTTGTTTCAAATCTTTCCTTGCTAGTTTTTTGCTCCTCATCTTATTCATAAGCTGAGATACAACTATAGCTGGAAATAATTCTAGATCAAAGTGGGTGCTCAAATATGGAAGTAAAAAAGTTGAATTTTATACTTAATTGCTAAATTTAAAAATTCTACATTGCAAGCTATTAGGGGTAGATTGAAGTGTGTGATAGTTCAACCAGTTAATTATCCATATTGCCTTTGTGTTGAGAATGTGAAACATATATTTTGTGACTACATATTTGTTAAGAAGTAGTGGATAATTGTTTTAAAAAAATTCCTCCTATTTTTTTATCATGGGCTAAACTTAAAGGAATCCATTTCCAGTTTTTCTATGCCTAACAATTTTATTGTTTGTGCTATTAAAATACTTATTCAAAAGCATTTATAGAAGACTAGATGTTTTTGGAATTTTTTTTTGAAAAGCATCATTAGACAACTCTACTTTAAGTGGCATCTACCTTTAGGAGGCTTGTTTCTCCTAGCTCAAAGCCTTATGCAAGAAAAATTAGAAGGTTCACTAATTAGTTTCAGTAAATTAAAAAATAAATGTTACAATTTTAGTTAGATAAAAATTCTTGTAACTTCTTTCTTCAATATATATTAAAAGATTAATTACAAAAGTTATATGAAAACCCTAATGTATTCCATATAAACAAAATGAGAATATTAACCTTAAAATCCTTTCAAAATTAAACTATCAAATTAGTGAAATATCAAATTCTTATGTGAACATAGTGTACCTTCACATTATTAAAACTAATAATTTTCTAAAAGAATTAATTGAAGTTGTTCAAACTTCCTCACAATAATATTCTATGGGATACACATGCATTCCATATGATTGACTCTCACTTAACTTTAGTAAAAGCTTATCCCAAAGTGGCAAATTATTTTTTGATTTAGTTTAGGGGAGAAGGGTGAGAAGTGGAGTAGTGACATGAAATGGGGATACCTATGGAGGATTTTGAGTCCCACAGTCGAGCAGTCAAGTTATCAAGACATGTCATAGAAATTCCAAGAGCAATGATTAAATGGATCACACATTGTACACATCAAAATTATTTTATAGTAGGCATACATTTATCAAAATTAAGTAGAAGCAAGTAGAATTTTATAAGTTAGACAATATATTGAACTAACAACTATCAAAACCCATATCAAAATAAATAGAAATAATTTAAAACACTAGCACATCCTTTAAGAAATCAACCAAAACAGTCAAGTCATTAATTTATGAAAAAATTTCAATCACATAAACCAAATGTAAAAACATAATCCAAATAGTAGCCCACAAATATTTATTTCTATAAATCAAACAACCAATCCACAAATCATTAATGCAAATAATTTAAATATCCATGACATCTACTCAAATTCATTTCATTAAATTAGTTTAGAATAAGTCCTAGAGGAGGAGAAGATAATTAGGAGTAACAAAAGCCATTTTGATGTAAGTATTCCCCACATTCTAATTTGACATTGTTTGTAGTCTCTTTTCTATTTTTTATGTCTACAACTATTTGTATCTATTCACCATTGTTCCCTAATTGGATACGTGGTTTTTTATAATTACTATAAGTATCATTCAACATTTTAACTGTTGACATGTAATATTATGCCTTGTTTTCTTTATATTCTAATATATTTGTTGTACCACATTTAATATATGGAGTTCTAAGTTAAAGTGTCGATGGATTTTATGTGTTGTGAACTTTATTTATGCTATGATTGGGGTTTTCAGTGATGTTGGGTTTTTACATTATACTATCTCTTGATTTGAGTTACTATCATTGTAGCCATCTGTCTTCAACTGATATTTATATTGGGTTCTTAGATACATTGTTCATGGATGCCCATTTAGTAATGTAAATATAATTCAAGTGCTCCAACAAACATGCGTACATATCAATATCAATATCAATATAGTGCATACCTAAAAAAATATTTTTTCATCCTTTGTCTATACCATCATGTTTGAAATTTGTACATCCACATCGACACACTTACTTTATCACATAGGGAAACTAGTTGCATATCTAAAAAATATCCTTTTCATCTTATGCCTATGCCTACAATTGTCTCTATTGATCAAGTTTTTAGATTTAAGATTGGATCCCTTCCTTTTCAATACTTAGGTATTCCCCCCTCTATCGGTCCCTTTCCTAGGAGCACTTGGAAAAAGGCATTGGATAAGTTCTATGGAAGAGTTAGTCATTGGACTTTTAAGTGGCCTTATTTGGCTACATGAGTGTTACTATTGAAATTTAAGGTTTAGGTTATTTCCATTTATAGATTCTTACTGCAGGTTGGTCCTTCAAGTTTCATCAAAGAGTTGGTTGCTCTGTCTAGGTGATTGTTATGGTTTGGTACTAGGGTATGTCAAAATAGACATTAGTGAAGCGGGAGAATATTTTTATATTGAAGCAAGTATCTGGTCTTAGTTTGAGACAAGATATCATCATTGGGAAGGCCTTGGCTACCAAGCTCTATTAGCAATGGTGTACTAATAAGATCATGTTTAGGCTAGGATCCTTACATTAAAATACTTGAGAAGTGTGGTGATTGAAGATGTGTTAAGGGTCAGCATGAGTAGTAAGGGTTCTATGATTTGGGACAGTATTAAAAATGGATGCCAATTTGATTTAGGTTTGTTTTAGATTTGTAACTAAGGTTTTGAGGCTCTCTTTTGCAATGATTCTTGGGATATATTTTCCCCTAACATGTCCATGTTTATGCACTTATAAAATCTCTATCATAGCTTCTTAGATGTTGGATGGTCTTTAGTTGAAAACTTCACATCTATTTAGAGACTAGAGTGGGTGGAGGTTTTAAACTGGAGGGGGTCTAGAGATTGGCTAATGTTGGGTTCTACTAAAGTGAGGTGGGACTTTTCTATGATTTTAGCTTAGATTAGAATGTATATTTCTGTGATGAGAAATGATACCTTAACTTGGATACCTAACTTAAGTTGGGTGTATTTAGTAGGTTTTAGGTATTAGGTGTTGGACTTACAATGATATGGTGGTGGAAGAATATGTCAAATAATTTTGCGTTGTCTAAATATAACTTTTTTGGTCAATGTTTTGTAATAGGTGTCTTACGTTGGATAATATCTTTTTGAGTAAGCGAGGCTTCCAAGGATTGTCTATTTGTTTTCTATGTGGTAATAGTAAGGAATAGATATCCGCCTGTGTGTGGACTTCTGGGATTTGAACAAAGCTTCCCTGAAAGATCAGTATCCTCTGCCCCCAATGGAGATATTTATATTATATATCAATTTCTTTACATATTTACACGTGAGGAAAAGAAAAACTTAATAAAAATCCTTGAGGTGGATCCCATTAACCGGGATCACTAACAACTCACCTTGTTGGTCTTCTAAGAAAAAGTGTTAAAACCTCTGCATTGAACGATGCAGAAAGGACCTTCCCATAGACTGTCAAATTTTGCATGACAACCCAATTTTGTGCTTTGTTTGTTGTACTTTATGACAACGTCTCTTGACTTAAAACTAGGGTCTAAGCTTTTCTCATCAAACCACCTTTTGACAGTCTGCTAGCGGTTTTTGAGTGACTCGAAAGCTGCCTCCCTTTCCTCCCAAATCTCCATGAGCTCTGCCAAACTTACTTCCATTGGATCATTTTATTCAAGTTCAAGAGATTTTAAAATTTGAAGCGCTAGAATCTCTAAAGAGATTTGGAAATGCACTTCTTTCCCATATACGAGATTGAATTGGGAATTTTTAAGTAGCTGCTTTGGGGTGAATCTATCTACCTAGAGTACACTTCTTAAATGACAGTGTCATTCCCTTTTATGTTCTGCCCCTATCCTCTTGATTAGTCAGATCAAGTTCTTGTTTGTAGACTCAGCCAAGCCATTCCCCTATGGGTAGTAATCTGAGGAGGTCTTTAGATAAATGTCATGATCGAGGGCGTACTGAGTAATGTTAGACCTAGTGAAAGCCCTAGTGTTGTATGTATTAATGGTCTTAGGATGACCAAAATGTGTGGCTAGCTCTTCGAGGAAAATGATAATTTCTGCCTTAGTAGAATATTTAAGGGGTATTGCCTCTATCCAGTGGGTGAAGTATTATATGGCTATAAGGATCCATTTGTGACTAGTGGAAGACACCAGGTTAATCATCCCTATGAAATCTAGCCCCCATTGAGAAAAAGTCTCATCCACCACTATGGGTTTGAGTCACATAGCTGCATTTTTGTGTTTCCCATCATAGAATTGACATTCTTTGCAACCCCAGATCAGAGCGTGCACATCCTTGAACAATGAGGGCCATAAGTATCCTACATGAGTGATCTTCATGATAGTCATTAGTGTTGAAAAGTGGCCTCCTATGGGACCACTATGGAACTTGTGCAAAAAAAATCAGCTTGTTGCCTATCAACACAACAGAGTAAGAATTCATCAAAATTATGCTTGAATAGAATGTCGTCAAGAAACCAATATCCAATATTTTGGAGTCTGTAAAACCTCTTCTTCCGAGTGGGGAGATTTAGGGGAAGGACTCTAATCTTCATGAAGTGTTGGCGATCAACCATGTAACCTTCTTCTTCTAACAATGTGTGCATTAGAACTACTTTATCTTGGTTCTCTCCTGGCTTTTTAGGTTCTTGTGCTAAATACTCACAGAGACCCTTGCCCTATTCTAGGATCTTGGTAATCCAATTGGCCCTCTTTTCTGTGATCTTCCCTTCCATGATATACTCGTGGAATGTGAGGTGAGCCACATAGACTGTTGTTTTGTTGCAAGTGATAAAGTGTTTGAATTTATTCAGACCTTTTACAATAGAAAAAGATTGCTTTTCTACAAAATTGTTTTTGAACTCATATGTTTTGAGCGTCTTGGAATGAAAAGAGATGGGTGTTTGCTTTTGGACTCTGTGTCTTTCTGAGTTAGCACAACTGCAGTGTTGAAACTGCTAGCAAAGACGTACATTATGAAATCCTGGGACATGTATGGGTTAGCCAAAATAGGGGATGACAAGATAGCTTCCTTGATTTTCTCAAACGCTTCTTTGGCTTCAAGAGTCCATTTGAAATACAAATCCTTTTTTAGCATGATCTTGATAGGAATCACCATGCCAGTGAAGTCTGAAATGAACCTGCTAACGAAGTTGATTTTTCCCAAAAAAGACTGGATGCCCTTTTTATTAACTGGTAGGGGAAGCTCCTTGATAGACTTTATGTGATTTAGGTTGATGGATACTCCTTCCTTGGACACCACATGCCCCAACAACTTTCCTTGTGACACCCCAAAGATGCATTTCTTTGGGTTTAAGGAGAAACCAAATTCTAAGCATTTCTGGAAAACCAGTTCTAGATGATTGAAATGATCCTCCTTGTGTTTTGAGAACACAGTTAGATCATCCAAGTAGGTCAGGATTATCTTGTTTATCAGCTCATGGAAAGCTATATACATGGCCCTCTGAAAGGTGGCACCAACATTGTATAACCTGAAGGGCATTTTCTGATTGGCGAGTGTTCCCCACTTAGTGGTAAATGTAGTTTTATGCTAGTCCTCACGCTTGAGAAGAACCTGATTATAACCTAAAAATCCATCAAGCATGGAAAACATTTCGAACCCGGCTAGTGTGTGTAAAATTTTCTCCATTGGGGGCAGAGGATACTGATCTTTTAGGGAAGCTTTGTTCAAATCCCAGAAGTCCACACACAGGCGGATATCTATGTTCTTCTTACGAATGGGTAACAGGTTTGAAACCCAAGTGTTGTGCTTGATGCAGTAAATAATCTTAGAATCAATCAACTTCTACAAATCTTGAGACATGAGGGACTCGATCTTTTGGTTAACCAGACGCTGCTTCTACTAGACCGACTTTGCACCATCAGTCAACTCAATGATATGTTGAATCACTTCTGGATTATATCGTCGGAGTTAATCATACTCATCACAGAAATGAATGAGATTATTTGTCACGTTGCGGGACATCTTTCCCCACTTTGAGTTTCCAACTGTCTCCAACTTGGAGATCAGTATAATCTCATTATCTGTGGTAAATTTTCTCATGTCATTTATGGCATCTTCACAATGAAAAAGACTCTCAAGAGTGATCAAACCATTGGGGATCTTTCTTCTCTTTAGTTGGATTACCTGATCACCATAGGCTTCGGACACTTTAGGTTGCAATTGATCCAAAAATTCTCCGAAGTTTTGGATGAACATAGCTATATGTTCATCACTATCAAAAACTTGCCAATGGATGTCATTGTTGGGCATAGCAGGCCTCACAACTACTTGGACTGAATTCTCATTTTCTAATAGTTGAGTTGCAGGATCGAAATGGGATCCTATGGTTGCCATGTGATTAGCCGCTTCATTCTCTTTGTGAAGAATCCTCTGAATATTGAAAGCTTCAAAGAACTCAATCAAGTCCTAGACCCTGTGATATGTTAATTGCACTTGTATTGTCACAGAATATACTTACCGGTTTAGATACAGGAACTTTGAAGCCATTCAATACATGCTTCATCCAAATAGTCTGGGTATAGTTCATAAAAGCTACTACATACTCTACTTATGTTATAGACTAAGAGATACAACTCTTCTTTTTACTCATCCATGAGACCATTCTACCACCGAGAAAGAATGCACCACCGGTTGTGCTCTTCCGGTCATCTACATTACCAGCCCAATCAGCATCTATGAAGACTTTCAGGTTCAAATCATTATTGTATGTATACCATAACCCATAGTCAATAGTTCCCTTCAGATATCTAAGAATCCACTTGAATGCTACCAAGTGGGATTCTCTTGGGCTTTGTTGAAACTGAGCGGTAATACCTATTGCATGTGCAATGTTTGGTTTTCTATGCACTACATAATGCAACTTACCAATCATTGATCAGTATTCCTTCTCATTTACCAATGTTGAGTTATCCTCTTTTGACAATTTACAACCAGTCACCATTAGTGTATCAATCGGTTTACTATCTTCCATGCCAAAGGTCTTCAACGCCTCTTTGACATACTTGGACTGAGTAATAAAGATTCCATTTTTCATTTGTTGAATCTGCAATCCAATGAAGAACTTAATTTCCCTATGAATGACATTTCAAATTCCTTTTTCATCTCATCTACAAAGTCATGACTCATCTTGTCATCTCCACCAAAGATTATGTCATCAACAAATACTTCACAGATCAGAATCTGGTCTCCTTCTAATTTCAAGTAGATATTGCTATCTTCACTTGTTCTTTCAAATCCAATCTTCACAAGATGGGAATGCAAGCATTCATACCATGCTCTTGGTGCCTACTTCAGTCCATATAAGGCTTTATGTAGCCTACACACCATGTCACTATCTTCTGATAGGGAAAACCCATCTGGTTGCTCTATATAGACCTCCTCTTCAAGTATTCCATTCTAAAATGTAGATTTTACATCCATTTGGTATACCTTGAATCCTTTAAAAGTTGAATATGAAAGAAGCATACGAACTCCTTCCAATCTTGCTACAGGAGCAAAGGTTTCACCATAGTCTTCTCATTCTTCCTAGGCATACCCTTTCCTTACTAGTCTAGCTTTGTTCCTTACCACTGTGCCATCCTCATTTAGCTTTCTCTGACCTTTCATCTTGTAAGAATTCCTGCATCTTTGTCTCCTATGATTTTCTTTGGATCATGATTGAGTTTGACATACCTAGGTATGTTCTTAACAACTTCCTCTTTCTTTTCTTCATCATCCTCATCTTCATCAACATCTACTGGTGTAGGAGCACAATTGCTGGTACTCGGCTGATTTGCAACTAGTTCCTAGAAGGTTACTACCGATTCATCTCCTACATGCTCTCTACCGGTTTCCTCTGATTTTTCAGAGTTTTCGTCAACCCTAACATTGATTCTTTCAAAAATTCTCTGAGTCCTACTGTTGAAACATTTTAGAGCTTTTCTCTTAGTGGAATACCCTAGGAATATTCCCTCATCATATTTAGCATCAAACTTGCTCTGATGTTCACTCCTCTTGATATAACATTTACTACCAAACACTCTAAAGCAGCTTACCACCGGTGTCTTACTGGTCTAGTACTCATAAGGAGTCTTATCCTTTCCTTTCTTGATGAGTACCCAGTTCATTGTGTAGACTGCAGTGCTCACCGCTTCTCTCCAAAAGGTGTGAGCGACCTTTCCCTGGATCAACATAGTTATAGCCGCTTCAACCATAGTTCGGTTGTTTCTCTCTGCTAGGACATTCTGTTGTGGAGTCTGGGGGGCAGACAGTTGCCTCTTGATGCCATTCTCTTCACAATATTTGTTGAATTCCATGGAAGTGAATTCCCCTCCTTGATCAGTTCTAAGGCATTTGATTCTTCTACAACTTTTCTTTTCTACAAGTGCTCTGAAAGCTTTGAACTTTCCAAAGGCTTCAGACTTGTCCTTCAAGAATCTGATCCACATCATTCTTGAGAAATCATCTGTAAGAATCATAAAATACTTATCTCCCTGCACACTCCTATTTTTCATAGGACCACACAAATCAATATGCACAAGATCAAGTAAGTTGTCAGCAGTCAAAGATTTACCTTTGAAGGTTGAGGAAGACATTTTCCCCAGTTGACATTCTCTGCAAAAAGGATTTTCCGGTTTGCTCAGCATCGGTAGTCCTCTAACTGCCTTGATCTTACTAGCCTTTACTATGTTATCAAAGTTTACATTGCAAAGTCTCCTATGCCATATCCAACTATCATCAAACTTAGCCATAAGACATGTACTTATATTTGCATTCAACTAAAATAAGTTATCTTTGGTCTACATATCGGTGGCCATCAGTTCACCATTCTTTCCTTTGATTTTGCAGACTCCAATTTTGAATTCCAGAGTGAGTCCACTATCATTCAGCTAGGCAACACTCAATAGATTGTGTCTGAGACCTTCCACCCAATACACATTGTCAGCACTGCTCTTTTCATTTAGAGAGATGGACCCTCTGCCTTTGACCATACATGGTGCATCATTACCAAAACGAACCACCCCACCATCATACTCTTCCAGAGATATAAACTTGCTCCGGTCACCAGTCATATGGTGAGAACAACCACTGTCAATAATCCACTCATTGGAATTATCAAAGTGGGAGACAAGAGCCTTTTTGTCTGACACATTCTCCTTGACTGCAACAAACACAATATCTTCATTTTCTTCATCTTCTGATTCCTCATCTTGGACACCTTCATCAACTGCTACAAAACAATTTCTCCAGTTTCCTCCTTTGAATTTCTTGAACCTTTCTGGTTTGTCCTTGTTGTCAACATTAGAACAGTTTATAGTGATGTGTCCTATCTGGTTACAAGAGAAACATTTCAAAGGAATCTTACCTCTGTATTTGTCGGTTCCCTTAGGAAGTCTCTTGGCAAGAAGAGCTTCAAATTCCATCAAAATCTCCTCATCATCCATTTCTCTGCTCTGTATTGGTTTACCGTTGGTGCTTGCTTATTTTCCTTTTCTGGATGGTGTAGCAGATGCTCTAAAAGTTGATTCAGTCTTCTGCACACTGCCATCAAAACTATTTAGCTCATAGGTTGTCAACTTTGCAATGATGGAGTCTAGGGATACCATAGTCTTGTCTATTGATCTCAACTCCTGAGTAGCAGCAACCCTTGTTTCATAGACCGGTAATAAGGATCTCAAAACTTTGCTAACAACAATGGAATCTTCCATTTTACCACCTGCACTCTTGATATCTCCAAAAATAGTTTTGATTCTTATTGCATATTGTTGAATGGTCCCACCTTCAACCATCCACATGTCTTCAAACTTCCCTCTAAGGCTTTCTTCCTTAGCTTGTTTTACATACTCATCACCGCCATAGATATCCTCAAGAGTATCCCATACTTCTTTGGGATTTTCTTTATCCTGGACATCAATAAACTCAATGTCAGATAAACTACTGATTAGGGCTTCCATGACTTGCCCGTTCTCCTAAATCTCTCTCTTTTGGTCATCGGTGAGAGTACTGGTAGGGATAACATAAACATTCTCAACATAGCTCCAATGTTGAGCACCCATGCTTCTGATGTATATATTTATTCTGTCCTTCCATATTTTAAAGTTATCTCTGTTGAACTTTGGACCTTCCCTCTTCATCATTACAATAGGATCTTTCCCTCAAGCGGTTAAGCTTACAACACAGAGGACCTGGAGGACGCTCTGATACCAATTGATAACTCAATGATGAATAGTGAGTACCAAACCGATACTGAGAGGGGGGAGTGAATCAATACAGGCACAAAAACTTTTCTTGAACCGGTTTGATTGCAGACTGTAAACTACTGGCAATCCCTAACACCAATCCAAACCAAATTACTACCAGTTAAACACAGTGTAACTATGAAAGACATGAACCAGTCAATCTTCTTAGCTTTTCATACAACCTACTCCCTCATTTCCACTTTGTCCTTATGCATAAATAGATAATCTATCATCAGAGATATAATAACTTGCTAGATCAACATGATTCACCACTTGATAGAAAACAACAAAGCATCACATGAAAAGGACATCACACATGACACACATATTTTTCACGTGGAAACCCAACTAGGAAAAAACCACAGTGGGGATGAATACCCACAAGTTGTTTTGAACTCTTTAGAAGTCTGCTCTATTAGAAGCCTAGTCTGGTTAAAGACTGTTACAATAGGTTCTGTTAGGAACCGATCCTATTAGGGATCACCCGATTAAGGGATGGCTATAATACCCGGTTAAGGGTTAAACCATGTTAGAGGTTACCTTGTGAAAGGATTTTATGAACTCAATGGCTTTGAGTCACCTTGTTAAAGGATTTACAGCAAGCTAGTCAAAGCTACCCTGTTAAGGGATTTTCCAACTATTGAAGTGATTAGAGATCGACAGGTATTACAATGATTTGGTAATAGTACTCATTGTCAATGTAGATCCCCTTTAGTTCCTTCCTTCTGCACACACACTATGCAAGTATCAATCCTCTCATCTGGTCTAGCAAGAATCACGTATCTCTGCACGTAGATACACACACAACATTTTCCAACAACCTCAGCATGAAACACCACATCGACCTTATAGGAAATAGATAGGTCAGTAGCATAAACCCTAAACACTTAGGTTGAGAAATTTAGTTAGTTCAATCCTAACCATTGAACACTTTGCATTTGAATATAGTAGTCTTGAACAGATCTCAAGACATTCTCCATCATTTTCTCTTCGCCGCTTCTCGGAGGTGATAACCCATCACACATTCTCCACTATTTGCAGAGACTTCGCACATTCCCAAGGTAGATAGGATCAGTCTCCTTCATGCAATATCCTTCACGTGCATGCGGCTAACGTGGCAACATGATCTGATCTCTATTACAATTCTAACTCATCACACAACACCATCAGTTGAAACACACAGGCTCGAAACACTTCAACCGGAAACCCTGAAGCTGAGACTACCAACAGGTAGTTATGCCATATGAACCCTAGATACAAAACATTCCATATACCGGTTCTCATTCCAACAAACTGATTCCAGTTCACAACATCATACCGATTCACTTGGACAAGCATACCGCTTCACTTTTCACATATGTCGGTTCAAAACATCATACCGGTTCTCTTTGTCAGTTGCTTAACTTCAATAATCATGTTCACTCTTCATCATGTTACCGGTTCACTCTTTAGCATATTACCAGTTCTCTTTCAGCATATTGACATCAATGACAACACAATATCATCATGTCAACATATTCTGCACATATGCCAGCCAACAATCGGAAGATTAACATTATATGATAGGCTGGCACAAACATAATATTTTAGTCAATATACAATAGACCTTAAAAATAGAGAATGAGGGAATTTTCAAGAACCCTCAGCGAACAAGAAGGGTTTTACCAAGCTCCCTCAATCTGTAATAGAGTCTTTGGACCACAAAAAACCACATATCCCAATCCTAACCAAAAATCAACACTGGCCAAACTAGGCCCTTGAAAACTGCTAGCATCCAGCCTATCCCTGCAAGAAGAAAATAATGTAGGGTTTTTTTGGGCTCCATCAACCACCATGGGTTTTATCATGGCTCCCAAAACCATATGCTTAAAAATATGTAGCACTAAGAATAGCTAGCCCAGCCAGCTCTCCACCTCTATAGGAGACAAATGAAAATTAGCAAGAATACCAACATCAACATCCTTACAACCAAGAGTAAGGGCACCAACAACCCCCCAACACCACTTCTAGCCATCACCAGAATCATCAAACTCCACCTCTATAGGAGCCAATTCAATTCCAGGAACATCCATCTTCCCCTCAATAGAAGTTAGGACCACCTCTATAGGAAACACCAGAGTAATCCAATGATGCAGAAAATTGAAGCACCAAAGCCTAGAAAATAGAGAGGATGGGGGAGAAAAAAACCCCATCAAGGATAGCACCAGGGTTCACAAGAAAATATAGAGATAACCAAACCCCTTCATAATAGAAAACCCGAACCACTGAGGCTCATTAGGAACCCAACACAACATACCCTCTCCCAAAAGATCAAGAAAAATAGAGAAAAAGGAGAGATGAGGGAAGGAAACCACCAAAGTTCTAGAGCAGAGGAAGAGAAGAAGCTGAAAACAAGAAAGATGCCCTCAAATAATAAGAAATGAATATCTCTCAATCTGAGCAAAAACTACTTCTACTCAACCCCACAAAACTTGGAGGGAGCCTTCCAAAGAGAAACCCACGAGCTCGAAAGAACTAGCAAAATAGAACAGCCCATCTCACAAGACACCAAGCCAACGAAACAAAACCCCCATAGAGAGCATGCCCAACAAAGAACCAAAGCAGGATCTCCAAACAAAAGAGTAAGAAAAGTCACCCAGAAGCCAAAGAGACTCGGCCACGAACCACCAAAAAACCCTCCGGATCAAAGGCCTCAATAACCTGGCCAGGGAAGGGGATCCAAATAGATCAAAATCCTAACAAAAATCCTCTAAAGAGAACTCCCCTAACCTATCGCCGAAAGAACCAATCTCTGTCTACGCCAACGTTTACCAAAACTAGCATGAACAGAGATCGAACCATGAAGAACAGGGACCATTGAAGCCAATGAGAAATGCAGAAACGTCTCCCTCATCCCCTACTACTTGATCTAAAACCCTAGTTGCCCCCCACCCCTACGCACGCTCATTACTAGTTATGTAATGTCCCCTTCTCAGTGAGGAGTAATCAGTGGTCCATTGGCCTATTCCAGAGACTCATAGGCTAATTGGAATGAGAAATTAGGGTTTCCTATTTTCTAGGAGGATTCTTAGCGGTTTTTAGGGATGTTTTGGTTGGAGATTGGCATAATGAACTGACGATTCCTTCTAGGTTTTTTCAGAGCTTCGCGATGGTCTAACATGCATTTTGTTCTGGAGTGATTTCTGAACTTACTATTTTTAGTAAGTTGGTGGCAGCTAACTGGATTTTGAGGTTATTCTGGGTTTTCCAAGCTCTCTCATAGGGTTTGACGAGTATGTCTTTCAGAGATGTTTTCATGACTTGCTATTTTTAGTAAGTGTCAGTTTGAAGGAAGTGCTATTTTTTGCAGTCTTGAGCAGAGCTCCAATCCAATTCAGATTAGTGTTTTATGCACCTCCATTCACATGGTTGATTTTTAATTATTAATTAAATATTATTACTTTATTGTAAAGTTTAATATTTAATTATTTCATTGACTTATTTCGAAGGAACAACTTAGGAAAGGAAATTTAATATCATTTATTCTAAGTTATGTTTTATTTCTCAAGTCAGAAAATGGTGTTCAAATTGAATATGTTTCATGTAACTAATATTCCATTGTTGCAAGTGTGTACCTTGGGAAAAGTATGCCTAGGCTTACTTGGGAAAGTGGATGCCATGTTTGAAGGGGACATGAAGATGAAATGAAGTGAATTTCAAATGAATTTTGGGTGCCATTTCATGTGAATTTGAGATTCAAAATCTATAAATATAGGGTTGGGTACCTCATTTGATCATCTTGAAGAAATCATATTGTTATGTTGTCGGAATGGTGACTGAACTTGAGCTTCAGAGTTGTGGCTCCCTAGTTTAGCCAGTTTCATACTTGAAAAAAAGTGCCTAGCTGAGTGTGGGATTCTAGTGAAGTTTTTTGTGTGCATTTTTAGATTTCTATTGGGTGGTGTGGTTTTTAGAGTATGGTGTGGATTTCAGTGTTGTTGGTTTTAGTGTGGCTGAAGTGAAGATTTGATCGTTCATTTTGGGTAATAGCTCATTGGAAGCATATCTAGAGGGCGACCAATATTATACCTTGGCATTTCTTTTGGTGTACTTTTTGATTTTTTGCATCAAATCAATCTTTTCAACTAGGTCGTACCATCTCTTGGTTGCCTTGGGTTGTGTCTTGACTGTTTGTGGTGTCCACATTGTAGGTTTGAGTCTCTAGTTGCATCACCTTAGTCATAGCTTTCATTTGCTTCAGTTTTTTGTGTCATTCTGATTTGTTTCAAGTGAGTTATGAGCATAATAGTGAATTTGGTAGTGGTTGTCTACATGTTATGCGAACAATAGATTGTAATTTCAGCTTAGTGATTATTGGTTTGTTATTTCTTTTTCGGTGGGTTTGAGTTTTTTAGTTGTGATAAGTTTGGATATATTTAGTAGTATTAGACAGCATAATCTCTCTTTCCTATGCATTGCATCTCTTATTTGTAAGGTTGCTTAGTAGTACTAACAACCACTTCTGGATTGCAAAGCATATCCTGCTAAAAAGTGGAAGAGGTTAGCTTGCTGCCTACATTTGATTTTTTGTAATTATGTCCTCCTAGCACATAAGCGGTAGAGTGATATTTTGTTTGTAATGGTCCTCCCATTGCATAAGCGGTTGAGTTGAGATGTTTTGTTGTGTTCATTCCTTCCACTAAAATATTGCGGTATGTTGGCATTGCATGAAGATTGCATTGAAAAAATATAGTGTTGTCATTGATGTCAATAGCAACCGGTAATGAAGCCATAAAGCAACTGATAATAAAGCAATAAAGCAGTTGGTAATAAAGAAGTGAAGATCAACTAGTAATCTTAACCAGTTGAAAAGTAGAACCCTAATTGATGAAGCTTGGCGATCAGCTATGATGATATATCACAGAATGATGATCGGTGATGAAGATGCCACGTAAGCATGTTGTGCGTGATGAGTTTTGAAAAGGTTTTGGCGAGTAAAGATAATTGTTTATCTTGGGAATGATCAAATTCATAGTATGAAGTGACAAATACATGATGTGTTACAAGATTCAAAGTAGGGTGATCCAGGAGCGGTTCTAGATGCCTAGAAGAATGTAAAGTTGATTGCATGTAATCTAACGGTCAAGATTGAACCGATGTGTTTGTAATTTCTATGAGAATTTTAGCATTTGTGTTGTGTTACCGACCTAATGTATTTGTTTATAAGGTCATTGAATTGATTGAATGAGTGGTTGGCAAATTTGATTAAGTGTGAAAGTGATTGTTGCCGAACTAGGAGGTGTGTCTGCAGAATGATGTGAAGGTAGATAGGAGCGATAAAGGATCTGATTCAATAAGGAAGTGTTATTTCCAGATCGGTCAAAGAACCTGTTGTTCTCTAACCATTACAGTAGTAAAATCCATTAATCAAGTAAGCTCTAATAGGCTTGTTGTTGAAACCCTCTAATCAGGTGATCCATTAGCTTGGATTTGAAATTCTCCACTGAGGTTACCTTTAACAGGGTATTACCTATAATGGGGTACTTGTACTCAATCTCTTAACCGGGTGGTCCTTAATCGGATCTATTCCTAATAGAACATTATTGTATAAGCTTCTAACCAGGCTTGGCTCCTAATAGGGTGAACTTCATAAGAGTTCAAAATACTTGTGGTTATTCATCCCCACTATGGTTTTTCCCATTTGGGTTTCCGCGTGAAAAATCATTGTGTCAAGCGGTGAATGATTTTGTGGATGTGTTTATGGTATGGCTGGTATGAATGACTGGTAAATCTGCATAGATATATTTAAATGATTGAAAATGATCTGAAATATGTTATTACTGGTATTAGTGAAGTGGTTTAAGGTTTTGGTCAAATGGTATTTAAGTTTTAGACCTATTGCATTATATCACTGAAGTATTTAGTCAATTGGTAAGGTTTAACAGTGCAACTGCAGATTTGTTAAAGTGCCCAAATCGATATACTTTGTGATTTTATTCTTAGATGAAAATAAGTTTGGTGAAAGTTTAGTTTACTTTCCAACCACTTATTCACCCCCCCCCCCTCTCAGTGGTTGACCGAATATTTATAGTTTAATCATATTATCAGAGTGATTCATGTTGAGTGTGTTGTTGATGCCTTGGCTGGTTTACTACCAAGTATCTTGTTTACCCATGGGATAAGAAAAAGGGGCTTCCTTGCCACCCATTATTGTAATCAGTACTTTCAGTAGTTTGTGGCTAACGATCCCCTTCTATCATATTCTCTCACCCTCCCAGTTTGGGCTCTCAATGATCAAAAGGTGTTGGGTTATTTCCAATTTGTTTGGATTTCATTTCTCTAACCCTAACAGGTGTTGTTCTGCTTCTAATCTTGTTAAAAAAATAAAATAAAAATTAAGGGGTATTTTACAAGTTATGGCACTAATAATTTTACAATAGTGGGGTCAATGACTAATGATACCATATACAATTGTATCAACATCAATAATAATGTCCATGCCATTAAATGATAGCATTAATATTATGGTAATGGGCTCATCAAACCGTTATAGTACAATCCAGATCAAAAATATTAATGATGTTGTTAGTAATAAAACAATGACATAGGTCAACAAAACCAATGTTTTTGTTTTGGTAACAATTTAGGCTATCAATTTTGTTGATTCAATTCTCAAAATTAAGTGGTTGCCTTCTTTATATATATCTTATTCAATTAAAACAAAATGATAACTCTATATGAGAAAAGCGGTGCAATGAAACAGAAATTACAAAAAATATTCAAAGACTTGCCCACACATCAATGGGACTCTTGGTGCAAGTTATGGAGCTATGAGGAATAGCTCAACTTCCCAAGGGTGTTTCATTGTTCTCTATCTCACAAGACCCCTCAAGCCAATGCCTTTGCTCTCAGATCACTAAGAAAAGTGACTTAGGGATGACAATTGTGAGAATGAGGGATGCTTTTGATCAATCTTATTATGAATGCATCCTATCTATGCATGATTTTAATAAATGAGCTAAACTAGTGATGATAAGATGACAAGATTATTAAAATACTATCCTAACATGATATACTAGTTTATATGATTTAACTAAGATGATAGAAATGCTTCTAAAATGATTATTAGATTTGTTTCTATTCCAAAGAGAGATTACATGCTTTGCTAAAAATGAGTATAAGTATGATGCTAAAGACTTGGATTCTGAGAATGAGGGATGAGGGCTGTATTTATAGGAGAAATAGGGAAATGGATGGTCAGGATTGAAAGTTATCACTCTATGTTTACAATTCTCACCAATGAAATGGTGACAATTGTCAACATAAGACTGCTTGAGAGGGGATGTTAGAAGCATTAAATGCTTGAGAAGACCTCACGGTTACCTTAGGAGGTAAGGGTTAAGCCTAGGTTAGGGTTATCCACTAGATAAAGCTTTTATCCAAAGGATAAACTATTGTGCAAGGGCTAAAGGGATAACCATGGTCAAAGCAATGAATGCTTGATGAGACCCCTGGGTTAGATGAAGGTTGAGTTAGGCAAAAAATCTCTAACCATGCAACAAAGGGTTAGTTAACCATTAATGGTTTGAAAGACTTTGGGGACAAATTTGTAAGAGTCCTTCCAAATTTGGGGGTATTCAACAAGTTAGCTTGTTGAAGGCATAAAGGCTTTAATGCCTTTGGAAGACTTTACTCCAAATTTGAGAAGTGACCTCCTCAAATTTAGGGAAAGGGGATAATTGAAGGATTTAGACTAATTGATTAGGATTAGATGGATTCTAGAAGAATTTAGGAAGGGGGTTTAGGAAGCAAGTGGGTGAGGGATAATAGATTTAATTAAAATAAATTGCTTTATTTCAATTGTGGTTACAAGTAGAGGATTAAATAAATTATATTTTTTTATTTGGGGTGAACTATCTAATTAAATGTAAATTTAATTTAAAGTACAGAGAAGGGATTTAATTAAATAAAATTAATTATTCAATTAAATGATGTGAAAGGCTTAAGTGAATTTAAATAAATAAATTGAATAATTTATTTAATCAAATAGAGGAATGTGGATGATTTAATTAAACTAGATTTAACTAAATAGAGGAATGAGAATGAAATGAACATTAAGTATTCATTTAGGAATATGGTCATTTTTATACGTCTACATTTTGCCCCTCTTTGAAGTGATGTGTGTGCACATGTTGATTCAAAGAAAATTGATGTGCCATCAAAATTTGATCATGATCAGTGTGATGTTGTGTATTGAGATGTTCATGTCGTGCCCCAGATTTGATAAATGATGTTGATAATGCCCCCTCGGGAGATGAATCAAAAAATGAAAATTTGATGTGATTTTGATAATTGTTGATAAATTTCATCGCATTTAAATTTTTGTCGATGTTGAATGTGTCAATTTGATTCATCTCCCGATAATGATGTTTGTTAGGGTTAAAAGTGAGACCACGAGCAATTTATATGTTCCACCATGTAACCCTAATTTCCGTTTACCCTATAAAAAGGTAAAAAGTGGTTTCATTTGTATCATTTGTGCTTGTTGACTTTGGAGAAAGTGGAATTTGGAGAGAAAGACAAAATGTCGGTTCCCCATGCTTCTCATCGATTTGAGCACATTCGTCGGTACCGGCGGCCCACCATGTATGGACCACTAGTAAGTCATCAATTTTTACCCCTTTTTGCTTTTTGTTTTCTTGTTTTTGGTCACGTTTTTCATTTTTTACTGTGGAATTTAACAGGTTAGCGTGTAGGGTCTGCACCCTAGTACATATGATAAAAACCGTAGTGCGTAGAGTGTTAAAAACTAGGGTAGCGACAGGGTTAGGGTGTGTAGCACATAGGCAGTTTAGGATAGCGCATTGAGTACTTTTAGCACAAAGGGCTAACAGGCTAGCGCTTAGGGGGGAAAGGGTAACACATAGGTGAAACCTAGTGCATAGGGTCAATAGGGTTGCACATAGGTAGAATAAGATAGTGCGTAAGGTTAGGGTTATAGTGCATGGGTGGATTAGGATAGCACGTAGGGATTTGATAGCGCTTAGTGTTAAAGGGGTGGTGCAAGGGTAGAATAGGGTAGCGCATAGGTGACTTTTAGCACATAGGGTAAAGTTGGCAGTGCATGGTGGGATTTGGCTAGAGCATAGGTAGCAGCTTGCACATAGAAAAAAGTTCTTAGTGCGTAGGTAGAAAATGTAGTGGAAATTAGGATTTGTTGAGGGATTTTTGAGATGAATGAAGATAGGTTGGGGTAAGTAGGTGTCTGCTAATTTTTCCTAGATCGGTGCGATAGTCTATCTATGTGTCTATTGTGTGTTGTTTTGATAAATTTTTGATGTCTAATATGAGTTACGATATGGTTTTTGGATATGGATTTTTGATAGATAACTTGATTTTATTTGTGTTGTTTCAAGTTGATGTGAATGTGATGTTTGATTTGGATTTGATATGATGTGGATTTTAATATGAAACTTGATTAGATTTTGAATGTTTCAAGTTGATATGAATTTGATATGAGCTTGATATGATTTGCAGTGTTTCAAGTTGATATGAATGTGAAACTTGATTTGTTTTTCAATGTTTCAAGTTGATATGGATGTGAAACTTGATTTGTTTTTCAATGTTTCAAGTTGATATGGATGTGAAACTTGATTTTTTTTTCAATGTTTCAAGTTGATATGGATGTGAAACTTGATTTGTTTTTCAATGTTTCAAGTTGATATGGATTTGATGTGAATTTGATTTAATGTGAAACTTGATTAGATTTTCAGTGTTTCAAGTTGATATGGATTTGATGTTGATATAAAATTTTTATTTGATGAGGGAACTGATATTGGATATGTTTTGCTTGTGACAAGAGCAGCTTGGTGTTGTGCAGTCGTGAGAGAAATTTCCGAGGCTATGGTCTCTGATTCCATGATTAACACAAGCAGACAGGGACATTATTGAGAGATGTGGATTATCTTCTTTGTTAGAGATGCCCCGATATATCATTAACCAGGGTTTATTGACAGCTTTGGCAGAGAGGTGGCATAGTGACACCAATACCTTTCATTTGGCAACAGGTGAGATTACAGTGACACCAGAGGATTGCTATCAGATTTTGTGGATTCCCATGGTGGGTGCACTTTTTCCATATGAGCAGACTAAGGAGGGCAAGATAGAGACTCTTCGTCAGATTCTGTAGGATGATGTGATTTATGGATATGAGATCCCCTGGTAGGTTTTTATTGATTTGGATTATGCTCCACTAACATCAGTACTAGAAGGTTTCATAGGTTGCTTCTTACGTCTTGACCGTAGGTCGAAGCGACTGGCAGTGGGATGGGGGTTGGTCTTGGAGAACATGGTGACACAGGGTCATCGGTTTGCATGGGGGTCTGCTATGTTGGCCCACCTATATAGGTACTTGCATCAGGTTGTATACTTGGGGTATGGTAGTTTATCGATGGGGGTTACTTTGCTACAAGTATGGGCGTGGGAGGACATTCCCACAGCGAGGCCACTTGCAGACAGGGATAGGCAAGTTGGGCAGGCCTATGCATACGGATATACAGGGATACTTCTCTAGCATAAGATGGGAAAACTAGAGCATTGGAGGAGGGTGCTTGATGATATTGATATGGTCATCTGGAGACCGTATATGGATTGCGACGTGTGGGCGGAGGATGGGCTAGAGATGCTCTATGTGTACATGTCCCAATTTTTGATAGGGCAGATGCTCTTTGTGATCGAGAGATTCCTGCACAACCGAGTTTAATGGTAGTATGGACAACAGTAGGGGATACCACAGGGAGCATGCTTATATGCTTGACGGAGACAGGATGTGCTAGAGTGGGGCCCGACCATTGATAGAGTTGTGGCGGTTGAGGAGTATATGCACCTAGCCAGCCATATATGGGACTATGCCTATGGGGTAGTGGATGTGAGGATGATTGATGAGTTCTCAGCACTTTTTGTGGCTCATGTTGTGGCCAGGATATCTGATCCAGTGGAGATGATTCCCATTTTTTATGATGATGAGGATGAGCAGCCCGAGAGGCTAGGGAGATGGAGAGAGGATAGAGGTGGGGATAGTGGAGGTGATGATGATGGAGATGGTGAAGGAGGTGGCTGAGGTCGGCGTGGGGATAAAGGGAGAGGAGATCGAGGGAGGAGAGGAGATAGAGGTGGATTTGGGGGGATAGAGGGATACAAGTTGAGAGAGTAGTGCAGCGGGTAGTGGAGGATAGAGGCAGAGGATGTTTGGCGATTGGAGATGGGGTGGTGGATGAGTAGAGGAGGTGATATCAGTTGTGGGTGGGACAGATGATTTTAGATGGCCTACCCAAAGGAGGAGGTCTGATGTTTTACCCCCACCAGTACCAAGGACAAGGAGAGGGACAGGGGGTACCATGACATAGGTACCCCTCTAGATTTAGATTCCCACTCACCGAGAGGATGCTTAGATTAGATCCTTATAGTTGTCAGTGCAGCATCTCCAGACATAGTTATTGGCGCATCAGCATCAGATTACATGGCTAACCATAGAGCGTGATATAGTTTTGGAGCACTTGGGTCAAGCGGAGGCTCGGGCAGATAGTCTGGAGAGAGCAGCGGTTGGTGGCTCGATGAGAGACACTTTGAGGGAGATGTAGTATACAACCAAGGAGGTTGAGTATTACTGGCAACTATATGAGGAGTTGGTTCCTAGGGAGCGCAGAGCTCCTATTTTTACTGCAATGAGATCGAGTCAATCCAGGTAGATAGGTTTGAGGACAGAGAGCAGAGGTGTGACCGGGCTGACTCATCAGGATCCACCTAGAGATCTAGGTGCTGGGACATCTGTCGTGAGACCATCACCCTCAGGAGATAATCATACCTGAGAGACCTTGTCTCTATTGTATTTGGATCATTTGTTGTATTTGGGATAGACATGACATTTTTTGTGTACTTGATCATTTTAGAGATATATAAATATGACACTGTTTTCTTTGATCCACATGTGATGTGTTTGATGGATGATTCTTTATATACGATCCTAATGATTCTATGATGATGTTGCAATGCTTAGATAGATGCATGTGATTTGATATTTGATGGATATGATGTGATGATGTTGATAACTCAATGATGATCAATGAGTACCAAACTGGTACTGAGAGGGGGGGTGAATCGGTACAGACCCTAAATCTTCTCCTAAACCAGTTTGACTGCAAATAGTGAACTTGACTGGCAATCACTAACACTGGTCTTAAACTAGATTACTACTAGTTAAGCACAATGAGACTGTGAAAGATATAAACCAAAAATACTTATCTTTCCACACAACCTACACCCTCATATCTATATTATCCTTGTCCATAAATAGGTAATCTATCATAAAAAATATAATAACTTGTTAGATCAACATGATTCACCGCTTGACACAAAACAACAAAGCATCATAAGAAAAAGATATCACATATGACACACATATTTTTCACGTGGAAACCTAACTGGGAAAAACCACGGTGGGGATGAATACCCACAAGCTCTTTTTGAACTCTTTAGAAGTTCGCTATCTTAGGAGCCTAGTCCGATTAAAGACTTGTTACAATAGGTTCTATTAGGAACTGGTCCTGTTAGGGATCACCCAGTTAAGGGATAGCTAGAATACTCGGTTAAGGGTTAAACCCTGTTAAAGGTTACCTTGTTAGAGGATTTTAAGAACTCAATGGCTTTGAGTCACCCTGTTAAAGGATTTACAGCAAGTTGGTTAAAGCTACCATGTTAAGGGATTTTCCAACTATTGAAGTGGTTAGAGATCAACAGGTATTACAATGATCTGGTAATAGCACTCAATGCTAATGCAGATCCACTTTAGTTCCTTCCTTCTGCACACACACTCTGTAGGTATCAATTCTCTTATTTGGTCTGGCAAGAATCACATGTCTCTGCACTTAGATACACAAATAACATTTGCCAACAACTTCAACATGAAACACAATATCAACCTTATAGGAAATAGATAGGTCGATAGCATAAACCCTAAACCCTAAACATCTAGGTTGAGCAATTCAGTCGGTTCAATCCTAACCATTGAACACTTTTCATTTGAATACAACAGTCTTGAAAAAATCTCAAAACATTCTCCATCATTTGTTCTTCACCGCTTCTTGGAGACGATAACCCATCACGTGTTCTCCACCGTTTGCAGGGACTTCACACATTCATGAGGTAGATGGGAGCAATCTACTTCATGCAAGATCCTTCGTGCGCACGAGGCTGATATGGCAACACGATCTGATCTTCATTACACTGCTAACTCATCACATAATTCCATCGGTTGAATTACACAAGCTCAAAACACTTCAACCGGAAACCCTGAGGCTGGGACTACCAACCGGTAGCCATACCATATTAAACCTTGATAGAAAACATTCCATATACTGGTTCACTCTTCAACATACCGGTTCACTTGGAAAAACGTACCTCTTCTCCTTTTGCACATATACCGGTTCACAACATTATACTGGTTCTCTTTACCAGTTGCTTAACTTCACTAAACAGGTTCACTCTTCAGCATATTGATATCAATGACAACACAATATCATCATGTCATCATACTTTGCACATATGCCAACAATCTCCCCCTTTGGCATTGATGGGAATATATAAAGATATCTCTCTTTATGATGACATCTTCTCCTTAATACTGTAGATATCTTCTCCGCTTCACATCTTCTCCCCCTTTGACAACAATGCCAAAGTGGAGGCACGAGCTTCCCTGATCCACTATGCTGATCCCCCTGAGGAGTAGCATCCTTCAACACATCAATCATGAAAAGATATAGCAAGGTGAGATCTGACTGATATGGAGCACAAAACTTTAGTTTACCTCTTGAAGGGGCAGTACCCCTAATTCACCTCTCAAATAGGTAAATGTAGCCTTCAGTAGAGGCTTGGTGAATATGTCTGCTAACTGCTCCTTACTAGAAACATGTTCCAATACCACCTCTTTGTTCTAAACCTTTTCCCTCAAGAAATGATACTTGAGTTCAAAGTGCTTAGTTCTAGCATGTAAAACCGGATTCTTGGAGATGTTAATTGCACTTGTATTGTCACAAAATATACTTACCGGTTCAGATACAGGAACTTTGAAGCCATTCAATACATGCTTCATCCAAGTAGTCTGGGTGCAGTTCATAAAAGTTGCAACATACTCCGCTTCTGCTGTAGACTGAGAGATACAACTATGCTTTTTACTCATCCATGAGACCAGTCTACCACTGAGAAAGAATGCACCGCCGGTTGTGCTCTTTTGGTCATCCACATTACTAGCCCAATCAGCATCTGTGAACACTTTTAGGTTGAAATCATTATTGTATGGATTCCATAATCCATAGTCAATAGTTCCCTTCAGATATCTAAGAATCTGCTTGACTACTACCAAGTGGGATTCTCTTGGGCTTTTCTAAAACCAAGCAGTAATACCCACTGCATGTGCAATGTCTGATCTGCTATGCACTACATAATGTAACTTACCAATCATTGATCGGTAATCCTTCTCATTTACCAATGTTATGTCATCCTCTTTTGATAGTTTAAAACCGTTCACCATTGGTGTATCAACCAGTTTGTTGTCTTCCATGCCAAAGGTCTTCAACACCTCTTTGACATACTTGGACTGAGTAATAAAGATTCCATCTTTCATTTGTTGAATCTGCAATCCAATGAAGAACTTAATCTCCCCTATGACTGACATCTCAAACTCCTTTTTCATCTCATCTGCAAAGTCATGACTCATCTTGTCATCTCCACCAAAGAATATATCATCAACAAATACTTCACAAATTAGAATCTGATCTCCTTCTAATTTCAAGTAGATATTGCTATCTTCACTTATTTTTTCAAATCTAATCTTCACAAGATGGGAGTGCAAGCTTTCATACCATTCTCTAGGTGCCTGCTTCAGTCCATACAAGGTTTTATGTAGCCTACACACTATGTCACTGTCTTCTGATAGGGCAAACCCATTTGGTTGCTCTATATACACCTCCTCTTCAAGTATTCCATTTAGGAATGTAGATTTTACATCCATTTGGTATACCTTGAATCCTTTAAAAGCTGCATATGCAGGAAGCATTCGAACTCCTTCCAATCTTGCTACTGGAGAAAAGGTTTCTCCATAGTCTTCCCATTCTTCTTGGGCATATCCTTTACATACCAGTCTGGCCTTGTTCCTTACCACTATGCCATCCTCATTCATCTTATTTCTGAAAACCCATTTGGTTCCAATGACATTTTTATGCTCCGGTCTGGGTACCGGAGACCATGTACCATTCTTCTCTATCTTGTCAAGTTCCTCTTCCATTGCCTTGATCTAGTCTTCATCTTTGTGTGCCTCTTTGAATGATTTAGGCTCAAATTCAAAGATCATACATGAGCTTTCTCTGACCTTTCTTCTTGTAAGAATTCCTGCATCTTTGTCTCCTATGATCTGCTTTGGGTCATGATTGAGTTTGACATACTTAGGTATATTCTTAACATATTCCTCTTGCTTTTCTTCTACATCCTCGTCTTCATCAGCATCAACATCTACCGGTGTAGGAGCATAGTTACTAGTACAGGGCAGATTTGTGACCAGTTCCCAGAAGGTCACTATCGGTTCATCTCCTACATGCTCACTGCCAGTTTCCTTAGGTTTCTCAGAGTTTTCATCAATCCTAACATTGATGCTTTCAATGATTTTCTGAGTACTATTATTGAAACATTTGAGAGCTTTACTCTTGGTGGAATATCCTAGGAATATTGCCTCATCACATTTTGCATCGAACTTGCTCTGATGTTCACTCCTCTTGATATAACATTTTCTACCAAATACTCTAAAGTAGCTTACCACTGGTGTCTTACCGGTGCAGTACCCATAAAGAGTCTTATCCTTTCCTTTCTTGATGAGTACCCGGTTCATTGTGTAGACTACAATGCTCACCACTTCTCTCCAAAAGGTGTGAGCAACCTTTCCTTGGATCAACATATTTCTAGCCACTTCAACCATAGTTCGTTTGTTTCTTTCTACTAAGCCATTCTAATGTGGAGTCTGGGGGGCAGATAGTTGCCTCTTGATGCCATTCTCTTCACTATATTTGTTGAATTCACCAGAAGTGAATTTCCCTCCTTGATCAATTCTTAGGCATTTGATTCTTCTACCACTTTCCTTTTCTAGCAGTGTTCTGAAAGCTTTGAACTTTCCAAAGGCTTTAGACTTGTCCTTCAAGAATGTGACCCACATCATTCTTGAGAAATCATTTGTAAAAATCATAAAATACCTATCTCCCTGTACACTCCTAGTTTTCATAGGACCACACAAATCAATATGCACAAGATCAAGTAAATTGTCTCCAATGAAATATTTACCTTTGAAGGTTGAGGAAGACATTTTCCCTAGTTGACACTCTCTGCATAGAGGATTTTTCGATTTTCTCAGCATCGGCAGTCCTCTAACTGCCTTGATCTTACTGGCCTTCACAATGTTATCAAAGTTTACATGGCAGAGTCTCCTATGCCATATCCAGCTATCATCAAACTTAGCCATAAGACATGTACTTATATTTGCATTCAATTGAAATAGGTTACCTTTGTTCTACATACCGATGGCCATCAGTTCACCATTCTTTCCTTTGATTTTGCATACTCCATTTTTTAATTCCAGAGTGAGTCCACTATCATTCAGCTGGGTAACACTAAATAGGTTATGTCCAAGACCTTCAATCCAATACACATTGTCAATACTGCTCTTTCCATTCAGAGAGATGGACCCTTTGCCTTTGACCATACATGGTGCATCATTACCAAAATGAACCACACCACCACCATACTCTGTCAAAGATAAAAACTTTCTTCGGTCACCAGTCATATGGTAAGAACAGCCACTGTCGATAATCCACTCATTGGAATTATCAAAGTGGGAGACAAGAGCCTTCTTGTCTGACACATCTTCCTTGACTGCAACAAACACAATATGTTCATTTTCTTCATCTTCTGATTCCTCATTAGTGACACATTCATCAACTGCTACAAAACAGTTTCTTCGGTTTCCTCCTTTGAATTTCTTGAACCTTTCCGGTTTGTCCTTGTTATCACCATTAGGACAGTTTACAACAATGTGTCCTATCTGGTTACAAGAAAAGAATTTCAAAGGGAGATTACCTCTGTATTTACCAGTTCCCTTAAGAAGTCTCTTGGCAATAAGAGCTTCAAATTCCATCAGGATCTCCTCATCATCCATTTCTCTGCACTGTCTTGGTTCACCACTGGTGCTTGCTTCTTTTCCTTTTCTAGGTGGTGCAACAGGTGCTCTAAAAGTTGATTCAATCTTTTGAATACTGCCATCAAAACTATTTAGCTCATAGGCTATCAAGTTTGCAATAATGGAGTCTAGGAATACCTTAGTCTTGTCTATTGACCTCAACTCTTGAATAGCAGCAACCCTTATTGCATAAACCAGTAATAAGGACCTCAAGAATTTGCTAACAATAGTAGAATCATCAATTTTGCCTCCTGCACTCTTGATATCTCCAACAATATTTTTGATTCTTATTCCATATTGTTGAATGGTCTCTTCTTCAACCATCTGCATGTCTTCAAACTTTTCCCTAAGGCTTTCTTCCTTAGCTTGTTTCACATTCTCATCACCACCATAGATATTCTCAAGAGTATTCCATACTTCTTTGGGATTTTCTTTATCCTCGACATCAATAAACTGTCAGATAAGTTGTTGATTAGGGCTTCCATGACTTGCCCATTCTCCTGGATCTCTCTCTTTTGATCATCGGTGAGAGTACCAGTAGGAATAACATAGGCATTCTCAACATAGCTCCAGTATTGAGCACCCATGCTTCTGATGTATATTTTCATTCTGTCGATTTTGAAATTCTCTATTGAACTTTGGACCTTCCCTCTTCATCATTACAATAGGATCTTTCCCTCAAGTGGTTAAGATTACAACACAGAGGACTTGGAGGGTGCTCTGATAGTAATTGATAACTCGATGATGATTAGTGAGTACCAAACTGGTACTTAGAGGGGGGGTGAATCAGTATAGACACAGAATCTTCTCCTGAACCGGTTTGACTACAAACAGTGAACTTGACTGGCAATCACTAACACCGGTCTTAAACCAAATTACTACCGGTTAAGCACAATGAGACTGTGAAAGATATAAACCAAAAACACTTATCTTTCCACACAACCTACACCCTCATTTCCATATTATCGTTGTGCATAAATAGGTAATCTATCATCAAAAATATAATAACTTGCTAGATCAACATGATTCACCGCTTGATAGAAAACAACAAAGCATCACATGAAAAAGACAGCACATCTGACACACATATTTTTCACGTGGAAACCCAACTGGGAAAAACCATGGTGGGGATGAATACCCACAAGCTATTTTTGAACTCTTTAGAAGTCCGCTCTATTAGGAGCCTAGTCCGGTTAAAGACTGTTACAACAGGTTCTGTTAGGAACCAATCCTGTTAGGGATCACCTGGTTAAGGGATGGATAGAATGTCTGGTTAAGGCTTAAACCCTGTTAAAGGTTACCTTGTTAGAGGATTTTAAGAACTCAATGGCTTTGAGTCACCCTGTTAAAGGATTTACAGCAAGCTGGTTAAAGCTACCCTGTTAAGGGATTTTCCAACTGTTGAAGTGGTTAGAGATCAACAGGTATTACAATGATCTGGTAATAGCACTCAATGTTAATGCAAATCTTCTTTAGTTCCTTCCTTTTGCACACACACTCTGTAGGTATCAATTCTCTTATTTGGTCTGGCAAGAATCACGTATCTCTGCACTTAGATACACACACAACATTTGCCAACAACTTCAACATGAAATAGATAGGTCGGTAGCATAAACCCTAAACCCTAAACATCTAGGTTGAGCAATTCAGTCGGTTCAATCCTGACCATTGAACACTTTGCATTTGAATACAACGGTCTTGAACAGATCTCAAGACATTCTCCATCGTTCGTTCTTCATCGCTTTTTGGAGATGATAACCCATCACTCATTCTCCACCATTTGCAGGGACTTCACACATTCCTGAGGTAGATAGGATCAATCTCCTTCATGCAAGATCCTTCACATGCACGAGGCTGACGTGGCAACATGATCTGATCTTCATTACACTACTAGCTCATCACATAATTCCATCGGTTGAATTACATAGGCTTGAAACACTTCAACCAGAAACCCTGAGGCTGGGACTACCAACCTGTAGTCATACCATATTAAACCTTGATAGAAAACATTCCATATACTGGTTCACTCTTCAACATACCGGTTCACTTGGACAAACAAACCGCTTCACCTTTTGCACATATACTAGTTCACAACATTATACCGATTCTCTTTTCTAGTTGCTTAACTTCACTAAACCGGTTCACTCTTCAGCATATTGACATCAATGACAACACAGTATCATCATGTCATCATACTTCGCACATATGCCAATAGATGCATGATGTATGATATGTGAGATGTATCTTGAAAATGAGATGTATGATAATGATATGTAACTAATTTTAAAATGATATGCAACTAATTGTAAAATGATATGCAACTAATTGTAAAATGATACATGGAACTAATTGATCATCCTCATTCTTTCATTTTTCATTCCTGTATAGTCACATATTGTTGCTTTCTTTGTGTTTATCATCATTGAGCTATTGGGATATGTTGAAAATTTATACCAGCATAATGGTATAATTGAACCATAATGACCTGAGAAAAATTTAAATGATTTTTTATTTTGCAAGATGGCACAAACGTCGAGGTAAAATTGAACCAAGATGACCTGATTGTGGCTTGCTTATAAATTGACAAGATTAAACCATTTGTATGCAGAAAGTGGAACCATATCTTCAGTGATATCATACTTTGAATCACGTCGCGAGACAAGTATTTGCATAGTATAATGGTAAGTGCACCAATATGGTGAACAGAAAAGTGGCCACATGCCAAAAAAAAACAAAATTTTTCATAACCCGTGCAGGTTCTAAAATTTCAAAAACCTGCTAGGCTTGGTAACACCAAGCCTAGAGAAAAACAATTAAAAAAACCAAAAGTTCCTCAAAACCCATACGGGTTTTGAGGAACATTTTTTTTAAATAAAAAAATTTAAAGTTTCTAAAAACCCGTAAGGGTTTTGAGAAACATATTTCTTTTGTTTAGGCCATGGGTTTTGGCCATTTTCAATGCCAAAACCCATGGAACAATAGCAAGGAGAAGCCAAAAAAAGCATCGAACCCGCACGGGTTTGCAACAATTTTTTATTTTCCCATCATCCAAAGCAATTTTCAACAATGGCACCCCATCGAGCAGGTAAGATTTGGTTTGTTTGATTATTTTTATTTGTGTTTTAATTAAATTAGGGTTTTTTAATTAATTTAAGTTTTGTTTTTATTAATTTGATGTCAGATTCTTCAAGCAATCCCCAAAAACAAAATAGACAACAAAGACCTCCTCCTGCACAAGCAACACAAGAAAACCCTGTTAACATTGCACAAGAGCAACAAGAAAACCCTCAAAATCCTAAAAATGTTGCTCCTTAACAACCACCACCACCCTAAAACCCTCCACGTCCTCCATTAGATCATGTAGATGCCACACAAGAGGATCTCATCAATCACCTTACACAAAATAGTGCCCAAATTTCTATATTGGTGAATAGGTTGAGGACCTCTAAGCTTGAGCACCACTCAACCCTTGCCAGAACAATAGAAACAATGGCTAATAGTGCAAATGAGGTATCTAGGGAGGTTATGAAATGGGGTTCATGGAGGGATAGATGTCGAACATTTTATGCACATGGGTTGTCATATGATCAAGTGAAGAAAAAGGGCATAGTTAAAGCTGATATATGTGCTCTTTTCACCGATCTTGTTACCAGTAACAACCTAGAACTAAATACGACTCGGTTTCCTATACATTGGTGTGTTCATGCTAGGTTGAAAGATGCTTTTTGGGATAGATGATATATGGTCTTTGACCAACCACCTTGTAATAATTGGGAGGTGCCTCTATATTTTTTGAGAAAGTTGTATTGTGAGTTTATCCTTGGCGAGAAGTCGAATTACTTTGACATCTGACAATTTCAGGGTAGAGGGAGAGGCTCTGCATAGGATAGACCTGGGGCCCATAGGGTGGTAGATCCACAACATAGGAGGTGTATAGCTCCTGAACTCATGGTTCATGTCACTGTCCCTATATCCTTGAAGGAGTCTATGGAATTACAGACTCTTCAGGCAACTGCATCATTGATTGATGTCATTGTTCAGCATGGCACACAACTGGTCAGAGCAGAGGATGTACCAGCACCTATAGCATATCTTTCATCAGTGACACCTCCTTCATCAGTAGCACCTCCTTCCTTAGTGGCACCTCCTTCATCAACAGCACCTCATGCATCATTTTGCACGAGCCAACCCATTCAGCATATGTGCCCCATCTGCCATGGTGTATATTTTGGTGTAGACACTGACACCTCACCGACGAACTGCTCAATATGTTGTACCCTCTCTATCAGACACATGTGCGTTTAATTCTATTTATGACATGTTATCAATTAGGTGACTAAATCTTATAAAAAGAAATGAATTTTTATTTTAACAACAATTTAAAGTGATATAAATAAAATGCATTGTAGGGTGCAACCAGTGGTGGGAGTACACCACATACTGTTCAGTCGACTCCACAGTCACGAGTAGTTTTGCCACCAAAGGTAAAGATTTGTAAATTTGTTAAAAATATAATAATACATTGGATTCAAAATATATTTTGTTAATTATATGTATCATTACTTGATATTTTGTAGGGCTTATCAGTGGCTGAGATGTCCCAACTTGATGATATCATGCTTTCAGCCATTGACTTTGGCCAAGATAGCTATGCGGTACCATTTAGATTTATATATTTTTTACTTAAGTGGTATATTAAATACATTCTCTTTTCCCTTATTTTAATTTTCTTCCATTAGTTTACCCCACCTACCTCAAGGACATCTCGTGTGAGAAAGCCATCCTCTAGCACTCCGAGGCCGAAAAAGATATCCTCTCGGACACCCAAACGACAGAAGGTAATTCACTACAGTTTAAATTCAATTGTTGAAATGTATTATGATTAAACATGTATATGTAGATATTGATAAATGCACTTAATTTATTTGTTCTATATACATAAACATATGGGGTTTATGGAATTAAGAAATGCACCTGATGTCAATGAGGTTTAGCAGAGGGAAGAGGTGATATCTTCATATTCACTTTGGATTGCATTCTTTCTTGTTTGAAATAACTAAATCCTTTTATGTCTATATCATATGTTATCATTTTTCATACAGGAAATGGTAATAGTTGCATCAGATTTGACTAGGCCTCCTAAGGTTACAGGAGAACTATACGAGGCTTCGGTGTGCATTTTTTCTACATATGTTAAAAATATTTGTTTTATCTAGTTTGTCAACAACTTTGGGTTATTAACTTGTATGATTGTCTTTAAACTATTACAGGCCCCTTGCAAACTTCCTACTGTTATTCTACCAATCCATTTAGTAGAAGTCCTACACGTATATTATGGGATCCAACATGACCAAGGCAAAAGTATGTCTATCTTAGATCAACTCCTTTTCACTAAGTGCACAACAGAGTTGAAACCGTCTAGTTAACTCCTTTTGGATCACTTACCATGGATATAGGAAATGGTCATAACTGATTCATCTATGGCTTTGCCTTCTATGACCACAGCACATCCATCTGAGGCTCCGGTATGCTTTAGTTTTTAGTCTATTCATTTTTAGTTATTATGTGTTATTTGACATATATGTCATTAACATGTATTAATGTTGTTTTACCAGTTATAGCCTCCTGCAGGACATCCCACGGATCCTCAGCCTCACCAAATTGCAGAAGACAGAGATGAGGTAATCAAGATTTCAACTTCAAACAATTTAGAGTTCAATATTTAGTTCAAAAACCATCAAAAGCTGTCAGTGAGAGGTGGCAAAATAGTGCATCTTTCGTTCTACTTGTCGTGGGAACAAACCGTCAGTGTAAGTGCATCCAGGTGGATGGGTTTATGCTAGGTGTTCCCTTGTCTTGCTCTCCAAGGCATCCGATCGTTACGAGCCACCTCGTAGCGACGTTTTCCCTTGAGCGCTCAAAGAGGAAAAAATGGTCAAACTTTGACATCCCGTAACTTGGAGGCCGTGGCACTTATGGATGATCTGTTTGAATCTATGGGGTTGTTTTATTTCTGCCTAAAAAAAGCTATCTTGATTTCGGGCAACTTGATTCCATTTTCTTGTGGTGAAATTTTTTCTGTTGCATCAAAAACCGTCAAAAACTGTCAGTTGAGAGGTGGCAAAATAGTGCATCTTTCGTTCTGCTTGTTGTGGGAATGAACCGTCAGCGCGAGCACATCTGGGTGGCTAGGTTTACTCTAGGTTTTCCCTTGTCTCACTCCCTAAGACGTCTGATTGTTACGAGCCACCTCGTAGCGACGTTTTCCCTTTAGCGCTCAAAGTAGAAAAAATGATCAAATTTTGATGTAGCCTAACTCGGAGACCATGGCACTTATGGATGATCCGTTTGAACCTATGGGGTTTAGTTATCACTGCCTAGAAAATCCTATCTCAGATTCAGGCAACTCGATTCCATTTTCTTGAGGTGAGATTTTTTCTGTCGCATCAAAAATCGTCAAAAGCTATTAGTGAGAGGTGGCAAAATAGTGCATCTTTCATTTTGCTTGTCATGGGAATGAACCATCAGCATGAGCACATCTTGGTGGCTAGTTTTATGCTAGGTTTTCCCTTGTCTCACTCCCCAAGGCGTCTGATCATTACGAGCCACCTTGTAGCAATGTTTTCCCTTGAGCGCTCAAAGCTGAAAAAATAGTCAAACTTTAACGTAGCCTAACTCGAGACCGTGGCACTCATGGATGATCCGTTTGAACCTATGGGGTCATGTTATCACTACCTACAAAATCCTATCTTGGTTTCGGGCAACTCAATTACGTTTTCTTGTGGTGAGATTTTTTCTGTCGCATCAAAAACCGTCAGTGAGAGGTGGCAAAATAGTGCATCTTTCGTTCTACTTGTCGTGGGAACGAACCGTCAGCGCGAGCACGTCCAGGTGGTTGGTTTTACACTAGTTGTGCCCTTTTCTTGCTCCCCAAGATGTCCAATCATTGCAAGCCACCTTGTAGCGATGTTTTCCCTTGAGCGCTCAAAGCGGAAAAAGTGGTCAAACTTTGACGTAGCGTAACTCAGAGATCGTGGCACTTATCGATGACCCGTTTGAATCTATGGGGTCATTTTGTCACTACCTACCAAAATCCTATCTTGGATTCGGACTATTCCTACTAGCCCATCAAATCAGGTAATTCAATAATAACTCAAAACTTTCCCAAAACACTTGGAAAAAAAAATTGCATATTCATATTCAAAATTTGCAAATCAACCCCATGGACACTTTAATATATAAAATTTGGCATCTTATATAAACTATCAAGCTCATTACTATTTATATTTATAAAATTTTGCATCTAAATATGCAAATTACAACTTCTTGTTGTTTTTTTACACAAAACTTAGCATCTAGATATGCACATTACAACTCATTGTTATTTTTTAATACAAAATTGGCATCTAGATATGCACATTACAACTCATTGATGTTTTTATATACAAAATTTGGCATCTACATATGCACATTATAGCTCATATGCATATTACAGCTCATATGCATGTAGAGAACATCCAAAAAAGAGAAGTTACAACGTTTCGCAAAACGTATATACAAAATTGTCAAAATTATTCTACCATATTGTAGAATTATTCTTCTAGATGGCCCAAAATCAATCAAGTGAACCTTCTAGATCAGCTCTAACCCTTAGTGTCTCAAGTATTGCCTTGTGGCCTGATTCACGAACTTTTCACAAATCCTTGTTAAGAGGTCTACCATGATATTTCATCAAATGAATATTTGTTGCAACAAGAAGGTTTGAGTAATGAAGAATATGTCTATGTATCTCAAAGTCCTCAAACAACCAAGCATTAGAATTTTTGATAGGCTACCTGCATTTTATAGAAGAATAATGCCAAAATCAATACAACAACTGCTAAATAAATGAGTTTAAGAGGTCTCAATACAACTCAACACAACAACATGGTACCTTCTAAGCCATGTCCCTGTCACAACAATGGATCCTATTGGGTACTCAATACCCTCTCCATCAACCAGTGTAGAAGTCAATTTCTTTTTGGCTTCAATACAACGACACAAAAAGTAATTTGTTCCTTCTTCATTGTTCTCATCTGCAATAACTGCATATACATGACCTGCATTTAATAGAAGGATATAATTTAATACCAAAATTAGCATAAGTTAATACTAATAAATTAAGCTTAAAATTGTAGCAAATTGCAACCCTTTACCTAGTTCAACTATGTCTGATACATGGTCAAAATCCACTGATGCTTCAATCTGGCTCATTTGTAGTGCTCTAGGAAGTTGATATGTATATAGGGTTTGCAAAGGTCTACAAGACCAATGGTCAACCCACTCTTTTGATTCACATTCATCCCACAAAAAATGCATACACGAAGAGAAAAAGCATGCAATATGTCTAGTATAAATAATTAGTGATGTTGCATTTGAACTTCTAAATGAATGCATGTCACTTGATCCAGTAAGTGTACAACAATCTAGATAGTTTTCAATGTTAGATTCACTTATTAACCAAAAATATCTAGAAACCATAGACTTATCTACATTACCTGGTCCCATTGTAGAGCTACACCATTGCACAATTGTTTTTGCATCTATTAACATTGCACCACCTTCATACTTCAATTCCTCTCTAGTAAGAGCTCTTTTCACACATTCTCCCGCACCATCATGCTCTCCCTTTCCATGCCCTGCCTCAATGAAATTCCAAAAATGTTGCACACCACTTGTCACATACATCCTAGTCAACTAGTAGAATATCCTTGCATTCTTGAATTGTGCGGTGCAATTGTCCGACCATATTAAGTGTTGGTTGTATCTTATATCTCTTTCCCTTAAATTATCATAGAAGACTGTAAAGAATCCTTGCACAAACTCTGAGGAATGTGTATGATCATCACTGATATAGAAGTGATATTCTCTTATAACCTTTATGTCCTCCTCGGTGCTATCATGTGCATGCATGAATGTTATGTGTACAAAAATTGTAACTTGTGTAGAGTGGTAATACATAGATTGTACTTCATTTTTGCGGCTTTAGTGTATAATTCTCAGCAAAATCAATGATAGAATCAATAGTGCCGAGGGGGAAAGTGTCCTTACACAACTTGAATTGCTCATCTAACCATCTAGCTCTATGTGTGTGACCTATGTACTCATATACTAGTTTCTCTTGAAACATCTTCATAAAATCAACTATGCATATATCCCTTTTCACTAACTCACACCTCTTTAATTATTTTCCATCTTTAACACCATATGTTACTGACTTATATTTTCCAATAGAAACTAGTTCCTTACCAATTTCATGTGTGCTATCCAGATGTAGACATCTATGCAACTATTGCAAACCACCACATGTAGGGCAAAAACCTCTGAAACACATCATCTTATAATAAATGCACCTATCATCTCATCTACATAGTACACTTGAAATAAATTCTCTCAGTGACTTAGGAGGTGCTTGTAGACCACATTCCTGCAAAACATCGTTAGTGTGCAAAGTTCAATAGATATAGCGATAAATATCATAATGCATGGAAAATTCAACATGGACCCTACAAAAACATGTAGTACGTGCATGATTAATTTTAACATAAAATGCTTTTGTCATCTCAAAAAATCTCTAACTAATTTTAATCTCAAGAAAGCTCTGAAGAAACCTTTCATAAAATTGTGTTTGAGCTGTATCTAAATAGTGTTTTGGATGTGGCTCACAATTACTGATTCCAATTCGCCTTCTAACAACATCTCTTTGATTGGGTGAAACCCTTGCGTTGTAATGCCAAAATCTCTCAATTAACGTTCTTAGTGCATCAACAACAACCTTGTCCTTGCGTGGGAGTCTACCAGAGAATGCCCAAAGAGAATTATTGTTAGGATCCTCAATTTTCTCTCGCCTCTCTAAGGCATAGTGTAATGTGGTTCTACTTATCCTTAATGACTTGCTTGTTTTGCTTATAAACCAAGATTTTTTCATTTCATTTCCCATTATGGTTGATGTGAGGACACGATGAGTAACATTAGCATCTTCAGTGCGTGATTTTGAACCAATGGATTGGTATGCATCAAAAATATTTCTCACAATGGTTCTTTCACTATTATTTTCGGATGTTCTTAAACCCAAAATTTTCATTGTCTCTCTAAATTTCAGATTTTTAATCATTTCAACAACTAATTGGCATCTTCCACTTTGATTTAAGTTTTCAAAATAGTTATTCCAAATTCTTCTAACCGTTCTTCTACAAGTTATTTCATAAATTTTATCATGCATTGGCTTCACAATATTTTCATCAATATCTATTGGGAACTTTGGTTTTCTATGAATTATTCTAAGAGGTGTTAAGATTGGTGCATGCTCTTCATTTTCATTAGGTGCATTATGTGCATTGATCACATCAAATTCAAATGGTAAATCTTCTTCAATTTCATTAACATGTGCATTCACCGAATCATTTCAAATGGTCTATGTTCATTGAATTCATTAGGTGCATTCATCATATGTATTTGAATTGGTGTATGTTGATCATTTTGATTTGGTGCATTAATCATATCAATTCCAATTATTGAATGTTCATCACTTTCATTAGGTGCATTAGATGGCGTACCTTCACGTAATCTCTTCATACGCTCCCTTTGTCTTTCCTTTGCTGCCTCTCTTTGATCATTTGTTCCTGTCTTATTCTTTCCCATTGTCCTACACATAACATCATGATGACAATCCACAATCAAATGATCATCATTTTCTTATAATATAAAGTAACAATAATAAAAAACTTCAAAAAAAACTAAAATACAAAACAAATAAATCATAATCAAAGCAAAAAAACAACAAATGATCATGATTTTGTTATTATCTAAAGTAACAATTATAAAATAACTTAAAAATCAATCATTCCAAAGCAAAAGTGACAAAAGAATATGAAAACTTGACTGTAACTGTCCTAGAAAATCATGTGCAAAAGTAGTGGGGCCTTCAAACAACTTACAATGCTATTTTTTAGGCCGTTGGGACTACAATATATAAATATTTTCCCATAACCCATACGGGTTATGGAAACCTTATATGTCAACGTTCACAATTTCTCATAACCCGTACGGGTTACGTAGAACTAGAAGTCTTGGCCTTAGTTCTACCCGTATGGGCTATGTATAACTAGGAAAAGGAGAGGGGGAGAGGGAGAGAGGGAGGGAGAGGGAGATAGGGAGAGGGAGAGAGAGAGAGAGGGAGAGGGAGGGAGAGGGAAGGAAAAGGAGAGGGGGAGAGGGAGAGAGGGAGAGAAGGAGAGAAGGAGAGGGGGAGGGAGAGAAGGAGATTTGGGAAAGGAGAAGGGGAGAGGGAGAGAGGGAGAGAGGGAGAGGGGGAGGGAGAGAGGGAGATTGGGGAAAGGAGAGGGGGAGAGGGAGAGAAGGAGAGGGGGAGGGAGAGAGGGAGATTGGGGAAAGGAGAGGGGGAGAGGGAGAGAGAGGGAGAGAAGGAGAGGGGGAGGGAGAGAGGGAGATTGGGGAAAGGAGAGGGGGAGAGGGAGAGAGGGGGAGAGAAGGAGAGGGGGAGGGAGAGGGGGAGAGGGAGAGAGAGGGAGATTGGGAAAAGGAGAGATTGGGGAAAGGAGAGGGGGAAAGGGAGAGAGGGAGAGAGGGAGAGGGAGAGACTGAGATTGGGAAAAGGAGAGGGGGAGGGAGAGAGGGAGATTGGAGAAAGGAGAGGGGGAGAGGGAGAGAGGGAGAGAAGGAGAGGGGGAGGGAGAGAGGGATATTGGGGAAAGGAAAGGGGGAGAGGGAAAGAAGGAGAGAAGGAGAGGGGGAGGGAGAGAGGGAGATGGAGAGAGAGATATTGGGAAAAGGAGAGGGGGAGGGAGAGGGAGAGAGGGAGATTGGGAAAAGGAGAGATTGGGGAAAAGAGAGGGGGAGAGGGGGAGAGGGAGAGAAGGAGAGGGGGGGAGAGAGGGAGATTGGGGAAAGGAGAGGGGCAGAGGGAGAGAGAGAGAGATTGGGGAAAGGAGAGGGGGAGAGGGAGAGAAAGCAAGATTGGGAGAAGGAGAGGGGGAGATGAAGAGAGGGAGGGAGAGGGAGGGAAAAGGAGAGGGGGATAGGGAGAGAGGAAGGGAGAGGGAGAGGGAGAGAGAGGGAGAGAAGGAGAGGGGGAGGGAGAGAGGGAGATTGGGGAAAGGAGAGGAGGAGAGGGAGAGAGGGAGATTGGGAAAAGGGAGAGGGGGAGAGGGAGAGAAGGAGAGGGGAAGGGACAAAGGGAAAGAGAGAGTGGGATTGGGAAAAGGAGAGGGGGAGGGAGGGGGAGAGAGAGGGAGATTGGGAAAAGGAGAGATTGGGGAAAGGAGAGGGGGAGAGGGAGAGAGAGAGATTGGGAAAAGGAGAGGGGGAGAGGGAGAGAGAGGGAGATTGGGAAAAGGAGAGGGGGAGAGGGAGAGAGAGAGATTGGGAAAAGGAGAGGGGGAGAGGGAGAGGGAGAGAGAGGGAGATTGGGAAAAGGAGAGGGGGAGAGGGAGAGAGAGAGATTGGGAAAAGGAGAGGGGGAGAGGGAGAGAGAGGGAGATTGGGAAAAGGAGAGGGGAAGAGGGAGAGAGAGGGAGATTGGGAAAGGGAGAGGGGGAGAGGGGGAGAGGGAGAGAGGGAGAGAAGGAGAGGGGGAGGGAGAGAGGAAGAGGGAGAGAGCAAGATTGGGAAAAGGAGAGGGGGAGGGAGAGAGAGAGAGAGGGAGATTGGGAAAAGGAGAGATTGGGGAAAGGAGAGGGGTAGAGGGAGAGAGGGAGATTGGGAGATTGGGAAAAGGAGAGGGGGAGAGGGAGAGGGAGAGGGAGAGAGAGGGAGATTGGGGAAAGGAGAGGGGGAGAGGGAGAGAAAGTGAGATTGGGAAAAGGAGAGGGGGAGATGAAGAGAGGGAGGGGGAGGGAGGGAAAAGGAGAGGAGGATAGGGAGAGAGGGAGGGAGAGGGAGAGGGAGAGAGAGGGAGATTGGGAAAAGGAGAGGGAGAGAGGGAGAGGGGGGGAGAGAGAGGGAGAGAGGGAGATTGGGGAAAGGAGAGGGAGATGGAGAGGGAGAGAGGGATATTGGGAAAAGGGAGATTAGGGAAAGGAGAGGGGGAGAGGGGAGAGAGAGGGAGATTGGGAAAAGGAGAGTGGGAGAGGGAGAGAGAGGGAGATTGGGAAAAGGAGAGGGGGGGAGGGAGAGAGGGAGAGGGAGAGAGGGAGAGAGGGAGAGGGAAAGA